>NW_026901541.1:1200000-1877500 GCF_033783945.1 Neopsephotus bourkii
TGACAGGGATGGGGCAGCCGCAGCTTCTCTGGGCAACCTGTGCCAGTGCCTCACCACCCTCACAGTAAAGAACTTCTTCCTAATATCTAATCTAAATCTACCCTCTGTCATCTTAAAGGCATTACCCCTTCTTTTATCACTACATGCCCTTGTTACGCTTGCTCTGCATTCACAACCATCTCTTCCTACTCTGTCTACATCAGAAGCAAAAACATCCTAGCTGCAGAGATGCACTCTTAGCTGGCTTTGGTTATCATTAGTATGCTGCCTGTCATGAAAACTATCACAAAACACCTAGGTCCTATTCACTACTGATAACATAAAGGCACATAACTCCAGACTGTGAATTCTGTCTACAGGGTCAAATGTGTAAAACTTGCAATGCTAAGACCTGTAGCCAGAATATCAAGGGTATAGAGCAGCTCTCCGAAGCCTGAAATTATCCAGTCTGGTGCTGAGAAAATCAAGCGAACTGGTCTAAACTTCATGATGGCCCTAGCAGAACTGCAGGAAAGGACAGAATGTAGCTGATAACCAGGTACCACAATAAAATTGGATCCATAAAAAATACAGAAAATAAGTTTTCAGCCGTGGAGCCAATTGACCTCATGTTCCAGCATCTCTACCCCTCTTATGGGACCAACATACACCTGAGTATTTGCTCTGGATTGCCACTGCCTCCACCTACCTAGAGTTTATATGTAGGAGTTCCAGGACAAGCAAAAATTGTACAAAAATAGATTATTGTTTCTATCTGAGAAGAAAGCTTTTGTAGTTCCTGAAACTGTCATTGATTCAGTTACATCCAGTCACCTGAAACTACAAAAATAGCTGCCTTCTATCCGACAGAAGTAGCTGTGAGACTATCAGATATTCACTGCACCAGTTCTCTACAGCTCTGTTCTTATGAGTCACTGCCTGGGTATGCAGTAGGGAGCACAAGACTACAACGAGACCTATATTTGGCTACAAACAGACCTAATCACTGGGGTTTTTTTGCTCACCATACTGAAAAGGAGCAAGTACCAAACCTTTCACACACACATGTTCAAAATCAAACAGAAGAGTAGTGGGCAGGTTTGTGAGGATTGCACTGGCCTATTTGAGCAGATGAGTGCAAGGTAAGACATTTTTGGTGAGAGGATTCGCAGGGAGTCCGAGGCTTCTTGCATTTTACCTGAGACACCTTTGCTATTTACTGCCTTTTCAAAGTATGCAAATAGAACCATGCTGTTTAATTACTTATATCCAATTGTCATTGGTTTGGTAATTTCTTAAACAACTGGCAAGAATTTATCCCCAGAATGTGGCTGTGCTATTCTATTTCAATGTTTTCCTGGCATTCTCCTCTTAAACCAGCAGCTATTAAATTCAAATCGCCTTCCTCTCCTTGTCACGTATTTGCTTTAACGTTTCAAAAGTTCACCAGAGAAATGTTTGCAGAAGCCCTTGGGTGCTGAACCAAGAACACTTAATACGGTAATACACGTAAACAAACTCGCAGCCAAACACTGATTATCCTTTAAGTGCATTAGCCATTTCTTTAAATCATTAACTTTAAGCTCCCTCTACAGCAGGTTCTTGCTGGTTTCCTAACATTCCTTGCAGACATTTTCAGATACAAACATAACCAGTTGTTTTAACTGGAGGCAAGCATTAAGTAGTTTGGTGCACATCTATCAGTTTGCCCAATACCATCACATTTGGAGCTTCTAGTTTTCCTGCTCTGTTTGAGTATCCTAATTTTTAACACTCAGGCTTAAGAAAACACAGATGAAAACAAATATCACTCAAATATTTTCCTCCTCTTTAAATTCACCAGATATAAATATCCTACAAACAAGTAAATATTTAACAACTAAAGCATTCAGCAGCTATGGTGAGTCCTTATTTACTTTTGCTTTGTGGGCTTTATGACTTGCAGCATCTTTACTCCATAACATGCTTTGCCTGTTGTGTACAAGGAGAGGAATGTGTTTTTATTTCTCTGTTATTATTAATTCAAATATACATCACAGATCTAATGCCAAAAGCAATGGCAGTGAGAAGCCATCTGTATCCTGGGCTGCATCAAGAGGAGCATGACCAGCAGGTCGAACAAGGTGATCCTGCCCCTCTACTCTGCTCTCCTGAGACCTCACTTGTGGAGTATTGTGCGCAGTTCTGGTGTCCTCAACATATAAAGGACATGGAACTGCTGGAACAAGTCCAGAGGAGGGCCACGAGGATGATCAGGGGACTGGAGCACCTCCCATATGAAGATCGGCTGAGAAAGTTGGGGCTGTTCAGCCTGGAGAAGAGAAGGCTGCATGGAGACCTCATAGCAGCCTTCCAGGATCTGAAGGGGGCCTATAGGGATGCTGGCGAGGAACTCTTCATTAGGGACTGTAGTGACAGGACAAGGGGTAACGGGTTAAAACTTAAACAGGGAAAGTTCAGACTGGATATAAGGAAGAAGTTCTTTACTGTAAGGGTGGTGAGGCACTGGAATGGGTTGTCAGGGAAGTTGTGAATGCTCCATCCCTGGCACTGTTTAAGGCCAGGATGGACAAAGCCTTGAGTGGCATGGTTTAGTGTGAGGTGTCCCTGCCCATGGCAGGGGTTTGGAACTCGATGATGGTCCTTTCCAACGCTAACTATTCCGTGATTCTATGACTCTATGGAAACACCTACACCAAATGCTCCTGAAGTTGAGAAGATTGAGAAGTGAAAGGGCTGCAGCCTCCTTCAAATCTGCTACCACTGGGTACAGCCTGAAGAAAAGGCTGTATTGGATTAGATACAGCTATTTTGTGACACCCCAACAGTAAAATGCAGGAAAATTAAAAAAAAAAAAAAAGTTAAAAAAAAAAAACTCATATAATAATACTCCTGATCAAACACATACCTCATAATTCTTCATTTTCCTGATTTTCAGTTATTGTTTTCCCAAAGATTTTGAGCACATCAAATAATAAAATCAAGAGGAAAATCTATGTTTCTCATAAAGAAGTAAAAGTGTTATTTATTGAATCAGATCACATTTGTCTTTCTGAACTTTATTTTCAGACACTTTTCTCAGAGTAATTCAGACCAAAAAAGATGATGCCAAAGGAAGTGTGCTTTAACATATCCTCAGGAGTCTAATTCAGGGTCCATACTGTTTCATAACCACCTATAAACTTAGCAGTGCAGTATTTTATATTCCTATATATTCACATGACTGGGCACAAAGCAGAGTTTTAAAACATGAGTTGGAAATGTGACATGAACAAGGTTTTTCCTCTCATTTAAACCTCTACCATTTTAGGGGTTGCACCAACTCATGACTCTAATATTTGTATACTACACTAAGCATTGCCAAATAAGTGAAGAGGTACTTCTGAACAAACTATATGTGGGAAAGCACCAAAGAAATGAACTGAGAAAAGAAAATAGCTGAGTAACAGTTAATCCCCATACTACCAGTTTTAACACTATTAACAGTCAGCAGCCCTCTGCTGCCTTCCCACAGATCAGAAAATCACCATCCTGTGTGATCATTACTTTCTTGAAACACTTGTTTCATTTTTCACACCAGGTATTGGACTGTCTGCATGTACATCTGTACACACTGCATATGATTAGAGCCATTTCATCTAAACATGAACATAATTGGGAACCACAAACTTTTTTATTGCCGCTACTGAAACAAAAATGTAAATGGAAGTGATAAGAATGCCCAAATCGCTATTTCATTAACTGGATTCTTTCATGCTTCTTCAGAGTATCATAATGACAGTCATCAATTCTGGCATTCAAGGACAGCAAATGATTCATAGCCAACTACACTAAACTAATTAAAAGCATCTTGCATAGTGCAAGATGAAAATACCATCTTCTGCTCTAAGCAGGGCATAGGTGAAGATTATGCTGCAGGAATATTGGCAAGCAAGTTTCTTACCTGCTAGAATTGAATATATATACCAAGTAAAATCCAATTTTCCCAGTGTTCACATGGATGACAAATTTGCCATTCAGAGTAATCAGATCAAAGGGAAAACAAGATGAAATTAAGTAAGGAGTTTTATATTCAGTAATACTGTCTATGCTCCACATAGTACTTTTCCTTAGTAAATATAAAAACACTCAATGATAATTACAGAAAACTAACAATTAACCTGTTTCAGGGTATAATTTACCAGGTGTTTTTTACAATTTTCTATGCTAAAAAGATTGGCTGACTTTTAATGAGACTAGTCAAAATAAATTTGGACATTTATCACCGCTTTATAAGAAATGTGAGGGGAAAAGTATTGAAGATGCTGGTAGAAGTGTATTTTCCTTTAATTCTATACACTTAAGGTCTAAGTTAAGGATTCTCTTCTCTTTGACACAGCAAGTTGCCACTACCCTTCCTTTGAAAGATGCAATCAGCAGGAGTTATGGCCAAAGGCAACAGGAAGAGCTTATATTCTGTGCATCCTGGCAGAACAGGGAGGCAGGCACACAAGCAACATGAACAGTAAACTGGTTTTCCTAAAAGCAGTTCACAATGAGGCTTGCAATTAACATAGAAAAAGGTGTGGGCAATGCTAGGTAGTACCGTATGTGCTGTGTAAGTTCCCTGCGATTGCTTATGAGCCTAAGCAAAGCAACACTTGCTCCTGATCAGCAGTAGCCTTAAAAGTATACACAGGAGGCTGGGTAAGGCCACTCAGTTATTGGAAAAGAGTATCTAGTAGGTGGAGTGCAAGAATCCCCACCCCTTGAAGCCCCAGATTTCTTAAACTGATCCAAGATTTGTGCAATGTGTTACTACTCCTTTTGCTACAGAACCTGCCTGGGGTTTCCAGCTCACTTTGAAAACAGAGCCCTCCAAACATCATTAAAAAATCTGAACAAAGAACCCAATCCAGTTTGTTGCTTACTTTTTGCATGAGCTTTTGTGTAAGGTAACACGCAATTTCTATCCACTTACAACAATATATTTACCAACAAGTTGGTCATACTCAGCAGATGAACAAAATCTAATAATGTGTCTGGTTTTACCATGCCGTAAAGAAGGTTAACACAGAGTAAAAGATTTGTACTTCTTGTCACCTATCTCAAAAGTAGGCAGTAGGCAGTATGTAAAATTTAAAAGTGGGTAATGAAAAAACACAGAAGTATTTCAGGTGCCTCACAAGGAACAGAAACCTGAGATAGGAAGGACAGAAGTAAGCAAAGCAGGGTACATAATAAACCAGTGCAGAGACAACACATTGACTGTTTTCTATTTATAATCTCGGAAAAATCAAGGGAATAAAGAATGAAACTGAAAGGCAAAGGTAATATATCTAAAATTATTAAAGACCTTCTAATTTTAACACCTTGTTCTTTTAATAAAGTTCTTTTTTTAATTTCTACACCATGCATAATTAACCATGGAAGTTGTTCCATTTAAATATATATATATATATGGAAAAGATATTTGCATATGTGTATCCGTTATCCGAGAAGCTTAGAGAGATTTGAAATGAGATTACATACGTAAGATGACAGGAATACACAATTACAACAAATAAGATGAAAACAGCATAAAGCCCAGCAGTGCTTCACAGAATAAACCATGACAGATGCTTCTTGTGCAGCCCCACCAGATGTGGGATACTGAAAAGATGTTAGTGGTATGCTCCAAAACAGCCATTCCTGATTTTCCCCATTGACACTGCTGAAAGTAAGGGAATGGACAAGCCCATGTACTGTCCCAGTTGAACCCGTTTAGTTCAGTATGAGAATAAGAAAAGCACAGGCATGTGGCCTTTCAACTTTTTTTGCTTAGATTTTTACTTTGGCATTATCAGATGGCCCCATATTCTCAAAACTTTTTAGGATCCAATTCTCATCCCCAGTTTCCCACCAAGAGCTTGCTGTCCATGTGTGGATCACTTTCCTGTGTGAAACGGAGATGGAAAACCTGACCTTTTCAGGGAATATACCAAAGCTGAAAAAGCTTTTGAAACAAATGAATGCAGGCAAGGGTAATACTGTATGGAAGCACCCAAGTCTAAGCCTTTTTTAGGCCACAGGAAGATCTACATAGAAGAAATGCTTTACTATTGCCAACAGTCAACTTCAGGGTTGTAGGAAAATGAATAATAGCTCATACAAATGCTAGGAATGTTTGGGGATAGCACAAGAAAAGCTTTGGAGCCAGCTACTTTGAATTGAAAATCTGTTAATTAATGGAAAGCCTAAGGGATAAAGAAGGACTGATGGCAGATTGAAGGCTGAAAAGCAGCGCTTCCCTCTCAAGGAAGGTATTTTTAAAGGCATCAGCAGCAGAGAAAAGCTGCCCAACATTGCACATACACACACCCCACACTCCCCCAAACACACACACACAATATCCCCCAAATGCCATTATCAGTCAGGGAAGGGATTACCCCAGGACTTCTGCCTGCTTGCAGCCCAACTAGATGAGTAGAGGTAAAGGATGCAGAAGGCTATAGGAGAATGCTGTGCCAGGAAGGGACCAAGTCAGTCTTTAAAAACCCACTTTCAGTTTTGAGTCATGGATCCCTGCCACACAAGGCAGATGATTTACAGAAAGCAGGTGCCATGAGTTGAGGGGAAAACTTGTGATGGCAGTGAAACAGGATTTTGATTTCATTATCCCCCCCCCCGAGAAGCTTACTGAAAAAGAAACACAGCTCCCATCCCAAGCTCCCACAGACCAGTGAGGATGTACGTCCTTCCCTGCAAGCACTGGCACCAAAGGAAACACCAAAGAGCACTCACTGGGATCCTGCAGGTCACCCAGAGGAGCTTGGTGACAGAAATTATAAGGACACCACAGCTGCATGAAATTGCAACCTTTTAACAGCAGTTTTCATTACAGCACAGAATAATGGCCTTGGGAGAAGAGAGATCTTCCAGCGCCCTGATGGTGTGTGTTTGTGTGTGTGAGCTAAAAGGTGCTACAGCAAACGCTTTAGCTTTCATTCAACTGTACAGCCCTCCATGCCCTTCTCTGCAAATCCACACAGCAGCTGCATATCCACTGGGAGCGGCCAGTATGTCCAAGTTGGACATATTGGACAATTTCTAGGTTGGACAGGGCTTTGAGCACCCTGGTCTAGTGGAAGGTGCTCCTGTCCACGGCAGGGGGTTTAGAACCAGATAATCTTTAAAGTCCCTTCCAACCCTGAACCAATTCTATGTCATTTAAGGGGTGAGAGGCAAAACTTCTCAGCCAAGCCAGTACTGGCAAATCTAATGTCTTATTTGGGAACCAAACATATATTACCTTCTAGTGCTGAATTACAGCTTCAGTCTCCGAAATTTGCACAGACAGCAAATTGTCCCTATTTCACTGCTGCCTCTATAATACTCCCTATAGAAACCACTGCAACATTTCCAGCTGAAGGGATATTGTCTACTTGCAGTTTTGTCACACCCATGTCACTCACAGTTCTCCAGCTCTGCAATGCCTAGACAAAGAAGAGGGCCACTACACTACCTGTCCCTCACACCTACCTTTGTTCCTCCTTTGTTTTAGTGCACAACTCAAAACTGCCTTCTTAATTTTGAACCTTTACTAATACTTGACAAGCAACCTCACGTAGTGCTGCTCTTTAAATCAACCCTTCACTTTGCATTGGTCATTGAAAATACAGCAGGCATGAAAGGCCACATCATCAGAATTCCTTACCTTTAATCAGACTTCCCTTTCCCCCTCTGCTTTAATCACTTTCCATCTCATTTCAGATCTCAGTTGACTTTTTCTTTCTCCCACTCTCCCTCATTCCTGTTCAAGCTTTCCTTCCTTCTGTTAGCTTGTGTGATGAAAAGCTTGTCTGCACACATATCCCTTATATTACTGCTTATTTCTGTAGCTTCTGTTATAGGCCTGCACAGGATTTTCATGGAAAATTCGAACCAAACCAAACCAAACCAAACAAACCCAAGACTAATATGATCTACATTATATACTACATTACTGAGGACAAAGGAAGGAAGCTTAGACTCATTTCTGGCAACGAGCAGGAAAGAAGCAGGAGATGACAAGGCTCTGGCCTCGTCTGGTGCATTGTGAAGATCTGTTCGGGTGTCTGTTATAAGTGAACAAACCCAACCTCACCGCTCTTCTGAACTCCAGCCTTCCACACACGGCAAAAATAGAAGAGCAGTCTCACTAAGTCAGACCAAAGGTTCTTTTAGGCCAGGATCTTCAGCAAAAGGGCAAAGTGAGACAGACAGAGATGCTTTTTAGGAGTATGTTCCCAGTTGTATGCAGACCAGCACTGTTCTGAGTCACAGGCGTAACACCTGTGTGCTCTGAGATTTTTTCTGTTTTGTGATGCATTTTTTAATCCATTTTACTCAATCTCACTTTGCTTTCTGAACCCAGCTAAATGTCTGGAATGTAGACTCATAGAATAGTTAGGGTTGCAAAGGACTTTAAGATCATCAAGTTCCAACCCCTCTTCCATGGGCTGGGTCACCTTGCACTAAACCATGTCACCCAAAGCTCTGTGCAAGGTGGCCTTGAACACTGCTAGGAGTGGAACATACAATATCCTTGATCAAACAACACATGAAGCATCTCCCTTTGTTCTGAACCTGCCATCTGTTAGCTTCATTTGCTGCCTCTGAGATCTGGTGGGAGACAAACATCCTGAATTACAATCACACTGTGCACCTTTGTTGTTTGTGCTTATTATTTCTACTGCCCAATCCTCTCATTCCAACGATGAGAGGATTGAGCAGTCCTGGTTTATTTAATCATTTACTTGTACAAGAGCTCTTCCACACATTTTTATTTATTATTCTGCATTGTACTTTCTGCACCTCTATTCATTACTTTTCAAGATGGAGGGGACAGAACCATAGAAGTCATAGGTATCTGCAGTGTTGTTTGCTTCGTTCTTTATTCTCTACATAATTATCCTGAATATTCTGTTTCTTTGAGTACTGTTGAGCACAAGAATAAGGCTTTTATGAAACTACCTGTTACAACTCCAAGATTATTCTTTTAATGGAAATAAAAGAGCTCAGTGCCACACATATAAAGCTAGGATAATTCCTCCTCTCCCAACTTAACACACACCGTAATATTTCATACAAGAACTGAATTTCACCTGCCATCTGTCACCCAGTCACTGAACACTTTCAATCATACATTTTAAATTAGTATTAAGTTGGATAAATGTCCTTCTTACATGTTAACATTCACTTACTCAGTGAGTTTGCATAGCTTAGATTACATTAAGCAGAAAACAAACCTTCAAAGCAAACAAGAAATACTTGTTAGCTCAAGTTACATGATCTTAAGGTTCTTTCCGACCCTAACCATTCTATGATTCTATGATTCAAATACAAGGCACTCTAATACTTTGGTGTGTTCCATTCTGCCTGGGTGCAATCCAAGTAGATTTGCATTTCTTCCCTCAAGGTAAATTTGTTCAGAGAAGCTCAAAACAACACTAACATCTTACTAGTTTTACATTATCCAGTGAAGCTAAGAAGCATGCACTGGGATGATTTCAAGTATTCATAGATGTTTTGTTATCCTTGTAATCAGTTTAAGCTGACTCTCTGCCTGCAGTGCACAGCAGCAGCTGGCACGACACACAAGAAGATACAGCAAAGGAGGCAGTCAGCATCTATAGGTAACGCACTTCTGGGAATAATGGAGGTTTTAAATAAATTGTGATGGGCTTTGGTCCACACCCGAGACACCAGCAGCACTAAACCAAGGTGTCAGCCACTGGAACACAAATTGGCTGGCTGGGCTGGGGACCATGGCCTTGCAGGGGGTGCAGGAGCAGCCAGACACTGGGCAGCATACAGTCTTGTTGGGCAACTCTTCCAACCATCCAAAAGCATCGTCTCAAATGCTGCCCTGCTTCCCAGCTTACAACTTGAAGAACAGAAGACTGTTCTGGAACTGCAGCAACACACATATCCATCAGTCAGTGCTCCTCAACACATACAGAGATGCAACCCTCTTCATGAAGTCGGAGAGGGTTGAATGTAGAGCCCAGTCATTCCTGGACTGATACATGACCCACTGCCCCTTTGCCAAGAGGTGAGGAGGGGGATAAAAGCAAGTGCCACAAACTCCAGAAACCACTTAAGAGAGAAAGCAGAGCAGCTTCTGCTACTACACTTCTTTTTCCACAGGACAGGTGGGAAAAAATCTGAAGCCACCAAAACCAGACACCCATTTATCTAGTGGAAGTCATACCTACAGAGCTACTGGACAAATGGCAAAGTGAAAGCAGAGGACCATAGAACAGTAAGAAAAACAGTCCTGAGCAGTTAGGGAAGACAGTTAATTTGAACTGAGTGAAAAATTAAGTGTGGAAGCAGAGAGCTGATTTATGTGCAGGATTGATGTATT
The DNA here is from genome assembly GCF_033783945.1 of Neopsephotus bourkii. NCBI lineage: Eukaryota > Metazoa > Chordata > Aves > Psittaciformes > Psittacidae > Neopsephotus > Neopsephotus bourkii. The sequence continues at coordinate 1,210,349 of NW_026901541.1, forward strand.
TGCCCGAACAGCAAGTCCAAACCTCAGCAAAATGCATCTACACTTGCTGTTCTTGGATGCACAAACTGGGGACCACATGATTGAAGTGCAGTATCCAAGATCCCAGTCCTGCACACCAATTCCCACCAGCAGACACACCTGATGTCTGTGTAAGAGGTTTCACAAAAGTGCAAAGTCATGAGATGAGTCTGTCCAGGCAGTGGGCACAGGACCCAAACACAGGGCATCATCACCATCTCCATGCTCACCACTGCAGTACAAAGAGTCATGACAGGCAGGGGTGTCTAGAAAGTAGTACTCCACAGGCAGGACATGACAATATTTTGGCTTCATCTGCACACCTTCTAAAAATACCAATGAGCATTTCTTACAAAAAATTGTACATTCATGCATCATGTCACATTTGAGTTGCTGGATAAATGCCAAAGTGCCCTTCTGCTAGCAGGCTGTGTTAAAATGGAAATCTATTTTACGAATTATTGAAGCATTAAGTCATGCAGGACGGATGCTGTGCAAAGTATTAAAACTGTAGGGTACAAATACATATATATTTAAACTCAGGTTAAGATGCAGCCTGCCAAACTTAAGGAACAAGTTTACATCTCCTACCACCAGCTGTCTGTATCTCTTAAAATTTCTGAATCCATGTGCCAGGTGACATCCCAGCAGAATGGATCATGCACAGGTCTGGTTTGCTGCAGATGGTCCAGCTTACATGGCAAGGAAACACAAATAAGCCCCCAGAGAGGAGCCACGGGGAGGGACACCCTGGAGGGTCCCTTGCTGTAAACAATGCTGCACGAAGTGCATGTGCTCACAACGCAGACCATGGTAGTAAGTAGATCCTGCTGAAGTGAGACATCTGAAACGCAGGTGGAAACTAGGTTTTTGAAGCTACTATTTGTTTGCCACTAACAGCATTTTTATCCATAAGTAGAGATTACAACGTTTATCCCTTTTTGTGTCAATTTACTTTCCTGTTCCAAGAATAGATGTGAAAGAAAAAGACAAATCAGTAGCACCCTCTAAGCAGTTCTTCACACAGCACAAAACTGCAGTACTTAGGTATTAACTACTAGTTTGCTGCAAAGAGCTGCTCAGATAAATAATCTTCTTGAGTTACAAACACTTGAACTCAGCTAATTTTGATGCACATCTGAACCACGGTTGTTATAAGATGCTGCATTTGTTCAGTCCCTCTGGTTGCAATGGGGGATGAAAATGTAGACAAGCAGAACACAACATGTTTGGACAGAGCCTTGAGCGTCATGGTCTAATGTGAGGTGTCCCTGCCCATGGCAGGGGAGTTTGAACTAGATGATCTTAAGGTCCTTTCCAACCCAAACCCTTCTACGATCCTATGTTCGTAGAGGTGTAGTCATTTCTCTAGGTGCTGCCCAGATGTTACCTACAGCAACAGACAGAAATTCTTAAAAAATTATGGGTTTTCTTTTGCTGTACTTAAAATACAAGTCATGGGAAACTTGGTCCTCATGGATATTCTCTATACTATACTCACACCATGTTAGACACACCACAAAATAAACCGTATTAGGCTCCAACATGTGTGGATCGGATTCTTCTGTGGACTGCCTTCAAGAAATTTTCCATACTCTCTTTATGCTCTGAGTTCCTGGTTCTCATTAGGGCAGCCTTGCACTTTCTTACACTAGAAAAAGTCACTGGTGCTATTTCACTGCTGAGGAAGACTAGTTAGGAAAAGCTGCATGGAGGTGCTCAACCCTCTGAAATCCAGCTATCACATCCTATACTGATTCGTGTAACTTCTTACTTGCGATAGTCTTGAAACTATTGTTTAAGAAGACAAAAGAAAAAAGGCACTGCACCTAAAAGTATCACAGAATATCCACAGAATAGCAAGTAAGAATCATGAGGATTTAGGAAAAATAGTTTTCCCTAACATGAGGCTCAACTGCTCCAATGTAACCTGAATTTCCTCACTGAAGTAATAAAGTGCACCTTGATTTTTGTATAGTTGTTCTTTAACACACTGTGTAAATAAAAAGGAATAAACACTGTTTTCCCACAGCTATGATCAGCTAACACTTTAAAAATAAAATAATAACAAAGGGAAGAAAATTAGCTACCTGCAGGTGAACAGGAAAAAAGCCACTAATGGGACAGGGATACTGAAATATTAGTAAGCCAGAACAGTCTACCCAGACCAATTTATTTCCTCCAAGTGCTTCACTTAACCCTCCTCAACAAAAAAATCAAAACCTGTTTCCATTCTCTAATGTGCAAGGTTCAAAGGCAGGCAATATTTTGCAAGTTGTTTACTAGGGATGAAGCTCCAGAGACTGGAGTTTAAACTGGGCTGAGCAATGACTACCAGGGCAAGAGGACAGCCTGAAGAGCCTTCTGCCGTTCTGCACTTCTCAAGATTGAAATTCTCTTCTCTGCTCTTCCTGCTGTTAATAAATATGTAAATACAACCTGGTGGCAGAAGGATAGAGCATGCGAATTAAGTAAGACTCACGGTGAGAGCTGGAGAAGCTGGTTACTCAGCAGCCAGGCTACACTAATAACCTCCGCTCTCAATGGGTACAGTCTATTGCAGAACACATTTTGATGGAAACCTACTAAAATAGCATGTGCAGCCACGGCTTCACTCCTAATGTCCTAGCATAGATCAAAAAGAAGGATTCAACTAAGCCAATGATGGAGAAAAACTAATTTCATGGTAAAATAATTCTAAAATATATTTAAGGTACATTGGCAAGGCTACTTTAAAGGGAATATGCATTACAAAACATGTAAGGGAATTCAAGACTCTATTCTGATGTTCTCCAGCTGCTAAAAAAAATAGTTATTCTTTATCACTTTCTGAATAAGGTGTTTTATGTAAACAATTTTCTGAGAAGAATACTTCTTCTTTTCTTCACTGTATTGGCTTGGGTTTTGTTTTCAAGACAGAATATAAAGAACTGCTGCTTCCCTATCATCCAGAATTTCTTTTTTTCCTCTTAGAGGACACATAAAAATAGGATGGACAGAAAAACTGAAAATAAGATTTTAACCAGAAAGGCAACCCTCTAAATGTGAATCCTAACACCTGCTTACGAGAGGTGACTTAGAACAAATGTAAAATTATGGCTTGGTTTTTATATAGGACAGTACCAGGAGCCACTGCAGAAAACCTGTCAAAGCAGCTGTAACTAAACTTTGCACATTTACACAGTGAGAAGCGGAGGACCTTTCTGCCCTTGCTGCAGTAAAACATTTGCAGGAACAGCAGCTTCACGTTAGACTAAAATGGAATAGCTAGGTTTTCAAACCCGTGCTTCTCTAAGAGCAAAGTATTAGATGTTTAAACAATAGCTTTGATCCTGAAATGAAGACATTAACTTTTGACTAGAACACAGAGTACCTGAAAATATCAGTAGAGATTGCTATTGCATTCATTACCAAGTTAAAAAAACCCAATTTGTTAAAGATCAGAATGCTAGTACATGAGTATTTTAAACAGAAGCACAGCATAATTTCTTTCAAAAAGCAAAATTATAAGGGAAAAAAGAGATAAGACCAACAAAAAATTAAATACAGTTAACAAAGCTTAATTAAAGCATGCAGTGCCATTCAAAATCCAAATTTCTGGTTAATGCAAATTTATGTTTGCAATGCAAGACTTCATTACAAAAATTACATATAAAGGAACATTTTAAATATAGTATTTTTCCCTCAATTATGCATCTTGTAACTGAAGAAGCAAGTCCTTTGGCCAGAGAAAGCTAATTTAAAGCCACATTACTTAAATTACATCACTTTTTTGTAATTGCAAGGTTTTGTTATTATTAAATGCGATGCAACTGGATGTAGCATAACTCAGATATAGCACTGACTTCGCAGACCAGAGCCAAAAGGAGTATTAATCTAATCTCCATAGTGTAAAAAATAAAATAAAATGAAATAAAAATGCTTATATGGATCACTCATGGAAATAAACTGGTTCATTTTCATTTCATAGAATGAAATTTCATGCATAATGTGAAATTCAAGAGTCAAAACTGAAAGATGAGCACAATATGACACCACTCAATTATGACTAATTTAACAACTCTTATTGGTATGCAAGATACATTTTGTTGTAGGAATTTAAACATTATTTACAAACCCCATGGCTAGTTTCTGCACAAAGGCTCTCTTTGGTTAGGAAAAAAAATGTGGAAAAAGACCACATCAGAAGGAGTATTTTTCTTTCCCCCTCTTTTTTTTCACAACCAATTTTATTCTACTATTCTCTTTTATAGGCACAAGCCCACAACAACTGATCCTTTTGCTTTCTTATATCCTCCCTCATCACATCAGATGCTGGAAATAGTTATGAAGGAAGTCTCATAAATGCCAACCTGTACTGCATTTTGACACTAGTGATGTGAGCTGCACTGCAGCCAAATCAACCTTCCTTTGATTCTTGACACTGATCCATATCACCTGTCCATGACAGGAGCTTTGCTGGTCACTACTGCAATACCGTTGAGAACAAGTTTTATTTACATTCCAAAAATACAATCATCTCTACTTGCAATATCCCCCATCTAGCCACAGACCTTTTTCTTCCATGTTTTCCTTGCTTTTCAGAATAAAATTTTAGGATTATGGTTATTTTTATGCTTATAATAATTATTATCATTAGCTCACTGGTTTTCTCACCTCTAAAGGATCGCTGAGGTGCTAACAGATCCTTGCTCAAGCACTGTCAGCCCACTGACTGGGCTGCAGTCTTGTCTTACCTGCTTCGGCTTGTATTCCGTATTCATTTCACCAGCTCCCACTCTAGTCCTTGTTTGTTTTGCTAATGCACTTGCTGCCGCAGCATATATAAAAGTAACAGTAATATGATGAGGGAATTTCAAGTCCCCAAAATGCAATCTCAAAATGTTTCACTTTCTATACTGTGTTGTTACTGTAGCAAATAAAGTTCACAACTGAGAAAATGCAGAGTGCAAAAAAAGAAACCTAAAAGCCAAAATTGGACAACGTAGCTTGAGCATCTGATGTATCTGTATGGAAATCTTTATTGGCTTGTAGTTGGCGTGTTTGTTGGTTTTTACATAGATTCATAGACAGGTTTGGGTTGGAAGTGACCTTAAAGATCATCTAGATCCAAACCCCCCTCCCTGCCATGGGCAGGAGCATCTTCCACTAGACCATGTTGCTCAAAGCCCTGTCCAACCTGGCCTTAAACACTGCCAGGGATGGGGCAGACACAGCTTCTCTGGGCAACCTGTGCCAGTGCCTCACCACCCTTATAGTGAAGAATTTCTTCCTCGTATCTAATCTAAATCTCCCCTGTGTCTGTTTAAAGCCATTCTCCCCTTGTCCTGCCTCTATAGGCCCTTATAAAAAGTCCCCCTCCAGATTTCTTGTAGGCCTGCCTTCCAGTACTGGTAGGCTGCTCAAGTGCCTCCCCACAGCCTTCTCTTCTCCAGGCTGAACAGGCTTTAAAGAACAAACAAACAAACAAAACCCCCAAACACCTGCATTATTGCCTATTCTGAATTTGAATCATTCACTTCAGATAATCAGAAAATGTACAACACAGATGACCTTTTGTAGTTAGACTGATAGACTGTGTTAAGCTCTTTGGTGCTGTTCATTGCGGAGCTTTATGTCTGGATCACACTACGAAAGGGTGCAAAGCACTTAATCTCACTTTATCCCCATTTCTCCCTAAGAAGTTATACTGTTACTCTTTTATCTAACAGAATCTGTAACACTGGTAAATATTCTGAAGGTGAAATTTTGCATCAAAGGCCTTCCAAACCCAAACCCAGGCATCAGCCCACAGTGGCTGTTTCCAGTACTGCCAGTGATACAGGAGGGGTAACATAGCTCTTGCTGAAAATTAGTAAATTTCAAAATAAATGCTTACAAAGAGAATGATTGTATGCAGCTAAGAAAAGATGGATGAAACTTGCCAAAATTAATATTATGAAAGAACTACACTATTTTTAAGAACAACTGGAGAAAATTCAAAATACTTGCATAGGCTTGCACATATTTAACCAAAACTTGTTTTCTGTTCTACCTCAGAGACACATGATGATGATTTCCCAGGGCTAAATTAACATTGCCAACATTCTGCAATGTAAATAGGCTCCTATTGATTAAATTAAGCATGGGGTGAACTTAAGCTGTTTTATCTGACCATCAGTGAATGTTTTGCTGGCTGGGAATGTCCCCAAAGAGGAACAGAAGTGCTTGGAATCGATACTGTCCAAACCCATTTTTTCTCACTGTTATCAAGGACAACCCTGTAATTAAGAAGCAATTCACTTAAACCGCCCACCACAGTACACAGGAACGAGAGTCTAAGTCAGCTTCTCAGAGGTACAGTTTGCACCTTCCCTGGTGGGGTTGAATAATGTCATCACCCAAGCAGACTCTCAAGTGTATATAAAAGGCTTCATTGCAATTGAATTTTATTTGTTGGGTCAAAGAAAAATGCCTTTCATATTTACCTCATCTTAAACAGACATAATTCTAAAAATCTCAGGGCATATTAGATAAAACTAAATAAAGTCAATTTTTTTTTGTTTTGCAATAACCTTGATTTCTAGGAAATCCTAGCTACACTGCAGAACTATAGGAAATTTACTCTAATCCACGGAGATAACACTGCTTATCGATCTGCCTAATAACTACAGCAATGTTTGACTTGCGAGATCCTGTCTCAACACACTCCAAAAGCATATTCTGTAGTTTCATTACAGCACTAGTACCTGTGACATATTCTGACAATGTACCTGCTCCATCCATGGTCCAACTATAGACTTCCCTCCTGAGATCTGAGATTTGCGAACATTTTGTGTGCTGGCCTCATTTTCGTACCTCCTCATTCTCTCTGTACTTGTACTGAGGTAGGAAACAGTTTTTTCTGTTTTTTCTCAAACTCATAAGGTTTCAAAAAGAAAAGCCTCCTGAAATTCAAATTACAAAAAGATGTAGAAACATTTACTGACCAAGATAAGAAACAAAAAGTTTACCTTGAGTTTTTAAAAGAGAATTTATTGAGTGGAACAGCCTTACCATAGTCAAGTTTTGGTTTTGTTGTTTTGGTTTATAATTTTTCAGGGGTTTAGACCTTGTTCATCCATATGAAACATGAACTGTTTTATAAATCACGTCTAGATTTGGCAGAATTTGGAGTTACAAGACATTTTATTAGTAATAAGCATTAAGGTAGAATAGGAATAGAAAAAGAAATCCTGTAAAATGATGTTCAACTGAATAATAAGGTAAAATGTATAGGACTTGGAAACAACTGTACAAACTGATTTGACTCAAACTATTTTGTGCACATGAGCTATTTATTAGAACTACCGCCTGTCTTGGCTAAGTCTACCGATTATTTAGAACTCTCAAATTTTAATTGTTTTGTTTAAAACACAGTATCTGGCAAATTAATTTTGGCATGTGTACTCCTTTGTGAGGAGCTGGTTTTGTACTATTTTATATATATATATATATATACAGAGAGAGAGAGAGAGAGAGAGAGAGAAATAGATAGATACAGATATATGTAGACATAGATATATATGTAGATATAAGTTAGGGGAAATTTACCTATAAAAACAATGTATTCCTGTTGTATATCTCAGAGCCTGGAAGGGTACACAGACAGAACTTCTCAGAATGAGTAATAAAGCACAGCAGCTTGGAAGAAATGAAGCACTGTAATTTTCCCTTTTTATTCGTAATACTTCAATGCCCTGCAGACCTGCTTCTTCTCACCAAGCATTTGAATAATGTGTGCTTCCTGAAGTCCTGCAGTTTCTTCAGGGAACATCATCCACTTCATAAAAAGGAAAACAGTTTTCTGGTAAAAAGCAATTGCTCAAGTTAGATGGTGCTTTAAAAGTTATTTCAGCTTAAGACGGAAAGGGTAAACTATAGAAATGTTCTTTAAGAAAGCAGATTGAACATAATGAAATCACGCAAGACCTGTGTGATTGAGACGCTTTCCATTTATCAGGCAAGATAAACAGAGCAAAGGAAATATTAGCTAGAGATGAGAACAGAAGACTAACTTCCTCCAAATTCGGAAAGCATTTTATATGACTGTTATTCCACAGCAGTCAGCTGCAGGGTAGGTCTCTATCAAAATAAAAGTAAAGAAACACAGCAATTAGAAACAAATAAGCCTAAACCAGTATTTATGGTTAATACCAGACCTAATGATCATTTAATACTATGAATTGGCTAGGAGTTAATCAAAGTTAACTACAGTAACGCAACAGTTCTTATTGTGAGAAACAGAGCAATATATACGGAGATTTTTAGGCTAAGAGTGTACACTGCTGTAATTTCAAGATGATACCAAAGTCATAGATCTTAAGGAAGATTATTGTGGAAATTTGGTTCTCTCTCCCTTATTTTAATATTTACTTTATAAGTAAATACAGGACTAGAAACTTGGGTAAAGATAGAGCCCACTTGGAGCTGATGATGTGTATGTTAATGCAGATGAAGATAAATGGGACTTCCTCCACCCTGTACTCCAAAGATGGTTTAACAGGGTACCAACAGCATCTTACCTCCAAAACACACACACACATACCCAAAACTCCTAAGATAAGCACAGGCACAGGGGGAGAGAACAAGGTGCCTTCTGCTCCTAAGACAGAAAGATATGCAAGACATAGTAACAGAGGGGTAAAATCAGGGAGCAGTACTTGGTAGGAGATCAGGCACTCTCAGAAGTGAGGGGAGTTTTTGCTCCTGAACTGCTCTGCCTTATTTATCATCCAATGGCTTTGGACCAGGAAATGGGAATGTGCAACCGTTCCCCCTCATTTTATGAATCCTAAGCACTGAACTTCTGACTGCAAGTACTATGTTGAGACCCTTACACAAGCGTCTCTGCTTCTCATGAAGCCATGGTGAACACACTCTGTACATCGTTAATTCTGTTGCTTGTACGCAGGGTGATCTGTAAACACTTCAGAGGTTTTTCAGAGAGCAGGATACTCAAAAAATACTCCAATCTGTGTATGATGTACAGACCTCTCTGCTAAGACAGCTTGCATTGCTGGAAGTATGCACAAGCAGACTTCTGGGCACCAAGGGAATCTTACTGGAGCTACATTACCTAGAAGTGCTTATGGATTCGGGGCTTAATGGAAATTTGGCAAATGTTAGGATGACACAATTAGACTGACACTTAAATTCCATCCCAGCCCCACTTCACATCTATCAGCCTTGCCTGAATTGAGCTCTTAGACACTTAAAGAGAAGAACAGAATCAACATAAAATTAGGTTATGATTAAAAAACAGTGGCTGTATGGAGGAAGAGGCAATTCTTATTGTAAACTTAGCAGGAGAACTAGGAATGAAAGAATCCTTTACTCAATACAGGAAGATGCTACCGAGCCCTGTGGAGTAGAGTTCATGAACTCTAGTCCACAAGAAAGGGGAGTATTTTTAGAGTAACTCATAAGACCCAAATGCCATAGAGAAACAGACAAAGGCAGAAAAGAACAGACAGAAACACCCTTAGAACAAGGTGAAATTTTGCTGTTCCCACTTTAAACTCTGTATTTGAAATCAGTAAAAGGAAACTGAAATAGCAGTGATGAAACTTTTGAAGCGAGTATATGAAGCAGCACCAAAGACTCTACCCTGGGAATGTTCCATGCACAACTCAATGATATGGAAAAATAAATCAGTAAATAGATGCAAAAAATCCCAGTAAATAAAGGTTTTTATTCTGCTATCCTGTTTCTGACAGTGTCCAGCAACAGAGACTTAAAACAGATGACAAAAAATAGGCCAAGCTGGTAATGCTTTTTCCTTAGCATGTCAAATTTCAGTGGAAATTTCAGTTCAGGGATTTCCTGAGCCAGAGATGGTATCTTTGTGTTTAATAACCCTCAACAGATTTGTCTTCCATAAACTTGTCTTTTTCGACACATGAAGACTTCTAGCATACAGTAACATTCTCTGGTAAGAAGCTTCGCCACTTCATTTAATTCATGTGAACTATCTTATTATGTTTATGTTGAACTTGTCACCTGCTGACATTTAGTAACTCTTACTTCTCATATAAAAGGTAGTAACAATCTGTCTCGTAAAACATTATTTAGCTAGAACATGGCGTTACAAATGCTCTGAAGATCCCTTTTTCATGAAGCAAGAAATCTAGAGAAAAAAAACTGCTGAAAGACAAGTAACAACAGAAGTATTTTTTAATGTAGTTTTTTTCTCCTGCCTTATACTAGTCGACTGCTTGGCAATCGATCCTAAGTGTTTACTGAGTCATAAACTCACAGTTGTCATGCTGGGATTTGCACATATATTTGGTATGTCTTGATTCTGTACCAGTGGTTTATCATGCTCTAAGCAATAACCAAAAAGGACAGGACAACCAGAGGACGACCAGTCTCAAAACTCCTGGCAGAGAGATAATGATCAAGTCTTCTCAACAAGAAGAAGAACTTGCAGGAAAGGAGAAAAAGTATGCCATGGATGCCACAAATTAATTTTTCCTGTACAAGCAAACAGCTATTTAGATTTCCTTGCTTGAATGGCATTTATATTTACAGTGACTTGTAAGACAGAAAACCCAGGCCTTGAGGAAGTCCCAGAATTTTTTGAAGTTATCAGGTCAGTTCTGTGGCATCTTTACATTCTTGTTTCCAAATTCTGAGAAACTCTAAAAATAATACTAGTCCGGAGACTCTACACTATGCATTACCCTAAAACCACACTCAAGTGTTATCTAGTTACTACAACCGAGTTGCTTTCTGTTTACAATTTCATACTGCAATTTAGCTTTTTGGTTCTCACTGTATAATAAACACTAAAAGCTGATAATACAAATGCAATGTAAAAGTAACATACATATTTTCTCTCTAGTAGACTGTTTTAGACTCCAGTTTTTCATGGCTTCAAAGCTCTCCAGTGTGAATCACAGCTTTTTTTTTTTTCCTTCCCAGAAATATTAAGCATCTTTCATCACTTGATGAATGATGAAAAAAACCACAAAATCCCACAGGGAAAAACATCCACGAGCCTTCCTCAACAATCAAAAGTTATTATACAAATGATGGACTTCAGCAACACTTCAAAATGTCAAAAATCCTTTTAGATACTTTTAAGAATTAAAACCAATTACAACTATGCAATTCATTTCTCAAACACATTTAGTCTAAATGTTCCTCTTTGCACAATATCTTTTCTATTTGAAGGTGGCAAAGCATGAATTAATTCAGCACAATGAATCATCCATTGCAGCATCACAGAAGTAGCTTACAGGATCACACTGTACAGGGATAAACGCTTACTTTTTTTGGAGGAGGTTTTTACAGAAGGAAAATCATCCCTAACTAGATTTATCAAAGTCTTATTTTCAAAACAATTAGAACCCAGTTTAACCTTGTACTTGAAAATTTTACTTCCATTTTCCAATCTCATTCTACTGGTACCTGGTCTGATGCTTGTAAACACATAGGTAATTCTGTACGGTAAAATAAAGTAAAATATTTTTGCATAAAGTGTAGGTAATCAGCAAGCACACAGATGCTCCTGAAATGACAGCTTCAGAATATCAAGTGAAATTCAGATTCTCTAAGAGTTTTGGACAGCAGCTAACACTCAAGCAGCAATGCACAAGCATCCATTCTCCTAAAGCCTCAACCACAGATACCAAATACTAAAAAAAAAAGTAACTCTGCTTTGCTGAAATGCTCCTTGACTTGCCCCAGCCATGGCCAGATATACTCTGAAAGCTGACTGCTTAAACCACCTTGAGCTCTGCTGCATTCCAAGCCCTCAAAGCACGGTATGAACTCCACCCATTCAGCCACACCTGCAGTACTGGGTCCCCTACTAGAGTCAGTGAAGCAAAGGGTCACAAAGGTGACAAAGGGTCCGGAGCATCTCTACTGTGAGGAACGGCTGAGAGAGCTGGGACTGTTCAGCCTGAAAGAGAGGAGGCTCAGAGGGATCTCATCAATGTACATAAATACCTGAGGGGAAGGTGCAAGTAGGGGAGAGCAGTCATTCCTTCCCTACTACTTCCATCCCTAGTAGTGGCTGGCATTGGATGCTTAGGAAGAGAATATGCCATGCTATTTCATACAGCAGTCCTTCCTTACCTCTGCCCAACCCTCCAGCAACCTTTCATCTTCCTGTAAATTGTGGTTTAGGGATTCCCAGTTCCCATCATTGTGTTTAATAGCCCTAGATGGAAGTATCTGTCATGAAATTTGTCTAAATGCTTTTGAACCCATTCAGACTTTAAGCCTCCACAACACTCTGCAGCAATGAATCCTGCAATTTAATTATGCACATCATGAAGAACTACTTCCCTTCATTTGTCTTGAAGATACTGCTTGATCATTTCACTGGCTATCTCTTTGCTCTTGTACTCTGAGAAACAGCAAATAATTATTTTCTATTCACGTTCTCCATGACATTCATGATTTTACAAAGTTTACTCAATTTCTCCTGTCATTCCTCTTCTAAACTACAGCATTATTTCTTGTTTAAAGTCTCTTCACATAGAAATTGTTCCTTCCATGTGATGCAAAATCACTATGGACTTATGCAAAAGCATAACGTTTTCTTGTTTATGCTCTCCCCTCCTCTCCTGATCCTTCCTAACATTATCAAAACCCACCTACAACTCCTCCTTTTCAAGCTGAAGAACTTAATTTAAACTTACTGCATGCAAAATCCATTCCATTCTTTACTTAATGCTACTACATTGTTTCTGCAGCTGGGAGACCAGAACTGCACCCACATAGATACCGTGCACAGTAACAAAATGGCTTCTTTTTTTATTTTATTCAAAGGCTGATGTTACCTGGAACTATTCTATTTTTATTGCAGTTCTTCAAATCTAAGCTATTTCTTCATGAAAGTAGAAAGATGTTGAAATAATATGAGAAACAGCTCAGGTGGAAAGACAGAATATATTTCAATCTCACTCCAATGAACAGACAGCTTTTTAAAAAGTTTTCTCAGACTGGAGATGTTCCTGTAACAAGTATCAGCCTAAAGGATCATAGAAGTTAACAAAAAGTCAACTTCAGCACTGTGAACTGGGGAAAGGGGTGTCATGTTCTAAACGCTTCCAGCTCAAGTTGCTGGACAGAGATCTGCTTTATCTTTACATTCAGGCAGTACTGACTACTCTAACAGAACTTACGCATCTGCAGTATCCTTTCTTCAGTGTTTTCTCTCTGATACGAAGCTCTATCAGTTAAAAGTGTAATACCCAATAACGCAAACAGCACCAAAACCCAGATAGCTGAACACATTGCTAAATGAATTCAAGTTCCAACAGATGCATTGCCTTCATTTTGGCACTGGTTCTGCAAGGGGTATGTACCTAGCCTACAAGTGAGAAAATCAAACTTTTAAATAATTACAGAAATGCCACAGTTTGTCTCTTCTTCTGAACCTATATGCTGGTGTCATATCCCTCAATAAACAGAAATAAACTAATTTACAGAATTAGAAAACGAATAGTGTTAACTTCAGGAATTAGGGCTTTTCAGTATCTAGATGAGGCAGTAGTCTTGACTGATACTATATACACAAACCGGGTACCGACGCAGTGATTTACTGGTTAACAGTGGTGAGCGACTGATACGCGCTTACTCCCTTTTGCATTTGCTGGAATATGTTCTGCAGACTGCCTGCAGTTCTCAGCGTTGCTTCATATGTATTATGCCTTTCTGAATTTTCTTTACCATTTCTATACAGAAATAAAGTGTCAAATGCATACCTGGCCAGTCTCTGTGTTTGGATGAGTCCCTTCCCTTTTTATTCCTCTCTCCATCTCTGGGTTTCCCTTCTCTCCCTCTCAGATACTTACCTGTCCAAGACGACAAAAAAAGGTCACGCAATGGTCACATTTGTATAAGCCTTTTCTTTCTCCCAGGAGCTTTGTTTTTTTTCTCCTAAAAGCTGTGTGCAGCTGAGAACAGAAACCGCTATTTGGATGACAAAATCAGCTCTAGTGGTGATAGTCCATCAGTACTCATCTATGGAATATCATGTTCTGAGTCTGTGGGCAAACTTAGGGTTAGGGTTAGGCACTCCTCCTGCTTGTTGAGAGTCACTAGCACTTTCCTCAAACTGTAGAAGAAAGACTCTGTACTATCCCTTGACACAGCAGCAAAGAGGATAAATACGCACTTCAAACAAGAACTCAGAAGAATGTGGAATGTCAACAAAATAAATATGTAGCATAGAAAGAACAGAGACAGGAAGGAAGGGAATGCAAAACGGCAGTGGGAAGAGAGGATGAACAGAACCAGAGCAGAAAAGGGTGGGATATAAGGAAAAACAGCTTGCAAAAGACCTGTAGAGAACAGGATAAAGACATAGGCATGAACATTCATTAAGAGTATTACACAAAGGAGAAAATAGGATCATATTATGGGCCCTGTGAAAATGGGTGCAGGTAGGGCTATGATGCTTGAAGAGCACTTTGTCATAAAGTCAACTCTGTTATTCTGGAAGGTTTTCATTCTTTGCTGATGTCTCTGGGATGATTTGTCATTCTCTAGCTATATAAACTAAGGAGAATCTCCTAACCTGGCACAACAGTTAAGTGCCTTGAATGAAGTCTCTGTAAACACCACTCTGTTGTCAGTTTAGCTCTCCACCATCTTCTGGAGGAAAGTCCGTACAGAAATGACATTCTCACGCTAAGAAAAGCCTGATAGACAAGCCTGCTGTAAAAAAAAACCTCAGCCACCACAGATGATGCATCAAGAAGGAAGAAGAATCCACAGAGTTTCAACATACTCATGTTTTCAAACTTGGACATTTAGAATGTTAAAACACAAAAAAAGATGCTGAAATTTCAAGTCTACTATTTAAAAATCAGGAGATGAGAAAACAAATCCTGCTCAAGGAATGTTAATTAATCATCTGTGTGTTAGGATTCAACATGTAATTACATGATCAGATACTCTTTTCTCCATTAAATTACATAAAGAACAGACTAATCTGAGAATGTCAGTGATACTTGTCTACCACATCAACCATATGGCTCTCCCTATTTCTGCTGTCAAAAAAGTTAGAAAGTGTGTAATGAATCACACAGGAGACTTCAGAAGAAAAGCTAATCATATGGTTTGGGGTGGTTTCTGCTCTTCAGATCTGAGAACTAGATGCCATCTGTAACAATGCTGTGTAACCCCTGTATGATGTTGATCAAGTCTCCTCTTTAAAGATAATGACAACAATACAGATCCTTCTCCACTAGCTGGAGGTATATGGGTCAGGCACCTACATCAGATGGCCAGAGGTGGCCACGTGAGACTGACTGCTCCTTGTAGAGCTTTTTGTTCTATAGACTTGAGAGAGGGTGTTGGGCACCCACCACTCTCCATCTAGATGTCTTTCTGCATCCTTATTACACCAAGTATGCAAACTTGAGATCTCATTCATTATTTAATAAATCAAAATAGCTATGACCGCGGTTGGTATAAAACCACAATAAGACAGTACTAAATAAAAGTGCTCAGCCCCAGACATTCTCAAACTCTTCCATCAAAGATTATTTATTGTAGTCTCTGTGCCTTACTTCCTCATGTGTGAGCAGTGATTACAGCACGACCTCATTTCAAAGGGATGCTCTGAAGATTGTTTGCAAAGATCTAAGAGGTTGCTGTAATCAGGGAGGAGATGTTTTTTTCTAACGTGCCTTTGATAACCTGACATCCTAGAAGGAGGGCTACAAAGAACAGCTCAGGGAAATGAAAAGATTGTATCTGTTGTAGGATGCACTTGCCATACACAAATGATGCCCAAGTATGCACAATGAACATGAGCAAACAGCAACTGCGTGCTCACTCAGCACGACTAACCCTCTGGGATGAATGAGAGGAGGATTTCTGCTGATGACAAGATGCTTGGAGAGTCTTCATATTTTCAGGAATGTTTTCTGAAAATGTTTTCAACTTTTTTGGTACTGAAAGGAATGATGAAGAATCGTATTTGTGATTCTACATATCCAGTAGGAAAAAACAGTGTAAATGCCAAAATGTTATCAGTATTGCATTTTTTACGACAATAAAAATGCAATTTCTGTCCTACTTGGGAGTGAAAAACAAACAAACAACAACAAAATAAACTAACAACCAAACAAAACTAACCAAGCAAACAAACAAAACCCCCCAGATCTATAAATATTAGGAAGGAAGTTGATTTCACATCTCCATGGCCCACGGAAGTCATCCCCCAAGGAAACGAAGGTGTTCTCTAAAACCAAATGCCCTAGAATAATAGCTCATTAAATAGAACACTGTAGGGCTTAAATACCCATATTTGATGAAATAAGTAATTCTTTCAGTGAATGCAGACTTTTTCCAACTTCCTGAAAAATACATATACAAAACTCAACAGGAGTGAATATGCACCACAGTGAATCAGCTGAGCACCAAGTTAGTTCCATTTCATACTTCAGGGCTCCCTTATAAATTAAGTCTGATAAGATGTGTGAGTCAGTAGCACTAGAAACATCAAAGGAACAGACTCTGTTTATAAATTTTCACAATTGTGAGTTACTATGAAAGTGCATCCAGTTTTTTATAAAGCTGTTCCCCAAGTATCTGCAAGCGTGTAATCACAGAAGCGCATCTACTGGATTTTAAAAGACATTAGTAATTTCAGTGCTTTGTCTAGGATACAAAGGTAGTCACATTAATCTCCATGTCAGGGCAGCGAAAGTGTAATTGATTACTGATCCTAGACCAGAGACCTTAAATACCATGTGTGTATGAATGCTGCATAGCATTATAAATAACAAGCATTATTTGAAAATAGACCACCTGAAAGCAGTAACCGTCTGCTATTTAATTCTGAGAAGTGTCATGATCTCTCTCATCAGGTTATACAGTGAACTTCCAAATCTCTCTTCTCTTTCAAAAGTGTGTATTGCCTCCACTACTTCCTAAGAAAATAAAAACGACTCAAAGCACTCGTGCTGCATGTAGCTAGGTCAGATGGTTGGTTATGATTAAATTCTGCCTCAGCTTAGTGACTTGAATAAATTCTAAGGCACATGGAACAAGATGATAAATTCTCACCCAAGAATACCAACCACTTTCTCTAATAGCTGGATGATGTAGAGTGATTCAGTATTACTCATGGGACATTTTAAAAGACAATCTTAGTCATGGCTTGTCTGTTGATTTGGACAGAGTGATTTGCAAATTTTCCAATGGGATTGTAAAAGGCACTTAGAAAGCATTTGTGATACATTACTGTAAAGGCAAAAATAACCTAAGAAAACCTTGAAGAGTGTGCTCTCCTATTCACAACTGCCTTGTTAATCTTTCTTTAAAATATTATAATTGCATTTAACATCATGTGACAGTCTGCTTGATGTTACACAGAATCTGCCAATCACCCTGATTTATTGCTCTGTAGCCACTGGGTGATCCTAGTTCAGCACTCCACAGCACAGAATTATATCAAAGGCCAAAAATAAGCTCCCCACATTTATTTTTTTCTTAATCTATTTCTTTTCAGTTTCCACAATGCACTATACCATCTGGCATCACTAAAGCACAGTTACTCACTTCTGAAAAAGTTTGAGCCCAGCACATACACAGATCATTAACCATTTCTTCATTTATTCTTATTTAACGGATATGTTTTTAGATCTTCACACTGAAGGTTTGCTGAATTCATAAAGTATTTCTGCTTAGCGTTTAATGATTTGTTTTCATTAAAAAGAATAAGGTGCAACTCACTAGAATTTAACATATTTTCTTTTAATCTATTAACACATACTACATGAAACATTAGTCTTATCAATACCTTTTTACCCATGGTATAAATATAAATATAGAAGTGACATAAAATCCCAGTGGTAGATATAAAATGAAATTCTGAAATTGAAACACTTGAAGGATTTTAATACATGATTTAATTCATATGTAGTGTGCCCACTCCCACTTAAATCTATTCATTTACTTCCGTAAGGTAGTTATGAATGCATGCTACTAAAATAATTTGAAGACTGTATCTTCTATTATACACTGCTGCCTAGATAAATTAGCAATAAATATCAGTGACTAATACTTCTGGGACAAATTTCATAATTAGAAGAATATAAAGGAATGAAAAATGGGAGCATTAACATTTCCTGTATTCTGATACTCATGCAATTATTAATATCCACCTGCTTTTGCATGCAAGTCTGTTTCTTTGACAATAACATCACATTTAGTATATGCAGAATAGGAAAATAATTAAAAGTTCTATAGCTGGTAGATACAAAGGAGCCTTTAGTAGATTTTTGGTTCATAAATCAAGAGTGTGATGCACCCTCCACTCTTCCTCCTCTCCCTGCAACACCGTTCCTAAACTCACTGGTCTTTCAAAGTAAGAGTTTCCTAAGAATCTTTAAGATACATTGTAGAGCATGTTTGGTTATCTCCAGAAATGGTCATCCATCTACCTATCTGATTACACCAGATTTGAGGCCAGGAAACCATTTCAGAAAGCAATGCAAGAGCTTCCTGAAAAGCCAGTCACTAAAAATGTTCATGACATCCCACCAAGTACCAACTTTATCTATCATCCCCAAACTGGAATAAATTCTTTTCTTTTTAAACTTAGCTGCTGGAAGTTTCCTCACTTACTAGCATTCCATGCTCACCTCTCCCCACAGGCTCCAGAATTAAAACTCATCTTAGCACTAAACAGCTCTGCACTCCCCAGGATAGACTGAAAAGACCACTTTTTCCCAGTCCTGTTGAAACTTGGCTAAGAAAGCCACTATGAATACAAGACCTATGGAGCATGGGGGTGTGTTGAGCATAACTGGAAGGAGCAGGATAGAACTTGCAATGGTGAAAAGTGGCCTGTGGAAGAGGTCAGGGACTGCCCTGTGCAGTCATAAATCAGCAATGAACTACCTGAAACAGAATTCCCCAATTCATGCTTGATTTTACTCATGATGCCAGGAAAAGGCTCTCCTTTAGTGTATTTATCCATGGATAAATAAAGATAAGGAGCTGCTGAGGAAACTTAGAGGGAAGAAAAAGACTTATAAAAGGTGGAAGCAAGGACAGGCAGCCTGCGAAGAATACAGGGAGGTTGTCCAGGAAGATAGGGACCAGGTTAGGAAAGCTAAGGCCCAGTTAGAATTAAACTTGGCTAGGGATGTTAAGGATAACAGGAAGGTATTCCACAGGTATGTAGAGAATAAAAGTCAGACTAGGGATAACGTGGGCCCTCTCTGGAAGCTATCGGGAGAACTGGCTACACAGGATTTGGAGAAGGCTGAGGTTCTGAATGACTTTTTTGCCTCCGTCTTCACTGGCAAAAGCTCTGACCACACCACCCAAGTCTTGGAGGGCAGACACATGGACTGTGAGAATGAAGACCTTAGATCCACTGTAGGAGAGGATCTGGTTCGAGACCATCTGAAGAACCTGAACATGCACAAGTCTGTAGGACCTGATGAAATCCATCCACGGGTCCTGAAAGAGATGGCAAATGAAGTTGCTAAGCCACTGGCCATCATATTTGAAAAATCATGGCGGTCAGGTGAAGTTCCCGATGACTGGAAAACGAGAAATATAACCCCCATTTTCAAGAAGGGGAAAATGGATGACCCAGGGAAATACAGACCAGTCAGTCTCACCTCTGTGCCTGGCAAAATCTTGGAGCAGGTTCTCCTGGAAGGCATGCTAAGGCACATGAGAAACAACAAGGTGCTTGGTGACAGCCAGCATGGCTTCACCAAGGGGAAATCCTGCCTGACCAATTTGGTGGCCTTCTATGATGGGGCTACAGAACTGATGGACGGGGTAGAGGAGTTGATGTCATCTACCTGGACTTGTGCAAAGCGTTAGACACTGTCCCACACGACATCCTTGTCTCTAAATTGGAGAGACATCAATTTGATGGATGGACCACTCGGTGGATAAAGAACTGGCTGGATGGCCGCACACAAAGAGTTGTGGTAAATGGCTCAATGTCTGGCTGGAGACCAGTAACGAGCGGTGTCCCTCAGGGATCGGTGTTGGGACTGGTCTTGATCAACATCTTTGTCCCTGACATGGGATTGAGTGCACCCTCAGCAAGTTTGCCGATGACACCAAGCCGTGTGGCTCGGTTGATACGCCGGAGGGAAGGAATGCCATCCACAGGCACCTCAACATGCTTGTGAGGTGGGCTGATGCCAGCCTTATGAAGTTTAACCATGACAAGTGCAAGGTCCTACACCTGGGTCGGAGCAATTCCAAGCACAGCTACAGGTTGGGCAGAGAAGAGATTCAGAGCAGCCCTGCGGAGGAGGACTTGGGGGTGCTGGTCGATGAGAAAATGAACATGAGCTGGCTTCAGTGTGCACTCACAGCCCAGAAACCAACCGTATCCTGGGCTGCATCAAAAGGAGTGTGACCAGCAGGGCAAAGGAGGTGATCCTGCCCCTTTATTCTGCTCTCGTGAGACCTCACTTGGAGTATTGTGTACAGTTCTGGTGTCCTCAACATAAAAAGGACACGGAACTGTTGGAACAAGTCCACAGGAGGACCATGAGGATGATCAGGGGGCTGGAGCACCTCCCATATGAAGATTGGCTGAGAAAGTTGGGGCTGTTCAGCCTGGAAAAGAGAAGGCTGCGTGGAGACCTCATAGCAGCCTTCCAGTATCTGAAGGGGGCATATATGGATGCTGGGGAGGGACTTTTCATTACGGACCGTAGTGACAAGACAAGGGGTAACGGGTTGAAACTTAAACAGGGGAAATTTATATTGGATATAAGGAAGAAATTCTTTACTGTTAGGATGGTGAGGCACTGGAATTGGTTGCCCAAGGAAGCTGTGAATGCTCCATCCCTGGCGCTGTTCAAGGCCAGGTTGGAGAGAGCCTTGGGTAATATGGTTTAGTGTGAGGTGTCCCTGCCCACGGCAGGTGGGTTGGAACTAGATGATCTTAAGGTCCTTTCCATCCCTAACTAACTATTCTATGCTTTGATGATTCTATGAACTGCTGGACTATTGGCCATTATGAACAGTCATGTAACAGCTATCATATTAAAGAGAAGTAACCTGCTATTGTCCTTAATTCAATTTTGGTTTTTTTTAATGCCAGCTATTCAATTGAATCAACATGCTCAGCCTTGAGAATATTATTTTCAACGGTGATATTTTTATTTCAAGTGATTTGTATTAATCATTTAAACTCACATCTCTTACATCTGAAGGCATGTAAAAACCAAGCACTTTGTTGTTTTTCAGACTGGAATAGTTGCACTTCCCATTGACAATGTTTAGGCACTTTTCTTAGAAGACCTACATCCATGGTCACAATCTTTCAAAGCAGATCAGGGTTCTGAATATTGGCTTTCTTTGATCTAGCTGAATAACTAGAGGTGTTACCTATCGTAATTTTTGACTGCTGCTAATATATGGGCTATAACAAGCTTTAGCTTCCTTAAAGCATTCATATAGCAGTGAGGACTCTGATAACATGAAAAATAAACTCCTTTGCTTGAGAATCCTATTCTGGGCTTTGGGATTTACACTAGAGTGCAATTTCAGACAGTATGTCAAAACTCAGGTGACTTGCATATGCCCACTGGAATGTACCTAAGGCTCTGTGATTAGGGTAAATGGGGTGGCATTTGTTTCACCTAAATTTTATAAAGTCAATACACATATCTACATGTGGGCTGGGCAACTAGATCTCTACCATAATTAGTGGAGATCACCAATACAGTCAATGTAGTCTAGTCTCATGAGAAAGTAGAGACCACCCTAGACATGATTTAGATTCCCAGTCTCGTAAGTAGATACATTTTAGATATTGTAGGCAGGACTTAGTTCTCTAAAACCTAATTTCTACTGCATTTTCTCTGCCTTACTAAATCCTGTCCAGTCTCCAGCTGCCACCAAGAAAGCCACAGGTCTTTCCTAAAGTCAGTGGTTTATCTTTCAAGCACCTGCAGATGTCTCAGAAACTATTAGGGCATCAGTAATGATGCTAAACAGACATGCTCAGGCGGGTGAATTCTCCATGAGCCTGTCTGGGTATGAACTCTATTATTCTGGCTGAAAAAATCTCATTCCCATGCTCATACTCTTTTAAATCAGGTATTAGAGCACGAGGAGTTTGGTCATACTCTTTCAGAGAAAAGGCTGAGCTGACAACACCTATGTTCTGATGACAGATAGCCATGAAAGCTTATAGAAAATTGCACGAGAAAACTGTAATGGAGAGAGTACTGAAGTATCACAGTATCACAGCATGCTAGAGATTGGAAGGGACCTCAGAAGATCATCTAGTCCAATCCCCCTGCCGGAGCAGGAACACCTAGATAAGGTTACACAGGAACGTGTCCAGGCGGGTTTTGAATGTCTCCAGAGAAGGAGACTCCACCACCTCCCTGGGCAGCCTGTTCCAGTGTTCCGTCACCCTCACTGAGAAGTTTCTTCTCAAGTTTAAGTGGAACCTCTTGTGTTCCAGTTTGTACCCATTGCCCCTTGTCCTTTCATCGTCTGCCACTGGGAAGAGCCTGGCTCCATCCTCGTGACACTCCCCCTTTATATATTTATATACACTAGTAAGGTCACCCCTCAATCTCCTCCAAACTATAGAGACCCAGCTCCTTCAGTCTTTCCTCATAAGGGAGATGCTCCACTCCCTTAATCATCTTAGTTACCCTGTGCTGGACTCTCTCCAGCAGGTCCCTGTCCTTCTTAAACTGAGGGGCCCAGAACTGGACACAATATTCCAGATGAGGTCTCACCAGGGCAGAGTAGAGGGGAAGGAGGACCTCTCTTGACCTACTAACCACCCCCCTTCTAATACACCCCAGGATGCCATTGGCCTTCTTGGCCACAAGGGCACAGTGTCGGCTCATGGTCACCCTGTCGTCCACTAGGACCCCCAGGTCCCTCTCCCCTACACTGCTCTCTAACAGGTCGTTCCCCAACCTATACTGGAACCTGGGGTTGTTCCTGCCCAGATGCAGGACTCTACACTTTCCCTTGTTATATTTCATCAAGTTATTCCCCACCCAACCCTCCAGCCTGTCCAGGTCTCTCTGGATGGCAGCACAGCCTTCTGGCGTGTCGGCCACTCCTCCCAGCTTAGTGTCATCAGCAAACTTGCTGATAGTACACTCAATTCCCTCATCTAAATCATTGATGAATATATTAAATAATACTGGTCCCAGTACTGACCCTTGAGGCACTCCACTAGATACAGGCCTCCAACTAGACTCCGCCCCATAGACTACAACTCTCTGGCTTCTCTCCTTCAGCCAGTTCACAGTCCACCTCACTACCCGATCACCCAGACCACACTTCCTCAATTTAGCTGCGAGGATGCTGTGGGAGACTGTGTCAAATGCTTTGCTGAAGTCAAGGTAGACCACATCCACCGCTCTGCCATCATCCATCCACCATGTTATTTCCTCATAAAAGGCTACGTACGGGGAAAGCCAATCTCAGTCTTCTTTACAAGACATTTTTAAGGGACAAATTAGTCAAATGTCTCTGATCGTGACTGTAAGTATTTAGAATTAATAGCTGGGCTTCAATTAGATCATTTCTCAAAGTGCATTGCTGTCTTTCAGATGTATGTTACTCAAATGGTAGTGGAGCGCACAGCAGAAATTATGATTATGGCTTTGTCTTTATTTAGGTTACTTACTTTTTCTTTAGATGAAAATGAAGAAGGCTTCATCAGAGAGAATATTTGACACTCCTGAAAAACATAACAAATATTCCAATGCTCTGAACTTTTATAAAAATTTATATAAAATTTTACTATGATTCATTTACAAAATCATTATAAGATCTAGTACAAATCCTTGCCATTTTTGAGAATCAATGAAGACTAGCCTCAATTAAAAAAACAAACAAAACAAAACAACAAAACAAAATTACAAAACCCAAGGCAAAACCTCAGCAACAGAATAATGGTTATTTACACTCATCCCTCCTGGAAAAAGACAAGATATTCACTGAATGCTAATAAGTGATATTTTGTTTCCTTGTTTTAAACAGATACTTAGGGCTCATTTTGCCCATGCAAAATAATTTAAGAAGGCTCTAGATAAGCCCTTCTTTTCTCAAATGTATTTTTAATTTAGGCTGGTATCAAGACTTTACAAAAAATGTAAAATTTGCTTGGCCTTTTAGAGACTATATCAGCCAAATAAATTGCTTTCTTGTCCTTGCCTTAGGGTGCTCAGTCTGGTTTTGAGCAGTATTACAATATACAAACACCAGCTACAAATCACAATGTTCTATTTTCAAATATGTACAAGATAATCTTTTTGTTTGTTTGTTTCTGGTCCAGCCAGCAGAACAAAATCACTCTTTTCATCTGGAAAACTGCTTATAGCTAAATGTGGAAAACGCTTATAAAAGACTACCAACTTTATAATTTGGACGTGGTTTCACCATACAAAAAGGATGAATTTTCATTGTAAAAAGTGCTCACATAAATCAACTAGCTGATGTTGAGCATCATTTTAGACACAGACCAATTTGAACTCCTGATCCAATAACTGTGTCTGGGTTTTTAAAATCCCAGTTTTCAGCTCTTCAGTGATCACAATATAGCCACCCTCATCACAGGTGTGTAACTCAAAAGGAGCCAACATAGTTTCTTTTTCTCAGGGACTTTCTTTCCTTTTTATGAAGACAAATAGCTAAGTGCTTCAGTTTATACTTGACCAAAAAAAAAAAAAAAAAAATTAAATTGTCTCTACATTATGCCTTAATTTTTACTCAGAAACAGCATGAACCCAATCCTGCCTTCATCACTGTGAACTGGGGAAAGGGGTGTCATGTCCTTTAATTGCTTCCAGCTCAAGTTGCTGGACAGAGATCTGCTTTATCTTTGCATTCAGGCAGTACTGACTACTCTAACAGAACTTACGCATCTGCAGTATCCTTTCTCCAGTGTTTTCTCTCTGATACGAAGCTCTATCAGTTAAAAGTGTAATACCCAATAACGCAGACAGCACCAAAACCCAGATAGCTGAACACATTGCTAAATGCATTCAAATTCCAACAGATGCATTGCCTTCATTTTGGCACTGGTTCTGCAAGGGGTATGTACCTAGCCTACAAGTGAGAAAATCAAACTTTTAAATAATTACAGAAATGCCACAGTTTGTCTCCTCTTCTGAACCTATATGCTGGTGTCATACCTCTCAACAAACAGAAATAAACTAATTTACAGAATTAGAAAACAAAGAGTGTTAACTTCAGGAATTAGGGGTTTTTAGTATCTAGATGAGGCAGTAGTCTTGACTGATACTATATATACACAAATTTGCAAGGTTTCACATTTAGGTCTAGCTGGTGAATCTGATCTTCTCAGAAGAATTCACTGCCTAGATGTGAGAATTTAACATATCTGACTTCTGATTATCACTGTAAGCTTATCTCCTTGCTGCTCCTTTGTAAATTCCCCCACCTTCCATCTCCTGACGGATGGTCCCTTCAATGAATAGTCCCTTCAATGGTTCCCCCCTGAGGGGCCTGCAATAGGCTTCCTTTTGGGCCGCCTTCAGACACTAGAAGACTGTTAATTGCGCGGAGGAAGAGGTTGTTAGAATGTCCATAGAAAGGTAAGAAAAGTAAAATCTCAGACAGAAACAGGACAGAGAAGGAATCATTTCTATCTCGAGTAGTCCAGAAGAAAAAGGCTCCTTTCCAACCCTAACTGTTCTATGGTTCTATGAAGAACAGCATGGAAAGAGACATAATCGTAATAATCTCAGGAGACCTTCTTGCCATATACCCTGTGCCTCCCAGCAGAGGTCTCGTGGAGAAAGCAGTGTGTGCGCCCCATGACAGAATTCCAGAAAAAGAAACTGAAATGAAATGGTGTCAATGGAAGTCAAGCAGGTGCAGCAGAAGAGCAGCTTGGAACTCCTCCTGGAACCGGGGCAGGAACAGAAATTGTGTGCTCTCTAGAAGCAAGGTTGAGCTTCTCAGGAAGACTACTGAGCCGTGGCTCACACATGGAGGGAGACACTATGGAAGGCCAAAGCTCAACTAGAGATGAAACTGGTCTGTGTTCCGTCAGACTACAATAAAAGGCTTTCTGAAGTATGCTTTCTGAATTACTGCTACACCTTGAGAAAGACTGACATAAGCTCCGAAGAGTACTGCCTGCTGTTGGAATACAGCTGCATATCTTAGACACCTGTTAAGGTCCAGAAGTAAAGAGAAACTTGCTCCTAAAAGAAAATGCAGGCAGGCAGGCAGCAGAAAGGGGCACTGAATTGCACCACTGTGTTAGTCATGTTGAGTGAGCACACAGTTGCTGTTTGCTCATGTTCATTGTGCATACTTGGGCATCATTTGTGTATGACAAGTGCATCCTACAGCAGATACAATCTTTTCATTTCCCTGAGCTGTTCTTTGTAGCCCTCATTATAGAGTCACAGCACCAAATTACTGTTAAAAGTGCCATCTTTTTCTGAATCAGTTTGAATATTCTTGTCATTCTTTTAATGTAAAAGACATACATTTGGCCAAGAAATGCAGCAACCAACCTGTGAAACAACATCGCAGGAAGCTACTGTGCTATTGCATGAAAGTACTGAGGATATCAATTCCTCAGGATACTGGGAACAGAATGAATCATCACTTAAGATCCATAAAGATCCATAGGGACCCATAATCTTCCACGTAACATGTCATACACAAAATTTTCCACTTGGCTACAGTTCTCCACAGGTAGTCTTTCAATTCAATCCTTCCAAGACAAGTCAAAAACTATGAATTCAGTATAATCAATGTCCAAAGCTCTTCACCTCCTGGTTTAACATTTCTGTCAAACAACAAGCTCTGTGTTTCTTTTCGCATTTTTTCCCATAGTCATCCACTTCTAGGTTTTGTCTATGCCATTTCTGAAGCTTAATTTTCCACACAAGCTTTCTTTTACATTTGGGTAGATAATTTGGAGTTACAGATCTAAAAACTTTAGGTCTCCCTCCATATTGAGGAAAATCTGCCTCTTAAATCCCAGCAAATTTCTCAGCAATCCTTCAATTTCTAACTTGCAGTCTTCAATTCCCATTGGACTACAGCCCCCTAAATACTTTCCTTTTAATCTGATAGTTGGAATAGGGAAGACATGACACAGTCTTTAAAAGCTCAAACCAATATTAAAGTGCAGAAACTTGAAGGAAGTTGCCTTGCCAACAGTCAAGCACAGAGTTAACAAACATAACACTTTTCTGCTCTAAAGTTGCTGCTTACCAGAGAACCAGAGATGTTTACAACTACTATTTGCTCCATCTATTCTGCATAAATGCTGCTGGGAGACTATTTAGGCAGTCATTTCTATACATACACCTCTTGTGTTTAAATGACAACGTTAACCTATATGTAAGACCAGCCGTACTGGGTAAAGCCAAATGTCAGTCTAACCAACCCCCTCTCTCTAATAGCATCTGCAGGAGATGCTGAAGAAAACAGCTTTAAAAAAGTGGGGGAACTATGCAACTAACTCATCCAATTTTAAGCAATCTGTACTTTAAAGACTTCTGAAGCTGAAGAATCTGTACGCATCCTGCCTAATCCATTCAATGGACATTTAGATGTTTGTCATTTGTAAAGAGATACACAGAATAATCAGGTAGAGTATGAAAATTAGTTCCATTAATTTATTTTAGAGATGCTTTTCATTTCACTGACAACCCCATAGTCTAGTGTTCTACAAGACTTTTATTATTTAAATGTCTTTGAATATTTTTATACATATATATATACATAAAAATCAGTTTCTCCTCAGTCACCTCTTTTGTAAACTAGAGAGCCCTAGTCTACTTAATCTCTCCTTGTACAGTCGCTGTTTCCTACTCAGGATGCAAATGCACAATATATTTATAAAACATTCTCCATTTTGCTCTCACCTCCTCTCCTAATCATTTTTAACATTGTTCTGACTGGTACTAAGCACAGCACCACCATTTTCAGCCTCCTATCACAATGATTTCCAAGACCTCTTTTCTGAGTGTTAATGGATAATTTACAGCCCATCACTGTGTCAGCAGCAAGTTTTACCCCCTATGCACTACTTTGAATTTATTGCTAGATTTTCATTTATAGAATCATAGAATATGTTGTGTTATCGCCCAGTCACTGAGTATCATGGGATTCTTCTCTAGTATTTCAGTTTTGATTTAATATTTTAATTATTTGATTCTACAAAATTATGTCTTTGCACTATCTGTCCCTTTTCCAGATTCAGGAGTATGTTGAATGGTACATATTCCAAGAGATTCAAGTTAGATCCTGGCCATAATCTCCTGCCAGATTTGTGGTAACCTTCCCCTAACAAAGAAATATCATGTTAACTCCATACACCATCTCCTATAATTCCCAAATTGAGTTTGTTAACAAAACTCAATTCTACACACTCCTGCCCAACAAAAGTTGGGCAAAAATCATACCTCCAAGTTCACAAAGCCTCAAAGAAATTGGAAAAACGGAATTCATGATCCCTGAAAGAAGATGAGGGAAGACATGGGATGAGGTATTCCAGTGACTGTCACGATTCCTCAGAGCCCTTCAATCGCATTCTCCAAGTGCCTTCTCAAATACGATTTAATACTTCAGACAGCACCAATATGAACAACTGGATATTACTCATAGAAAGTGTCAAGTTTTCACATAGAAATGCTTTGGTTAAACTGGCCCAGGTAGCAACTAAGGTAGCAATCCCATGACTAGCAGCTAAGCCAGCAGCTCACTATTGCTCCAAGAGCACAACCACCTTCTTCTTCCCCTACTCACACAATCCTTTGGCTTCAGCTCTAGCATCTTTTCATGAACTGATTAAACTCAACGAGCCGGAAAGAAACACAATTTATTTCACTAGCTAACTTTCCTCCCAGGCTGGTGAGTGTAACTGTTAGGCAAAGCAAGCGTCAGAGACACCGAGGGGGAGCACAACTGCCTCCTTTGAGACCAGGTCCTCCCGTCTCATACAGCCCCACACTATTAAGGGCACAGCAAAAAGCGACTTGCAACAGACAGGTTGCCTCTCACCCTCCCATGACATGGGACCTTTACCCTCCAACTCACAAGACAAATATACTCGCTTAAACCCAGAAACTTCCTCTTTAATCTGAGTCTTCAATAGATTACCAGAAAATAAATGAGAACTGCTTTTAAAATTGTATTAATAAATTTCAAAACCACACTTAGAATTACTACATCAAATTAGTCATTCCCAAATTATCATATATTCCTCTAGGAAATACTAAGATTAATTGTCTGTAAATTCCCAAAGACACTGAACACTAATAATATCACTATTACTTTGCATTTACTTTAATTAAACTGTAAACAAGCCTCTGGTCTTGAGACTTAAATGTCCATTCAGTGTTCCAGGGAAACTGTTATGAGGTGTTGTAGACAGAA
This sequence comes from Neopsephotus bourkii, assembly GCF_033783945.1. Taxonomy (NCBI): domain Eukaryota; kingdom Metazoa; phylum Chordata; class Aves; order Psittaciformes; family Psittacidae; genus Neopsephotus; species Neopsephotus bourkii. The sequence continues at coordinate 1,239,758 of NW_026901541.1, forward strand.
TATTATTTTCCTACCAATATTATAAAAATTCTTTTCAATAACTTGGTGCCTGTGATCCCTGCATCTCAAAATGAATTTACACTCATCATACAGTCTGATCGTGGTAAGATTCAGAGGGAGGCAAGCCTCGGAGTGATTCAGGCTGCCTTAAGAATCATTATCTGTACAACCTCCCCAAAAAAAAATCACTTGAGTGAATGCATTCAACATGTAATTCCTCTCCAGAACCATGGCTTGATGCTTGTCAGGTAAAACCATGACATTAGGGAGCCCAATCCCAATTTAATTGCATCCTTATTAGGTGGGACACAGACAAATCTGCTCAAAGCCACAGCGGTGGTGCTCCAAGTTTCTAGAGCAATTGCCCAGGCATTAGTTGCCTTTGGCCACTCCATGACATTGTATTAGTCACATTTAATGTCTGATGCTGCTTCAAGTTATGCCAGTTAAGTAATCACTAATTCATCCTGCTGTCAGCAACCAGGCTCTAATGCAGCTAAATCTCCCAGAAACGTGCAGTCAATTGTTATTAGATTATTACTAGAGCTTCCCTGACCTTTGGTGTCTCAGAATTAAGCTGCTCAGGGACTGAAATAAGCATCTCATTTAAGTGCACAGTAGTAATCTCATCTTAAAGTATAATGACTGGAAGGCATTTATATGTATTTTCCAAGGTATTTGAAACTGTTACTTAGTAGTTGACATTTCCAAATTACACACCTCCTGAACTATTCCATATGGGGTAAAATGGCATCTAATTCTGCTTCTCACGCTCTTGGCTATGTGAAACTTACCTTTCCTTATGCTGCTGAACTTTGTGCACACATTAATCGATCCACCTTCTAGGGAGTTGTTAAGCATTTTTCTTAAATGCCTACAACAACTGTTTTGTGTGCAACAAGCAGAAGTGTTCAAAATAAAAATGATATAACTGCTGAAGCACATTAAGTTGTTTCTCACCTGTGCAAATGCAGATTTGCTGGAAGGAAGATTCATTCACTCTCTTTCTACCCTCTTTACATCCGCAGTAGGTAGCTTCTAGCACCCCACTGCATGTTATCATCAGGGTTTTAAGACTCATGTAGTCTTTATGCCCCCCCTATGTAAGTAGGTAAGTGTCAAAGAACTGTGTTCCTTTAACTTTCCCAATTTCCACTAAATTGCCACAGAAAGTGTAACAAGTTTCCCCAGCCCCTGCAAAAGAGATTAGGGAGAGTGAGAAGGGACAATAATTGCCCGCTTCACACACAAAATGGCAAAATATTAGTAACCACATGTATAAAACTTTACAAAGTACACAAAGAATTGTGGAAGACTACCTACCAGTGGTTTACTAAGGAGGACAATTTTCTGAACTGAACTCCTTTCTAGCAAAGGAACAAGGATGTAAATGTGACAGAGTTGAAATGCAAGAGAGGATGAATGGATAGCGAGGAATTCATGGCTAAGAGTCTACACCTGACAGAATCAACCCCAGTTCCCATCAGTTGTGGTCTTTTTGGCCTATTCATTTCAGGGATGAGCTTGCACTGATGCTATTTCAACTTCAGGTAACAGATTGGCACAAGCTGTTCACAAGTTTTTAATGCTTCTGAATACATGCAATTACTTGTTTAGGGTAATAAAGCAAGCTCAAAGTGAACCTCATAGCTCACAACCAAGACTTAGGAAAAATTCATGACTGTTTGCTGAGTTTTTTCTATTCAGTTTCTTTGAAGAAATCTGGAATTGTTTCTTAACCAGTTTAGCACAGAAAACAACAGAGTTTTGTAATATAAAGCTGACATGACTTTAAATAGAAGTTTTATCGATTTGATTGTCACTCTGAGCATCAAATACTTTTTCAGAGATGTTACTGACATTCACTAGTGTTGTAAAGTGTCTGAAAGTGAGAAGCTCCCTAACTGTGCTACTCTTTCTTTAGAAAATGTTATTACATTCCCACCTTAACTTTCAGGTTTCACACAGTGAAACATTCATTAGTCAAAATAAATGAAAATAGTAATAAAAAATGTGAACAGAAAGCATCAGTCTCTTAAAGAAAAGGAAGATATTTCATTGGAATAGCAATGAATTTAACAATCACTGTTCTTTATACTGCCAGACATGGACAACCCCCTGCAGAGATGAAAAAACCTACTGAAACCCAATTCTGGACTGACAAACTCAATCATTCTCTCTACCTGCAGAGATGACCCTTTAGAGGCAGAATTCAGCAATATATTCTATACATTGCAGCACACCAAATATAATACTTGGCTTACAACCCCCTTGAATTACACTGTCATTTTGTATCTTCAAAATTGTCAATACTCCCATACTAGAATCTTCAAAATAAAAAGAGGAGTCTAAGGAATGATGCAACATCTTAGGAAGGCCGTCATCACTCTGGTTGTGGAATCTCTGCCAGATGCCTACCTAGCCTGCTTTCAATCTGTCAGATTCTGCTTTGGGACTGGGGATGGCAATAGATAACCATTCTAGGAAGATCTTCTGTCTTTATCATCTGCTGCTGACTTCTATCTATAGCAAGATTTCAAATTATTTCTCATTACACTTGCAAACATTACAGAATAAGTGCAAGCGACTACTAACGCCACAGTAACACCGTAATCGGAGCAGGAATGACACAACACAACAGACTTACAGAAAAGCAGTAAGGGAGAAGACACTGTTAACTGAACTCTACTAGAAACAGAACTTGCCCTCCATTGCTCCTGTACAGGGTAAGGAAGACATAGAGGCAGGCTGTTTTCCTGATATATCTAAGTTTTCTAATGAACTGTTTCAGCCTTTGGCAGGTAAGGGCCACAGCTGAGCTTCACTGTTCATGGAGAGACCACAACAATTTTCTTTACCTCTTATCATGACCTGTGATGGTGGTAACTTGTAACATGCAAAGGGATTGTATTTCGCTTAACCAGCAGATGACAGTAACAACCTGACCAAGCTCACTATTTGACAAACACGTAGCCCTTCAACAGATACAGCATGATAACAGGGCGAAAGAGTAAACAAATATAGAAATCTAAAGTTCTTTTTTATAGGAGATGAAAACCGAAACCTACACAGATGCTAGCTGAAGGAACATAAGTAAGGTAAACAAGTGAGAAGAACAAACGATATTTGTAGGTGTTGCATAACTGGGCTCCCTCTCCTAGAAACAACCATCATGGCAAAAATTAGTCTCAACTACCTTGCCCCCTTCTCCTACATGCACCAGGGAAGGATTTGATGAGGTGGCCTGGATAGCAAGAATGACTTTTAAAGCCTAGACTAATATGAATCAGGGCCATTCTATCCAGACCCAAACCAGAACAGAAATTCCATTCAGGTATCTGTACTCTCCGCTTGGTTGCAATAGTCTAGAACACACAAATACAATATCCTGTTGTTCCTATGATCAAGATAAGAAAGTAATTTTCCTTGTAGTCCAGGCTAGAACAGATCAAGCTGCTTTTTCTTTTTTTTCTTAATTTCATAACAAACTGGTCAGTGACTCAAAGACTCAACCGTAACAAGTGGCAGAGGAAGGTGGCCAAAGGTTTTAACTGAAATAAGATTTGGCAGAAGGCCCACAGACATGTGGTACCATCAAAAGACAGACAGCAGGAAGGCAATAATGAAACCAGGAGTATTAGTGGACCTGAGCTTTGGAGTAACCAGTAAGAGAGCAGAATTAGATCGTGTTTTCCTGACACATACTGTAATTGAGATTTAGATGTGTGCACAACAGGTGTGCGGTTAAATATACATGAATTAATAAAGTTGCCTCTTGACAGCTGCAGTGGCACTAAAGCATCTGTCCCACCCCCTGCCTGAGGCTTTAGAATGACCTAGAACCAAAGCACGTGCCAGCCTGAAAGGAATACTCATCTCTGCAGTTTGCTTGGCAGAGATTTCCAAGTGTATCTCTTGTTGATAAATTAGTAAAATGTACTTGATGCAAATATTTAAATATTTCTCCCTGAAGTCTACAAAGTGCAACTGTTAGCTCAAAAAGGCTAGCGAACAGATGTTGCAATAACCAAATGGTAACAAGTGTAGGGATTACGTAAGTTTTCATTAGCATTCTCATACTGAAGTACAGTGAAATGTAAAAAGCCGTCAACCACCCACGTCCAACAGGAGAACTCATCTAAATCAATGTCGATAACCAAGACAGACAGCTCATGAAGTCTGCAAAGACAGTGATGCTAATGAACTTGGAATCCATTTCCCTGTAATCTAGAGATCATTTGAGTATGATCACTAACCAAGAATATTCAACTAAATCTAGCTTAATGCTCTAATAGAAAAAAACAAAACAAACAAAAAAAAAAAAGGAAGAAAAGAAAACCAAATCAAAACAAACAAGCAAAACCCCACAGAAACCAAAATTGAAATCTTACCTAGAATAACATCATATAAACATTTGAGGTTGGAAAAGGCCCTTAAGATCGAGTCCAACCACAGTGATCCTGGAGAAAACTCAAGTGTTGACAACCATCTTGAAAGGTTAGCAAACCCAGCCAAAACTGCAATTCCTTTGCAGTCCCCATCCAACTTTTTGCCACTCTCACTTGTTACTAAGAAAGCATTCATAAAGCAGTGGTTTATATTAGCTGTGAGAACTGGCCCTACCATTTACACCTGAGGTTTAACTGCCACAGCCTAGCTAGCTAGGACAGTGATAGCAAAGTCCTCAGGTCGTACGTTTTTTAAGTGTCCTTCTCTGTGATGGAAGACCTTACAAGGCTAGATGAGCTCTATCAGCCACAATTTGAAGATAGGAGTTTTCCTTCTTCTATGTTGAAGGCTTGTCTTTGCTAACAAAAACTCAGGAAGGGCTTTAACCCACACATTCTGAACATGGCTGTCATCTCCTCGGTCAATCTCGAGCAACCAATGATGCAACACATGCTGCGCCTCACCTAAAAAATCCACTGCACAGGCTGAAAGGGCTTACTCTCACTTGTTTGTAATGGACAGGTGAGGGTCGAAACGGTAGGTGACAAGGTGCATGGGAAGCTGCAGATCCAACCTTGTATGCGGGCAGACCAGGGCACTGGTCACTCAAGATTGCCCCAGGAGATGACAGTCCTGGTCGGACACTTTCGGATTGCCTAAGCAGCCTTTTTTCCAATCAGATTTGCCTATCCCACATGCCCTTGGTCACCCTGTTTGCAGTAAGCGTGGTTAAAGCCTTTCCCAAATCTTCGCTCGTGAAGCCAAGCCATCAATCAATCAATCAATCAATCAATCAATCAATCAATATTAGCTGTGAGATTAGGAATTCTACAAGCCAGTGTCATAGAATCACAGAATGGTTAGGGTTGGAAAGGACCTTAAGATCATCTAGTTCCAATCCCCCTGCCATGGGCAGGGACACCTCACACTAAACCATGTCACCCAATGCTCTGTCCAACCTGGCCTTGAACACTGCCAGGGATGGAGCATTCACAACTTCCTTGGGCAACCAATTCCCATGTCTCACCACCTTAACAGTAAAGAACTTCTTCTTTATATCCAATCTAAACTTCCCTTGTTTAAAGTTTTAACCTGCTACCCCTTGTATCACTACAGTTCCTAAAAATACACATCGTATTTCCCAGATAACCTTTAAAACTAATGTCTATCCAAAATTGAAGCACATTAATAAGATTCAAGTCTTAGATTATCTAGCCAGAGAAAAAGAAAAGGTGTGTAGGAGAGATGTTCTCCCCTGTTGCAAGAGGAAATGGGAAGGGAGGATTTTCTTGGGCCAGAGAAACTTTTTATTTACAAGTTTAGTTCAGTATAACTTGCATCACTGCTGCACTGTACTACTATGTTTCTACTATGAACAAGCTAGTCATCAGAACATAGCGGCTCAAAATGCACTGATACTCTTGCAGACAAGAAAGACCTAAATAAGCATGAGGTAAATGGACACAGTGAATGGACCACTTGGAAACAATCATCAGTGACACAGATCTATTGCTGCTTTTTTAATTCAAGCAAGTTTAATAAAACTTCCCATAAAGAATATATATGCATTTTTCCCCTGCATTAGCTTTGGAGGCCAGAAAGGACAAGAAAAATTAGCATTGGTAATTACATGCAAACAATTCTGACATTATTTTATTAGGGAAAAAAAATAAAATAATTTAAAACAGCACACACGGCAGTTACTTAGATGGATTAATGGTAAGTAATCCTCCCAGTCCTTCCTTGTAAAAGCTGATTAAATTGTTTGCAAAACTGCAGGAAAATTGTCCTCTATTTTCCTAAGAAACTCACATTGTAATTTAGTTTGTAACCTTCCCACCATACTGGGCATCCTACGTTTTATTACCCTCATTACAGCTGCCACTAACAGCAGCAGGTATAAGCAGATCCTTAGAATTTTTTTTTCTTCTGATGAAGGGACCAACATCTTGAGCTACTGTGATTTTAAGGATGAGTCTACATAACCCAGCCAAAACAAAGATTCCAGACACTGCAGAACAGGACATAAAATATCCGTGTGAGAATTAAGATGTGCTCTACCTCTGACTCCAGCCTACCTGCAGAGCCCAGTAGCTGGGGGTATAGCACATTTGTTATTCCAAAATGTATTATGTTTGGTAGATACCTGCAGAGCTATAGTTAGATACTAAGAAACGACCTTTCAAATGATTAAATGCCTTTCTCCAGCCCAGTAAGCAACTGCAACAACTTGCTGTAGGTTTAGCTCAATTTCTTGTTCCAGCAATGGTGAAGGTGTGTTAACAGCAGTTCTCATTCCGTGTGTGTTATTTATCACTATTGTCCTTTATTACTATAAGATGTGAAAACATGAGGGCTTTCTGCATTCCACTGGTGTATCTAGTGATACACACTTCAAAATGAAGAAAATTAATCATCATTCTTGCCTTTATTTTTCCCTAAACCAATAGTAAGATTTTCACCCCTTTTTCTAGTATGAGCCTGTAACACTGTACTAATTTCTCTTGATCTGAAAGTATCTTACAATAAACCCCTCACTCATTCCCTCCATTTCCTAGCTATAGATATTTTTCCTGGTGCCCTTTCCCCACAGACAATTTCAAATACAGTTTTCCTGAGTTCTGGGAAATTAGCCCTTTTGATATAAGTTTCTGATTGGACTTGTCCTCTGTTTGCCTATATTAAATAAAATCAGGTCAAGATTACTGGTCCCTAAGCAACCATCAGCTTCCAGTCCAGTGGTTAGTTCATCCTTATCCATCAAAATGAAACCTGGAATTGACTTATTATATATTCAGTGCAATACCTTTGTGCTTTAGCAAATTATCCTCTATTTTCCAGCAACAATAGCTTGTTTTATGTCCAACTGCACAGACCTTCCACTAAGTGTTTCTTAAATTGAACTTCCCCCATAACACCACCATTTTATTAACTGTGAATTACAGAGGTACTTAAAGTAACTCTTCTTTTCTATAGTATTATTTGATGGTTCGTAACCGATCCCTCCGGCAGCATATTGATCCACACACTTTCAAAAACCCATAGTTGTATCCTCAGTAACTCTAAGAAAGGTAATGAAGTCTTTAAAAAACAGAAGGCTACCTGACTTGTTATACTCTCTATCCTTCATACAGTGACACTACTTCAGTTCAAATGATTCTACCAGTTATATACAACTTCTCATCACATTGTTTGCCTGTTATCTAGACACTTACTGAAAAAGAAACTGAAAACATATTCTCCGTATTACATAGAGCTTCACTGCAGTTTTTCTAGATGCACCAAATTGCAGTTTGTACTTTCCTTCATTACTAACTTATTATCAAAATTGTGATTTAAACCCCTCCTGGCTTTTTGTATTAAGTTTTCAACCCAGATAATTTATCTTCTTCGTCCAAGATGTAGAACACTTTGTTTCTATGGCTCCCCTGACCACAGATGCAATGTAGGTTTCCACAGTAATGGACTTCCAGCTGTAACTCCGCCGGAATATCTCCTGCTGAGCCTCCAGCATTTTCTGGGGTCACAAAAGAGAGAATGCATAAATATAACCAAACAGATCAAAATCATCCTGCAAGCTGGGTATTTTTTTTGCATTTGCTTTTCTTTATACAAAATGCACATTTGCCTTCCTAGGAGAATCCCTTTGTGAACTATTAAGAACATGCATGGTGCACACCTTAGACTTAACGAAGCATTAGTGATAGAAGATGAGTAAAGCTCTTTTTTTCCTAATTCAAGCAGATCAGGCTCATTTTAAAGAACAGGTCAAAATCAAGTGATAATACAGAAATTCATTAAAAGGGGTTTTCAGATATATTAGTCTTCCCCTCATTTATTTTTTAACAGAATGTTACAATGCAAACAAATTCTGTCTTCTATACTGAACTTGATTACATGGTTTGTGCTTGCTAAACCCTGCATGTGCAAACATAAAACTAATGGGTTTGTTCAAAAGTTACACTTAAACACTACTTACCATCAATTATTTTTTAAACTCGGTTGTTGTAAACTAGTGTTGAAGATTTTTTACAAGTACAAAATACAGAATTATTGCCCTCAGTCTGGTAAGAACTAAGCTAGAAAATGTCTAGCTTAATTTTTAGCTCTTACCTCCTTGACTTTGCTGCTCTCTGAAAGGCAGTTGGCTACTGTCCAGCTTAACTCATGCAACATTTTGTTGCTTATGTTTCATGTAATTGCAAACATGACATGCATTCATAATTAAGCCCAATGGGTAAGCCTAGAGCCTGAGACATGCTGGAAAATGCTAAAATAAGAATGGCTAATCTCTTCAAGAGCAAAAAAGTGGAAAAGATACTAATAAAAATAAAACAACAAAAATATCTATTATGGTTCAAACACACTGCAACACCATTGCCCATGACATTGGAAAGTATACAGCCACTTTACTAATGAAATCAAATTATTCTTGTTATAACAGACATGAGTCTGCACAGCCTATTTAATGAGTCTGTAAATCTAATCAGAGGAACCTTAGGTACTGTCTGGTCCTGTCTGGACAGACCTGAAAAGCTCTAAGGATTTCACTACTACACAGCAAAAAAAAAAATCTTGAAAACATTGCAACAGCACTTTGGGTATTTGCTCCTACCTCTTCCTTCACTCCATCTGCTGGAGATGTACCCTACATACCCCATGAAGCCTTTCAAAAAAATCCCCCAACATTTGACTAATGGTGGATGCATCCACACAGACCCCCACTGACACTGCAACCTTGCTAGAGACAAGTTGTATATAGCAGTCTTTATAGCCCTTGGCTGTAAGGAAGGGAAAACTAAGGTAGACTTTGAGCATGACTGATGGAAAGGGAGTAAACATTTGCCTGGAGATGGCCACATCCCAGAAATAACATGAAGGAAGAACCCTAGTGATCGGTACCCAAAAATAAAATGAAGGAGTAACCAACAAGAAATGGGATATGAAATTAAATCATTCAAAGTAATGTTAGATGCAGAGAATCATGTAATGATCAGGCCAAGAGACGGGTGACATGCCCTGGCACAATAGAGCAATTTTGGCAGGGGAGAGGGGGAAGAACCTCCAAGGACCTGGAGGAACATATTATGCAGATGCACTGAAGCCCTGAAGCCTTTTCCTCATCATTGGACCTGGTACAAAACTCCAGATTGGTCCTGACCTGGACTGTGGTCAACACAACCCCATCCTGATCAGTGATCGGATCCCAACCACAGGCCACAGCCTCCCTCAGCCACCCACTGGGGATGGATAAGCAGAGGCAGGACCCCTCTGGGTAGCCACAGCACAGGCAGCAGAGAGCAGGCAACTTGAAAAGGTCATAGAAGTGATAAGAGCATAGATATTAGGAAGAAGCTCTTCATTATGAGGGTGGTGAGACACTGGCACAAAGACAACTACCCAGTGAAGTTTTGGCTGCCCCATCCCTGGCAGTGTTCAAGGACAGGTTGGACGGGGCTTTGAGCAACCTGTTCTAGTGGAAGGAGTCCCTGACAATGGCAAGGGGAGTTGGAACCAGATGATCTTTAAAGTCCTTTCCCACCCAAACCATTCCATGACTCTATGATTATTTGTTACTGGTTTACAAAGCTTCTTCTTTAGCTTTATTGCTTTACTAACTTCAGGTACTTTAATCAGTTAATAAAATAAGTATTTCAATTAAACGAGCATTTGTCTACTTCCCTGGCATCGCCACACGCACATTAATCGATTGGCTGTCACAACCCTACCGTGACAAAGTTCAGTGCACAGCATGCAAGCAAGAGGCACTGAAGGTATTGAAGGCTTCAAATCGATCCCTGCGCTCCAGTGCCACAGCTGTCCTCAGACAAACTGGGTGAACACACAGGCAGTGTGTGGCTGCTGCCCCTGCAACGAATAAATACCACCAATACACCACAGTAGAAAGCAATTTAAATGCTTCTCTTGGTTCTTCCTCCCCACTGCACAACAGACCATGATACCAACTGTGTATTTATTTTTCAAAGGCAATGTGATGCCTGCATACACACCCACACCCACTGTCGTGGTTTAAGCCCAGTCAGCAACTCAGCCACACAGCCTCCCTCTCACTCTCCCCCCCCTCTACCCCCCCTTCCCCACCCTGCTCCCAGAGGGATGGGGAGGAGAATCGAAAGAATGTAACTCCCACGGGTTGAGATAAGAACAGTTTAGTAACTAAGGTATAACACAAATCACTGCTGCTATCACCAATAATAATAGTAATTGTAAGGGAAATAACAAGGGAAGAGAATACAACCGCTCATCACCCACCGACCGATACCCAGCCTGACCCATGCAGTGATCTAGCTGTTCCAGGTAACTGCCCCCAGTTTATATACTGGGCATGACGTGCTGTGGTACAGAATACCTCTTTGGTCAGTTTGGGTCAGGTGTCCTGTCTCTGCTTCCTCCCACCTTCCCTCCTCCCTGGCAGAGCATGAGACTCACAAAGTCCTTGGTCAGAGTAAACATGACTGAGCAGCAACTAAAAACATCGGTGTTACCAGCGCTGTTCCCAGGCCGAAAGTCAAAACCACAGCACTGCACCAGCTACTAAGAAGGAGAAAAATGACTGCTACTGCTGAACCCAGGACACCCACACCCAGTTTTAAAATACAGCATGTCTTATTTTCTTCTCTGAGGACACAAATAACCAAGAAAAACTCTGCTAATAGGCAAAAACAACTATGATAAATAAAAAAGTAGAAGAGAATAAAACTCTATAGCACATCTTTGTACCTGGTAACTGAGGGGAAGAAAAAAACAATACCACCTATAGCCCCACAGTTAAGAAGATCCATAGATTTTTCACAGAGCAATGGGAGACTAACTACCAGGAGGAGATTAAAGTATTCTTATGTACCACAGCTTAACAGGTGGAGCAAAGCTAGGTTTATCCCTCAAATTTCCAAAGCCGAGGAGTGCAAAGATGGCAGCAACTCCAAGAAAAAAAAATAAAAAATGGATCTTCTACATTCAGTGTCCCAGAGGATACAGAAGAAACTGGAATAGCTTATGGCATTATGAACTTATAAATCCACTGTAGTAAAAAAGATCAAAAGAAAAACCTGTCCTTATGAAGTACGAACAAGTCATATTAGGGCAATGATATTAAGCGTAATCAGCATTATCCTGGATTTCATTGATCATTCCCATTTGTACCTAAAGGAAAATAAAAAACAGAAGTAAATTAATTTTTATGTGGGACAGATTCTGAGGAAGAATCTAATAAAGCTGCAATACACTGAGGAAAGACTTGACAGCAACTGGTATCAGTCTATCCAGGCAGTAACAGGAGAAGACACTGTAATACGTGCCCTAAGTCCCTTTTCCCATAACATGTTTCATTTTTTCACCACTTCAATAGCTCCAGGTGTACAAAATCTACAGTTTTACAGCAAGTATGAAGGTCTTAAGAGCTGTTCTGAGACTGAAATTAGAAGCTGGAAAACCGAAAACAAGACAAACCCAACCTTACAACTCACGCAGGAGCACAGTGTTATATTGTGAAAACAATGAAACCCAAGAAGCACTGGAGCTGAATAAGACAGCCTGAATTCATTTTTCAGAAAACTGTAAAGTTTTTGGAATTTAAGTATAGAATTAAACAGCATTTTGAAAAATAATGCTAATAAAGCTCTGCAATTAATGAATAATAATTTTTAAAGTAAATTAGAAACCAATACTGAAACACTGCCAAAAATGGACAAAGGAAAATAAAGGTAAAACTGCTACGTGCTGCAGAGCAAGAGAGCAGCAATAGGGCTGATTACATGGGGACTGAATTAACTTAAGGCAACCCAGTATTTAAGACTAACACAATTCTTTACCAAAAGGGTGGTCAGGAACTAGAACAGGCTTCCCAGGGAAGTGGTGGAATCACTGTCCCTGGAAACATTCAGAACTCTGTAGATGAGGCCCTCAGTGACACAGCTTATTTGTGGTCTTAGCAGTCCTGGGGTAATGGTTGGACTTGATGATCTTAAAGGTCTTTTCCAACCTAGTTAATTCAATGATTCTATGACTAAAGCCATGGCTTGCTTGAAGCTTCCAACCATCCCAGCACAAACAATTTTGAAGGAAAACTCTTACATAAAGCTTTAAGAAGAATCTTCCAGTATCACTGCTGTAGATCTGTGCACAGTATATTTGGGGAAAATTATGGTCTTCCTTGCTAAACCCTGCATGTGCAAACAAAACTCTGAATAATCCACTGGCAAGCAGGAATACTAAGCTTTACATTTTGCAAATAGAGTAAGAAGTCTCATCCTACCCATGTGATCTTTATATTACAGATACATTGTTGGATATCTTTTAATTACAAATTTTACAAAATTCTCCTTTATGATGGAAAAATCAGACACTGACAAGGCCTCTTTTAAAAAATGAAAAACCCAAAGCAAAACCAAAAAAAGGAAACTTTTGTTGACATCTTACAATACCTAGTTTCATCAAGACTAAAATAAAGCTCAAATAAAATGGAAGGCACTCCCAAACCTGCAGTTCACTGTCCAGTCTGCAGCCCCCACTCTGTGCCTGCTTACTACAGCAAAAATCAATAGACATCCCATTTTAACAACTTTGTAATATAAATCAATGTTAAGAGCACTGCACGAACACAAGTGTAAAAGGGCAACCAGAAAGGCAAGAATGATATCTCTGTGCATCTTCCTCCCCAGCCACAATGTCAGGTAACAGCTGCAGGCTTTCACACAAGAAATGTGACAGCTAGCAAAAACGGACATACAATTCAACTAAGTATTGCCTACCTCCTCGCCTTCTTATTAGGTAGTTGAAAGTTGTGTGAGAAACAGCAAAACTGTAATCCTCTGTTTCTGTAATTTCTTTCCAAAGCATGGAGAGCAAGCATACTAAACAATTATGTCAATACAAAAGTAGTAATCAATTAGAAGATATCATATCTTATGCAAACATAAATATCAAAGCATTTCTCATTCATATTTCGAACTAAGGATTAAGAGAGCAACAGAATTATTCACTCAATCTGCTCATTTAAGAATCCATCAATTAAAGAGATTAACACGCATTATGGTTTTAGACAGCTTTGTCCCCATATCTGCACTAGTCCCATAAATAAATGCATTCTTAGCACGTATTAACACTTCTTAGCTGTCACCTGTGAAATGACCCTAAATTTGAGATAATGAAAGCATTCAACTTTCACATCTCCCTTGTACCATACGGTAACTACAGTAAGGAAAGCACACTCAAGTAACTCATTTTTAGTAAACTAATCATTATAAAAAGGTTGTTAATTTTTCTGTAGGAAACCGCATAAAATACGTGAGAGAATATTTGACACACACTATTTAAAGCGTAACTGCGTCATGATGAGCCTGTAACCAGAAGTGCTCTATTGCATTATTACAAGTGATTAGACAAGAGGATGATAATAGTTGCTTTACCTAAAAACCCCACACCCTCATGCAGCAATTAAAAAGACGTTTTTATCCACTAAACACTAAAGAAGAATTAGCCAACTGAAAGACAACTTCCCATCCCACAGCACAGTATGTCTCACAGGGATCTGGGGAAAGAAAAACAACCCTGGGATTGCCATCTCCCCCTCCATCCATGAGTCCTGCCCTGTTTACCACTCCCAAGCTGAGGATGGGAATTACCAGCACTTGTTCTTTGATGAGAACACAAGTACCTCAAACCCATCACTGAGAACCCATTGCTCGAAGAACGCTTTTCTCTGAAATTTCACATTAATGCATTTCTTTCTACCCTCATGCAGATCAGAGTAGCAAATAGTAAGAAACCTCAAGGTAACTTAAGGAATGAAATAATACAAAGCACAGGTAAAGATGCAACCAGTTGCTTTGTTCATACCTCAAGTATGGTAAAGAGCATTTTAAATATTCATAGAATGGCTTGGGATGGAAGAAAGCCTTAAAGATCATCTGTATCTTTAAGGTCCCTTCCAAAGGTCTGCCATGGGCAGGGCTACCTTCCATGAGACCAGGCTCAAAGCTGCATCCAACCGGGCCTTCAGCTCTAGCAGGGATGGGGCAGCCACAACTTCACTGGGAAACCTTTACCACTGTCTCACCACTCTCACAGTAAATAATTTATTTCTAAAGCTAAACTAAATCTACCCTCTTTGCATTTAAAGTCATTATTCCTTGTCCTACCTCTACAGGCCCTTGTAATAGGTCCCTCTCCAACTTTCTTGTAGGCCCCCTTTTAGCTACTGGAAGGCTGCTCTAAGGTCTCCTTGGAGCCTTCTCTCCTCCATGCTGAACAAGCCCAACTCTCTCAGCCTGCTTTCATAGCAGAGGTGCTCCAGCCTTATGACCATCTCTGTGTTCCTCCTCTGGTCTTGCTCCACATCCCTCTTGTGTTGAAGGCCCCAGAGGTGAACGTGGCACTGCAGGTGGGGTCTCATGAGAGCAGAGTAGAGGGGGAGAATCACCTCCCTCAACCTGCTGGTCACGCTTCTTTTGATGCAGCCCAGCATACAGTTAGAATTTTATGTCTACAATGATGCTACACAACAAGACAATCCAATTTTAATGGCATTCTGTATTTTTTATTATGACTTTGCCTTCTTTATATTCTGCCACAACAGACAGGGCACCGCAACACAGGAAAAATCCTCACAACAGGATCATGCTTTGGGCTTCTTATTTCCAAAGATTATTGGCTAAAACTGTACTCATGCCTGCATTCAGTTGCTGTACAAGTAGAATATATAAGCCATGTAACTACATTTCAGTAAGATACAAATTTGATCTACAGACTGAAGTGAAGGTTGTCAAGTTGTCAGGTTGTCTCAGTTTCGAATAAGCACACTGAGTATCTTAACTAAAAAGCTCAGCAACTTCAGTTTGTAAGCCTCTATGCAGCCAATTAAACCAGGGGAGCGATAAAGGAAGGTACATACCACAGTGTGTAGCTTAGGATGCATTTTCTACATACCCGGCCATGCAATGCATCCAGATATTGCAGACGCTTGTGGAGGAGGCTTGTTTTTACATTATCTATATGGATGAAGGTATGTACTGGGCTCTTCCTTTTGCTCTACAAATATAGCAACAGTAACATGTTATTTTTCCCCTTGACCTCCTTTCATCAGGAGGCTATCAGGACTGTCGCCCACAGAGGATAAGCTTTGAGCATACACTCAATCAACTCTAACTTATTTCCATGGTTTACTGCCCCTCACCTTCCTGTCTGTGTGCACCTTTTCTCCACAGGTGACTTACAAGCACAACACGTTCAAATGCTCAGCTTAGGATCCAAATCTCAAATTTAAAAAAGAAAACTGAGACCAAGACAACATATTCAAGTGCAACAACACAACAGTGCTCCTCAGTACATTAGCACAGTGCTTACGGGGTGGCTGGAACTAGTTTCAATTACAAATGGCAGGGGTTATGAGAAAGGTCTGCTTTATATATATCAGGTATGACGTGATTTTTTAATGAAGTTCCTGATACACCCTGACCTCCTTGTGAATCATGCTGTCATTACCAGAAGTAATTCCAGCTTAGCTGGTTCTACACAATCTAGGACAAGGCTGGTATCTCACCAAATTGAAAGGAGACTGATGAACTTTCTGTGTCTTTTATATTATCACTTTTAGTTATTCACACATTTACAACAAGGCCATCTGAAAGACTTGATCCTCAGCAAGTAGAAGGACTACTTTCCATACACATCCTATGTAACAAGCATGTCAAAGCCCCTGGTTCCACAGAAGCACACTTGGAGAAAATCAGAGGCAGCTGAATTTTGCAGTTCAGAGAAGAAAAACCAAGAGTTGGGCACAACATGAGGAAGGGACTGAAGATGAACCCAGACAGAGCTTACTCCCTATGGGAGTAGGGGGCAAGGGAAGAGAGACAGAACTCTCTCAGTCTCCTGGTAAAGATGACAACCACCAGAAAAACACTATTCCTAGTTTTGATCCAGGAGAAAAGTTCCCAAGACAATCTGCAATGATGTTTGGCAAGCCCATGAGACACACCAAACCCACATATATTGAACATGGATTATTACACTTCCAGAATTCAAATCTCTTTAGAGAAAAGAAGGAATCTTACATCACTATGTCAGCCCATGTAAAATTGAATCCATGGAAAACCACAGTTATGTGCTCCAGAGTGCCCTGAGCTTTAATGCCATTGGTATTCCTGAAGGACCAGAAAAGTCTGGGAAGGTGAGAACATCATGTCTCTGCAAATACTGACCAGCCCTTACAGTACCTGCAAGGAAGATTAGGATAATCTTGGAAATAGGAAATGTTCACTCTGAAAGCACTTTCTCTATTTGCTGAGGACAAGGTAACATGACCTGAAGGCAAACCCAAAGAACTGGGTGCCATACAGGTGTGGGGCTGTCTGTCTTCCAGAGCTGGAAGGAAAGTCCTAAAAATCATAAAATAAGCCCTTACAGCAAAGAAATTGTCTTGTGACACAGAAGCCACAATTGCCGCGACAAACTTCCGAATTTACAGAAACAGTAATTACCTTTGCACATTCATCACGAAACGAAAGAAGTATCTATAAGATTGTCTCAAAGGTATTTGAAACCTCCTTTAGATAAACCTGCTCTTTGTCACTGAAATACAGATACAGGATCCCTGCAGCTACTAAGTCTCAGACTGATGGTGGTGCCTCACAGGGCTCATAAATCTCCAAGTGCTTTGTGTAACCTGCAAGTAGTCCGGTCTCCTTTCTTTCTTCCTCCCTTTCAAACAGCAGTATTAATATATATAGGGAGTTTCTATCTGTTTAGTTCAGACCCTAGCATTTCATTTTGTCCACCAGGGAGTCCCCTTCAGCCCATGCTTCTATTCATGAAACCATCTACACATATACAGCTCAACTTAAAGAGGGGCTTCAGTTATTTCCAGGACCTGCTCAGAAAAGCACACTCCATATGGGAGTAAGACCTGGCACACAGTGGTCTCTCCTATGGGCTGGTTTCCACCACCCCATCAGCACTCGTAACCCCCATAAGAACAGTGACACCCTCCCAACAAATGTTCAGTTGTATCAGTGGGCAGCTGGATCCCCATATGCATAAACCGACATAAGTAAAAATGTGCAGTGGCCACATACAACAGAGCCATCTTTTGCACAATCTCTCCCCAGTATCTCTGGTAAATTTACAAACCAAACCCAGGCAAACCCTTAGTAGGTCTTATGCTGTCCTACTTCCATCAACATCAATGAAGCTACTAAAATTGAAGGCAGCAGAGGATCTTGCATCAGACAACTACATGCATCCGTCTCAAAATCTTACACTGAGATCCAGATGAAACAAATCATCTTTGCATATCTCAAATGTTAAATATCCATTTTCCCTTGCTCTTCACTGTATTTTAGATGACAACGGAAATCGCACATAGCAGATGTTTAGGCAGAAACACAGACCCTCAAGGGTTTCAGTTTGATGCTCACTCCAAGCTTTAAATGCTTAACCAAATCTGTAGAAATCCCTTGTTGCCTCATAATCTCAGCACGGAACACTCGGATACATACAAATTTCCACAACTACTTGTGCCACTGATCAACAAATAAGATGATTAAAGAAAACATTACACAGGTTTTAGTCCTATTTGGATACAGCAGACATCAACAGTCTGCACTGCTGGCCAAAGCTTCTTTGAACGTTCAGAACTACATCTGGCAAGGAATTTGAGAGTTAACTTTACACTAAAGCCTGAGAGCTTGTGCTTTGTACATAACATGGAAAACAATAGATCTACTTTTCTTACTCAAAAACAAAAGCTGGTCCATCCTTAAGCAAAGGTGGCACGAACATATGTGGCTGGATTAACCATTGCTTTTACAAGGTATTGGTTAAAACCACCACAAAATCAAATGAAGGACTCAGTGTGGATAATATTCCTCTGAAAAGGCAACAGACACAGGGCCAGAGAGGAGACCAAAACTACCAGAATTATCGGTGAAGATGAACCCCAAGGGTTGAGGAAAAGCCTTCCTTCTCCATACATGCATTTTAGCACAGAAAGTTATAAACACACAGTGCTTAGAAGAGGTTGATCAACTGATTTAATCAGTTTCTAACTTATTTTTTTCATACTCAACACTGAAGCCAGCTTTTCTCTTCACTTGTAAGAACAGGGGCAGCCAGTGTCAGCAGGACATACCAACTAGTCCTTGGTTAGTGACCATGACCTTTGGTTAATTGCATTCCGAGTTTTGTTTGGGATTTGTTTCTTTTTAAAGTTTCAACAAAAGCTTTTTCTTCCATGTTATCACATTTATCTCAGACTGCTCAGTAAAAGGCAGTCTGTTACAAAGCAAGAGTAGATGAGCAGGACAAATCCTGATTTCATTTAAAATGAATACTTCAAACGTTTGAGCAGAGTAAAAATATTCCTTCCTTATGAATTACCTACTCCCTGTACCAGACTACAAGTATGATTCAGGTCCAAGTAAAGATTCCTGGACATAAGTGTCTGCATTGCTCTTGTACTCAGCAGAGATTCTGGTCTGAATTCAACAAAGCAACCCTGCTCTCCCTCAACAGACACAAATGGCTGGTCAGCTAAATTACTACTTAGGCTTTGCCAATATAACGATTTTATCCGCTTTGACTACAGTGTCATGCTCATAGTTAGATAATTAAATTATAGATGTTTCCATGCAGTCTTTTAATTTGGTACGGACAGAAAGTAAGACTTTAGTAACCAAATTGTGCATCTGATTCCATGGTGTGACACCACCCTAGAAGAAACCAAGCACGTCATGCCAATGGAAATGCTGAACTGAAGGTGCTAGACCAAACCAGACCCTGCTGTACCAGCTCACTTGTGTGTTGGACCAATGGAATAGACCAAGTCAGACACACTATTTGCTGACAAAACTTGTGTGAGTGGTGTTGATGTTACCGAACCTGCATAACGTAAAGGTAGGCAAGATCCTGTTCCTCCAAGATTTTAATCTTAATACAGTACAAAAACTGGATCTGCTTGAAACTCTTAATGAAAAGTATTTTTTTCAAAAATATAATAAAATAGGCTTTTGAAAAAAAAAAAGGGAATTCTCCCAGGCAATAGTCTATGCTGATTATCATTATTCTATTTGTTGGTTGGTTCCAATCAGAGACACTTCTGTTGTTACAGTGCCCTCCACTCAAAATAGCAAAAATTATGTTTCTCGGTTTATTTTTCTGAAAACTGAACTATCTGAAAGCCAACACTGGTACACTTCTGAGGTCTTCTGGACCCTCACAAACTCTGAGTACAGCCACTGGCTCCAGCCCCTCATTCAGGCCCCATGAGACTCTCCTGATGCTACTGCTGGTGACTCCAACTCCCAGATCTACCAGCAAAGCCTACGAGAACCACTGTTCAATTCTACCTGCCTGCCTCCACTCACCTTCAGGACTGACCAAAAGGTGAGGCACACCTCCCATACTTCAGCTTCCATCTTTACCATCATTAGCTTACAAAGTAAATCTCATGGGGCAAAGCTAAGAATATGAGCTGAGAATATATACTTTGCGGTGGAAAATTCCATAGAGGAGGAGGGCCCTGTGGACAACCCAACCTGTTTGCAAATTCCAAAGCTACAACACCTTTTGCTTGTCCTTTGAATTCTGAGCAGTGCCTGTTCAGGGGACCAGAACTGCACTCACCCCTCTCCTGCTGGTCACTTATTTTCCTTGGTGAAGAGAATCACTATTCTGATGAAGCGTTGTTGCCATAAAGTTCCATTTACCCTTTTGAGGTTACTTCAATAACCCTTGCTCAAATACCTTCCCCAAAGTCCCCGGTAATCCATCAATTAAGGTGAATCTGCCTGGATGAACTTCATCCAAAGATCCTTTTACATGAACAGAAGCTTAAAAAAACCCCAACAACTAAACCCCAAACAACTCTCCCCCACCTCCCACCCCCTAAAAACCCAATGAAAACCACCAAAACAGCAGCCAACCAAACCCGAACTACAACAGTACTATTAACACTTTCATTCTTGTTTTTCTCATGCCGTGAACTTCACTTTTCCGTATGAATGCTCAAAACAGGAAGATCTGATGAAGTACCTGCCACAGCAGATTCTTGAACCTTCTTAAACTTTGTCTTCACGCTGAAGAAACAACCATCTGCTACTTTTCATTGAACTCTGGCTTAAATATTTGTCAAAGCCTAGAAAAAACACATTCATCTTCCATCCTCCTACTCCTGCACACTCTTATGAAGCAGGTGTGAGCCTCTGGCACCAGTCTGAGAATTGGGAACTCTGCCAATCTGATGTGTCCTTTGGGATCAGGTTGTGACCTTGGTGATTGCAATTCACACTGGTAATTTGAAGCATACATGCAGGCCACTGTCTCTGCGAAATTCATAGGGAATTCAGGAGAGACTATGAAATTAAACATTAAACATGTTTTCATTGTTTCTCTCTAGATAATTTGCGAGTCAGCCAAGGACAGATTCACCAACAAGCCCAGTTCCTGTGCTGTTAACAGCACAGACATCATAAAAGGATATTGTCTACATTGTGCAAATCCTGCTACTTTGAACCCTGGGTGAGATGGGGATGAGAATTGAAAGGATGTAAAGCCCACAGATTGAGATAAGAACAGTTTAAAAACTACAGTATAGTATAATAATAATAATAATTATAATGATAAGGGAAACAACAAGGGGGGGAATATAAAACTAAAAGGGGAAAAGGAAAAGAAAACAATAAACACAAGTGATGCGCAAAACGATTGCTCACCACCCACCAACCCATACCCAGCCTGAGCCCGGCAGCGATCTGTGCCTGCAAGGTAACTCCCCCCAGCTTATGCTGGGCACGACGTGCTGTGGTATGGAATACCCCTTTGGCTAGTTTGGGTCAGGTGTCCTGTCTCTGCTTCTTCCTGGCTTCTTGTGCACCTCCTCACTGGCAGAGCATGAGACTGAAAAAGTCCTTGATAGGAGTAAACATTACTTAGCAACAACTGAAACATCAGTGTGTTATCAGCATTCTTCTCAGACTGAAGCCAAAACACAGCACTGTACCAGCAACTAGGAAGAAAAATATCTCTATCCCAGCTGAAACCAGGACATACTTCAACAAGAGCTGCATTTTTTTGCAAACTGCAACATATATGATGCTCAAGAAGACAGACTGCAACACCTACCTCTGTACATCTGTCTCCTGAGATTTTGGCTCTGTTGCTTATAGTCGGCTGTTCCTCACTGCTTACTACAGCATTTTCTACTGCAGACACAAGTATACAGAGCAAGTAGAGTGTCAATAAGTAAAACTATCTTTAGGAGAAAGACACAAGGCATACAATTCACTGGTACACATTACCAGCATATTGAAATCGTGCAAGATGTGTTATGAAGATTGATTCCCCACTAGCCACCAACATATGTCTGTGCAAATATAGCAGTGGCACACAGATGGAAGTTAAAACTAGTTAAGAGTCCCAAAACCAGAAGAGTTGCAATACCACTGAGAAGCAACTTGCAGCCAGAGTGAGGAAATGACAGCATGCTTTCAGTATTCATGCTAGCTTCAATGCATTGCAACATAGCACTGATGTTCCGAGCACCCATTTGTCAGAGGCCAAATGACCACCAGCTTCCAGGATGAAGAACTGCATCTTCATTAAAAAAAAGAAGAAAAAAAAAAAAAAGACAGCCATGAAAGTGTTACAAAGGTACTTCTCAAAAAAAGTATGCTTGCACACATGTACATGTACATATACACACGGGTAAACTTAATGGAAAGCCATCAGTTGAAAAGCTGCCTAGTGTTGGGCAGCGTATCTATACATTGATACTAAGTCAGAGAAACTAGGTTTAGCAAGTCACAGGAATTTAGCCATAAAATAAGACTTTTAGAGGCATTGAGCATCTGTTTCTTATTCTTTACAAGAAAACCTTGCTTTGCATAGACAGACAACTATTAAAACCAACAGAGCCCAGTGTAGAACAGCATTCTTGCCAGTACACTTGGACACACTACCTCAGAAATACCAACATCTACAAGGAAATTCTGACTGCCCCGCACGCAAGTACCAGGTGAAAGCAAAATAACAGTCACAGGGATGAAGGCAGCCCCTTAGCTCCAGACCAAGGGAAGGAACCACTTCAGCTTTCACACTTTTCCACCTTTCCAATACTGCATTGCATTTCTCTGCAACCAAACACCCCTTGTCCTTCTCCCGCTGCCAGAATATGGGCAGCATGGTGAAAACGAAGCAAGGAGGACACCGTTCTCATTTTGTACCACGCATTTCTTATTTTTAGAAGAACATGTTAGAAGGCAGACTCGTTACTAAGATTTTGATTTCTTTTGCAACAGGCATCTCATGTTTTATACTCCATCAAATACTGGCATATTCACAGATCTAATAATAGGACAGTTCTCAAAAGTTTGCTCTCTTTTTGTCAATCACATCACCTTGTTTAACAGAGTAATCCCTCCTATAAAGCCCCTTTTATCTCCAGGATATTAACAGTTCTTAGAAAATATGAAACCATAACAGCCATCTTGCTGAGCTTTTTGCTGTTACCAAACAGCTAACTCCAGCTGAGGGACTCATAAATACAAAAGAGAGCTATTATTGTTTGGAAATCAGTGTTATACTTGCTGACTAGTCCACTCATGAGACATTTACAGCAATATATGCCCTATCCCTGGCAGTGTTCAAGGCCAGGTTAGATGGGCCTTGAAGCATTCTGGCCTAGTGGAAGGTGTCCCAGCCCAAGGCAGGGGGTTGGAACTAGATGAGCTTTCTACTTCCAGGGAAGTTGGAACTGGATGATCTGCAAGGTGTTGGAATCGGATGATCTTTCCACTTCTACCCATACCAATCTATCAAATCTATCACTCTATGATTTTGCCCAACCAGGCGGGCCTACTCTGTCTGAGCAAATGGTCTGCAGCACCACGTGTGTCCCATGGCATGAGGGTCCTAGCTAGCAGGGCTCTGGGATCCACCAGCACATGGGCAATCTTCTCAGCAGTCAACTGAACAAATGCTGGGACACACCAGAGTAAGCGCCCACGGGGAAAATTCTGCCCCAAAATTGAAATATTTATGTTATCAGGAAGCAGAATTCTTTTTAACTTAGTTTCCAAAATCTTGCCAGAGCAGCACGTTAATCATCAAAATGGATTATCAATCTCCAATCGATACAGACTGCACTGTTTGACACTTTAAAAAAAGGTATCAGTATTTAAAATAATAGCTATAGAAATGGATACTGCATTTAGCCAGAAAGCAAATCCTACAATGAAAAAGTACACTTTACACAAATATTTTATGACTGCAATGTTAAACATTTCATTATGCACTTAAATTATTGATATGTTTATCCAGTTATGAAAGTAAAACCACTTGTACTTTATGACTTTGATTTTCTGATGGTTTGAAAACAAAACAGTTGAAGATTTAAGAGTATTTTCAGGTGTAAAAGTTTATTGGTGCAGGTTGTTATTTCCCCATCATAATTGAACATGCACTTCCATATAGAAAAAGAAATACAACCAAAAGCTGTACCAAGAGAAAAGCGAAGCAAGCAGCATCTGAGCATTAGACATTAATAATGAAATCACAAGGAGAATATTAATTCTTATACACTGCAAAATTTTTAGTATCACAATGCCCAATGCAGTAATCAATGCGTAGAAACAACGCTAGAAGGAAAAAGAAAGAAAATAGCTTATTCATGTAAGGAATCAGAAATCATTATCATGATTTGGGGCTAGCTTTTGAACTTCAGTGTTAGCATTTCAAGTTGTGTCTGCACCACTGCCATCAGCGTTTATAAGTCCTACCTGCTAAAAAGAACACAGGGAATCATGTAGTAGCTGTCAGAGAGGAAAGGGAATTTGTTACCTTCTGCTATTAAGAGGAACAGACAAAGGCAACCAAACCTTATTTGCATGTTTATAACCTAGCATCACCGTGTTGGAGTGAATAAAATTAATGGTGTATCTTAACTGCATCTGCAAGAGGGAAACCAAAGCAGCTGTACTCACACCTTACACAAGCAGCCATCCTAACAAATATCAGTACTACATATCCTGATAATGGAAATGCTGAAGTAAATTGGTAAATTAAAGTAAGAGAAAGTTCTTGCCAAAGTGAAAACTTAATAATCCCATTAAAGGCGTAATGTGTCATAGATTCAAGTAAGATTTCTAATAGATTCAATGCACCACACTGGTGGTAAACAATAAAAACATTTCACAGGAGCAGAGTTGATCTGTTTAGAGACCAAAATTAGCAATATTTTTTGCTTACCAGGATAGGTAAAGCAAGATTTAGTGTTTAAAGGGAAAAACCAACTTCCTCAAGTTTTGGCACTAATTCTCAGTGCTTCAAAAATTCTCTTCACGGCTGAGCAGCCAACTTGAAATCATCTGATAGGATGTCTTGAAATATTTCAACAGATCTGCTAACCAGCAAGCAAGCAACCTTGCAATCTTCTTCAATTTTGAACTTGGAAAAATGAGTATATAAAACTGCAGTGCATCCCTTTTCCATACCAGAGGGATTGTTTCACATCACTGAGCAGCAGGGTCTGAGGAAAAGTGAGGTTTTACCTACAGAATTCAGCTTTTCAGTAGAGAACTGACATATTTTGCAGGACAAAAACAGCCAGCCTTTTAGACTGATGTCCACAAAGTCAGAGTTGCCATATGTCAGAAAGGAAGGGAAACTCAAGCAGACTTCCTCAGAATGCAGTCTAAGTCAGACCTTGTCATTCCACAGAAATACTATGGGAAAGACAGCCACACACTGTACAGCACAAGAAGGCCCCAGACTGGTAGTCACGAAACCAAAAAAAAGGTAGTGTCCAAAGATCACCTGACATCCCTGATTTTTCTTTGGATTTTCTCCACTCTTCAGACAGAAAAAGGCACAAAGAGTATCTGAACAGATCAAAACTGGGAGCTGATAAGCACTCAGAACTCTTCATTCAACAAAGCCATTTAAAACATTTTCAGCTCACTGCTCCAAGAATCTTACTGAAGAAGTATTTCAAGGACAAAGTATTAGTTTGAGCACTGAAGCAACTGCTACTGTTGACTCAGTTTTGAATGGTGAAGCAAAAGGGTTCTGGACAGGTGGTCAGGAATAGATAAAGCAAAACATCCCTTACATATTATTGTGACCACTAGCTTGCCTACTGATTTTTAGAAGATTGTACACCAACAACGTAAACGGAATTAAATGAAGAAACTTGTACAGGGTTTGAAATATTATGCATTACAAACTCAAATTAAATTATTGCAAGGGGGGGAAAATGGGCAAATTAAGTTTTTTTTAAATGGTGGTTACATAAACAAGACACGCACCAGTGACTGTTGTTTACATCAGAAAATGCTTAGATCCTGAATTAAGGATAAATATCATAACACAGCATGTAAGAAGAATGAACAGTAAATACTGCCCACTGGCCCTACTAGATCTGTAAATCTAAGTTGGAAAGGATAACTACTTCTCATTAAAACCTCAAGGATATATGACTTAATTGCAAGTGCCATCTTGAGAAAATAAATACAGGTATATTTATCTTACAGATAGGAATTGACAGCATACCAGGTTAAGAAAAAAAAAAAAAAGTACTGAAGAGGCAGGTTTTGCTTTCATTTCTTTTTCTAGACAAGAGGTTTTAGCAATGTTTTCAGAGGAAGAAGATGAGAAAAAAGGGGGCACCAACAGGTAACATTGAAAACAGTGCTGAGAACTTATTTACCTGAGAGGTACAAAGCCGTTGATAAAAACCTGCCATGATTACTCTCAGCTGGGTGTGCCAAACTGTAATGTAGCTGCTCCTAGTGTGATAACTGTGACTGCTAAAGCTCTCAGTCAGATCACAAGACTGGAGCACATTACAGAGGTACTTCTGAAACCACACCATGAAAGCAAATGAGCCCTGATTTCATTCCACTACTACTCAGGAACAAGTCTTACTAAAGGGGTACACTACCCCCACAGTGCTGGACAGGTGTGTTGCTTCTCAATTTGTAGTTCTGTCATGGTGTAACCTGAAGGTAATTTCAGTATAAAATACAAACCTACCTCCTACCGCTTGGATTCGAATCTCATCTTCACTCAACAACAAGCAACTCCCCACCATGACTTTACTATTTACACCTGGAGGCACAGCTTTTCCAACTGAGAGCCACCAAATTAACTTGAGTTTTCCTAAATACAAAGAAGTATGAACTGTTCTGAGGTTCACTGTGGAGATGTGGAGATGTTGTACCATGTGCATCACTCTGATACAATAGACCCTGAGTAAGGACAGAATACTGGGGAAGAACAGACATGTTAGCTTACAATGGGATAAAGGTATTATCAGAATCATATTTGCAGGAAGTGCAGCTGTACGAATGTCTAAGGATAAGCCATCCACTCCCCTTCTTCCCCACACAACTATTTGAACCCTCTGAGTAGTCCAAGCTCAGAATAGGTCCCTGGGAAAATGGATTAATGGGAACACCAAAGATGCTCCTCTCAAAGAAGCATGGCAAACAAGATTTCAGAGCAACTGTGTAATTTCACTTGTGCATCACTCTCCACAGTACTTCACCATACTAACAAGTTGCTTTGCATGTACTTTTAACAACCTAACGGGGAAATTGTAACAGGTTCTGTGCTGTTTCTATAATCAGATAAGGACTACATGAACAAGACTGCCTGAAAAAACACTGAACCCAGTCAGAACTGGAAATCTTTTCCATAACTAAAAATACAAATATTCCCAATTCTGACATTGGTTCAGCATCTCTCACTGCCTCCTAAGAGATTAATAAAGACCATCACTTTGAGGCATTCGCTGACTATGCCCCTCATACTACATCACAGGAAATAAAACATACCATATAGATACCTGATAGCCTGTTCAGGAGAAACCTTTACTGTTTCCAAGCAATTAGTACACCAGGTTTTCCCTCCTACTGTTGCTCATATCCTATATAGTGGAAAGACAAGAAATGTACCCTGATGAACTGGCTTTGCACGACATCAATCTGAGTGTTCTCAAAGTATACTAAATCCTTTAAACAATAATTAAGCACCAAATGAACCATTTAAAAATTCACTGCTACCACTATAACAAATTAAATTAAGCCAAGATTAACATGTTAAGTTTGCTCAGCCCAAAAGCAGATTTCACATAGTTCCTGTTTAGCTATGTGTGAACTATTATTCAAAATGTCTGACCATAAAGACAGACAAATAAATAAATGCAAATGAGTAAATGAGATATGGGAGTAAATTACATTCAAAGTATAATGATGAACTAGTTCTTTATTTTTTCCCCTATAACAGTGTCCAGGTTTCTGATGATAAAAATTAACATTTTCACACTCTAACGTGTTCTATTGCCCAGTTTACAAAGCTGTGACCCTTGTGATTAACACCTGAATTTTACCTGCTGAGTCTTTTGGGGAACAAGTGAATAAGGAGAGAATTTCCACAGGATTCCTTAAATATCTAGAAATTTTCTTTTACTGAAACCTATTTTGTTTACACATGTGTTATAATTTGTGACATACCTCTGACCTGTATGTCAATAAAGACAGGAGAATGTAGGTAGCCGAAAGACTTCAGTATGGTAGATTACCTTTTGCACACTATTTCAGCCAAGAACTACCAAGCATGGGGTCATTATACAGGCCTTTAGGTTAAATTTAGATGTTTGAGTTAGTCACAGAAATAATCCAGATTTCAGTAATTTTAAGTGAAGAAAAAATATCCAAACACTTTCAAATACACATGCTTATATAGAATATAAAATGAAGTTCATATATATATGAAATAACTTCAGTTTGTAATTAAGTAAAGGAGGAGAATTTTTTCTTGAAGAATGGGGAGGTGTTACCCATCAGCAGTCATGGCAATGATAAACGGTTAACGTTTGCTTGCAAGAATATTTACAGATTCAACACTTCTTACTCCTAACACTGGTATGTTTTTCATTTCTACTATGCAAACAAGCACATAATTCCTATAGCAAGCTAAGCAAGGCCACCCTTTTAAACAGTCACCTACCAACTAGTTAGGTACAAATTAGCTCTCATTTATTATGTGTCGGTAAAGATTATGCATTTCTCTTTAAGCAGTTGTCCTGGGTTTAGCAGTAAGAGTCACTTTTCTCTTTCTTGGTAGCTGATGCAGTGCTGTGTTTTCACTTTGGGGATGGGAACAGAGCTGAAAATAATGTTTTGGTTTGGCCAAGGACTTTGTGAGCCTCATGCTCTGCCAGGGAGGAGGGGAAGCCAGGAGGAAGCAGAGACAGGACATCTGACCCAAACTGACCAAAGAAGTATTCCATACCACAGCACGTCATGCCCAGGATGTAATTAGGGTTACCCAAGAAGGACACGGGGTCTTCTGGGTCGGACTCGTTTTTTTGCGTCAGGTGGTATCGTATTCTTTTCCCTTGTTATTTTCTCTTATCCCTGTTGTCGTTGGTGGAAGCAGTGGTGATTTGTGTTGTACATTGGTTGCTGGACTGTTCTTATCTCAACCTGTGGGAGTCGCATTCTTTCGATTCTCCTCCCCATCCCTCCAGAAGCAGGGAAGGGGGAAGCCCCCTGGGGGGAGGACGTGGGCCTCGACTGCTTCCAGCCCAGCACCACTCACTGGGAGTGAGTGCACAAGCTGTCTGGCTGGGGTTAAACCACGACAGTTCAAAAAAAAATAAATTAGTGTTCACCACAGCTGCACAGCAGAGCTCACTCAAAAAGGCAGCTCAGAACCCGCCATGACTCAGCACTGCAGCACCCCTGCCGCGCCGCTCCCTCACCACAAAATTATAAAACACACCAATGGTGAGGGGAAAAAAAAAACAACAAAAAACAAACACCAGTGTTTCCCATGTTCCAAATGTTTTGAAACATTTGGGTTTGTTCTTCATTTCACCAAAATATACAACTGAAGCTTCTTAATATGAAATTCCTGATAAACTAGGTTCCCATGAGATGATTATTCAGGAATACAGTAAAGTAGCAAAGTTTTTTAAATTACAATATGCTTGACAACAGGCCAATATTCAGTGTGGCTGCTATTATCTTATTCAATAACCAACTAGATTCTCTTGCATTTACATTTGCCTCTCAAAATCCTTATATGCTTTTCATTCACAATTTCAGTGTAAATTAACCATATAGGAACTAAAAAGCTGGACAAAATGCAAAGGCCGAAGACTTCAGTACTGAGTCTGAATAGTTACTGATGATGTCTAAAGGTGGTTACTGATGTGCCCTGTTCACACATTTATAGTGTGAAGAACAGAGAATAGCATAATTGTTCCCGAAGCTGCAAACCTCCCAGTACAAACTGGCTAACATGACATTGCAAAAAACATTTTAATTTCAAAGGCACTGCAAGATAATCTTCGCAAGGAAGTTAGACGTGGCATTTTACTGCCGACTGACATAGCCTTCACATTTAACGTGACTTACGCTTCTATTTATGCTACTTGAAAACCTAATTATCCAACCCAGTCAGTCCAACCAAGCTCAAAAATTACCTAAATTGAATTCAAGTAGTAGATCAAAACTTCACCTCACTTCCAATTCAGTGATTAAGTCATAATTATATAATTTTAGATTGTATTTGGAAAATAAAGAAGCGTATCGATAAATAAAGGATTTTGCAAGCACCTCTCAAGGTTCCTACTTAATTCCTCGCTATTTATTAAGCAGCAAAGAGAAGAATGCAAATAAATAGGTGTCAATTTTTACTAGATGTAATAACCTCTTTAAAAAAACACCTGAGGGTTCATGGTGGGGGTGGTTCCATTTTCCTTGTGATTGCCCCCATCATAGCTACAAACTCCTCAGGCATGAATGTAGGAGTTATAATTATTCAGAGTCAATAAAGCATTTTTATCTGTGATTTATGCTGTTGCAAATTCACAATTAACAGCTCTTTTTTATAGTGATATTTTTTCACAAAGACACCAAAAGGCCAGAAGCAAGCTTAATGTCTATTCTCACTGGCTCATACGATGTCTAATCAACAGCAATTAGCATCTCCTAATCAACATCTCTTAGTCTGCCACTGGCACTACCCTCCATGAAACAGTTCTGATAGACTATGCATTCTTCAGAAGATCTACAAGAAGTAGTCTTCAAGGATAAAAAAAAACCATGCAGGGTCCTTTCTTTACTGTCATTCATGCTTCATATCCCTTCACAAACAACTGCACAGTCACAGGAATGGGATCACACATAAGCTCATATGGTTGGACACCAAATTCAGTACCTTAAGATCCCTTTTCTTTTTTGCCCGTCCCACTCTAAGCTCTACCTATGTTCTGCTCTCACACCTCTTTTTCACATCTGTTGTTTCTAGAAGTTTTGACAAGTACTGGTAGTTTTTTCTCTAAATAGCATTAGGTGAAGACCATTTCAGGACCAATTTTAGTGGGAGCAGAATTAGGCTAATAACTTTTAAAATTCCTGATCATGGATTTTCATTTTAGATTGCTTGGGGGTAGAGGGGGCAGAAGGTGGGATCTGGGGTTGGGAGGGGCATGCATTTGCTTCTGTTTTGTTTTAGGGGTTCTTTTTGTTTGTTTTGGGTTTTTTTAGCAATCCATTATCACCAACTACTTCATCAAACTGGACTTTAAGGCTTTCCCCCAATACTTGGGAGACATGCCTCATCCCACCATCTTAAGAGATGCTCATGCACAGATTTGTTGGGAAGGTCAGGTAAACTGCTATAAATATTCAGAAATCATACTCATTAACAATTTACACCATATATTGCTGCTTTTGCTGACGGCTATCATGCATTATGAAGCCCCTAGTTTTTACCAGGAACCAAAATACTGTTACACTCCACCTCTTCAGATCATAGCCAAAAATACTAGTTGACAAGATCTGGAAGACATACAGCATGCCTAAACTACCCAATAATGAATAATTTAAATCTTTTGCAGAGACAGGACATAAATCAATCATTTTTTCATTGCAGTAGTTGACAATACATGCACTGAATGGCAAAATTTCCTCCTTAGAAGCAATTAGGCTTCCTCACACCTCTGCAAGGTCAAGCACATTGAGAAAGATCTATTGGACTACAGGCACTCATGATGTCAAATGTGTAAAATTGAAACAAGTGTCTTGTGGCCTATTTCTTTTTCTCCCTTCATGAGAAAGAGTTTCTATTGCCAGAGATTCTTTTTTTAATCTTGTCCCTGCTCTCCAGTTCACTACGTCTTTGTCAAGATGGAAGCAGGAATGTAAAATTAGGACCAGCATCTTGACTTTTAACTCAGGGTTTCGAGGCAGATGTATTGAAATGCTTCTAGCATTATATAGTTAATTAGTCTTCATCTGAAAGACACTGAAGGATGGAGTACAAAGCAACAAAGTGCTTAGAGCATTCACAGTATATACTGCACTGCAGTTACTGTCCAACCTATGCTTTAGAGCAGTACAAGGTACAAGATGTGAATAAAAAAATAGAGATAATGCTTATGGCAAACACTGTCCTGCTTTTGTATAGGTGACACAAATGCCACTTTGTAAATGCACCCACAGATGAGGGAGATCACCATCGTTAGATCTCCTCCAGTTTTTGGTGAACACCTGCCTCCATTACACCACAGAGATCAGCACACAGCATCGTAGTCAGGCATGACAGCACCCATGCCCAAGCCGAAAAAAAAAGAGCATGCCTAATGGGCTCACATGTTTTCTTATTTATGTCAGCCAAAGGTGACAGCTCTTAGTCTAACAGAGGCTATGGGCAGTAGAGCAGGAGCAACACACTGTGAGCAAGTCTCTGAAGTTGCCTTTGCTAGGCAGCAGAATTTGAACATCTGGAAACAGAGTGATCTCATGAGAGGAAGAAGGGAAAAAAAGATAAAAAACACCCACCCAGGATTCAACCCCTTCCCTACAAAGCAGCAGAACAGCAATAG
Source organism: Neopsephotus bourkii (assembly GCF_033783945.1). NCBI lineage: Eukaryota > Metazoa > Chordata > Aves > Psittaciformes > Psittacidae > Neopsephotus > Neopsephotus bourkii. The sequence goes on from NW_026901541.1 coordinate 1,272,120, forward strand.
GAATTTCCCCCACAAAGCAGCAGATTTCAACTGAAGACTCAGACCACCAGGCCACAGAGACACTGGTCTTGAAAGCAGCTCCTGGGCTGTTTCTGTATCCCACTCAGCAATTACTAGCTGACTTTGCAGCTGTTCCAGAAGTTATTACAAGAGAATGACTGTGGCACTGATACTGCCTACCCATGAAAATTATTGTTGGAATAAGAATTGCTGGAAAAGAGGGAAAAGATAACAGATGTTGTTCATCGCATACAGGAGACCTACATAAGTACAACACAGTTGAGAAAATTCATATTGAGGCTCAAACTAAACAGTTACCACCTCTCACTTTAAAAAGCAAAGGCAGTTCTCAAGTATAGAGAACAGTGTAAGGGACAAGAAGTGCATCAGAAGAGAATTAACACAATTGAGGGGTTTTCACTAAGAAGGAAGATTCAGCAGCAAGACAAACCGCTTAAAGGAACTTGGAGAGTAGATTTTTTTTGTGCCTAGGAAGCCAGAACTCTGCCAAATTGGTTTTTACTGATAGGTCATGATCAAAAGGTTTGTTCCAAAGCTGCCTGCTTGCAGTGCGCACCTGCAAGACCAGTGCTCCCCAGTCACTGAAATACAGACAACAATAAAGAAGAAACCGGGTGTAAACAGCAACACAAGCTGACATGTAAGCACAAGAACGTTCTTCCCTTTTATAAGTAAGGACCCCAAAAAACCTCCAAAATTAAAACATCTAAAAGCTTACAGACATTTGGATTGCAATTATTTTATCCTGAAATGCAATGTCGCTTTCTTTTAGAGCCAAAATTAAATTAGAAGACAATATTTTAACACAATTAGCACAGTTACTTGGTTAGTAGCAGAAAAGGGCATTCTCACTTTCCAAACAAGAGGGTAAGTAAGCAACTGTGGGCATCAACTTGATTCAAGCACCATGGAAAGAAAAGCAGACAGACAGAAGTTGAGGAGATGGATGTTGCAAGACAGCTGTAAATGGAATACAGACCTCAGACTGAGACTCTGACCCACAAATGCCAGAGTTGGACAAACCTAATTGTATTCAGAAACCATTACAAACACAGAAATTGTTACAGACCAACAAAAAACAGCTGTTCTAAAATGTTAAAATTATTAAAGCAAAAAGTTACTTTCCTTTCGTCCAAATATCATTTCTTTTACTTATGTGCAGGGACAAGAACAGAAATCAAGTTATCGCAAGGTTACAGTAGTAATTGAGGGGTTAAGATTAAAAAAAAAGTATGCACTACAGCAGTAGTACTGTAAAGTGAGTCTTCTCTTTTCACTGATCTTCACATAAAACTGTATTTAAATATTATCTACTTCAGCACTGGTTAATCAGTTTCATAATTCTTTTTTTTTAAATCAGTCCCTCTTTTCTCAACAACTGGCGGAAGGCGATGCCAATCCAAATGAAGCAATTATGTCAGAAATCAAGTCAAACCATTTTCCTTTTTATTCACTATAACAGTCTTCAAGTGTGATTAATCAAATCAACCTTTCCTTTCCAAGCAGAGTTGTAATTGCTAAGTGCAAATTAAAGCATATTATAAATGACATATGATACTTAATCTGAAGACAAATTTTTATTAAGGTTTAAGTCAAATTTGTTAAATGAGTTAAAGAGACCCACTGAATCTATGTTAACATTACATACCTGCCCTACAGGGAAAGAAAAAAAAAAAGATTACAAAAATACTTCAAACCCCCAAAATACTCCAATTGCTTGACAAGCACTGAAGAGTAACAGTAAAAACATGTTTGGAAGAATAAACAGGGTATGTTCACAGATGCTAGCATGCAGTTTAAAATGGGGTAGCAGATAATGCAACATTTTTGTAGGAAAAAAACAAACAAACAAAAAAACCCCACCACACACACCACAAAAAAAAAAAAAAAAAAAAACCAAACAAAAAAAACCTACCAAATCATCTCAAACCTCAGATCTCAAAGCTAATTCTTTTTTACAGCAATCCTCCACAAAGGTAAAGCAGAACTAAACACACTACTGGAATAAGCTGACACAACTTCTATGGGTTTAATTTTTACTGACAATTGATGTGAAATCCATTGCTACCACTGTCCCCTAAGCAAACAGGGGCAAGGAAATGACCCCAGTAAGGAATTTAAAGGATGAGAGTTGATATCCTTCTCCAATCTCCCAAGGTTTATTTTATCTTCTTAATTTTGCATCTACTGATAACCATAACAATGCTTTCTGATGTGAGTAAAAACAATTCTTTCCCTACTACGTTTGTGACTGAGTACTATCTTATTAACAAAAGGTGAAACAGACCAATATTGTCTCAGAAATGCAAACAGTAAGAAGCAGCTGGCACAAAAACCTTCACAAGCATACAGGAAAAGAAAACCCAGAAACAAACCTACAAAGCATGACATGGGATATCACTTGTATAGGTTTTGCTATCTACAAAAACAAGAGATGGGATATCACTTTGGTTCAAAAAGTAAAAAAAGCATTTAGAGACATAATGACAGAATTCATCTCCTGTGCTGAACAGTCAAAATACAACATGTTAGAGGGTGTATAATTATGAAAAGTTAAATTATTTTTAGGAAAGTGTTCTGTCCCATGAATAATCCTCTACAGAAAGGGTTTGTCTCACCCGCCAGTTGACTTTAGGACACACAACAGCTAATAACATTTGTATTAGTAATGAAACCATATTCTTATGGTAATGTATTTCTATATAAAAATAATTAAAATACACCTTTTTTTAAGTATACCATCAGTTCTCTTAAAACCTTACCCAAAGTAATTTCATTGTCATGTATCATAGGAAAAAGTGTGTTGTATCAGAAAATACATTTTCTACGTGCTTCACATTATAAGTCATCCATTTAGAATGTAAGCACAAATGTAAAGTAATTTAAACTAGGTGCAAGACAGTTATACACAGCAAGAAGACTTCAAGGCTGTAAATCCTCTCAGTTTATTGTGGATTAAGGCAAAATGGAAAGGGCTGTCAGTACCTAAATTCAGTTCTGGAAAGACTCTTTTTGTGTAACCATGCCATAGCATAAGCAGTGAAACGACAGAACTTGTCCTCCAGCAAATGTGTCTTCTTTATACCATGAATGTCCCCAGCACAGCCCCTTAGGTCAGCTTTCCTCTCCCACATCCCATAACATCCCTATAAGGGATCTACCAGTTATATGATGACCAGCCAGCTGGCTGCAACTGTATGGAACAGGATACAGGTTCTCCACAGGGAAAAAGTGCTGGGTTATCTCCTACTTTCAACAGTCACAGAATTGGAAATCTAGTAGCACTGGGAACTCTATTTTTCTTTCTAATCTGACAATTGGCCAACAGCTTCAGAAATTACTTCAGGGAAAGAAAGATGCATTTGACAAGTCAGCTGACACACAGAGAGCATGCATCTGACCTCCACCTCATCATGTCAGAAATCCAGGATGAAATGTCCTTATGGGTAAAACTCAGGTAATCCAAGTGCGAATTTACTCTATTCAAGTCTCAGTTTTCATTCAGTAAGAGCAGTGTTTTCTCCAGGACAGATATATCCAAACTACCCACACAATAAAGAATAAAGGAGAGACACTAAGGGTAGATTCCAAGCAGCCTTCATTGCTAGGAGCCTTCTGGGTGTGAAAGCTTAATGCAGACTTATCTATTCCACTAAGCAATACCTAGACTCTGTCTGGTACCTGAAATACCTTTTTAAACTTAGGTCAAGGCACACCTAAACCATAATGCAGTTACCACACTTCTCTTTCGGTTTTCCCATTAATTGTTGACTAGCATTTCTAGTTGGCTATCACTAGTTTAAAATAGTGTTACAAACCAGAAACAAGTTTGCCACCTAGCTCCATCCATGCTGCGTTCCTGTCATTACATACATTTCAGATTACCAGTTTAATACTTCACCCCGCTTGCACTCACCTGACATGGGCAGTAGACTATGAGGAAGCGGAAGAATAGAAAGACAAAAAAGGATAAAGGAGAAAAAAGAATAACGTGCAGTTGTCAAGCCACCACTTCATAGTCTGGCTTTAAGTCTGATAATTAATACACTTTTATGACTGAAATTGGGCATTTTTAAATGCAGCCTTCTTTGTACACTACTGTACACTTCTGGCAGATGTATATCTAACTGCCTTTACTACCTGTTGGTTTTTTTCCCCATGAACAGTCATCTCTTAAGTTAGCCATGTTATTTGAGAAATATTTCAAAAGTAATAAACACTATGCAAGTCACATGCTGCTCACTCAAGAAAGCAATCTAACAGCTCACCGCAGCAGGCAAGGCAGAGTTTCCTTACATGAAGTTTTAGCCTACACACATCCAGTGACATTATCTACCATGGAGCTGCTCTTCCCATTTCGCGGCTTAGGTGAGGGAAACAGAATATTTCACACACACACCCCCCTGCAACCAAGGAGCATTCAGGATCCAAAGCTTAAACCATGTCTTTCATTCATGAAGAAAACAGTACCAGATTCTAAAGTGGCACTCATCAGAATGACACTTTACATGCCCACTACACTATCTGATGTACAAAGGTATCTTTCATCCTCTGGAAAAGTTTTCCTTTCATGCCACAGTCTACCACAACTGCTACTTGTAAAATTCTACATACAGTGTCACTTTTTGCCTAAACATACCCAGAGGCTCCATGAGGTCTTTGGATTTACAAGGTTTTCTTTGAAGTTGCCTTAATTATGGGAAGGTTTGGAGCTTTTTTTAATTAAGAATTAAAATAAGCCAAGGACAAGATGAGTAGTCACAACATTAATCTTTTTTTGCACCTAACAGCTTCATTTACTGTTTAAGACAAAAACCCTTGTGGAGCTGCTGTTCTGTTGAGCTGAGGTTGATGTGCTCGTAGGAAGTTACTTCTACCTCTTCTGCACTCCTCTGAGATGTAACAGATGTGCTCTTGGGAAACTGTATCCAATACAAAACACTCTCACTGACTTCAGTGAACTCTTACAAGGCTAAAACATAAAAATAAGGTTCACAAGTGACAAAGGAACCCAACACATATCGTTTAAATACAAAGACTTCTTTGACATGGGGAAGGAATTCCTGTATCAGCTAGGAGGTTTAGAAAATACACTGTCTGTTAACATTATCATTTACATTTAAGAAAGGTGTATTTTAACAATTTCCAGGACAGACTTTACATACACTGCTTTCATTAGTGGAAAGGAGTAACACCACTCATACAACACACATTAAACAGCAGATTCCAGCCCTTAACTTCCCAGCACAGTTGAGCAGCTTCATGCTACATTAGTCTGGTAATGCAGTGAGAACACAAAAATAGAGACATTTTTAACCTGGACTGTCTAAGTCTCCAAGGAAATGAGGCAGTGCCCCATCTGTTCACTTGCCACGTTTAACTTCTAAACTTGCTGACCAATTTCAAGTAAATTTAATAAAGTGTTTGGAGACTCAAAAATAATTAAGTTCCTGCAAATTCTACAGAAATTAGAAGCTGAGTACAAAAGGGACACCTGCATGATGCTCTTACTGAAGAGCAAAGGAGTTTTGACCAATTATCCGACACCTAATAAATGACATAAACACATTCAGTATGTGCACGTATTTGAATATATATATAGTGTGTATATATTCAAGTTGTGTGTGCATATTTAAGTACGTATTTTGTGTGCGTATTTGAGTGTATATACATACATACATAGAGTTTTTATATATATGTGTGTATATGTATATATATAGTATATATTGAAAACCTAACTGGTCATGGTCCTGGACAACATCCTGTAGACAACCCTGCCCAAGGGAAGGGTTTGGACTAAACAATCTTTAAAGGTCCCTTCCAGCCCAAACCATTCTATGATCTCAAAAGGTCCCATCCAACCTAAAAATTTTATGGTGGGGTAGTGGTGGTGATGTGTCATTTGTATAGCTTCAGCGAAACCATACCAAATAATAATCAAACAGGCTAGAAGAGAAACTCAGGGGAAAAGGAAGAGTTCTTCAGAAGGTAAAGGACATAAATCCAAAGGCAACAGAGCTTTAGCAGTTAGGCTGTTAATGATCTTTTTTCTTCAGTGACCTTCAGAATTTCACTCAAGACTTGTCACTCCATTGCTTATGTGCTTAGCAGAATCATTTTAGAAATTGTCTCTAGAGTTACAAGCTACACAACTGTAATTACACTAGTGTAAAACATACTTTCAATAGCAAAACTCATACCTCTAACCTTTTACACTGATGTGAATGTACCCACATTAAGAGTTACATAGCTTTCTAAAACATACACACCTTATTAAATGATTAAACAAATACAATACCGTAGAGATGCAGCATAAAAGCTAAATTTATCTTGACCTGCCATTCTGGTGAAGGACAGAACCGGTTCATAAAACAATTACTACGGAAAAAATGAGAATTACCAGCTACAGGAAATGGGAAACTTAGCGAGATGACCGAACACTCCCAGACTAACTGAATGCTATGGAAGAGTCTTGTACAAGCCAAAGAGTAAGAGTGGAGTCTGGCCAAGCCATAGTTGGGTCCTCCCTACCTGCAAACCACCATACGGACACCTCTTGGAAAAGTGTACCCTCCTTTACAGACAGGAACATAAAGAAGATGAGAGGAAGACAAAAGCACTGCAGACTGATTGTGAGACTGTAAGACTGCTTACCCTGGTAAGCAGAAAGATGACAGGTCACAGGAGCAGGATTACTCCTGACTGTGGACATGCAAATGTAGGTACCTGCAAGTGCGCTTGTCACCTGAACTTCTCTTACAAACAATGGGCCATCGAAGCCATTCATTCATAAGAACTTGAACAACCCCACTTTAGAGTCAAGTCAAATGAGGGCCTTAATCACACCAAATAGGACAGAAGAAGGCTTCAGAAGCCTAAGAAATTCTAGTTTGAAATTCTGTGCCTGCACAAGGAATACACTACAGCTCACAACATGCTGACAACAGCAGTAACACACTAAAGCAATCAGAAGGCGCAGGGCCAAAAAACACCATCAATGGCAAACATCAAGACCTCACAGAGTGGGTGAGAACTTGGTTGTTGCACAGTGCCCAAAGAATTGTGTTATAGTTCATATTTAGAGAAGCATAAAGAGAAGCAAATCTTGATACTGCTTGGATCAGCACACCAACCTTCATGAAGATGCTGAAGGACTGTTCTAGCACAGTGTACTTAGATTCAGCACTGCTGCCAGAGTAACAGAAGTTGAAGGGTTCTCACTAGCATTGTGCTCAATTTTAAAACTGGAAACAGGGAAAACTCACAAAACCTTTGCAAAATGTTATAAAAATTAAAAGCTCAACACTATTTAACAGCACTGTACTGAAGAGTAAACTGATGCACACCTTCTATCAAGGTATTTGAGAAAACACAAGTGAAAACCACATGGCTGGGAAAAAGAATAAAGTAGGCTATCAGAAGCAAAAAAAACTTTCTTTTTTTTTAAATCAGCCTACTGAAATTATAAAATTGTAATTCTGACAAAATTAAAAAAAAAAAAAAGACAGTAAATCATGCCCCAAAAGATTTACAGAACAACCTAGAAAAGACACAAAAACTAGTAATACCACTTCTCAGCTCAAACTTCTATCATAACAAAAGGCTAACGTGACTAATGGGACAGTACACCCTTTCAGAAAATGTGGGTAAGTACCAAAGCAAGCATTCTAAACCACAGCAGATAAAATAGGAGGAATTCTGAAAACCATCACTAATGACTACACAAACAGAACATACTGCAAAAGACTGAAAGCGTTTGTAAAGTGGCATCATGATTGACAAACCTTGAAATAAGGTTCTGTATGCAAGAAAAGCAAATTAGAAATCCCATCAGGCAAGATTAACAAAATAAGCATATTTCAGTGTCCTTCACAGAAAACTTCTAAAGACACAAAGCTACCAGAGCATAAGAGGAATGTCCTTACCTAGATAGGTAACTATATGAAAGATGGAAAACCAAAGCAAAAGAAATGAGAAGACATTGCTCAAGAGTGTTTCATGAGAATCTGCTCAGATCCACTGTACTCTGCTATCTGCAGACAACCTGTGCACAAAATTATTTGGCAGCAACGACAGAGAACATCATGCCCTGGTATAAATTCGTGGAGCAACCACATCTGCAATACTCTGGGGACTTCTGATTCCTCTTACCACAAAAAGGACGTAAACAGCAAAGCTACTGAGAAGGACACACATGGAACAGATTAATCTGGGGAACCATTAAGATGCTTGGGCTCCTCAATCCAGAAGGTAACTGAGATATGATAGTAATTTATAAGATATTGAACAGCATGGAAATGCAGACAGAACAGTTCTTCAGTGCTTCTTCCAATTTAAAAACCAAAGAACATTACAGAACCTAGTATGTGGCAAATTCCCAGAGGGCACTCCTCGCTCTTTGTTATTCTGTGAATTTCCTTGCTCAAGTACCTGCAACAGAGGTGAGAAGTTGTGTAAGTTTAAAAAACAACTGGGCCTTTTTTTTTTTTTTTTTTTGACAAGACTCCTCCAAGCTGTAGAAAACAAAAACCATCACAGGCTCAGAGAGTATTCCAGGGACTTTGTCTTGTGACAGTGAAAGCCACTATCCTACTGCCAACAGAAGACTTCAGTTTAAGTTAGTACACCCATTTGTATGTTTTACTGGCACATTGCAAATAAAAGGCATTGGTGTAATGACCCTCTTCAGACACTTCAACAATGCAAGATCCCCTAATTTTGTTCTCGCCTTCAACACGATATCCACCATATTCAGAACAAGATAAAAAAAGATTTGCACCCAACAAAGAGACAAAGAAAACTTGGCTTTCATATATGAATAATTCAGAAAACAGACCTACTGGTGATTATTTCTATCATCCCAGATTTCCATGAAAATATGTACATCACATATAAGCCTTTATAATCAGCTTCTATCACACAACCAAGCTGTTCGACCAGCTTCAGAAGGCATCAAAAGAAGTAATCTCAGCTCTTTATATGCAAAGCAGTGCTTTAATTATATTTCTTGGCCTTAATTTCCAGGGTAGGTAGGAAAGAGTTAAAGTACTAATGTATGTACAGTGTGCCAAGTTTGAGTCTTCTCCTGTAACATATGCAGCATAGGCAGAATACCACAGGAAGAAATACTTTGCATATCATACATTAATAAAGTAAGGCAGTTAAATGAAAGTCTGATGCAGTAAAGGTAGCTGGAGGCACAAAGGGGAGAGGGGAGCAGGGGGAAGCAAGATATGATAGTATTATATATCCCCAATGATATGAACAAATTATTTCATTTGCATTTAATCCTACTACACCCTCCTTCTCAAACTCTGAATTTCATTTATCACTGTATGTGAGTAAGCTGCCTGATGCACAAGCAACCCTGTCGTATCTTTTTGTGCAAGAATAAAAACATAATCCTTATTAAAGCTTCTTGAAGGAGGAAAAAAAAAAGGCAAAACAAACCACCCCAACAGAAATTTATATTATTTTTATTTTCCATTAAATAGAAAGGAAATTTGTTCTACAGAAACAGAATATTCATAGTTTCCCTTGGGGCAGGAGAGGAAATGCTACTAAAACACAAAGTGGTTGGTTTGTAACCTGCCATAATAGGTTAACCGAAGTTTGAACCATGAAAAGTTGACATAAGACATGCTTGCAAGATGAGAGAAAAAGAGTTCAGAATTATCTTTTGGGGAGATAGATATATTACTATCCAAAATAAAGCTTTCCTTCAGGAACCAGTTCTGAATCAGAACAATTCTTTCAAGAACACGATCTAAAAATCAGCCTACAGACCTGAACAATACCTGTAACAGAACTCGCACTCATTTCCATTTTTTAAAGAGGTTAAGTTAATAATTCCTCTCCAGTACAAAACAACAAGAATAGAATTAAGAATAACTCAGAGTCTATATGGCACTTAAAAGTAAGAGAGAACAAAAGTTTTGAACAGTTATTCTTACATGCACTGAAAATGTGATGCAAAATTAAGGCCATACAGTGAAGCTGTTGGAGAATATAGACTCTTCACCATCCCAAGATCTGTAGGATAACTGCATGATAACAGCTGAGAAACACCAGTTATTTTTACAGGGTAACTTCAGAGATAAATCTCCAGAAAGAGATATAGACAGGAATTACCTTTAATACTGTGATGATACTAATACACAGTGTTTCCCATAATATGCTTAGGGAGGTTATAATTCAAACAAAATCTGCGGATAGGTAAGAACATTTTATCCTTAAACAGTATTTGGTCTTCTCATAGTCATGCAATATAGACTTCTATATACATCCATTAAAGTGAGTGACATGAGTGAGCATATCTACATAATCATTTAGCTCTTCACAGACTGTGCACAGTCAGTTATTTGATTAGCAGGTAGAAGCTGTGTACCCAACTAACTGTACATGCAGATATACAAATACACACACCTAACCAAAAGATAGCTTTCAAGTATGCTATTGATTTGTATGTTATCTTGCATACAGAACATTAGGCAAACCTCATGATTTTTAGCTGCTAGATCTTTTGCCAAGTTTTTTTATCACTCAGGACCACTACTTAGAGAAGGTCTCCTAACACCTTGGGATGGGTTTTGACGGCCCATGATCACTTCTGGCTAGATAATAATATTTATAATCAGTCCTAGAGGCCGCATTTTTCTGCTTAGAAAATCAGTCCAAGAAACTGTTACAACACAGCTTGAATAAATTTAGAGCCTTCACATATTCTGAAGGCAGGCTAAAAACAAAGAAACTCTGCAGAGCAATGAAGTCCCAAGAGAGAACTGGGTACGTCAGTACATCACACCCAATCATTCTTTCAGGTGCTGCCACTGATACAGTGGGCATTGGACAGAGATGCAGCTTCAGCCAGCACCTGCTCTTTGATTTGAAAGAAAAGAAACTTAACTCCTCCTCTACATTCTAACCAAAATCCATGACAAATGACAGCTCCGGGGAATGACAGAACTCATTTTAATGAGTTCTTATTTTGATGAAGCTTATGCTACTAGCCCATACAGCCATGGTACTTTCTAACAGGACACCTGTGACGTCAAGATATTCCCTTCCTCTTCACAGTTATTACCTGCACCCACACAGCAAAGTAGGAGTTATTTTTCCAAGGCTTGGACCAGCATCAGCACTAATGTTAAGCTGCAAAAAGCATTTAACACTGGCAACATTTTACAAACTGTTGTTTTCCAGAACCGATTTCATGCCAAGTACTTCACTTTTACATTAATGCAATTTATTTGAAAATTGTGTTGACACACACCATTTCATGGTGTTATACTGTGTCAGTATACACTTGGTACTAAATATACTTTCTTTGAGTCTGTGTCAGTCACAAAATAACACAGAAAAAACTTTGGGAGAAAGGAACCCTTGATGAAAACACACAAATGAGATTCATGCCACACAGAGAAAGTGACAGATGCAGTTCACTGTGTCCTCTTCATCTGCATAGCTTCAGATTCAAAAGCCAGTTTTCAGTATACAAAACTTAGTTGGAAGAAATCCCCATATTGCTTCTTGGAACTCATTATACCCCATGATTTAGGGCATACTGTTAACCATATAGCACAGACCACACCATTATGATGTTCGACTGGTAAGAATGTTCAAATAGAACATTCTTACAGAATCACAGAATGATAGAATGGCTTGTGTTGGATAGACCTTAAAGATTATCCAGTTCCAACTCCCCTGCCATATACACCTTCAACTAGACCAGGGTGTTCAAGGCTCCATCCAGCCTACCATATTAAATTTGGAGTCATTTTTGTGTGTGAAGATTTCATTGAGTTACTAAAACCGATATAATCCTGACTTGGCCTTGGATAACCTGTTGCACAGAAGTTTAGTTCTTCCCACAGACATACCACTTGTTTCTAAGAACAGTGAAGGCAGCACACAGCAACTGTGTGAGAGTGAAAGCAGAAAAGGTATCACTTTACAAAGAACATCTACGAAGAAACTCCTCAAAAAAAAAAAAAGTAATGAAAAAACCTTTTTGCCTGACTTAGTTTTTCCTGACCTGATTCTCTTTTGAATACACTCTTAAAAGGTAACTTATCATGTGCTCAATTCTACTCTCCTTTTATCTAACAATACTCACAAGCAGCAGTCTTCTGAAACTTTTACAGAAACACTGTCAGGTACTTAGTTCCTACTGAAGACAAAGTATTGAACTACACAAAAGAAAACCAGCATGATAGAAGTTATATATGTCTTAACTTTTGGTGATAACAAAAAGGCAGGAATAAATAGCCACAGTAAAGAGAAGTAACACAAAAGGATGGTCATAATCAAAGAGCCCTTACCAAATACAAAAGGATACAAGGCATACTTGACAACAGTTCAAATCAAGCACTAAAACAGTTGAGTGCATCCTAAATTCTGGGGGTGTGGTGCCTACTACAGGTGATGTGTAATCTACCACCATATTTCATTACTACCTGACACATGGTAAAAAGCTTTGCACTGAAAAACATGTAAAAGCCCCCGTACAGGTAACCTTACATACATTAAAATACATCATCAATTGTATTAAAGATTTTAGAAACACAGAATTATCACTTACCTATCTTTTCTCTTTAATGCAACTCCTTTAAATACAGTTGTTGACAATGCCATCTTGGCACACAAGGTCAAAAGATGTTTTTCTCCTGACTTCATCAAGCACATGAACAAGTGTGCTTTGCTTCGCAAAGAAAAGGATGATAGGAAGGGAATACTTCTGTTAGATTCAGCGTGTCTATAAGGAAAAGGAACAGGTGACTATTATCATCCTGGTCAGCTTATCTTCACATTCAGGCCTCAAGTTTCACCAGGAGATGGAACACCCAAGAGGACTAGAGGAGTCCATGAGGGAGGACTTGGTCAACAGGCCAATGGTTCTTTTTCTTTATTAACAGATCCAAAACCAAAATCTTTTCCTCCACTGCAATGGATTGTGCATACACCCCACTTTTGATACCACTAGTCCCTGGCATCAAGTCATCTCTTACTTATGTACTAGTCCCACAGTGGGACAAGAAAAAGTGGGGTACATTTTCAGCAATCCAGCACATTAAAGCACACAACAGAGACAGCTTTCTAGGTGTGAGAAACAGGTTCAGGTGGAACTCAACCATAACTCAATAACAGTGCAAGTTGACGGCAGAGATTTCTCTATGCAGCTTTTCCATGACATCTTCTATAAGCAGATTATCTGCATTTTTCAAGTCTCTTTTGTTGTGCTCCAGACTCTCCCAGATAATGAAGAGCTGACAGTGGAGCTGCCTTGCTATTTCAGTCCTCATCATGAACATTTCATGTGGAAATACAAATGTTGGCTGCTATTATTCAGCTAGGGTGAAATTATATCTTCTATTGGAAATCACTGTCTTAAAGAGGAAAAAAAATAAAAATCAATAGGCTGGGATATCTACTGCCATTTAACTGTCGAACTAGATAATCACTAAGTAAAGCCCAGAAACCTAATTACTTCTCACTGAAAACGAGTTACTTCTTAGTGTGGCTGATTGAGGCGTAGGCAGGGCCAGGAGTAACACTGGCCACCCTCCACTCACACAAAGGGCAGCCCTAGGGAGCACCACTGACCAGGAGCACTGAGAACAGAACATGGTGCAGCAGTTTGCTCAGGAGGGTGAGCAGGAAGAGCACCTCTTTGAAGGAGGGGGAGTCTTCAAGAGTCCACACAACCAAACAACCTGTCACACATAGGTCAAGGGCACTCATCCTACCTGACCCTCAAGGCAGAATGGCAGGCGCCTGACTGAGAGCAAAGGCTGCAGCTTCAGCTGCCAGGGTCTGACCATCTGCCCCACCAGTGGCTGATGCCTCCATCCAGATGGAGCTGCTGCAGGGAGAGGCTGCAGTGCAGACCTCAGGCTGGAGGAGGTGGTGCACAGAGCTTTCTCCTGGGGCAGGGACAGGCAGCAGGCCTGCCTGCAAAAGGAGTACCCCAGCAGAGGACTTCCTGCAGCAAGTGGCTGAGCCGCAGGAGGCATGAGAAGGCTGCACAACATCAGGGAGGCTGAGACTGAAACAACAGTGTGTCAACATTATTTTCAGACTAAAGCCAAAACACCAGCTACTACGAAGAAAATTAACCCTATACCAGCTGAAACGAGGACAGAAACTCATGAAGTTCAAGAAGGACAAGTGCAAGGTCATGCACCTGGGTTGGGGCAATCCCAAGAACAAATAAAGACTGGGTGAAGACTAGGTGACTGAATTGAGAGCAGCCCTCAGGAGAAAGACTTAGGGGTGATGGTTGATAAGAAGCTCAACATGAGTCAGCAGGGTGTACTCGCAGCCCAGAAAGCCAACCGTATCCTGGGCTGCACCAAAAGGAGTGTGACCAGCAGGTCGAGGGAAGGGATTCTCCCCCTCTACTCCACTAATACAATAAAATCCAGAAGCCTTTACGCACATCCAGCACCTCCAAAGTTTACAGAAACCAAGTCTGTAACACTTAATTCCTGCTACCTGTCACCTCTACATGTCTCTCTCTGGCTGCTTCCCGCAATTATGAAAGCAGCACGCTCAATATGGGGAGCAGAAAGCCCACTAAAGTGACTAGAAAGTCCATCCGTTCAGGCTTCATAAATTCTTTGGTTTTGTTACTATTCTCAATACCAAATTACTCTATTTAATTTCAGATTCCTTCCATTTAAAGCTTAACAGATATTTCTCCAAAACAAATTCAGAAATAGAAGACATTTGGTAGAAAATTAGGCAATTTCTATCTAGCCCTGCTGCTTTCTCTCAACCTGTGTGTGTATAAATAAACAGAAAGTCATTCCAAGGGAATGAGCCACCCCAAAACATCCACTGCTTCAGCACTGCTTTCAGCACAGCATCACCTCTGACTGCATCTGAGTGCACTGGGGAAGTGCATCCCATCACAATTCCATGAAGAGCATTGTCATGTAACACAGCTTCATGGCCTGCTTGCTGCTATCCTGGCACAGCCAAGCCAAATCTCCTCAAACAAGGGTGCTGGTGTTCACAAGTGCTGCATCAAGAGGGGCCACTCCTACTCTCTTAAGAGTAGTGCTATTAAAAAGAGAAAAATAATTAAAAAAAAAGGCAAAAAAGCAGATGTCTTCCCTCCTGAAATAAAACTAATATCAAAACCAAATAAACAGGATTATTCTATGATTTAAAATAATAAACAGAATCATTCTATGTCTTTCTGAAGCAGTACCTTACATGTGGTGATGAAAAGGAGTATTTTCTCATCTAGATTTATTCCTTTACAATGCAGGTAAGGGTGGTTTTCAAATGACTAGTCCTCCAAAAGACTCCTTTTAACATTAGGAACACCTACGAAGTCATTTAGACATGCTTTATGCATAAGGACTGTTAAAAATCTCACAGTGGATCAAAAGTCAAAATTTAGGCTAATTTATTTGTAGCTGAGTAACTTTAAGACTTTGATCAAGACAGAGAATAGGCATGAAACAAAACTCTCAAAGAGCTATTGGGTTTCTCAGTCTCAGCAACCAACTCAATTCAGATAATTCAAACTTCATTTTTCTAATTTCTGAATTTCTAATATCCTGAAAGGCTCAGTGTATGGCTCAAAACTAACACTTCCTTATTATAACTTGATTTCAATAGCTTGCAAGGATGAATCTTTTTCTCAGCTCCATTTTACAGCTTTGATGATGTGCACAACACACAAGAAAAACACAGCCGTGAAAAATGATAAAACAACCCACTTGGATAAACTCAGCCTCTTCGTTCCTGTGAAAGCACTGAGAGGCATAAGAAATGAGAGATCTCAGAGAAAGGGTGTTAACTTGTGATTATAACTGCATGTAGGAATATGACTGTGGCGCATATCTAGATTGTAAGACTGTCCTGTCCCTGTTCCCCTCCCTTTTGTTTTTTAATGGAAGGACAGATCAGAAATCTTAGGAACACCTTCTACACCACCACACAATACCCCTTGCCCAATGCACGTCTAGTTTAAACACTGCTGCATGGTGCAGGGCAAGCGCTAAGCAGATGTGAGAGTTGAAGAGAATACCCTCATTTAACTATTTTCTAGGCAGCTTGCCTCCTACATGCTCATGCGCTGCAGATGCGCCCACGGGTGCTCAGGTTGCACAAGTTCTTTCTTAATAAGAATGAGAATATCAGCAATGCTGAGTATTTCACAGCAGGAAAAAAAAAAAGGGAAGGAGAAAAAAAGAGGAGTGGAGGGGAGGGAAGAGTATCAAGGGCACTTAAAACTGGGAAGAAAAATATAAAATGAGGAGATCCTCCTACTCTGTTATACCTATGAAAATTCCAATGATCCCGTTAGCATATCCCTTCTTACTCATCAAACAACCTACATGTTCAGGGCAGCTGGAATACAAGGTCCAGTGCAACTCTACTCACATCAGCTACTCTTCCTCTCCACCCCCAAAAAAGTATTAAAGAGTAAAAATAAGAAATCATAAGCAAGTAGAAGTAACTCATTTGTGAGGCACACAGACTATAAAGAAAAAGAAAACAATGACCAGATCCTATTACATGGATTTACCTTGGTAAGAAGAAAAAACAAGTCTTCTATTATATTACACAGGGTGACCTAACATTTGCAGACTGAAGCTAAAGCCTATGTCCTTGAGGGTATCAACCTGAATAAAACAAACTATTTCAGCTTATCCAACACCAAGACTACATACAAACACAGCTTGTCATTGTGGCAATTGAGTATGTGCTCTTTGTCTCTTCTGTTCTTTTGTATACCACAGTATTTCAGTTGACTTACAGATGCCAGACATCCCAAAAAACTGCCAAGGAAACATCATTTCATTCCAACAACTGACAATAATTGAGCTTTTTTGAATTCAAAAGTTGCTCTGAAATCTATTGAATTATTACGGATTCATGACCTCAAAATAAAAAAAAAATGAAGACATTAGATATAAAATTAGAAATGTACAGAATGTGGTAAACACTAAAAGTCAACATTTTAGTTGACAATCTTGCTTTGCAGACATTTACTTACAACTCTTACTTATGTGACTAAACAGGAGTTTCTATATAAACATTTTTTGCCTCTCTATGGAGTTGCTTTCTTCTATTTAAAGGAAAAAAAACCCAGCTGAAATTATTTAGTATCTCTGTGTTTTATACATTACCCAAAATTAAGTAGTCATTTTTCTATAATGAAGGAATATGACAATCTTGTGCAAGCATAATTAAAATCTGCTATCTTGATCATCTTTTTGTTTGTTGCTGCAGGGTCCAAAATCCCCAAGTAATTATTGGAAAGGCCCACTGCCATCTAGTTGCATAAACACAAATAAGCCTAAGATAACACCCCAAGCACCAAGAGTAATGACAGAGGTGGAAGAGATAGTTTAGTCAGGCATGAAATTGATTTTATAATAGCAAATGTCTGTTGCCTTCCATGTGCTAAGTAAATAATTCTAAAGAAGACAGTAAAGATAATAATAAAAAAATCATTAACTGCTCCTACTAAATCAAATGAGAGAAACCTGTTCTCACACTGACCCTGAAACCTGTTTAATAGCTAATTAAAGCAATTACTCCAAGCATGACAAAGTCCTTAATCATCAACACCTTCAGATGCAGAGATTTTTTTTACTTAGCTCAAAGATATAAGTATTTTATTTAAATGAGAAGTTGATGCCAGCAGAACTTTCACCAGTTTATCACTACAGTCCCTAAGCTCCACCAAATCTGGTTAACAGAAGATATTCTGCACCAACTTTACCAGATTCAACTACTCAGTAAAAGCAGTATTACAGTATTGAATAATTTCAGAGCTTTTATAAAAAGATTTCTCCAAAACCCTTAAAGGTAGCCCTAAAATTGACTGTTTTCCTCACATTCAAAACCAACCTTGATGATTACTCCAAAGCCATCAGACGCAGCTTTAACTTGGATTCCTTCAACAATATTTTCATTTTAATAAAGTTTTATGTTCACAACTTTTCGTAGCCTTTTAATAATGACTGGTTATCTAGTGCCATTCCTAGTGCTCTACTAGAGTTAATTAGCCTGCTGTTCTGAACACTGATCATTTTCAAGTTACTGAATGTTTCTGCGCTGTAACAGTACACAGAACAGTACCCTGAGCTAATGGCTTGACCATTACAAGATGTTCAGGTTGACAGCTTATCCAGTCATAAATTAGATAACTAAAAGGTTAGCATAAAGCAAAAGCAACTATATTAAACTTTACCTTGAGCTTTGCTATTTCTGCCTACACTTTAGGTTCAGGAAAACCAAGTATTCTTGTGTAGATCATAAAGAGATGGAAATATAGTATTAAAACCACAAGGGAAACTCATTCAGTCCTATTTAGGAAAGATCCAGAGCAATTATGTGTTGAGGCAAGGAAAGTTCCCATATAAATTCGAAGTTGGAGTAAATAACTACGTTGCTAA
This sequence comes from Neopsephotus bourkii, assembly GCF_033783945.1. Lineage (NCBI taxonomy): Eukaryota > Metazoa > Chordata > Aves > Psittaciformes > Psittacidae > Neopsephotus > Neopsephotus bourkii. Next base: position 1,290,563 of record NW_026901541.1, read on the forward strand.
AACAGAAATTATCAAAACACTGCTATAGGGATGACACTGCTGGTAACACAATAAATGGAGGTATGACTTCTAGAAGATTCTCCCCCAAACCTGAAAACTGTATTTAACTAATATAGCAAAGCACCCTTCTTTTAACTAACCTGTCTTCTGTCTACTTCCTAAGCTTTACTGGTTCCACATGGAATTTTCTTCTAGGACCTGATTTTAACATTCCAGGATTTTAACATTCCAGGATTTTAACCAATGCTATTTATATGGGGATTTTTCTTTATATCTATGAATGTGCATAGCTATGAAAGCATTATCACCCCTCTCACTCACCCAGTTTACTCCTCTCCTGCTATCCTGACACCTTTTTGCTGATGTGCTGCAAATACTTCAACAGGAAGCTACAACTAATGCATTTGCCCTTGCCCGTGATAAGCTTTATGTACCAAGGCTAGATGAGCCGAGGAGGAACTTCAGAATCTGTTTATCTTCCCAATAAAATGAAGACGCTTTCACAGCCAAAGACAATAGCAAAATTTGATAAACTTCTGTTAAAAGCACCTTTTTACATTTTATTTCTGAAAATCAACCTAACACAGCAAATAATATTTAACTTTCATACTAGAAAACAGCCAAGAAAGAGAAAAGAAATGCTAAAGATGTGTGGTGGGCTCACCCTGGCTAAACACCAGGTGCCCACAAAAGCCAGTCTATCATTCCCCTACTCAGCTAGACAGAGGGAGAAAACATAACAAAAGGCTCTTGGGCTGGGATAAGAACAGGGAGAGATCGCTCACCAATTATCATAATGGACAAAACAGACTCAATTTGGGGAAATCAGTTTATTTTATTATTAGCCAAATCAGAGTAAGATAATGAGAAACAAACCAAGTCTGAAAACACCTTCTGCCCACCCCTCCCCGATTCCCAGACTCCACTTCCGATTCCTCTGCCTCCTTCCTCCAGTGGTGCAGGGGGATGCAGAATGGGGGTTGTGGTTAGTTCATCATGTTGTCTCTGATGCTCCTTCCTCCTCAGGGGAAGATTCCTCACACTCTATCCCTGCTCCAGTGCGGGTCCCCCTCAGAGTCACAAGTCCTGCCAGCAAACCTGCTCCAGCATGGGCTCATCTCTGCGTGGGTCCACAGGTCCTGCCAGGAGCCTGCTCCAGCATGGGCTTCCCATGGGGTCACAGCCTCCTTCAGGCATCCCCCTGCTCCACTGTGGGGTCCTCCATGGGCTGTAGGTGAAGATTTGCTCCACCATGGACCCCCATGGGCTGCAGGGGCTCAGCCTGCTCCACCATGGGCTGCATCACAGGCTGCAGGGGAATCTCTCTTCCAGCGCCTGGAACGACTCCTGTCCTCCTCCTGCACTGACCTTGGTGTCTGCAGGGGTGTTTCACATTCTCACTCTTCTCCTTCAGATGCAGCTGCTGTTGCACAGTAGCTCGCCCCCATCATTCTTAAATACATGATCTCAGAGACACTACCACTATCACTGATGGGCTCAGCCATGACTAGCAGCAGGTCCACCTCAGAGCCAGCTGCCATTGGCTCTGCTGGATACAAGGGAAGCTTCTAGCAGCTTCTCTCAGAAACCACCCCTGCAGCTCCTCCAGCTACCAAAACCTCACCACACAAACCAAATACAGGACGACACAGATCCAGGAGAATAGGTCATTTTGTAATAATAGATTATTTTAGAAGTGTGCCTTATATCCACTTCAGAATTGAACTGAACTTAATTCAAACAAGCAATTTTGGAAGAGAAGACTGCCTTTAACAACCTCCACTTCTTCAGACTAAATTGTCCTCAATTCAATTCCTCAATTCCTAAGCTATTATCTTATTTCTTCACACACTCTAAGGGTCCTCTCTTCCTTCTGGATTTCACCAGGTTATAAAAAAAACCTGACCACAGGTTTTTGTGCATATCAAATATAGACACCTTCAGCATTTACTTTCAAAGTTCTATAATCTGGCTCCCCACAGAAAATAAAAATACAAAAATACTGACCAGTAACTACTTCCACTAATTTTCAAGCTCACTGACACGCTCCAAACAAAGTTGACAAAAACAGGAGTCCACAAACACATCAAGTTGCTACATATTTTAGTTTAAGCAGTTGTTTTTCAGCACCTGGAAGAAACAGAAAGGCTCAAAGCACTGACGTTTCCAAAACAAAGGCACAGACGGACAGTATTTATTGTAACTTTGGGAATTATCATGCTGTAAAATAAAATAAGAGAATCTGAACCCACATTTTAGAGTTTTATCATTATTTTTCAGTGAATTCAAATTACACCAGAAAAGGCAAGCTCAAAATCTCTGTACATCTTTCCCTTTAAAAGGAGAAGTTATACAAAAAACTGTATGTCATTTGAGTGGTGACTAGTTCTTATCACATGTTAAGATTCTGCATATACTGTAATGCAAGCATACTGCATGCACTATTAAAAAGGAACCATGACTCTAAGGTTCTCCCCCAAAGTAAGAGAAAACCAACCTCAGCAATCTCTTTTTCTTACCTGTATCCCTAGAACAGCAAGGTGTTTATCATACATCAAAAAAAACTTTTCTGTAATCATTAAAAACAACTGTGGCTGCTGACCAAAACCTGGGAGACAGCTGCTGCTATCCTCACCACAGGAGGGATAGAGAACATTTACTTACACACACCCTCACCCAAACAAATGTGGAAGCAGGAGGAAGGGAGAAGGGAACCATTTTAATAGAAGAGTATCTCATGAGAGTTTGAAAAGACAGTCAATAGTGAGCTGTACCTCATTATTGCTTAAGTACTACATTCATAAGACTTTCCAGTCACCAAACTTATTTTAAGAGGTAGGTAAGCCTTCACTCCTGTAAGAAATAAGCACTACCATGTGATATTGTTTGTATGCACATAGACACCTTCCTTACTAAGGTAAACACAAAAGGCTGCTGAAACAAAGGTAACGGAAGTCTTTACTACTTTGCAATCTCTTTGCTATTTCATTTTCATATATTTCACTCTGGAAGAACTTCGGGGACCATGGTGAAGAGCACAACAAAACACAAACTCCCCTTTTTTTATAGTCCAAATGGAAAAATAAACCAAAGGTTTCTGAGCTGTTGAGGTTCATCTTCCTCAAAACCAAACTTTTAAATCATCCATTGCAAAGTTTATCAGTTAAAAAAAATGTTTTCTAACATTTAACCTTTTTTTAAAAAAAAAAAAAAGGTTAAATGAAGCTTCATGGTGCAATACTAATATGCCTCAGACAAAGTTTAATGTGCTTTATCAAACCTTTCAATACTCCCAGAAAGCCCCAGTCATTTTCCTTCTCTTCTGCCCATATCATGGGAGCACAAATGGAGGACATGGTTGATTGCCATGGAGGATTCCCATGACAGTTTCTCCTAGACACAGACTGCCAGTAGGTACTACACAGCTTCCTAAACACATATAGATGCACTCTCCAGAAGCCAAATCCAACTAGAACTAACACTTTCAGTTGAAGTATTTCAGAAAGTACAGATGAGAAATAACCATTTAATACCTACTCCTTTACCTTACAGTCATCTACACTATTCCCTTGAATACCACATCTGTTTCCAATGCCAGTATAAGAGAGTTTTAAAAGGAAGGAGGCAGCTCTGAAGCAAAACCTCCTGTACTGCAGAAGTACTACTTGAGCTGTCAGCAAAGGCTACAATGCAATGCAGAAAGGCACTACACTTTGTTTCATAAGATGGAAAATCTCTTGTTGCACTGGTCTGGACAGAATTCTGCGTTCTAGACCCTGGACTATAAACTATTTGCATGTACCCTGAAATATCTGCACAACATAATGCTCACTTTCATACCTACAAAACTTAAAAACTGGCCTTTAGAATCACTATAGTGTGCCTAAGGCATCTCCTCTGTGATCAGGGCCACAAGGCAAGATCACGTTTGGCATGCCCAGGAGTACATATTAACACCTCTTGAGCTCTCTGCATCTTTAACATCTCTTCAAACGTAGCTCTCAGGGAAAAAACATACACTGAGCTATAATAAAGTAGGGGCAACAGTCATATCAAGATACACTTGTACGCTTGCATATTCTGATGACACTGGCACACCACTCCATGTATCAGCTTTAAAACTCTACGCTCCTTGCCAACAGTGGCCTTTTTCCCAGTCTCAGAACTGCCCCAAGTATTCAATAACTTTCAACACAAAACCTAAATATAGTAGACTGTGGAAACTGAGCACACCGGAAAGAAGAGCTGTTGGAAGGAAGAGGGCAGAGGGAAAGGTGCGACATTCACAATGCTTCCACCATCAGTCTAAAATTTGAGCCAAGTTAGGCGATCAAACTTGTCACTAAAATAAATTTTAGTACTTACATATTTATTTATTTATTTCCCCAGAAAAAGTTTGCCCTCAATGAGCTCTCTTTTCCAGCTGGTATCCAAATGGAAGTGCCGGTATCTCTCCAACGGCCCAGACTGAAGGGAAAAAAAAAAGCTCCAACAGATGCATGGCATTCCCTAGGGAGATGCACAGCAATCCCTTCTCATTATCCAGAATAATTCTGTCTTTTGAGTTCAGCTAGCAGTAGCTGCTACCTAACTGTGCAAACCTCTGAGCTATAGGAAACTTTTCTATGTTTGGCAAGACAGGCAAGACAGAAACTTGTAAGTCACCTGCTTCTGGGTCTGGGAAGCAGGAAACAAGACAAACCCCAAGTCACTTTGCTCCTTGATAGAAGATGTAAATCAAGACACTTAAGAATTAGGTCCCTATAAATAACAGCTCATTCATCTTTCAGAAAGAGTTAAAAATTCACTTGCACCTAGCATAAAACTGATTTCTGTGACTAATCATTAGGATTTGTATATCGTTAAATGGATGAAATCCTAAATTCAAATATCACCACCTTCAGAGAAATTCCTTTTGAAACACTGACTGGTTAAGTAGCTGGAACTCCTTACCAATTGCAGTATATTTCCACCAGCTATCTCTACTCCAGTATCCAGGTACTAAGGGAGAAAGGATAACCTGCAACCCTTTTTGCAATCAAAAATAATGGAATATGTTCCATTTAATAACTACATTTCTACCTCATTCTCTGTTTCTTTTAGTAAGAAATGTTCTAAGAGAGACTACCACAATTTAACAGAAAGGCAATAGCCTGTGCTCAGTGTTCTGATTCTCTGCAGCTGGTATGCATTTCCGTACAAACACACTCCTCTCACAAGCTAAAAATACTGAAGAAATATCCAGGTAGGAAAGTAAATCTCAAAACTGCACACAAAAATTAATTAATCATTAAGTAGTGTTAGGCTCCATTTTGGGGAAAGAGAAAATGTGCTTCTCTAAAGCAAACCCTGACTATATAGTTATGCTGTTCATAGCCATCAAATGGACATTTAGTACTTGAAACAAGAAGCAATTAGCAAGACATCAAACAGCAGATAACAGAATTTAGCTTTTAGTCAGAATTATCTCCCCAGAAAACCTAATAACTAGTGAAATGCAACTCCTGAAGCTGATTCGGTTAAATTCTGTACCATACCCTAACAAAAAGTACAAATTGAGAACAAGAGAGAAGATTAAGGATAACAAACCCTCCTCGGTCTTCCGGCTATACTTCACACCTATCAGGAGTTCCTGTCACTCCTGCCTGGACTTGCAAGGAAAAGAAAACATGAGGTGTTTTTTTCAAAGTATCCGTATTATGCATAACAAAACCAGTGTCAAGCACACCTACAGGGACCTGAAGGTTTTTTTCAGACTAACAGAAGGAAATCAGGGGATTAGGCAACGGTCCCAAGGCTGAACTTCCTCAAAGCTATCTCCCAAAGGAAAGAGATAGATTCCTTCCATCGCTTAAACTGCACAGAAACTTAGCCTCCAGGTTCATCTACAGAGGAAGTTCAGAGCAGCTCCATGAAATGGTAACCACTCTCCAGTTAATGTTCTCACAACCTAAGATCTTGGGTGACATGGTTTAGAGCGAGGTGTCCCTGCCCATGGCAGGGGGGTTGGAACTCAATGATCTTAAGGTCCTTTCCAACCCTAACTATTCTATGATTCTATGATCTTAAGGTCCTTTCCAACCCTAACTGTTCTATGATTCTATGATCTTAAGGTCCTTTCCAACCCTAACTATTCTATGATTCTATGATTAGTTTGTTGTTGCTGTACCAAATTACGGATTTTCCCCTGCTCCCTCTCTTGGCCTCTCCCTTCTCTCCAGATACAGAATCATAGAATCATTTAGGTTGGAAAGGACACTTAAGATCAAGTCCAATAGTTAACACTGTGAAGTCCACCACTAAACCATGTCCCTAAGCACCACATCACGTCTTTTAAACATCTCTCAGGATGGTGACTCCATCACTTCCCTAGGCAGCCTGTTTCAGTGCTTGACAACCCTTTCGCCAACTGGATTTAACTCTGTTCACCATCACTCTTTGGGAAAGGCCACCCAGCCGGTTTTTTACTCATCCAAGCAGCCAGTACCCACAAGTAGCCAGTTTCTCTGGAAGAATTCTATGGGAAACAGTATCAAAGGCTTTACTAACGTCCAGGTAGACAACATCCACAGCCTCTCCCTCATTTACTAAACTGGTCACCTTGTCATAGAAGGACATCAGGTCAGGTACCTCAGTACCCTTGGGTAGATCCCATCCAGCCCCGTAGACTGACGTATGTCTAAGTGGTATAGCATGTCACTGACCACTTCCACCTGAATTATGGGGACTTCATATGATTACCCTTTCAAGAGGCTACCAACACACAATGCAGACTGAGCCATTAACTTACGTCTCCAGTAGGCGACAAGAATGAGGCGCTGAGAAACACTGAAAGGATCAGCTTTCGGCAGAACAGCAACATCCTTCAGCAGCAGCAAATGAACTTTTGAAAAGTTTCTGTACTAAACACCTAACTAATAATTTATTTAACAAACAAACTAACTACTCAAAGTAACAAATATTTGCAATTTTATGAGCAAATACAGCCAAGACTAAGGAAAAGTCAGAATTTAAAGGTCCCATTTTTTGTTTGGGAGTTTTGAAGGATTTGGGGGTGGTTTGTTTATATATATATATACACACACATACACACACATATATGATATAGTGCTGCCTTATTAAATATAGAGGCTTAGGCAACTCATTCCCGAAGTTAATCCTCAACAGGTTCTTTCAGTGCCACCAGAGAATTTGAGAGATACAAGACAATTCCATCACCTCTTAAAAATGTGTGCTGTTTTGCAAACTTCTTTTTACAAGTGGCAATAAATTGTCTTAATAGTTTATTTGCCTCCCCCACCCTTATGAAAAACAAAACAAAACAAAAACCACACACACAGAAAAAAAACCAACACCCAACATTCAAAGTTGATTTTGAGGTCACTGACTATGTACCCACCAAAAGATACTAGTACATCTTTGAGCAAACCCAAAGCCCTGGAGCTGTCATGTTTAAGGGACAAAACAGCAAACAGCACATACTGTTCATCTTTCTTCAAGCTAGCTTGATAACTTTTCAGTCTTAAATTAAGAGCAAAGATTTCCTTGTGCTTCCAATCCAATTTCTTCTAGTGAAACACATACTGTAGATAGGTTTAAAAGAACAGGACCAGGGTTTCTAAGTCATTTGCAAATTAGAGTCCATTCAAAACCTAGCTTTTCTCTTACTGTTTCAGTAACATCACATAAGTATCTTCTGCATAAATTCCCAATAAATTTTCTTTCACAGCCATAATGAATGTCATCATAGCTACTTTCCTACTACATGAATTTCACTTTGAATTTTTAGTACAGCAATTACATCCACAGGAAGTGAATTATCCTACTCTCTATCATTTCAGGCATGATGGTTTTGGTTACGATAGCAATGACTGCTTTTTGTGGGAGATTACAGTAAACACATGCCACCACATTTTCTGTGACAGAATGTTCTTGAGATGATTAAACTGGTTAAGTTTTTATCAAAATGAAGTGCTTGCTTTTTCACCCCACCTCCCATACAAAGCAGCATCTCTGTCATACAAATTTAAACTTTTTTTAATCTCGTATATATACTCCTACTTGTCCTCCGCTACCTTCGCAACACTGGGGATCAACCTATAATGCTAGCTTGCAAAAAAGGTAAATATACATTATAGATGTGTATCAGGACTCAGTAACAAAATAAAGATTTAGTGATGTGGTGATATTCTTGTTAACCCAGGTGTTAGTGGGCAGTGTCTCATTAAATTCATAATCTCAGCAATGAAGACTGCTGTCCTGCGTATGCATGACATCTTACAGCAAGGGTGGAAACATGGAATTCAGCAGTACCACGCAAACATAAAAGGAGAAAAGGAAAGATACAGGCATTAAGAACAATGACAAATACGTGTTTGCAAATTTCTATAAGGGACTCAGAAATTTCAAAGGAAACATGTTTTTGTTATTAAGTGTGGCTGAAATATAAAACAAAGCTACTAGTTAGCTGCTCGAAGTTTTTCATGGCAAAATAAGGCCAACTTGCTAATAGGATGCAGCTGTCACTTCCCAAACACTTTTGGAAGAAACATTTCCAAACAGCTCCCAGGATGAAAGTAGGTTTTTCGTAAGATTGGTATGTCTCCTGCCATATCATGAACTGTATTTTACAGATTAGAAGACTAAAGACTCCAGATTTTACATGTTACTTGAGTCCGGTGTATTTCAGAGTATTAAAAGCAACAATCCTAGGTAAAAGACTAATGGCAATGCAGTAGGAGTGAAGACATCCTCTGATGCTGCACAGTTTGGGAACAGTTCTGCAAAACCCCTGATCTGAACAGCCCTAGTGCATCTAGTATACATAGTAACTTCTGGCATTCACTTCTAAGAATTACAAGCAAACTGATAATACTGCAAAGTTCAGCAGGGACTTCAACTGTGTGCATAAAAAGTAAATAAATTACCTTTACTGGGCACAAACTCAGTGACAAAGCCATTCAGACGACTCTATCCTAAATAAATGGACTGTCTTAAAGTCTTTAAAAGGCCTTTTCTGAGCCAAACCTCAAAATCCAGTATCAAGTGAACATTTCATGTCACATTATTTCATCTTCTGCAACTTGCATGCAATAGCTGATTGTTCCTACAAACAGAAAAAGTAGTCCTTTCATACACTGCTGTGTACAGTTAACTGAACTAAAGAGATCTACTGAATAGATCAAAGTATTCTATTGTAAACATTAAAACCTCTCTGAAAAGGGCTTATGCTAACACATCTTAGTTGACAGAAACATTTCAACATAAATTTCCTGCCAAGCAGCGACCACAACTTTGGTGGGATTGCTCACGATAAATCTCCTGTTTTCACTGCTACTTTTCAGAATTTTATCTCCTTGCCCTACAGCCCATGGACTGCAAACAATGTGAGACACTTGGCATCTGAAAGCAAAAGCCAAAGTATCTTGTAAGGAACCAGTGAAACAAGCAACTGCTTTTTTCCCCCAGATGGATTTCCAGTACATTTTTGTCAGCAGCAAAGAAGTTGCACTAACATACTACCTATACACAAAAGCAAAGTTAACCCTACCCCTTTGCTGCACCTTTTAATATGAAGAATTCAATTTCTGTTCTTACACTTCTACAGAACACTCCATGTGGCGCTTTAAGATGGAAAAAGGCTGACCAAAGAGGTAGGACTGGTTTGTAAAGATCAGTCATCCTTACAGATTTGATCCATCCATTATGATCTGGTCATGAAGGATGACAAATTACAAGCTAGTTAACATGTCAGGTAGTCTTAGAGATCATCCTCCAAATGGCCTTTTTTTAAAAGTGGTTTTGGAAAACAGGAAAATGTTTTCTTGGTTTAACCGTTAATAAACAAAATGTCAAAAGATACTCTATGCCATCTTGATAAAACAGTCTACTAACACAGTTTAACAACATTCTCTTTCAGCAACATCTGGATATCACCCCCCTCAAAAGTCATCCAAAATAAAGATCTTAAAATCTGAGGAGGTGAATGCCCTCAGGACCATGCATTTTTATCAGATCATTTCCTCCCCACAGTATCAGAACCAGGAAGAAGATATATAATTCCTCGAGTACCTTGCACTAATCCATGCCATTGAAAATTCACCTCACGTGCATTCAAGTTCTGGAAATCAGATGACTAGAAGAGGGTTGACACAGAAAACATAACTGAACTGCAAATTGATACTATCTGTTCTAGCAGATTTAATGGCTTTTAGATAAACAGAGGGTTAATGCTGTGAAATGACATGACTAAAGCTTAGTTCTTATTTGCAGATTCTATCTTGTTTATCCATTAAGCAAATACCTCTGGAAAGGAACTTGCAAGCTTTTTCAAGTCCTCCAGTTCTAGCCCCATGATGTGATGACAGCAGCCTAGACATGAACATTAATCTTGCAAACAGAGAGCATATTGCCCATGTTGCAGTCCCTGTTCAATCAGGCATTTTACATCTTTGATGCCGATGCATTTGCATTCTGGAATATTCCACTGCTGCAAAGTGAATGTGTCCCATCCTCAGCTTTTTCCAGGCTTATACAACCAATGAAAAGTTTCAAATCAAGGCAGTTGCAGGTAGTCAGACTGGTCATCTCTTCAAAACCCCAACACTTGTTGCTCAAGAAATAGGGGTCAGAGTCCTAATCCTTACACTGAAGAACACCTCAGTGGGTCCAGAGGCATCAAACCATTTAGGTTGGAAAAGTCCATCCAAAAGACCACTGAGTTGAGTCCAACTGTTAACCTAGCACTGCCAAGTCCACCACTAAACCATGTCCCCACCACACATCCCTTAACTGTCTCCAGGGATGGTGGCTTGACCACTTCCCTGGGCAGCCTGTTCCAATGCCTGACTACCCTTTTCAGTGAAGAAAGAAATGAAGAATTTTTTCCTAATATCTAATCTAAACCTCCCCTGGAGCAACTTGGAGCCATTTCCTCTCATCCCATCACTTGTTACCTGACAGAAGAGACCAGTATCCACTTCACTACAATCTCCTTTCAGGTACTTGTAGAGAGCGGTAACATCTCCCATCAGTTTCCTTTTCTCAAGGCTCAACAACCCCAGTTCCCTCAGCTGCTTCTCATCAGACTTGTGCTCCAAACCCTTCACCAGTTTCACTGTCCTTCTCAGACACACACCAGAATTTGATACGGGGGACACTTCAGCCGCTGGATGCATGAAAAGCAATACAAAGGGCAAAGTTCCTCTGCAATAAAGCAAAAAGAAATGGTAAACAAGACATCAGTGCAGAAAGTGCAACAACAGGGCAATTCACTAAGTGATGTGAGAGCAATAGAAAAGTCTGTTCTGACAGTTTTGATACAGATTCATGCATTGGTAGAATAGGCCAAATAAGCAGCATGGATATTGCTTGGTTTAATACTTTTCTAGGGTGAAGTGGTATTTTGCTAGAGGCAAAAAGAACTGAAGAGAAAGAATTAAAACCAAATAGGCCAGAACAAAGCATATTTTCAATTTCAGCTGCAAAAACAATGCAGAAACAATTTTCTCTTCTTCTTGTATGAAAAATAATGCTGGCATGTTGCAGTGTCACCAACATAAAACAAAAACTGAAAACCAAGGAGGTTTTGGTGCTTGCTTTTACTCATTACTTCAAGAGAAATAATATATTGGGAAGTTTCTTTACATGGAAGGGAAAGTACAAAACGAACATGCAAATCTAACACGCTCACTCATTATATTTGACTCTCCACTGAAATAGAACAAACAAATCATCAAAACTATTTAAACACTTAATAAAAGACATCTTGAAAACAAGACCTTTGCTTTCAGTCACTAGGATCTTATTTACGCATTGTTTAGTGTTGCTTCCAAAGTGACTCTATGTAGGCCCCTAAAAGCAGTAGCTTAGTCATAAAGGTCAAACAGAATTAAGAGATCAGACAAACAGATTCAGGAGGGAACTTAAGCTATCGATCATAACAAATGTGTTCTCTATTTTATTACCAAAGACCTCAGATACTGGAAACAAATCTCTGGGCAAAGCATCCCAGTGGTTCACTTGTATTGCTGTTAAAGGTCTGCCAATCCTTAAGAGAGTAAGAGAAAAGTTTTATTGCGATTTACTGTTGCTACTTTTTGCCAGCTCTCTTAGAGACAGATGGAGTTCCTTCCTCTCTATGCTGCAATATTATTACCACGTTGCTTTTTAGTTGTATTTTCAGAGGTTAGGATAGTCTATCTCTACTCTTCAGTTCTCCTTTGGAAGTCACATACTTTACACATTTTCCTGAATAAGATAATGTTTCCTCTTTAAGGATAAGGAGTTGACATTTCAGAGGTGGGACTTGAATGTCCTGAGTTTTCCTTACCAAATTTTGATTGAAGTATGAAAAGAAACACTGTATGTCATCCACATCAGCTCTGTGAGCTCTTGAAATGAGATATTCATCAGGTAAGCATAGAAAAAAATTACTTAGAGGAAAAAGTGTAAAAATAGGTAAATATAAAAATGTCTGTATTTATATGAGTATCTGTAAGTAAGGATAAATTATCTTTACCCTTCGTTTTTTTTGGAAGCCACATACTCCAGACCCTGAGTGTTCTTACTCCTCTCTTTTGCATTGTGCTTACTTGGTGCCTATCTCTCCTAAAATATAGTGCCCAAAATGAGGCAGAATAATGCAGAAGGTTTACCAATGACGAAAAGAGCAGAAACTTCATGTGCAGCACGCCTGCATGCTGTTCTTCATACAGCACAGTAAAACTCATCTTTCATCAAAAGACTTCACTGAATGACATTCAGCTTGTGATCAGCTACAGTTTCATATCTTTTTCTTCAGAACTGAAAAGTAAATGGGCTATTCCCATGTTTCATCTATGAAGTTCACATTTGCATCTGAGGCAGGGAGTAATGGAGAACCAGTCCTGAACTCAGCCTCTTCCTCCCTCGTTTGCTTCAGGCCACTTCTCCAAACTAAGCTCCCTTGAACTGCTGAACCAGTTCCTTCAGCATCCCAGCAGGTGCTCTCAACTGTGATGTACAATCACATCATTAACACACTAACTACTGCTGTCTTCAGAAAGATGAGCCTCAAGACTACAGAGTAATTCCCTGAGAAAGTGGAATCTGAAAACTGTGCTGGACACAGTCTGCAAACCAATTTGGACCTGACTTGCATTCCTCTAGCCATTCCTCCCATGTTTACCTTGTGAATATCCCATATCAAGAGCTTAATAGAGGTCATGTGGATGGCTTCTAATGTTTCGTTTCATACCTTCACCAAAACTTGGTCAGTAAATGTCAGGAGACTTAATCCTACCTCTGAAATAGACTGCTTCCCACCACCAAGCTCCTCATCTTTAAAAAGGAAACACAGAATCATAGAATCATAAAATAGTTAGGGTTGGAAAGGAACTTAAGATCACCAAGTTCCAACTCCCCTGCCATGGGCAGGGACACCTCGCTCTAAACCATATTGCCCAAGGCCTCGTCCAACCTGGCCTTGAACACTGACAAGGATGAAGCATTCACAACCTCCCTGGACAACCTATTCCAGTGCCTCACCACCCTAACATGAAAGAATTTCCTCCTTATATCCAATCTAAACTTCCCCTGTTTAAGTTTTAACCCATTACCCCTTGTCCTACCACTACAGTCCCTAATGAAGAGTCCATCCCCAGCATCCCTATATGCCCCTTCAAATACTGGAAGGCTGCTATGAGGTCTCCACGCAGCCTTCTCTTCTCCAGGCTGAACAGTCCCAACTTTCTCAGCTGATCTTCATACGGGAGGTGCTGCAGTCCCCTGATCATCCTCGTGGCCCTCCTCTGGACTTGTTCCAAGAGTTCCATGTGGAACTTGTTCCAACAGTTCCATGTCCTTTTTATGTTGAGGACACCAGAACTGTACACAATACTCCCAAGTGAGGTCTCACGAGAGCAGAATAAAGGGGCAGGATCACCTCCTTTGACCTGCTGGTCACGCTCCTTTTGATGCAGCCCAGGATACGGTTGGCTTTCTGGGCTGCAAACGCACACTGCCGGCTCATGTTCATTTTCTCATCGACCAGCACCCCAAGTCCTTCTCCTCAGGGCTGCTCTGAATCTCTTCTTTGCCAACCTGTAGCTGTGCCTGGGATTGCTCCGACCCAGGTGTAGGACCTTGCACTTGTCATGGTTAAACTTCATGAGGTTGGCATCAGCCCACCTCACAGGCGTGTCAAGGTCCCTCTGGATGGCATTCCTTCCCTCCAGTGTATCAACCGAACCACACAGCTTGGTGTCATCGGCAAACTTGCTGAGGGCACGCTCAATCCCACTGTCCATGTCAGCGACAAAGATGTTAAACAAGACCGGTCCCAACACCGATCCCTGAGGGACACCACTTGTAACTGGTCTCCAGCCAGACATTGAGCCATTGACCACAACTCTTTGTGTGCGGCCATCCAGCCAGTTCTTTATCCACCGAGTGGTCCATCCATCAAATTGATGTCTCTCCAATTTAGAGACAAGGATGTCGTGTGGGACAGTGTCGAACGCTTTACACAAGTCCAGGTAGATGACATCAACTGCTCTACCCCTGTCCATCAGTTCTGTAGCCCCATCATAGAAGGCCACCAAATTGGTCAGGCAGGATTTCCCCTTGGTGAAGCCATGCTGGCTGTCACCAAGCACCTTGTTGTTTTTCATGTGCCTTAGCATGCCTTCCAGGAGAATCTGCTCCAAGATTTTGCCAGGCACGGAGGTGAGACTGACTGGTCTGTAATTCCCCGGGTCATCCATTTTCCCCTTCTTGAAAATGGGGGTTATATTTCCCTTTTTCCAGTCGTCGGGAACTTCACCTGACTGCCATGATTTTTCAAATATGATGGCCAGCGGCTTAGCAACTTCATTTGCCAGCTCCTTCAGGACCCCCGGACGGATTTCATCAGGACCCATGGACTTGTGCACATTCAGATTTTTAAGATGGTCTCGAACCAATTCCTCTCCTACAGTGGGCCCAAGGTCTCCATTCTCACAGTCCCTGCATCTGCCTTCCAAGACTTGGGTGGTGCGGTCAGAGCCTTTGCTAGAGAAGACCGAGGCAAAGAAGTCATTCAGAACCTCAGCCTTCTCCAAATCCTGTGTAGCTAGTTCACCCGAGAGCTTCCTGAGGGGGCCTACGTTCTCCCTAGTCTGTTTTTTATTTGCTATGTACCTGTAGAATCCCTTCCTGTTATCCTTCATATCCCTAGTCAAGTTTAATTCTAACTGGGCCTTAGCTTTCCTAACCTGGTCTCTAGCTTCCCGGACAACCTCCCTGTACTCTTCCCAGGCTGCCTGTCCTTGCTTCCACTTTCTATAAAGCTCTTTTTTCATTTGAATTTTCCTCAGGAGCTCCTTATCCATCCAAGGAGGTCTCCTGGCCCTCCTGCTGCACTTCCTTCTAGTTGGGATGCAACACTCCTGAGCTTGTAGCAGGTGATCCTTGAAGACCAACCAAGAGTCTTGGGCCCCCCTGCCCTCTAGGGCTATATCCCATGGAACCTTACTAAGCAGGTTCCTGAAGAGGCCAAAGTCTGCTCTTTTGAAGTCTAGGGCAGTGAGCTTGCTGCACGCTCTTCTCACTGTCCTAAGGATCTCAAATTCAACCATCTCGTGGTCGCTGCATCCAAGGCTGCCCTGCAGTGCCACATTTCCAATGAGCCCTTCCCTGTTGGTGAGCACGAGGTCAAGCATGGCACCTCTCCTTGTCGGTTCCTCTATTACTTGCAGAAGGAAGTTGTCTTCCACACGATTGAGGAACCTCCTGGATTGCTTGTGCTGGGCCATACCATTATTCCAACAGATGTCAGGGTGGTTGAAGTCACCCATGAGAACGAGGGCCTGTGAGCGTGAGGCTTTTCCTATCTGCCTATAGAGTGCTTCATCCGCAGGCTCCTCTTGATCAGGCAGTCTCTAACAGACCCTCACAGTAATGTCTCCCATCGCTGTTTTCCCTTTAACCCTGACCTACAAGCTCTCTGTTATCTGCTCACCTGTCCCCAGACAGAGTTCCATACACTCCGGCCTATCCCTAACACAAAGGGCAACTCCCCCTCCATGCCTGCCAGGCCTGTCTTTTCTAAAGAGTCTGTAACCTTCCATTCCAACACTCCAGTCATAGGAGCCATCCCACCATGTTTCTGTGATGCCTATAACGTCATACCCCCATAGACGTGCACACATCTCTAATTCCTCTTGTTTGTTCCCCATGCTACGGGCATTTGTATAGAGGCATCTGAGCCGAGCTCCAAATGAAGCCGGGCTCATTGGCTGGAGCAGCTGCAATATCTCTGCATTGGTCCAAGCATTTATTATAGGTGCTGGCAACTGACTGGGTGTGTTGGGATGGAATGATGCCCCCCTCCCCCAACACATCTAGTTTAAAGCCTCCTTGACCAGTCTGGCAAGTCTCCTACCAAAACTGCTCTTCCCCTTCTTATTGGATCAGCTCCACCAGCCCCCACTAGACCTGGCCTACAAACTTGGGTCCCATGTTCAAGACACCCAAACCCCTGACTATGACACCACCCTTTTAACCATTTATTAACCTGGCTAATCCTCCTAGCTTTTTTTAATTCCTCCCCTGTATCCTGGAGAATAGACAAAAGGACTATCTGAGCTCCAGAGCCCCTAACCACCTCTCCCAGGGCTCTGTAGTCCTTCTTTATGTTCCCCAGGCTACTACTATCTATATCCCTAGCACCCACATGTATCACCAGAAGTGGGTAATAGTCCATGGGGCTTACCAGAGCAGACAGCCTCTCTGCCACATCCCTGATCCGTGCCCCTGGTAGGCAACACACCTCCCTTGAGACCAGGTCAGGCCGACAGACGAGTGCTTCTGTCCCTTTCAAAGTAGAATCCCCTACCACACACCACTTTTTCCTGGCAGCACCAGTTAAAATCTTCTTTACCAGTGCATCAGCCAGCTGTTTCTGGCAGAAGTGCGTTTCCTCATGAGCCCCCTGCAGGACAGCAAAGCGGTTCTGCATGGGGGCAACAGGTTCAGGAGGAAGTCCCTTGCTTTTAATTGTCCTTTTCCTCCTTTTTTTGTTGTTTTTTTTTTTTGTCACCAATTCCCAGCTTCGAGAGCTAACAATCTCCTTCTTTTCTCCATGAGCTACAGGGGAAGCTTGAGGACTCTGCACAGTTTGGGCCTGGAGCAAACATTCCTGCTTCCTCTCAGCTACCCTGACATCTTGTAGCCTATTAATAGCTTCCCGCAGCTCAGCCACCTGCTGCAGGAGAACCTCCACCAGGGAGCACCCAGTGCAGTCCTGCCCATTGTGTACCTTTCCCTCACCAGACCAGTGCAGCCACTCTCTACACCCCGAAGTCTGCACTGCAGCCTCCCCTCTCATCGGCTCGCTCTGGGTGTCTACGGTGGCCACCGCCGGGGCAGCCAGAGCAGAGCTCCCAAACCAGGCCCTGGTCATATGGTGAGTGCTCACCATCCCGCTCGCACTGCCGGGCGAACTGCCTCGAGCCGCTCTGCTCGCCTCACTCCTGGTCACTCGCGCTCCCTGGGGCAGGCTTTTAACCAATCAGGGTTGGCACCGTTCCTCCTGGCTCCGCCCCCCTGTGAGTCCCTGCTCGCGTCAGCTGAGCTGCCGGCTCCTGGGCAGATCCTGTCGAGGACTTGAGGCTCCCTCGGTGGCTCTTGTCGCTCTGAGTTGAGGCTCCTGGACGCTGATCTCCCCCCGCTCCGGTGTTCAAGGCATCCTCTCTCGAGCTACTCACCTCAGCAATTGACATCACCTTGTTCAGAACAGCAATGCTCTTGCTTCCTCTGTTAGCTGGGGTTCTATTTAAATAATCAGATTCCCCCAGCTGATCCTACCCACTTTTTAAAGTTGGACTTCTGACTTTCCAAGGGAACTGGGGGGCTGATAGGGTCACTCCAACTTCATAACTTCAAACATGCAAGCCTAGAGATGTGTCAGTCAGGTGACGGGCATTCATACAATACTATTCTAAGGGGTTTGTGCACACAGCACATGACAGTAGCACATCTAGAAGAGGATCCAAACAGATTTCATTTTAAAGAAACACGGCTACTAAGAATAGCCTTCATTCATGCACTAGAAAAGTACTCTTGTAAAACAAATCAGTTATTTTAGCTGTTTGAATCTTAAATGGGTTTATCGTTTGCGTAGCACTTGCCCAGAACATGAAATACTTTGATTTTAGTTGATCTTCCAGTCTTTTGGTGACTTTAATCCAGAACCTCAGAAGATAAATAGAGATTTAACTCTTTAAGTCTCTTCAAAAACCATTAAGGTGACTAAACACTTTTAGAAGTCTGAGCCTTGGTCTCTCTGGTTCTCAAGTCCTTGCCTGCAAAACAGTGACAATATTTCCCTGCTTCTTCCCATTGTATGAGAACAAACTAGTCAGAAGAGATGATCACAGAGAGTATCTAAGCAAATGCACTGGTTAATTTTTGTATTTTCTTTTACATATTTCAATACTTTTAAAAATGTTTGGGCTTCCTTTAGCAGTACCTTTTCATGCAATGCAAGATATTTATGTATACACCTTTGTTTCTGAAAGTACTGCTCTTAATGCTGGCGCAAGTGCAGCAGAAACAACAGTAATCAATTTGATTTGGCCTTATGAAACAAGTGTCATTTTGATAAATGATCCTAATTAAGTTGATATTTCAGGTAGAAAGTGTATTGAGTTAATGTGTTGGCACCTCTCTAGTTATAGTCAGACAAGTACAGATGTCGCAATAAAGTCACAGTAGCACATTATTAACTTTGCAAGTCACTCAGCTTGCATTCACAGAGTTTGATCAAAGCCACACAACTCAGCAACTGAAAGAAAATGCTGATTTTAAGTTTTAATTATTCAGGAACATACACAAGTAGTAGCTCCAGGAAGTTTCAAAGCTGTAGGTCATTCCTTGATGATCCCTTTCCAGCATGGAAATGATTAATTAGTCTGGTGGCAGCAAAGTACTTAGGGCAGAGAGTCACGTTTGTTTAGAAAGCCTTGCTCAAACAGCAAAAGACAAAACCTGTGTTTCTTCTCTTTTACATAAATCTAATTACAGAATGTCCTGCTAAGGCTAAAAGACACCATACATTTACATAAATCTAATTACAGTATGTCCTGTAAGGCTAAAAGACACCATGCATTTACATAAATCTAATTACAAGACATCTTGTTAAGGCTAAAAGACATCATACATTTACACAGTACTTTCTTATGCTGTGGAAGTCTTTGATACATGGCACATGGTTGGCAAATACAGGCTTGTTTTCTATTTAGCAATGGTTGCAGATAACACACTAGTCATCTGCTCTGAAGTCAAAGCAGTCTTATGCTTTTCTCATTTTTCTACTGGGTCCTCTGTAGCCCTAAACCAATTCATTGCACTTACCAATTTATGCAGACTTGCAGCTACCCTTACTACTAAAACACAGCTCTCCTACAGTGAGGGAGCTGCTTTTTTACTGAGCTCTTCCATGCCAGGTAAGACTGTAGAACATCAGCTTGCAGCTCAAGCACTGGAAAGGGCAGTTATGACAAAGTCAGGTAGGTAATCAGAAGCCCCAGTGAGACTCCACGCAGTTCTGCTACTACAAGTTTGTGGCACTCCAACACAAGTTTGAGCTCACTTCTAAGATAACAGACCTTCCTCCCTCAGACACCACAGGACTATACATTGCTTCTGGAAGCAAGAATGATCTGCCAACCTGCTGTGAGGCACTCAGCAGCCTAACTCTAAGGGTCCTTCCTTCTCTCAAAACGGATCTTCTTGAAAACATTTCCAGAAGCAGAGTCTGAAAGGGACAAGCACTTCTCACCTGCAGCAAGTTTCAAAGGAGTTTCAAGAATCATGCCACACAAACACTCAAACCCTGGCCATTTGGAAACTGTCTTTTTTTTAAATCAAGTTTGGCCTGCTAAAATGAGGTGTGCACTGAAAATAATTCCTGATGTTTCTTATATCCAATTTCCCATCCCCTCAGGGATTTGCAAGAGAGCAGAGAAAAATGGTTTATTGTATTTTCTTTAGATCCAGACCAAAGTTCCCCCCGGAGTATAGAAAAATACTCTCTTCTTGATATCCACCTGTCAAAAATCAGGGTATTCTCCACTAGGTGTTTACCACACAGAAGCAATCTTGACATTAGTCCAGACTATTTTCATGTTGTAGACCACGAGCCAGGGATCAGTCACCATGGTTCTAACATCTTTCAGGCTGACACATCAACTAAGACAGTCTAGAAGTAGATGTACCATGGACATGACAACAGAAGAAAATTACTTCAGGCAGGCACGCTTCTGTCAGATCCAGATAACTCAATTATACACACACACACAAAAAAATATTAAAAGACTGCACACCACAGAAAAATACATACTTTATACTGTAATGAGAGCAGCCACATGAAGAGCAGAGACAGGGAAAAAAGAACAGGAAATCCAGCTGAATGTGACCATAAAATACTCTTCTCTGGTCACAACATAATGGAATATTCAGGTATCATTCTAGGAAACAGGGCAAATTCTATACCTATTTCCTTGAGGAAACTATGTTATCACAGAATCACAGAATCCCCAAGGGTTGGAAGGGACCTCAAGAGATCATCTGGTCCAACCCCCCTGCAAGAGCAGGGTAACCTAGAGTACATCACACAGGAACTTGTCCAGGCAGGCCTTGAATATCTCCAATGTGGGAGACTCCACAACCCCCCTGGGCAACCTGTTCCAGTGCTCTGTCACTCTCACAGTAAAGAAGTTCTTCCTGATGTTAACGTGGAACCTTCTATGCTCCAGTTTACACCCATTGCCCCTTGTCCTATCAGTGGATATCACTGAAAAAAGCCTGGCTCCATCATCCTGACACCAGTAGCATTGTTAGACTTAAATAAAACTACCTCTATAAAATAACCATGAAAACACTATAAAAATGTCACTTTTAAGCAGAAATGCACAAATATAGTTAAATTGCTCAATTTTCACCACAACTGTGTATTCTAAGAAACTTTAGCAACCAAAAAAAGAAAAAAGAATGTAATCAGGATGTGGGGCATAAAAAAAAACAAAACACACACACATACTGTTAACATTTATCACAAGATAAAAAGACATGTAAGTAGTGAGGTGTGTACAGATAATTCATATTTGCAGATATGCCGCATGAAAACAGGTCATCCACCTGGTGCAGAACTTCCAAGTATCCTTCAGCTACAAAGTTTCTTTCTAGCAGATACCATATCTGACAGCTCTGCTTAGGTTTGAAAACCTCTATAAGGATTTAAACAGCAGCAAGTCAAATAAATTTCAATGGCACTGCTTTATAGTGGTGAGTACTCTTGCACTCACTAGAAAACCTGTTTTGACTTGACGTTTTTCATGTTTAGCACAAATACAAATGCCACACAGGCACTGGAAGCCTCTGAAACTGCTTATATGATTTCTTTTTCCACTTTTTAATTAATAAAAAAAATTTCATTTTCTTCAAATTTTGCCCAAAAGGCAGGATATCTAATACTGCCATAAAATCTTGCTTAATGGATCAGGAGTATTAGGAGTCACATATCTCTCTTTTCTCACAACAGTTGCTCCAATGTGGACAGATCCTCCTGTAAGGCACTCAAATAAGGCTTAATGCTTTAAGGTTACTAACCACAAGAGTCAAAGAGACTGCCTTATGTGCAAGAACATAAGCAGTCTTATCAAATGACAAAGTGCTCTGTACACTTGTATCCACTCTTCAGACATCTGCTCATACTCACTTTTGCCATCAGATAGGGAACTCCAAATACAAACAATAGATGAAGCTTTATGTAACAGTCCCAAAGCACTGCAGATAGTACCAGATGAAGTTACCTATGATACTGTTGTAATAATGATAGATACAAGAATTTCCAAGACTCTCTACCAAAGATAGCTATACCTGTCAATATCTGGATTCTCAGTCTCAATCTCGATTATTACAGAAGTTGTGTTTTATCTTAGCTGTGAAACAAGAGTACTTTGAGATAACTGACATTTTCTATGCATGAAGGGCATTTCTTCGTACTTTCCTCAGAGAGACTTATCCTGCAAGAAGGAACAACTAAATATTAGGCTGTGCTAGTGGGAACGACACCATTGCTGATACAGAGAATTTAGGATATCCCCATCACCACAGCACTCAGCTAGTGGGGCTTGCAAATCCGGCCGGAGGAAAACAAGTCGTGTTGAAGCTGACCTGAACACTGTACCATCTCTACCAACCACTCTTACAAGAGGCTTCTAAGTGTTCTGAGAATAGACATTTCACACAAAACTTCACCTGGCTCTGATGCAGAGAAGGTGCCAGTCTGCAGTGATGGAGTGGTAGCCTGCAAAATCGAGGCAAGAGCTCTTAATCTCTGCTCAATGCCAAGGACTGACATAGTTGCCATGAGCTTTGCAACACTGGCTGGCTAAAACCTCAGATGAACAGTACTTCCCGCTGCACAAAATGAAACATCCAGGTTAGATTTGAGTTGGAATCTCTTCTTGTGGACTAGAAGAGAATACAAGTGCTGACAGCTATCTCAGAATTTCCCTGTCTTCATTGAGAGGGCCCAAGACAGACACAAAGTCTTATGAAGAAAATGCATTAAGGCAGAACATGCAGCTTTCTGTGGCTATTTGTAAAGGAGTTGAAACAGTGTCTAAGACCAGAAGCATTGAGGGATCTGATGCTGTGCTTTAATGTCAACTTGGCTAACATCTTTTTAGGATACAAAAGAGAAAGGGAAGAAATAGGGATACATCCCAACATTATTCTAGCAGTAAAGCTACTGAAGACTAAAGGAGGAGACATCACTGAGATCACATGTTACCATGCCAGAAAGATGCATTTCTCCTTGGGTGGTACTGCAAGAGGGCACTCCCGTATGTCAGCTTGGCTCAGAAGAGAGTTGGAGATATGGAATCTAGAAGAAAAAACTTTCTGTACCACAATCACTTCCAACTTAATCATGTCAAAATCATTTTTAAATATTCCTTTACACACATTGTATCTATAAAAGGAACAGAGTTCAATACCACGAACATTTGATGCTTAAACAACAATCCACTATTCAGTTTAGTAATTTTGCTATTCTGTCATTTTTCAAAGGAAAAAGCATCTCTGCCCTAAGCACTACCCAGAACAGTTTCTAAAAATGAGGTATTGCTACTTTTAGACTTCATCTTTACAAACTTCCATTTGAATTTTTGTCTCCACCACAGAAAGCTAAATATTCCTGCTTTAGTGACTTGGAAGCAAGACTACATAGAAGTTGCAGTTCATTTTACTGCACCATCTTGTGGTTAATAGTAGCAGCCACACCAAGAATGATCCACACAGATCAGGTATTGACAAGACCACTGCGTTGACCCATGTTTTTAGGATTAAAACCGATTCTCTCAAAGCATGCCATGGAAAACTGTAAGTCTCATTCCCTCAGTTTCTCAGTAACTTGGTGTTTATTTGGTTATGCAGCAAATTTTAAATGTCCATAATCATCCAAGCTTTGTCATCTTCCTTCCGTAGTTCTGCATTTTACCTCCCCTTGATCACTTACTGCTCCCTACAGACAGCTGTATGTTACAAATGCAAGGAAACCCATCCCAATCAAGTTCAGGCATCCAGGATGACAATCTTGCTGCAGGCAGCATTGCAAAGGGTTGTACTACCTTTCACAGAAGCTCAGGTCTGAGACATCAAAGCAGGGGTGCTAGGTTAAGAAAATTAATGCACAACAGCTCCTTGAATACTCACTTCCTAAAGAAAACCACAAGATGCTTGCAGACAGCCCCAGACCCTGGCTAACACTGACTACAGTGATTATATTCACTCCCCGAAATTCTTGAGCATGTAGAGGACAGAAGGACAACTTTCATACAGGTACCATCAGCATGAACAGATTTTAAATATCAGTCCAGCACTTTTTATTGTCTTCCAGTATTCTCAGGCCAGACTGAAAAACAAGCAACCAGCACTCTTACTGTCATGTTTATAAATGACTTAATGCTGCTTTGAAGATTACATGGATTTGTTAAAGCGAATACAGCTATTTTACTATATAGGGCAGTCACTGGGATGAAAACCAGTGAACACTTCACTAGGTCAGTCGATATGTTCTTACCAAGATGAGTTTTTGATGACTATTAATGAATATTCAAGTACTTAATACTTGGAAGGCATTTGGGCTTTGCAACTAAATGATAAAAAGCTACATAAGAGTTTAATATTTTTCAATAAAATCACTTCTTAAAACTTTACAAAATATCAATAAAGTATGAACTTACCAAGAGCAGAGAGCTATTAGCTCATTCCTATCAGTGAATTTAAAACATTCTAATCTCCTCAAAAACCATTAGCCACCAAAATATTTATGCACAAGCTGTTATAAAAGCCACTTTACTAAAACTAGATCATTTTACTATTCAACAGTGACAAATGAAGCAGACACTAGTATAAATGAAGGAAAGTACTTAAAAGATCAGTAAAAGGAAAAGGGAGCACCCTCACTATTGATAATATAAATGAAGACCCTTAATAGGCTAAGTTTTAAATGGCATAGTTATTCATGGAAAAGTTACTAACACAGTAAATCTGTATAAATAACTTTAAGTGTTCTAGTGCTGATTCAGTAACACTCAGAGCCGTCAATGCAATTACTAGCTGTTAAACCTGAATAATGAGCTCTCATTTAGGCAACTAGTACAAATGAAAGAAAAACTCTCCATCTTAAAAAGCGGCAGGTTTTTCCTCCTCAAACCCACATGCTAATTAACAAATACTGTTTCAACACAGCATTGTTGCCCCACAAAAAACACAATACCTCTTCATTAGTCTACATACCTCCCAATCAACCTTCATCCCATGCCAGCTGCCTACAATTACTTTACCTACAATATTCAAATCACTAAACTGAAACCTTTCATTACTCTATTGTGCTCATACTCTGCACAAAGTGAAGAGCACAGAGCTTGTTCAGAATCACTTGCATTTCCCTTTCAGCTGTAAAGATCAAAAGCACCACTACACGTAATGCCCAGACCCATATTAAAGGCATTTACCACCTTCCTGCAACAGCAGTATATATATATACTCTGACAAACAGTAGTTAAGCAGAACATCACCATCAGTACTCTATGACAGGCCAATCTGCTTCATAAAACAAGCCTGTCTTAGATATTTTTTCCTAGAGTTTACATCCACATCCTTGATGTTGCATTAAAATGCTTGTACTGTTCACTCTACAGAAAGCCAAAGGGAATAAAACCGTACCTAAAATTTATTTGTAATATTCTTTTTAACTAACTACTCTAAAATTACATTTAAAATTCTTAAAACCTATGCTAGAAGCTAACCTAACTAAAACCTGTTCTAGAAAGCTTAAACAAGCTATTAAAAAGCAGCACAGGACTTCAAATAAACTTGTGAAGTTGCACCAGTGCCTGACACACATAGAAATCCCTGAAGTGGTAACCCTGATTTGCCAGTAGTATCTTCCTCTGCAGCACAAGAGGTGGATTTCTTGTATTTTATTTTGTTCAACTTGTTCCACTCATTGCCTAGCACCTTCATAATTAAGGATCTCACTGGGAGCTAAAGAGGCAGGAAAACTTTGTGCACTTTTCTATGAAGAATCGGTATCTTGAGGTGGACATGACAACCCCTATACACACAGCCCACACATACACAGCAGTATGAAAGCATATGTCTAATGAGAATTCCCATAGGGTAGTTTTAAGGAGACCTTTATGAAAGATGAAATAAAGGCAACTTCATAAACAAAGAGAGGAAAAATGCAAAGTTCTTGGAGTAGTATTAGCAAGAGTATTGTAGGTATCATACAAGAAAAAATACTTTAGACAGTAAAAGGGTTACTAAATACAAAACACAGGAGCAGAGGAGAATGTTTTCTTAAGTCTAATGCTCTTTTCAAAAACATATGCAGTTTAATATAGGACAAAAAAGAGAAAACTGATTTAAGTGGGAGGAATGACACATGACTGACCCTAATAAGATGGATAGAAATGCACTTCTCTAGTTGTTAATTTTTTCTGTAAAGGTAATAAATGTTGACTTGGTTTCATTCACTGATAAAAAGCATGTGTACATTTATATCTTAACATAAAATCATAGACTGGTTTGGGTTGGAAGGGACCTTAAAGCTCATCTAGTTCTAACCCCTCTGTCACAGGCAGGGGCACCTTCCACTAGACGAGGCTGCTCAAAGCCCCATCCACCTGGCCCTGGACACTGCCAGGGATGGGGCAGTCACAACTAACATATTTCTATTCAGGTTCACGCCACCATTTAGTTTTGATGAGCACTGCATATATTTCACATCCAAGTGAACAGCACAGTTAATAAGATAAAATTATTTTACAGCAGCTTCTCAATTTAATCAATCCATATTAGGTTCCAGTATGGATGCAAAGACAAGATTAGTTACTTTGATTGCTATCTCTGAAACACAATTAAAGCCTCATCTGTTGAAAAGCACTTTAAGGTACACATACAACCCAGGATCTAATGGACATGCAATTGAATAAATTAGACTTTCAGAATAGTGGAATAACTCCAAATATTAAGAAATACCTTTAACATAAAAAGAGACTTCCAGAAAAAATAAACTATGTGCAGGCATTTTCAAACATCAAAAAGAACATCTGAACATCATTTTACTTGCATCAACTAAAAGCCCTTTTGATCAAGGAAGCAGCAATATTATGTCCCTTCCTGGCTCATTCTTGTCAGCTGTTTGTAAATAATCTTTACTGAACCCCTGACAAATACTTTGCCTTACTCTTCCAGGATATGGATTTTGAGGAACAATATTTCCAAACATCTTTAGATAAGTAAGTGGGGAAAAAAGTGGAACCAGACATCTAAAATAAGGCACTAGAATTATCATATCATGGCTCTTCCCTTCATGGCCGATACCGGATTGGATTCATTATTTTTGCTCTTTTAAAAAATAAATACTGTATTCTATTTCTGGTACTCAAAATCCTACTTAAGACAAGCAAAATCCCTAGACAAAACTCAAGAGATGAATGTTCAAGACTACTGAATACAAAGTAAGTTCAGAGTCACTTTGATAAAATAAGTCTGTGGTTTCTTATTACCACATATGGATGCGCAAACTTATGTTCCTGTCGCTTCTGATCCTCCCTACCACCCCCTACAGTGATTTGCATATCTGAAAAGGAACAAGGAATACATGTGGGAGGGAGAGAAAGTCTAGATTCTAAGTAACAACTTTACTGAATTAAAACTCAAACAACGTCAGGATTTTTAGGTTTTATGACATAATCTTTTTCATTATCAGATGCAGACCTCTGTTTTGTTACAAGTTTCATGCTTCCTCTTTCTTGAATTCGGATTACTTATCCTATACACAGGGCATACAATGGAAGCCAATAATAAACTCATAGCAATGTATTTAGGAGAGTCACTGTCTAGAAATGAATTATGAAAATATAAGTATGTGCACACTATACCACAATTCATATTCATCTTAACAATCTCCAAAAAGCAACTATCAAGACAAATGACATTGAAATGGGCAAGACATTCCTACTTCCTAATTCTTTCTGACAGTACTGAAAGCTCCTTGGAGTGAAAACTTAAGCTTTTTATAGCCTATTAAAGATTATAAATTCACAGTTATCAAGCAAGAAAAGGGACTTCAGTTGCCATATGAATGGCTCAATGAAACTGAAAGTGCAGTTGCAGTTTAAAACCTGATCTAAGCAAACAAAAATAAAGGACTGGGGAACAACAGGGGATGCATATACACCATTACGTAGTTTGTCAGTGTGGCCTCCTTTATACTACCACACACAGTAAATCTCTAAAATCTCTTGACATCAGAGTGAACTCAAAGAAATGCCACACAACAGATCTAATACAGAGAGGCAGAAAAGAATGGTTTCCATAAGAGAGGAATAACAGCAAACAAGAACAATTTCTTACCTTATTAAAAAGTTGCAAGCCTCTGTGATACGTATGTGAAGTATTGATAGACATCTGTTCCCCATGCAGAAGAGGGCAGTCAGTAAAATAAGCCAATAAAAAGCCAACAAAATAAGTTGCAAAGAGTAAAAACCACTACACGCTGTATAAGAGTTCAGCAAGGATTGCCAAACTTAGTCAATGTCAAAACTCAGAACAGACTGACACTAATGGACTTACAGTTGATGAAATATAGGTGCCCAACTGCTTCTGGCAAAACAGAATTGAGGGAATGCACAATCATATTCCATACTGAGCCTACAGAGTCCTCTGGGATGGGTTGGGTTCTTTCCTCTTTTTACTGTTGGGTTGTTTTGGGTTTTTTTTCTTTTAAAGGTCTGGCAGTGAATACAGTTACCTAGCTGTCATCTAGACAGACCAGAGGATTTCACCCAGCATGGCAAATCTTGTTTTTCTGTATGTTCTTTTCTGTGCTAGTGTGCACTTTGCCAACAATGACAATTTGCAAGCATCTACAAACAAAGCTGCATATGTGACTTCAGAAAGCCCTTAAATTAGAAAAACATAAAAAATATATAAGCTATCCAGCACATCTGCTTTGTACATCAACAAATTACAAAATAATTTTGGTTGGATCGGACCTCTGCAGGTCACCTAAATCCAAAAACCTGCCCAGAAGTGGTCTGATCTGATGGCACTCCACTCATGAACAAGCACAGCCTCCACCATTACGTATGACAGACATCCCTACCCAGCATTTTGACCACCCAAGTAGTTGAAAAGACCCAACAAACCTAAATTTCCTAGTCCCCAGCCACACCACCTCACATGCCTCGCTAGCTGCTGAGCAGGTTCCTCAGGCCCCATGTTGCAACCCCACTCTTTGCCCATGGGCAGGCATTCCTCACACCACAGCTAGTCCTGGACAAGGTTATCACACCAGTAGGCAGCACCAGGGCTGTGGCTGACCCAGCACTATGCTGCTGCCCAGAGGCTCCTTAACTCTTGCACCCCTACCTCATCACCCTTGAGACCTCCCTGACCACCCAAGAGCTACAAACACCCCACAACCGACCTCCCCAGCTGCCCCCAAATCCCTGCTTGAATCACTGGTAGCTCCAGGGTATAGGGCTCCCAACACCCTCCAACCAGAACCACCTTCCCTAAAAGCCCACCTGAAAGGTTTGCCACTCACTTTACTAGCACCCATGGGGCTGAAGTGGTGCTGCATGCCACCTAAGCCCACCCCTGAGTCCCATGCCCATGGCTCAGCACACCTGACCATATGCATCCTGGCAATCTTTTCACTGAGAAGGCAATCTTCAAATCATAAAATCATAGACTAGAAAGAACCTTAAGATCATACAGTTCCAACCCACCTGCCATGGGCAGGGACACCTCTATACTGGACCAGGTTGCTCAAAGCCTCGTCCAGCCTGGCCTTGAACACTGCCAGGGATGGAAAAATATAATTATTGTACATACCAACAACAGAACATCTGTGCAAAACAATGTAGAAGCATCTTCCATCATCAAAGCTCTGGAGGCAGTAACAAAAAACACATAAAATCACAAGTTATCTAGAAGAGCTGATGAAGAGGTGGAAGACACAAAATATACTTGCTAGCAATTGCCCAGGCAGGAGCAAAAAAGGGATGAGAAGAACAAGAATATGAGCTCAACACTGTATGGAGAACAAAAAGAAGAAAGCACCTCTTACTTAAAAGCAGAAATGGTCCTGTATTTAATCAGACACATATTAGTCAGAGGCTAAAAGAGGCTGAAAGAGCACAGGACTCCCTTTCCTGACAGCTGCAAGAAGAGGGTTTGGGATTTCTTGATGTCTCACTCAAGCCTTGTCTCTTGACGGTGTGGTTTTCTATTTCAAATACCAAGTGCATCTAGTCTTCAGTCTGGTAGGCTTCTTAAACCCTGTGGACTTGGTGGTGCGGTTGTTGCCTGAGTGGATTCTAGGAACATGGAGACAGAAGAAGCAAGGAAGAAAAACAGGGCTAAAATAGGAAATAAAGGTGAGGGTAGTACCATGACACATAAAATCAGACAAAAAAAAGACAGAAAGAATACCAAGACAGAGGCTTAAAAAAAAAAAAAAATGGAGGAGAGAATGGGGGGCCAGGACAGACACAGCAGAGAAGAGACAGCAAAAATCTTTTGGTATCCAGTAAATCAGACATTTTTGCAGTACCGAAGTTGATTTACAATACCACCCACTGAACAGCATGCTCCAAGAACACCCCAGCCTTTATATGCCTTGGGGTAAAGCAGTATAGCCTTTTTTTTTTCCCCTTGGTATTTTGAGTCTATTCCTTCATGGTGAAGGAAGAGATTAGTCAGGAATTTTCAAGGATGGGAGATTTCTCTAATGCTTTTTGACGCCTTAGGACTGTATGCCTGGTATTTCCATATGCATGTTTCTTCCCTGCTTGAAAACGTCACCTGTGAAAGCTGCTGAATCCTAACTGCAGATTGTGATGGCAAAACATGACAGAGAACAATTTCATATCAAATTTGATCTGAGTGTGATCTAAAGCTGCAACTGCATAGGATATTTCTGCAGCTACTAAGCTCAACTGATTGATTGTATCCAAAGGCACTAATCAAGCTGGCAGAAGCAGCAAGTCTCAGCCCTTCTAGCCCCAGTTGTTATCTTCACGCTGTCTTCCTTCTCTTATACACAGCTGCAGGAACATAAATATAGCTAATTTTAATTGGAATAGAGCTCTGAACCAATTCAATTCACAGCTACATAAGCTCTGGGAAGTTGGAGGAGGCAGGGGAAAGAAAAACAAGCACTGGCACAGTAACTGAGATGAAGGAGAAGAGCATAGGACAGCTTACCCTTGCTTGAAGTCTTCTGCTGTAGTTTCCCAACCATTTTAAAGCAGCTTTAAAGACTACCATCTATGTGAACACCTACAAGAGCTCCTCTGAGAGAGTAAAGGTACAATAACGTGCTTCACCACAGCACAATCACTTTTTAAAGATAAAATAGGAAGACATCTTGTACCATGTACCTAGTCTTAAAACAACCCCTCATCAGCTTCCTTAATTTTAAAAATAAAGGACCTTTCCTTTGCAAGGCCACATTTTCAGAAACAGCTGTGAACAGCTAAAGATATACTGGAAGTGAAAGCATCTAGCTGTTTAGAAGCCACATGCACAGCCAGCCAGCTTCCCACACTGGGAAGAGGAGACAGAACCTAGATAAAGCAAATCCATGTATAATATAAAGCCTACATAAATCAGGCTTAGTGGATTTTGCATACTAGGCACAGAAAACCATCATGGGGAAAAGAAATGTCAGTGATGCTGCTCTCTGAGGAGCACAGAAGATACAAGCTAGCGTTTATACAGATTTCTCACTTGGATTCAGATGCACCATTTTGGACCAAGTAAGCCATACCAGGCCTGGTTTGTACAGAAGCTGTATGACCAACACCACTTACAGAATCACAGAATGATCCGGGTTAGAAAGGACTTTAAGATCATCCAGTTCCAGCCCCATTGCCATGGGCAGAGACACCTTCTACTAGACCAGGTTGCTCAAAGCCCCATCCAACCTGGCCTTCAACACTGCCAGGGATGGAGCAGCCTCAAGTTCCTTAGCCAACCTATTCCAGTGCCTCACCACCCTCCTTATATCTGACCTAAATCTCCTCTGTTTAAGCTTGAACCCGTTGCCCCTTGTCCTACCACCACAGTCCCTAAACGCTCCTTTCTTTTTGTATCACCTGCCATTCTGAGATTTGCATGTGTGCAAGGAAACAATCTTATCTTTTTCTGCACTGACAGTATATTTCATTTGCACGAGGATGATCCAGCTGTGGGTCTACAAGCATTTCTGTCAGAGAAATAGGTAAGAGAAGATAGCATCTGCATTAGCTCAGCAGGGGTTAGAGAGGAGAACACAGTTTAAGTTTTTTGGTAAGCATACAGGTTACCATACCTAGGTCTCAGGAAAGGCAAAAAAAGCACTGAGCTGGGAAAACAAATGAAACACTTGCAAGTGCAAATAAGTTTTTACAAGAGTTTTGCCTCAGTGGAATAACTTTTTCCTCCTACAGTCATCAAAAGCAACTATAATTGCATAGTAATTAAACAGTTATATTGGTCCTGCAACCAGACACTAGTTGTTCAGACTCTTCATACTGCCATGAAGGAAGTTGTTCCCTCCCAGCTATATGACTAAGTTTGAACAAAGGAACAAAGTGTTGCCTTTCCCTTTTCACATCACCAATGCCTTGAACATCTGCTAAGGATACTCTGAATGTTTTTCCTACGCACTCTGTCACCACTAGAGGCTACCACAAACGAGAAGGGAATTAACAGGTACAGTTACACTGACATTTGGTGCACTGGGGAACCGGTCTACCAAAATCTGGAAGTAAACACAATTAAACGATACTATTCCAGTAGTTTTATTTGATCTACTATCCCGATATATGAAAACACTGCTGGATAAAACTAGAAAAGAGTCTCCTGTGATGGGTATTTTATTAGAGGTCAAACAATGAGATCTCCTCAGTAAGTCCTGTAACAGCATCCTTAATATTGCAAAGATCTTGTAAAACTAAAGTATTAACTAGGCAGTAGTTTGAGAGATGTCAACTATACAATAAACTGCTGTGTGCATGAAGGGCTTTGATTAATCTTAGTCTCCATATGCTTATACATAAAATTAATTTATGATATCCTTCAAATAAAAGTCTGCTACATTTCAATAATCTTCCAACTAAACATTTCTTAATGGCACATATTTTTTTTCAGAAGTTATCCATGGCAGAGTCAGTACAGATATTAATACATCCTATCACAAAAACCAAGCTTTACTGTTCTGCTATTCAGGATGGTAGCTTTCTTACATGAGGAATCCTTATTATCCGATTCCAAGAAATCTTTGATTTCCTAAAACGTACTTTTTCCACTGCTCACTCTAGCTTAAGAGAGTAATGCTGAAATTAACATGCAGAAATACTTTATTGTTTGGGGGCATTAAGTAGGTTTTATTTGTCATCAATTAGGTAAAGAGGAGTTTTGGTTTATTTGTTTGGGGAGGGGTTCTTAAGAGTTAGGAGGCAATTCTTACCACATCTTGCAAACTACTTCAAGATAAAGTACTAGTCACGGAAGCACATAGGCCAGTACCTTCACAGAAATAAGTTTATGTACCACAGATGTCTGGATATGAAAAATCTTTAAAGATTTCATCTTTGTAAATAAGTGAATGTTACAGTTAATTGCACACCAGAAGGCTTCAGAGGTAGATGCAGGCACCAGAAGAAGAACCCAAAGCAACCTACATAAACTGATTATTCTTCAGAAATACAATAAAAATCCTAAACTTGTTACAAGAAGCTTTCTCTGGGACCTCCTAGGTGGATGATCTACAGAGAGGATACTCCCAGCCTAGCCCACAGAATCACAGAATGGTTAGGGCTGGAAAGGACCTTTGAAGATAATCCAGTCCAACACCCCTGCCATGAGCACGGACATCTTCCACTAGATCAGGTTGCTCGGAGCCCAAGATCATTCAGTGATATGAAGAAACACCCATACGGTATGATCTTAAAAAGCAAGTCACAGAATGAACAAACATAAGAAAACCATATTGTGTAAAACAGACAAAATTTCCAAGTATGGCCACTTGTTCATAAATGCTTAAGCATTCATATACTGAAAATGAAAATCAAAATTTTACAGTACGAAACAGTATGCAGGTTACATCTATTCGCAACTTTATGTTTTCTTTCTCCATTAGTTACAGTGTACACAGATTACTTAACACTTTGGGGAACATTTTTAACAATGGACTCATTGAAGGACCACCATTACATAGTTTCAGTGACTTTTATCTGCTTTAAGGTGCTAGAAAAGGCACTGACCATCCCTTCAGAACACTGGCAACCAGAATTTGCTTCTTGCACCATAACAGCTAAAAAGTAGCCAAGGCATTTTGATTAATATTATACTGAAGCAAAAAGCATTCAAAATAACACTAGCTCAAATTTCATTTCAGCTTTCAGCAGGATGGATACTCAAGAGACAGAAATACAACAGCTATATAAAACACATAAAACAGACAGAACAGTTGGAATGCTATCTTAGCCTTAATTCCAACTGCATTTCTTAACTATTAAACTGTTCCAAATTAAGTCTCACTGAGTCAATTCACTTCCCACCGAGGCAGTTTAAAAAAAAAAAAAAAGCAAACAAGAAAAAAAACCACCAAACAATTCCATTCAGTGATGTTACTTCAGGAATGGACGTCAATAGTGATACAAAGATGACCGTTAATACAATCAGCTCCTGTTGTTTTCATTCATAACAGTGTCTAAAATGTAGTAAAGGCAAAAAATTTACCAGAATTTCTCTTTGGCAAGTATACTCTGAAAACCTACCTTACAAACTTGAAATATTATTTGGTCAAATTGCCTTCCCATGCATTTTATTCAAATAAAGTCCCTCTCAAAGACTGCTTTACACATATAAATGCAATTTAAATTAAAATTTCAAAACAACAGTGATAAGAATATGAGAATTGCTGGTCTTACTGGAGATTCAGTAACTGGAGATACAGCTTGGGCTGCATAGGTGCATGAGAAAACTGTGTAAATGCGGGTTGTGGATAATAGTACCTCCCCTAAAAACCTAGCACCCAGTGGCTCTACCACAGAAATGCCTCAAGCACTTTTGGCACCTGTGTTTAGCTCTGGATGAGTTTTCTTCCCGTGACTTGGTCTAGCCACTTTAAGAGACTGGTTTCAAAAGCTGCACAGCCTTCGATACATAACTAAGTTACTCCTTTGCTTTTTCTCACTACACTAAGAAAAATAATTTTCAAAGCCACAGAAAGCATAGTGTGAATACAGAAATAGGGGTTTTTTTTTTCTTTTTAAATTACATTGAAGTCTCCATGCAAACTCCAGGGAACTTTACAGCTGGAGAATTTGTTTTAAAGCAGCGAAGGGTTACTTCCCTGACAGATTTACTTGTGGAGATAGAAAGCTTGCTTCCTTCTTGAACAGTTGTGATGCCATTTGAAGTATTTTCTGCAATACACGTTTGAAAATGTTTTTATCTAATGATAAGTCTTTCCATAATAACTTCATGATGATACTCTCATGGGAATAATAAAATGTTATAAATACAAGATGATTTGATGCTGTAAGTGATTACTAACAACATTTCCATCAGACAAGAAATAAACCGCATACTGTTATTCATGCAACTCCTAATCAAACAAAGACAAGACTTTCTCAGGAACTGCCGAAAAGAAAACATTCTTGCTGGTGAAGTACCAAGCTGAAAAGTATTAGTCTTTTAAATGTAAAAGAGCTGAGATCATTTTTCTATGAATTAAATATGACAAGATACTATTTTTCAAGCACCATCGAGCCCGCAAAAGAGGCATACCTTCCAGCTCTGAAAAAGGGTGTAGAAACACTTCACTCTAACAAACAGCATACATACGCCTTTTGCTTCAGAACAGGCAACAAGCAGGTAAAACATGAAGAGTGACAAGAGAGCTAACTGCTATGTAACATGATATGGGGAAGAGGGCGGTAATGGAGTAACTAATTTAACAGGTAAGTAAAATTTTGAAAGTAAGAAACATTTTTCTGACTCTTCAGACCACGTAAAGCAGAAGATCACTTCTGTGTTTCGTGTTTTCTAGGTACTCATGAGATAAGGTGAAGATGCACAGGCACTTTGATAAAACTTTTTCATGCAACTTGCTTCAGTTGCTTACAAGGCACAAACATGGGACTTCCTACCAGTTCTTGGAAGAACTGTTTAATCCTGGTCCAAAGCTACCTTGAGAAGAGCACCCCAACTAGAGGTAAACCTATCACTAAAGTTATACACAGAAAGATCCTTCATGCAAGACACAGTTGAGATATTTACTACAGTATCCATCTGCAGTGGTTACTCATTTGTCCCAACATTGACTATTTTCATTCCCTTAAATAATGGCTATATTTTTAATAATATGTAACAAAACCTGGCAAGGAGTACCCAACAAATGAAGTCTAGAAAAACAGATTCATACTTCTGATTTAGCAATGAAACATTGATAGGAATCTCTCAACTCCAGACTACTAATTTGCACCCAAACATCTTAAATACAGATTTCCCTAAGCCATTGGATTTTTCTCAGTATTTTATTATTAGAGGGAAACCAGGTTACACAGTATGGCTAAATGACTCCTATCATACCCCATTATCATCTGCTAATAAGCTTTGTCAAGCTTTCACCAATAGGGCTAAAATTTGTCTTGCTTACTGCCCATATGAGGCTTAGGGGATATTTTAAGGAAGAACATCAGACCAACAAAATGAGACACAGATGTAGAGGAAGTAGTGTTGGGAAAAAAGATCTGTGAAATCAGGTTGGTTGTGGTTTGCTTCCCCAAAGTGAAATATTAATTAAAAAAAAAATTAAAAAAAATCTGTCTGTACTTACAAACTTGAAATCCTTAAGCTATGAAATTGGAACTTTCATAGAAGATGAGTTGGGTATCAGGAATTTGCCTTTTTCTATTCTCAAGGCAAACTCATGCAAACATGCTAACAGTCCTCTAGGGCATCTAGAATTTAACAGCATCTTCAGATATTTTCAATTAAAACACAGTTTTGGGGGGTTTTTTTTTGGTGGTTTGCCCATCTGCTCCCCACATTGAGAGCACTGCCTATAAGCCACCACCCACTACTAGAGAAACAGAAGTTGCACTACTCAAAAGCTCTGGATTTATGACCAACTATTCTTCTGTCTCGACCATAATGTCATTGAACTTGACCTGTCATAGGGTCAATCAATAGGGTCAATCAACCCTATCAGTAGGGGTTTTCACCCTACTGATACAAAAGGGCAATGTCAACAGATAATTCTTCTTCACATCTTTTCTACTGTAATAGTTGCTCCAGAGGTTGAAGCTAGTTCATACATTGCACTCACAATAGCTTTTAACCAGCTGCATGCTGGAATAAGTGACTGGCCCAGGATCACTAGGATCTGACTAGGACAAAGGAATTTTGTTTAAATGCAAAATTAATGAGACATTTTATTAAGGCTTCTAATATCAGAGTTCTGCCAATAAGTTTTCTTGTATACGCATAGATCTGACTCTCTGTACACCCACACTGTATGAACATCCTCTGTAATCTTCAGAGAACCCTTGACCTGGTCACTGATTAGGCAAGACCCACCCTAGGGATAAATCAGAGTTGAACAGGGCCAGAGGTCCTGAACACGGGATGTGATGTGTGCTTTTTACTTCTCTTGCCTCTTTTTCTTACCCACCTTTTCTTCTTTTATCTCTGGGGTTTAACTGGAGTCTTCTTCAGGCAAGACTAAATCTTTTCCTGTAAGTCAGCAATGACAGAGGCAATCAAAACCAGCATCTTTAAAAGGCAGATACTGTGACAGGTTTGGCAGGTCTCCAAGTGTCTATAATAAAACTGTATTCTGCTCCAACCTAGGCCAGACGCTGCAAAGTAAAGGGTCAAATGCTAAAACATGGTATTTTTCCTTTTAAGCTTTCATATTGAATTGAGAGCAGCTTTGTAGATGACTTGAGGATAATGGTAGATGAAAAGTTGTACATGACCTAGTAATGTGCACCTGAAACCCAGAAAGCCTGGGCTGCATGAAAAGAAACACTGCCAGCAGGTTGAGGGAGGTGATTCTCCCCCTCTGCTCTGCTCTGCTCTTGTGAGACCCCACCTAGAGCACCTTGTGCAGTTCCGGGATCTCCATTCTCCAGCACAAGACACGGACCTATTAGAGCTCATTTAGAGGAGGGCCATGAAAATAGTCAGAAGGCTGGAGCACCTCTCCTATGAAGAAAGACAGAGTTGGGATTGTTCAGCCTGAGCCTGGAGAAGAAAAGGCTCAGGGAAGACCCAGCCCCCTTAGAAGGAGGCTCATGAGAAATATGGAGAGGCTTTTTACCAGTTATACTGACACTGTAGGGACAGAACAAGAGGTAACAGTTTTAAACTAAAAGAGTGCGGATTTAGACTGGATATGAAGAAATACAGGTGGTGAGACACCACAAGTGTCACAGAAGAACAGGCTGCCCAGAGAAGTTGTGGATGCCCCATCACTGACAAACGTTCAAGGCCAGGCTGGATGTAATACAAGATCCCTGCCCATGGTAATGGAGTTAGACTAGATGATCTCTGCAGGTCCAAAGCAAACCATTCCAAGATTCTGTGATTCTGTATTCTTATGCTGTCTAGATTATCCGTTGACCTCAAAAGGGTGTTGAATATTTGTTGTGAGCTACTCAAATATTACAGCAATAAGCACCACAGAAAAGTCCACACAGAAATTAACAGTCTATAGCAAACAGAGCCTGAGGTGCACACTGAACAACCAGGCTAAGATAAAATACTGGCCAATGTCTTAAGAAGTGAGTATCATCTGTTTATTCACTGAATGAGGTAGGAGTGTTTGGAAAAAGAAATGTACAAGTGATTATGCAACTGGAGGTTGTATTGTGCTCTCCCTTTGCCAGGGGGACAAAGGGGCAAATCAAAAACACACCCAACCGGCTTAATTACAGGACTTATTAAGTATTTGATGTCAACTTAATATAGTCTTTGATTATAATTGGTACTGCTGCTTTTCTACTATCAAAATATTTTAACAATTGATTTAGAAACTTCTTTAGTCACCTTGTATCATTTATTGTGTTACTATGCAAGCAGGTGGGAGACATCAAAATACTAAATATTGTATTATTCCACTCTACTTTTATCAACACTTTATCCTTCAGTTTTCAAAATCCTTAGATGCAACCCTATTAACAAAACCCATTTTATTAAAGTTCTTGTTTGAATGCGTTAGACTCCAAGTCATTTATATGCGCAAACATTCACACTATCATAATGATCAAGCATTAAAGGAAAACAGCCATTTTGCCTGAGGTATATTTATATACACACACATGTGTACAAAACCAAACTAAATATGACTGAGTTTCTCCACAGAGACAGATGCAGCCTCTGCTAGTAAGACACTGTAAAGAGAAAAATGGATTAAAAAATGTTGTAACACTCAGAATTGCCTCTTAGGCAGTTTCTTTCTTTCTGGCCATATTTCAACTTCCGCAAAATATATAACAGGTATTTCAATTTTAACATTGAAAATCAAATTAGCTATAGATTCTGCAAAAGACATGGTATTCTGAATTCTGTTCTCAGGTGTTTCATTTTTCTATCTGCAGTTACATCACAATAGCATTTTGGATGTGTAGTGTCACCTTGAAATCACAAGGCATCAACAATATACACCTTGTAGAAACAGAAATTAATACAGTCCTAGAAAATTTATGGAGTCAAACTTTTGGGGATGGAACAGAAGTACAATTATTTTTCTACCTGCATATATACTACTGTAATATTTAATATTATTACAAAGTGGACTTGGACTGTGTGTTAACTGGGCATGCAAACTCACTTTTACTCAATCCAGTGATCCCTAGAAGACATTTGGGGCCAAATAAGATTCAGTAGTTTAAATCCAATGAGTTCTGTTTCAGGCACCCTGAGGTAACCCTATCCACCACCTCTGCACCAGCCTCCAAGTTTTGTTTTTAAATACTGTA
Organism: Neopsephotus bourkii; assembly: GCF_033783945.1. NCBI lineage: Eukaryota > Metazoa > Chordata > Aves > Psittaciformes > Psittacidae > Neopsephotus > Neopsephotus bourkii. The sequence goes on from NW_026901541.1 coordinate 1,330,153, forward strand.
GGGTCTCCTGCATCTCCATCTCATCGACCAGTCGGCTGCAGTGCCTAGTGTACCCTAATGGAACTAGAACCATCAGCTATTAGACTATCATGAAGAGACTTTAAGACTCTCAACAATGTTTATATAAGGTATTCCTGCCTCCAGCTCTGAAAATGGAGTCCCTCTTTGAAGTTAGGAATCCACAGTTTCTGGTCACTTACAAAAAAAAAAAAGTTACTTTAAAAAAAGTTAACAATTCCAGTCTTATTCTCACCTGCTCTTCCAGCTATTACACATCTGGTTTAGGTTTCATACAGCAGTTTCCTTTCTTGCTTGATGCACCTATCATTTAGTTTCTTCTCTTATTAAGTGACTGATTCTGCTTTCCCCTGGAGTATATTCTGCTGCCCTCTCTCAAACCCTTAACTGCCTTTACACTTATAAAAAGTTATGCGTAACAGGCCATCAAGTACACCAATCACAAGTATACCAGATTAATTCCACATAAAAACAAAGTACATTTAACGCCTTTTAAGCCTACAAATCCAAAGCATAATTGCCACTTACAGTAATCAAAGCACATGTACATTATAAAGCTGGCTTCCTTAGGATTGCCAAAGAAGGATAAACAAGTAATTAAAAACCAAAGGGCTGAACATTTCGGGAAAGGTGCAAACCAGTACTGATTTTTAAGGGCCATATCTATTCACTCTCACTTTCAATATTGAACAAAATCATCTTCCTGACCTCAGTGCAAACCTTAAGATGTCTTCTCATCTCTGGAAACATCTGTACTGAAAAATATTAGCTCTTGAAACTGTAATGCTATTCTTTGTGGTCAAAAGAGTAGATTACCTTAAACATTAGTTCCCTCTGCCTTAAAAACTGTTCATTGTTTTGCTTTTTATGATCTCTGAAATTACAGGAAAGCTGTCATTAGCTTGTATCTCAACACTGATTTATTTCCTACTCTATTCCATAAATAATATGCAGCTGATAGCTAACTTATAAAATAGATCAAACCACATCATCTACGATTTTCTCTAACAACAAAATAATTACTGCTATTGTAAATCAACTAGATCTTTGAGTAGTACCTCGCAAACCTTCCCCTGAAACATCAGTGGTTCACTTTCAAAACTTCTTGTAAAAGGATAAAAGATTTTATGTGGACTTGCAGCTGTGTCATTCTAGGAGAACACTGCTCCATTTTTAAAAAATGGCAGATTTCAGTAAAGTTTAAGAAGGAAAAAAAACCTGGAATACTACAGTACATACTGAAAGAAACAAGCTGAAATTTGTAGCACTTGAACTGACTATGATTATGCCTACTTTCCAAAGCAAGAAAAAGGAGAAAGCTCCCTGCCTGTTCACTGCATTCATCACTTATGGGAAATTCCCTACTAGACGGAGGACAGCAGGCCTTGGTGCCATCAGAACATAAATAAACATTAAAAATGTTTATTGTGGGTAGATTATGAAGTACTGATTGCAGATTTGGAAAAATTCCAGTAGATTTTAAACAAATGCAGTTGAGACTGTAGGTCCCTTATTTTCTTAAAGCATACATACCCCCTCATTCAAAGATTATCTTGCTGCTAATATCAACAAGTCAGTAAAGTCTGAGCCACCACCCATTTTACGGAAGTGCTGGCAGCAGGTCGGTACTGCCAGTTGTTGCCTAGAACCTCACCAAAACAGCTTAAAACACAGATCTGTGTAAATCTGATTTCAACACCCCTCAGAAAATGTCAGTATCAAGTTAGCTTTTCAACAAACCAGGTTTCAAGAAGCTGCTTCCCAGTCACTTTACAGGGGTTCTGCCACAGTTGCACTGCTGCCATGAGGCAGCATGAGAGTTACAGGAGAGCTATTTCACTACATATGCAACAAGTGTCAACTGATTTAACTTTTCACAACAGATAATAAACAGTATTCTTTCCTTTCTTAAAGTCACAAAGTTGGAGTCTGATAATGAGACTTAACTGAATGATTCCAAATCCTTCCCAGGTGTGCAAAGCACATAACCATGCTGAAATAGATAGTTATGGTAAAATACCTCGGGAACTGGCAGTCATTCTTCCACCATGATGACAGCAAGGTGTGTATTCCTCAAAATCATCAAATAACCTAAAGCAAGACTAACTTGTGAGAATATAATCATACTCAAGTTTCAATAAAATGAAGTCTGAAGTCCCACAATAAAGTGTGTATGCCATTTTTGCATCAGTATGACATAATTAAGTTTACACCCACTTAAATTATTAATTCCTCAAGAAACTTAGGAAAAGAGAAATTGTTGTGGTCAGTGGAAGCGCTAGACATTCATACCATCAACTGCAGGTACAAAATGTGCTTTCACTAACACCAAGTAAAAAGGCTTTAGAGTGTCATTACACCATGATTGCTATTAACATCCAAAATGATCATTAATGATGGTAGTACATATGAACAAGAGGCCATAAAGCAAGGATTTTCAAATCTAAGATCCTAGAAAACATGAAGAAGCCTTTTACTGACTCTCCAGCTCTGGAGCTGCTCCTCCACCTGCCCCTCCTTGGCTGTTCACCCTGTGGGTGGTGATTCAACTTAAGAGAGACACACAGACATGCAGTACCATACAAGCTAAGAAACACTGTTCTTAGCACTCCCTTTTTTTACACTGCGAGTAGCCAGTCAGCTTTACATAAGAAAATAATAACCAACTGCTGTTTTAACAGTGCTGTTATTAGTCTCAATCTGCTTTCAACAGCAAATAAATTGAATGAGACATCGTTAGCTTAAAATTTCTTACTACAGACTTCCAAAACACCAAGGACTTTTTTTTTGTAAGAAGTCCTTCTTAACAACACACTTCTTAGCTCTTCTCTCCAAATACATACACGCAGATATCAGAATACAAAAGGTGCACAGGAACAGCTGTCATATTCTGAAGAAAGCCTAACTGCTTTCATCAAAGTTACAAAGGAAAAACAAGACACTTAGCTGTAAAAAAAGAAAACAAAAAAAAAAGTGAAGCCACTTGGAGAATCTCGAGAGTAAACAAACACTATTTTCCTGTCTGTAACCAGTATAAATGGTTGAGAACAAGCATCTGAGGGCTAGCACAACAGAGAACAGAAATGTAGTAAACCCACACTTAACGCTGCACTAAGAATATATGAACTCATATTCATGCTTTACAGAATTTGATATCTTCACTGCTTCATGAGGTTACATTTTATATAAAATTCCTGCAATTCACCAAATGTCATGTGACAAAGAAAGATAACACAGCAGTTGGTGGAGAAGAAAGGAGACTAGGGAAGAAAGGAGACTTCTTCCCTAAACACTGAGCACTCTTAGCCATTAAAAATATAGAAAAGCATCACACAAGTGACAGAGAGAGACAGATGGCAAGTATGGAAGCCACAGGGCAGCTAAGACTGACAGTGTTCTTGACAGCTTCAGAAAGCAGAACACCACAGGCAAGCCTCAAAAGGTGACTGAACAAGATCTTTCTCAGGAATCTGAGGAAAAATCTCAAGATGGAAAAATACAGATTGCTTAAGCTGAGCAACCTCTGGGAGAGGGAAAAGGTTTGAAAGAAGGACTAAGGAAAAGCCAACACACTTGAACGACAAGTGAAGCAAGCACTAATTTGATTTTCAGCCTCATAACTAACTCTCCCTCACCCTGAATGAAGCTTTTCTGGTTTCATCCTGGTCAGAGTTGTTGCGTTCTAATCAAGTATTCAGTTTCAGGGATTAAAAAGTTTAGTCTTTTTTAGCATGCTCAATATAAAAACAGAGATGGGGATGCATAGAGGAAGTAATTCCACCTAAATCCGCTGTCTGATTCAGGGTCCTAAGAGATTACACTGCATTTCTGAGGGGGGAAAAAGAAGAAAAATCAAGGATTTAGAATTACAGTTTTAAGAGCCACTGTAGTTTATCTTAAAAGTGCCAAATGAAGGTAAAGGATTTCTTTGCTTTATACACATTTAAGAACTCACAGGTAGTATTTCTAAGCATTGCTACCATATGTACTTCTGCTAACAGTTTTACCACTGAATAGAAAGCTGTCAGAATTTGCAGATTCAGAACTTCAGCTGAATGGGATTTACCACAGCAGATGTATCCAAGCACATCTTTTTATGTGCAAGTACTTTTCATACCCGCATCTCATCAAGCCAAAAATGCTTTTTCATTATGGGAAAGATTAAAAGGTGCATATACATGCTGCTCGCAGAAATTTCACACACAGTTTACTGAATTTCATGATGATTATTTTGATTCATTGGATTTATAATCCATCTACTGCAATGCAAGTGTCTGCATAAGTCTCAGTTTGAGTGCTATATGGGCAACTATGGCCAAGAAACTTGAAACTGATACAGCAAACCAAGTACCTGCAAGGCATCAATGAATTAGGGCATGCAGAAACCTCTTGCCTCCTTCCCTCAAGGGTCTGCATTTATTTGGAAAAGTTACAAGGATTTTACTGGTATTATTTATAAACTGGTTTTCTAACAATGACTTTCAAAATGAAATTGTCCTAAAAGGACTCTCTTAATGTGCAAGTTTTGGACAGCCAACTGCTAACAGTTCAAGGATTTCCGTTATTTTGAACACAGGAAAAAATACGTTAGGATCACCTATAAGGTTTAAAAGTTGTAAAGTGCAATAGGCTTCTACCCTACTTCTGTGTTCTATGAAGGACAGTTTAATTTGGATTGAATTGACTGTTAAATACATAAAATTGTTACCAGTTTTCAAACCTCCTCTCAAATACTCTTGTCAGTCTCTGTTCCACTTCACTGCCCAGCCACATGTATCCTGCTGCTGCTCCTCCCCAGGCAGTTTCAGTTGAGAAAGGCCCCCATCTCTCAGCAGCACCCACAGCCTTACCCCCATTTGCTCTGATTCCACCACTGCAATCCACTTGTGTTTACAGTGCAGCGCATCCCATGTCTTTTTTCTCTACCAGTCCTCCCTTGTGCACTCCTAAAACAAGGGTCCAGTAGACATTTCTGATGACCAACCATCTCACAACTAAATCTGTCACCTTTTTCTACACCTCACCTCCTTCCAGATCAATGTCAAGAGGAGAGATCACAGAATGGTTTGGACTGGAGGGGATCATACAGATCATTCAGTCCCAACCCCCCCTGCCATAGGCAGAGACTTCCACTAGACCAGGCTGCCCAAAGCCCCACCCGACCTGGCCTTGGACACTGCCAGGGATGGGGCAGCCACAGCTTCTCTGCACAACCTGTGCCAGTGTCTCACCACCCTCACAGTAAAGAACTTCTTCCTCATGTCTAATCCAAAATTTTGATACATTCTTCATAATGGAAGGCTCCAGATCAGAACTTCTTCAAAGCTCAAAGATAAACACACATGCAAGAGGTAAACCAACAGCGCGTTATTTCCAATCAGGGGATAAAAGGAGAGAGTATCTATTAGCCCCATGCATTTCCTAAGAGGCTTCTTGTTCCCAACATGTTTTAAAAATATTAATTTTATACCTTCTGCAATGGTTCTGCAAATTGTTCCTCAAACTTTTCCCTTAGCTGTACTGCATTTTTTACCTTATCCTACCAGAATTTATGAACCTTTGTACTTTGCTCTTGCAGACAAAACCTGACCTTTTAAAAGATGGTGAAGACTGCTTTGCTTACCTCTATTACTCTGCTGTTTGCTATGCTATGCTGGTTTCTTTTCAGCCTTATTATGTTCGATGGATGTATGTATTTTCTCCCAGACTCCCACATGGCATTTTCATGTAGTTCCCATGCCACTTGCAAGGATTTTACTTTTATAAATTGCCTTTAATATGCTTTTTCATTTTAAGTAGTTTTCTCTGAAAAACAAAACCCCTAAAGCACGGATTTTCACACGTAGCAGTGCTTGATCCTGTAAGAGATTTAAATACATTTTATAAGACAGCTATTTGAGAGTAACACTTTCAACCAGATCCTGCATGCAATGGTCAAAACCACATAAACTGCTTCTCCATTTTCAGATTTGTGGACTAACTGCTTCATGAAATACTCGCTAACTGTGCCTAGCCATTTAGTCTCCACATCAATCATTGCTGCAACCACTGCCACTACCATGCAGGTCTAGGCTGACCATACAACTGAGAGGTCAGAAGAGAAGGAAAGGGCTCCAAAGAGAAAGGAGGGAAGGAAAGCAACCACATAATAAAGTCAGCTTCTCTTCATTTATATACCACATTGCTCACGGGGCTCCAGGTCCTGGAATTAGACACTACATTTATCATTTTTCATGAGCTGCTGTTTCAGATACTAGATAGGAATTCAAGAAGCAGAAAGCAAACAAATCTTTATTAGAGATAACAAAAGAGTATAAATTAACTGCTTAAAATTAGCTCACAAAAATTTAAAAGCAATTAAAATCTGACCACTGAGATTGAACAAGCCATGGCAGAGCCAAAACACCTGCTGAAAACACACTTGGTAGAGCTATGTGCATTCCTCTGTTTTGATGCAAACAGATGTTCTACTTTTCTCTCTGTGTACCCCCGGGATACCTCCCCAGTATCTGTACCTAAATTCTCCTCTTTACTTCATACCTTGTTGGTCCCATCAAACCATCACCTTTTTTCCCTAGGTTACAGCAGCATTAGCAACCTTCCTTCTTCCTGTCTGTGGCAGGGGGACAAAGCCAGGAAGCCAGGACTTATCTACCTTCCTTCACCTGCTCCTCCCTGAGCTTGTGGCTCACATGGCAGAGCTGGATTTCAGTACTGCCAACCAACAGCTGAGAGTAAAGCACGAAATTTTTCTGCCAACTCTGTCAATTCTAATCTTAAATACCCTCTTATCCAAGAAATTATAAGAGCAAAGACTGGGGCATGTGCTACAGAGACTTCTTGCAATTGTTTAATACTTCATCCTAGGAGAAACTGAATACATATCAAAGGGAACAATTATAAAACAGCAGCCTAAAGGGAGCAGATAGAAACAGGAGTTACACAGAAATGCATCTTTTCTGTCCTGTTTTTTCAGGTGAGAGGAAGAGAACAGTTAGTTTTCCTTACAAGTTTTTGTGCACTACTAGGAACAGAGCGAACAATGAACTAAAGAATGTGGGACAGACTGAAGTAGTCAATTATGTTACTCCTTCAAGGCCAAACAGCAAAATCCAAAAGCCCCTTAGAACCTCAGCAGGGCAGACAAGCTCAATAGAGCTGAACAATTCAAGCCTGCAGCTTGCTGAACAAGCAGAGCAGAGATGAGCACTACTCCAACCAGCTCGCTCTGTACACAAAGCAAGCAGGTACCACACAAATGCAATGCAAATTGCACAACATGTAAAACAAAGGCAAAAGAGCTAGCAAGATAGGAAGGACAGCGATGTGGGAGAATGGGCAACATCCAGCTGACAAGAAGGTAAATAAGAAGTGTAGGATGTAACCTGGGTAATAGATGAAAGGAAAAAAAATACAACAAAAAACATCCAAACTGAAAATGTGATCATGGAAGAGACGCTTTCCTTTTCCACATGCCCTTTTAGACTCTTCTGTTTAGATAACATATGGCACAAAGTGAAAATCCTCTACTCATACAGTGACAAATTTTGCTCCTGCAATGATACACAGCTTGTGATTTTGTTTAAAACAACTGCAATTACAATGACCTTGCTACCAATTTTTCCTAATTCACTTGATTTTTATGTTTTGTTTGGGTTTATTTTTAATATTTTCTTTGAAACTACTTACTACTTTGGACTGAGCTACAAATAACAGAGCATGAAACAAGAATGATAAACATCCAGCATTCCTACTGCTCTCCTAATCAGAGCTGCAGTTCTGTGTGGCCGCACTTCAGCTTCCCACTCAATCTGTTAGTCAGACACAGTCCATCAGTTTTACTATTACTCTGTAGCAATGCCCAGCAGCAGTTCAGATGCCTGCCACTGACCTGTATCACAACAGGATTATTTATCCCATTGTCAGGTATCTGACAATTTAATCAAAATGAAAAAAAGAGAGATACACTAATACCGAAATAATCTGCAGAAGGCACAGGCAGTGCTATAAAACCCTGCATACATTTACATGCTCATTGACCCACCAGCTTTTGCCAGCGGATGCAGGAGACCTGAGATCAAAAGAGAAAAAGACTTGCTGAAGAGCTGATGTGTTATAGAGGGCCTAGGCTTCTTACAAAAAAGCTATTTTTAGTTTATTTTCAGTTCCTTTAGCTACATTTTCTATGTGGAGAAAACCATTTCAATGGGCATTTTCAGGTTTTAAAGGCTTGACAAAAAAAGGCATGGCAACTTTAAAGCAGTTGAGATGAAGTTTGCGACACAAGGCTTTAAGTAGGGACTCTAAACCTTTACATCAAAAAAAAAAGAAGTTAAATACATACACACACACATATATACACATAAACTAATTATTTGAGGTTTTTCCACAGTAGCTTAGTAAATAGCCTGTTCCATTTTCATGTGGAAGTGTATAGAGAATTTGTATCTAGACTCTTTTTGAATGCAGTGATACATGAGGAAGAAACAAACTCAAGCTGGACAATGGGAAATTTCAGCTAGGTAAGAAGCTCTCTTCTGATGAGGGTGGTTCATCACTGTAAGAGGTTGCTCACAGACACTGTGGCCTTCTGTAACTCCATCTCTGGAGTTACAATTTCTGGGTGATGCGCACAGCTACCTGCTCTAGACAGACTGACTTGTGAGCAGGGGGTTGAGCTAAATTACTGCCAGAGGTCCCTTCCTACCAACATGGTTCTGTAATAAATCCAAATGACTAGTAGTAGAGAACAACATAAAATACTTCATAAAGCTACTCGTCTCATCTGAACCTTGTTAAGTCAGCAACAGAAAAGATACAGCTTTAGCCTGAGAGAGGCTTTTCTGGCGTGAAAACACAGAAGTTTTTGCAGTTATAGAAGTTATTCATCACTCATATTTGAAGCTTCTCAGAAAATAATGGTCCTACTCCCACCACTAAATATTAAGGTCTAGTTAAAAGATGAAAATATTACATGACAACTGTGCTACTGGGGATTTATAGTGTAAGAGCTGAAGATGCTTAATTTAACATTTGGGTCTCTTATTACAAAACTTATCTGACTTGAGAAACCTGTGCCAAAATAAGAAAAGACCTATGTAGGACAGGATCTCAAACTAGCTTGTGCGTGAAGTTTCTCATTATGTACATGTCTTTCTCTTCCAGCAAGTATAAAAGAACATAGAGAGAGCTTTAAACCCTCAAACAAGTTTTTCGGGGGGGGGGGGAACACCACCAAAACGAAACAAACCACACAAAACACCTTTCAAATTTCAGTTTTTGATCCTTCCTTCACTTCTTAAGACTGTAGCTTTATTTCTGCTCCCTGCTGTCTTCTGCTGTCTTCCAGACTTCACTCTCACTTTGGGCTCACATCTTATTCCTATTCTGCTTCTTTTCTTTCCCCTCTTCCTCTGAGGAGCTCCCCAAGCAAACAGCATCAGTTGCTATTCCACCTACCTCCACATTCTCAGCCACAGGTTGTGTGCAAAGACACATGGAAATAAAGTAAATACCTGCAAATAGCTACTTTCAAGTGTGAAAATACACAAACACTGAGATACAAAAGTATGTGCTACTTCAACAAAAGCCAGCTCAAAAAAACAATTTAGAAATAGGCTACCCAGGAAAAGGAAAAAAAAATAAAATAAAAGATAATTAAGCTTTTTCCTACATTACCACCTTTAAAATTTCATTTGACATACATTTAAAAGCATAATGTGCCCAAATCTTAGAAATGAAAATTTGGAAGTCAGTAAGCTCTTTCCACTGACATCAGACTTTAGATGACAATTTGTGAACAACAACAACAAAAAAAAAATTATTTTTGATTTGTGTTTTGACCAGTATGCCTCCTTCTTCCACTCACCTTACTTTCAAGGTTATTTGTTTGCAGAAAGTAACTGGCCTCAAAAAGGACAGCTCCTCTGCATACTTTAACATCCTGAAGGGCCATCTCCTTCCTGTACCAAACAGCACCAGGAACTCCCCAGCCAGACATCTCATCAATTTACTTCACAGAACTGGGAAGTATAGTCAAGTCAATTATGAATATCATGGTTTGTCTCAGCAATCCTTCAATACCTTGACTTTGAAAATTGAAGTTGCATCTGGTCATTGCTTTCTCCATCCCAACATTATTCTTCATACAGCATTCAAAGTTTCCCCCTTACTAAGCCAGTATGTTTGGCATCCCTCTCCATTTGTAGACACTCAGAGCCACACTTCAACCTGCATTAATTATTCACTTTCACAACTGACATATAACTATACTAATGCAACACTTCTGATACAACTGAAATCAACTCTGTATCGAATATTTTCTAACAGGTTACTTTTTTTTAAGAAAATAAGAGGGTTAGTATATTAAATTTAAATGATTAATTAAAGACAATCCCCCCCCTCCTCCTTTCTCTAAGATGACTTTAAGCTGTGGGCCAAACTCCATATGCCTGTAGAAGTATACGTAAGGCCACCTAATAGCAAGCTTCATAGCAGAACCAAAGTCTTCAGAGCTTGAAGACAAAAGGACCTATCCTTACCAGAACACATTTTATACTTTTTTAGTCAATACACATTGACATCTCAAGCACTAATCATGTAACAGACCACAACTACTTCAAGAGTTACTGATTTTGCCACTCTAGAATTTGTTCTGAAAGAAGATCAGTGCCATCTTGAACAAAACCCCAAAATACTTTGTTGTTAATTTTTCCCCCTAAATTCATAGTTGATCCAAAGCTGAATCATTTATCATAACAGCAGTCCAAATGAAACCCTTAATTCATACCATGAGCCTCCTACACAGTGTCTGGAAACGTTGTTCAGCAGTAACATAACTCTAAGTTACTTGTAAGGCAACCAGGAACCTGAAGACATGCAACATACTTTCGCACTAGAAATTCAGGTTATAAATACTGCCAGAAAACAGGCAGCAAGTTGAATGCAACAGTAAATCCATTAAAGAATATAGGTTCCCTCCCTTTTACTGGATTTCATTCTGCACAGAGAGCAGCAGAGTCTTTACATCGTTAGCTCACTCGCTACCATGGCTGCACCAAACTCTGGGAGGAAATGCTTTTTTGCCTTAGAAGGCAACACATTAAAATTGCCAACACACCTGAGGGTGGCAATCATTCAGTTCAACCAGCTTTCTACACTTCCCACTGAGTTTCGTGGTCACTGGAGCTGAGCTGGCAAAGATTTTCTTACTCCTCACAGAGAGTTCTCAAAACAGAAATAAATAAATAAATAAATAAATAAATAAAAAGGAAAAGCTCACAATTTTATCCTTATTTTTGCCACCATCTGGGTTTACAGGTTTAATCTTTATCAGCATAATGGCATTACACAGCAAGTTTTCCCAATTACACAGTAACTTTTCCTATTCCACCTAAAACCAATACATACCCCAAAGCTACATGAGGATTCAAGCAATATCCTATTCAGAAGGATTGGAAATTACTCTAAATTAGGCAAGTAGTTAAAAGAAATTAAAAAAGCATCTTAGTAATACAAGAGAATTAAAACACCTGCTGTGCCTTATAACACTGTACAGCCCGAGGGGCTGCTACTGACACTTCACTTTTTGTGGTTCCTCTGCATGGCTCCTGCAAGAGAAGAGAATAGTTCCTTCATTTCAAAGAAAATCTTATTAGTCAGCTTATTTTCCAGAATAAAATACTAGAGGAAGCTGAAAAAACACCCCTGCGTCATACGTGAAGCTAGATTAAGAAGAAAGCAGCAAGGTTTGCATGAAAAAGCAATCAAATTTGCTTGGGTAAATCACTAAGTTCTCTTAACAGACAACTAGAAGAACTGCTGCTCAGGTGATCATTTTCATCACATTCACCTCCCAGTCTCAAAACTTACTACCTTTCACAGATATCTGTAAATTATAAGGATCTGTAAATGATAAATATATCTACAAATTATAAGGATGGGTGAAACAGCAGTCAGCACAATCCATTCTCAATTGAGTAGTGCTGACTACCATTTCATCAGAACCATCTACATGAACATGAGCTCTAGTCCTTCCTTCAGGCAACCTGCTGAGGTTTACTGAAGCAGTACCAGAAGTCTGAAGACAAGACTTAGCTTTGGGTCAGAAGTTTTCCACAGCTGTGACAACCCTGACGCTGAAAAGTTCCATCTCCATCAATTGTCTGTCTGTGACTCTGGGCAAGGAAAATCTCACAGAAGACAAGTACAGTACACAAAGTAGCTGAGGAGACTTGCTAGCTGCTGCCACATGTTCTAAGACAAGTTATCTTTCATAACACAGAAGAAATTAGCAGACAGCATTACTATCTCAAACAAGCTGGATCAAATCGGTCTAACTTCCCTCTAAAATATAGTAATTGACTTTGAATAGGAACAGTAGGAAGGAAATGCTTAAAAAAGAAAGAAAAAAAAAGTATGACTTTAGACAACATTTCCAGTTAGTGCCGTAAGCCAGAAAAAAAAAAAAAACAACAAACCACTGTCTAGGGAACAGAATGATGTGGCAGTGGCAGAACTCCCTGGAAGGCACTTCTGAGAGCTTTATGAAACAAAAGATTTATCACAAAAGGATTTCATTCTGCTCAATGTTTGCATCAACGATGTATATGCTGAATACAAAACACATTTATTAAGTATGCCAATGATGAAAAGCTAGGAAGGACAAAATCAAAATCTAAGTCAATTTTACAAATTAAAGAAATTGACAAAAGAGGAACGAAATCCAGTGGAGATAAGCACAAAACTCTTATAAAAAGGCAATGGAAAATATAAGTAGTAGTCTTTAAGAAAATGAATAGTGCCTAAATCCCAAGTTGAACAGTCAGTGTTAGGCAACTGCAAAATAGGCAAACATCACTGAAGTGTGGAACAAGGACAGCTTTCAGAATAAGCAAAGTCATCCTTTTTGCTTCCCTCTGCACTACACTTACAGATGAAATACTGGACCTCCACTGAAGCATCAATTTTCAAGAAACCAACTGACAAATCCAAAGAGGAGGAACATGAAAAATGGCCTACAATAAATACAGAATGAGCTGGATCTGGTTACTTTTTAAGGGAGGGTTGAAAGAGGGCTTCCTAAGAACAAAAGTACTCAGCAGGCTACTGCAAAGAAAAGGGAATCAATTTATTCTCAGTTTCTCAAAAGACAGAAGATTCAATGGGCATAAAATTGGAATTATTAAGATCCACACCAAGACACACCACTTTCAAACAGTAAGGACAATGAAACCCTTGAGCAGATCACCAAGGTTCTTTTAAAGCATCCAGCACTGGACACAGTTAAGGAAGGAAAATGGTCACACCATCAGTACCATGACCATAGCAAACTGTTTAATAATTCTTACTCCTTACATTTATATTAAAAAGCCCAAACAAATAAAAAACCCCAACTCTATAGAGCTCACCAGCTCTAACATTCATTTCAGTAGAGGATACCAAGATATCCTAGATAAGGTATAGGTGTATCACTAGGAATGGGTTCAAATTCTAGAGAATGTGTTGGGCTTTCTGGTTGTTTTGGTTTTGGTTGTGTGTTTTTTGGTTTTTGTTTAAACATTTGTGACTTTTTATTCTCTTCTCCCCCTATCTCCAGCATAGTCTTAATTTTCAATTAAGCCTCTTCCATGTTTATGATGACCATAGTTACCAGGGATGCAAAAAACAGAGTCCACTTTACCTTCTGTTATTGCTAGAGCTTTAAAAAACACTCAATAGTCAAACAAAGGATTGCATAAGAAGAAAGAAATCCTACTAATAGTTTCTATTCAACTCTCCCAATTCCATGACTCATGGGTTTACTGCTGATTTATACTCCTATAGAATAACAGAGCACACAGTAAGTTAAACAGACATGAAGAAATGGAGAGTATAATGGAAGCAAATTAATGAAAATCAATAGTTTCAAAGACTGAAGTGCACTGATAATAAAGCTCATGAGGTTTACAGAATTAGTCTGATTTCACTATTTTCAAATAAGAAAATTAGACAACACTTTCAATGCAGTGTTCTCTTAAGTGTGTAGTTTAAAAGATTACCTTCGTAGTTTAATCAAACTTGTAATAAATAATAATGAATAATTATTAATTATATTGCAGGCACACCGGCAAGGGAGAAAGTGTGCCCTGATTAGGACTTCTAAGATCCCCTCTCAATCCCTCACACATACAGTAGAGGGGCAAAGCAAGCCCTGTCTCACACACCAGATTTACCTGGTAACCTAACAGACAGACAACATCTCTGCAACAGACATTGAATTCTTCTCATCTAGTTTTAGACAACAAGCCCACATTAGCCATGCCAATCATCCCTTGCAGTCAGTGAAAGGAAGAAATGCCCCCCCCCAGCAGACAGTTCAGCAGGTCTCGGACATACCTTAGACCTCCCCATATGGCTGCTCCTATTATTCTGTTTCTTCCCACAGTCTATAGAAGTGGCCTAATGTCACTTCCTCAAACTTGAGACCAACTCTTCCCCAGATCCCAGGTTAGATATCTAACAACATTCCTTTTCCCTTTCTTTCCTCAAGCAATGCTGGCTAAGGCTCCACAGTCTCAGATTCTTGGCACCTCAGGAGGAAAGCCAAGTTCCAGAGGTGGAGCTAGACACAAGCATCATCAACTTCAATGACTTTGAGAGGGCAAAGCAAACACACAAAAGACTGTTCCTTTAAAAAAGGATTACACCCCAGTTTCAGTTACTTTTTTTCTGTAGCAGCCATTTTTGTGAGGCAAAGTAAATAACCCAAGTTGTAGACACAATGCATAGCAGTAACTCCGCTGTTAAATGTATGGAGGACTATCCTACTGATGCAAGAACTTCCAAGTGAACCTGACTGCATCATCATGGGAAAAGTCCCACTGCTTGTATAACACTAATTATCTGAAAAGATGAGCTGAAAACTGTGTTAGTAAGAATTTAATTTAAAACTGCATCAGCTGCATGCCCTTCCCCATGTCCTCACTATCCAGACAGGAACTTTTGTAAAAGTGAAAGCCGTAAGTTAGTATGAAAAGTTAATAGCCTGGCTCTGTAAACACTTTAGAAGGTATTTCAGCAGAACATCTTGCACCCTGAAAATTAAAACATGCAAATGTTTGAAGAAATAAAGTCTAAAATTGTTGGTTTGGTTGCTGGTTTTGTTTTGTTGTTTTTTTTTAAGTAATGACATTCAAAAGGGTAACTGATTCTTACCAAAAAAGATAGTTCTACAACTTCACAACAGCATCCAACACATTGACTAACAAATTTTCCTACTGAAGTACCTAAACTGGGATGAGAGCACAGGGAACACTTCATACCATTCACTCAGGCAGAGGTAAAGGTCGAGTGAGACCTAAGTCAGAACTGGTGTTTGGGCTTTAAGAAGTTCAAATTGCTGGGGCACAGCAGCAATTTCTCCCGTGTTCTTTCCTGGGACCTGAGATTTCAAGACACCAACACCAGGAACATAAAAAATGGGATAAAGTCTCTCTAAAACCTGAGGAGATTTCAGAAGTAAAAGATCTTTAAACACACTGACCACGAAAGACAAAGCCCCCAGGGTGAGAAGGTTGTGCTTCACATACCTTCTAAGACCCTTGGAACTATTATCCACTCCCTCCTTTCCCTGCCAGCTAACCCCTTCCCCCATGAATTCTAGTTTCTTCATGAA
The DNA here is from genome assembly GCF_033783945.1 of Neopsephotus bourkii. Classification (NCBI taxonomy): domain Eukaryota; kingdom Metazoa; phylum Chordata; class Aves; order Psittaciformes; family Psittacidae; genus Neopsephotus; species Neopsephotus bourkii. The sequence goes on from NW_026901541.1 coordinate 1,345,826, forward strand.
CTCTTCTAAAGACCTGCATTAAAAGGTAGGACCTAATCTAACTTGTTCACAACAAAATAGCAAAGAAAATACTTCTGAGAGCCACTTGTTTAATTTTTTACTTACATTACTCTATTACCAGCCATGTAAGAAGCAAATTTTCCAAATGTGGAGACTTACACTCTAAATCCCTTATTCCCTGTATGTAGCAAAAGACAGGCTACATAAATAGAGATCTGAAGAGAATCCAGATTTTTTGCTTCTCCTGCTATGAGGAGAAACAAAAAATAATCCAAAATACACTTAACCGCATCCTCACTTCATTAAATACATGGCACAAGAGATCAAATACCTTGGCACCAAATTCATAACATAGTGTGTCCTGCTCATGAAAAACTCATTGTCAGATATTTAACCAATTTAGCCTTATTTTCTGACTCCACAGCTGGAAAGTAGAAACATTGAGCTATTCAATTAATTCTAATGCCTCAAATGCGCTCAGAAGCTTTAAAGGATGACTTAAAAATAATCAGTACATTTTACGTTAGACACATATGGTAGTTTCTTGCCTATTTTTGACATACAGTCTCATTCTCAATTCTCAGTTCAAACATTAAAAAAAAAAAAAAAAAAAAAAAGGCATAGATGCATGCCTCTAATAGTACAGTACTCCAGCAGAGTAGTTTAGGCTTGATGCCAACTTTACCAGGAGCAAAGATATTCACAGCAGAGACAAACCATCCTTTGGGGTTATCTGATTCGTTTTACAGCTCCTTGAAAAGCTGAAGTCAAGCTACATGATTATAAAGAGAAAACAAAGGGGAAAGTGAAAAGGTGTCTGTAATACCAGAAGCAATGGGTAATAAAACAATGCAACAAATAATTATTCATAGCACTTTCCTCACTTACATAAAGACCAATGAGACAAAGGGGAGTTGTCTCTGAATCAATAACCAAGAAGTACAATGTCACACTAACCAAATCATTCACTAACTAAACAAATGCTTAAGAAAGCAGTACCAAGTTGTGATGGCGAAATGTCACTATATGTCTGCCTTCAATCAAAAAATCACTAATTATCCACCAATCACTATGACCTGCTTTGTAATTCAAGTCAAAGTTTTAAGTTAAGTTCACATAATGATGTTTTTAAGAGTACTGAGACCACTACTCCATTTCTAATGCCTACTTGTGATCTTTGCAATTCCATTTAACACTCTGTTATTTTCTTACTAATATTTTTCACAAGAGAGGAAAAAGTACTTCATTGGTAGATTATGTATTTTCAGACGCTTCCATGAATATTACTCTTCCTTCTTATGTCCCTGGTTAACATTACAAGTTTACTGAATACTCCTTAATGCTGTACAGTTAACATCAAGTGATTTTGTCTTTCAAGACATTCACAGCATCTCTTTTCCATTAGCACACCAATATGTTCACTTACCTCCAGCTAAATATTTTACACAAAATTGTGTGAACTACCTTAACAGTATTCTGCAAGTACAGTCCAAGTCCACAGCCATCGAGGACAAGTTCATATTACACTGACTAGAGTCATGCTAAATGGGACTAGCTTTGCTATATGAGAGGGAACAAACATCAAAGGTTCATGTTAAATAACCTTCAAATTGCCACAACAATCAATTTTATCATCTTGATGAACAGACCCTGTGAACATTGAGTCCACGTACGTCATGGACTCTGTGTGTTCTTAAATTACAAGGCACAAAACACAACGTGTGAGTGATCCTACTGAATGAAAAGTTAAACTTTGCCAAATCATGCAATTAAAATGGACACTAAAATTAAAGAGTGTAAGTTATCCGGAAACTATACAAAAAAAAAAAAAAAAAAAAAAAATTTGGTTTTCCTAACTATTTCCCTGATGTTGAAGTTACAATCATTGCATTGCAAAGGTTTAAGCGAGAATTCAACTCGTAACTTCTCACTACACAGTCAAAATCTATCATACAGAGAGCATCTAATATTAGCCTGAACATCTTGATTTAATGGCAAATAAATCAGAACAAACCCCAAAGCTTACTGAACCACCTAGACCTATCTCGTACCGAAATTACCCATCTGACAACCTTTCCACTTACACAATTCCCACGTTTCCATCGACAACAAAAACACAATACAAGATAAACGCAGAGAGGCAGCATGCACATGACATTCAGAAGTTTTCCGCTGTCGTCACATCATCAACAGAACATTAACAGTGGTGGTTTTTTTTCGCTAATACTGCGCTCCCTGCTCAAAGCCTGAGCACACATCGCCTCCCGACTGAGCTCTCACATACAGCGAGCGATCAGTACACAGCAGCAAGCAGAGAACCAGCTTATCTGCCAACAAGAAACACAGGGAAAGAGTTTAAGGGCTTCCGGACAGTTCAGATTCCGCTATTTATTACACCACGCAAGCAGCTATAGCCATCCACTAGATTCTGCAGAGACACTCTTCTTACGCAGAAGAGTATAGCTTTGTTAAACACAACTTTCCGAACAACACACAGACATGACAAACTTGCATAAGCCCCAGCAGAGTTTCTCCCGCGCTACCCTGTGCAAAAGGCGTATGTATATGCGCTGGGTGGAATCAGCGCAAGTTTCAGGCGAAGCGAGCGCATTACAGTTAACAGGGCGGGAAACAGCCCAAACTAGAACCTCCTCTGGGAGATAAGCTTTTTTAACCACCACTTATTCACTCATTTCCCCCGGCCTCTCCTTACAGCAGCTGAGTCCCGCGGCCAGCACTTACCTGAGGGTGCGGTTGCCGGCGCAGCCGCGGCGCTCCATGGCGGCGGGCACGCAGCTGGTGAGCTCGGTCCAGTCGGCGTGCAGCCCGCAGCTCCAGCCGGTGGAGAAGCGGGAGAAAAGCCACGTGTCCTTGTCGCCGCCCGGCCGGTGGCAGGCGCACTTCTTCTGCCCGGCGCGGCAGTAGCAGGGCTGCTCCAGGCGGATGTTGCGCACCAGGTGCCTCCCGAAGGTGGTGCCGCCTGTCTTCTGGATGTGGAGGAAGACGATCACGTCGCGGCCCCGCATGTCGAACCGCACGCGCCGACATAGCTCCCCCCGCGCGAACGGGAACTTGGCCACCAGCCGCGGCAGCGCCACCGCTGCCTCCGCCGCCACCTCCTCCTCCTCCTCCGGGGTACCTGCTGCCGCCTCCTCCTCCTCCCGCTCCGCCGGGCCCCCCCCACGGCGGGCGGCAGAGGCCGGCGGGCGGCGGGCGCAGGCGGCGCCGGGGCAGGCGGGCGACACATACTGGTAGACGATGAGCAAGAAGAGCAGCGCCAGCAGCGGCGGCAGCAGCCACCTGTTGAAGCGCTCGTCCATGGCGGTGCACGGGGAGCAGCGCGGCGCGGGATCAGGCGCTGCCGGGCGCTGACAGGGCGGCCGCCCCGCTCGGATCCCGCAGCCGAGGGTCTCCCGGCTCCCTTCCCGACGGCATGGTCCTGGCAGGCGGCTGCGGCTGGGCTCCTCTCCCCTCAGCGCAGCGCCCCGCGCCGCAGCCCGCCCGAGGCGGCCATCCCACTGCCCTCGGCTGAAGCGAAGCGGCGCCCGCCGAGCTGGAGCGCCTCGCGCCGAGCCCGGCACGCGCTGCTACGCTGCTGCGGCTGCAGCGCCAACACCAGAGTCCGCTTCGCCGGCAACTCTCCAGCCCAAACACACCGCTCGGCCCCCGCCCGCCAGCCAATCGGGGCAAAGCCGGCCGCTTGAGCAGCCAATGGACGGGCCTAGCACGCCGGCTCCTCCGCCAATGAGTGCGGGCGGCGAGTGAACGGGGGTGGTGGGTGTCGCTCCTCGCTCCCCTCCAGGTATCGGACAGAGAGCGATCGCGCGGGTGACGAGGGGGACGGGGACGACGAAGCAGCAGCCAATGAGGAGCCAGGGGCGGAGCGAAAGGCATCCAATGAGATTAACGAGGAGGCTCCGCCAGGTGAGCGGGGCTCCTGTCAGCGCCCGCCGCAAAGCGGCGCGGGAGGGATTGCGCGGCGTGGGTCAGTCCCTCCCGTTGCTTCGCGCCCCTTCAGGCCCGTGTGCGGTTCGGTGCCACCGAAATAAACAACGTGTGTCTTTTGATTTTAAACTCAGTAATATCCCGTTATTTTGGCTTGGGGTTTGTGTGTGTGTGACTTGTACTGTCTGCAGTTCCAAGCCAGTGTTTTTCATATAACTGGGTTGGACAGCATAATGACTACACAGCTAATCAATTGTAGATTAATGATCTGCAGTGCTGTTGGTTCTTGCGGTCTTCAAAGCACAGAGTCGCACATGCTGAACAGACTTTGCAGAACACTATCTCCCTGAGGCAGTAACATCGATTCCCCTTTATTAAAGTCCCAAAAGTTGATTTACTCAGTTTTCAAAAGTTGATTTTTCAAGCCCCTTAACATATTTACCATAATCCTCAGTCTGAAACTGTGCTGTTTACTGACTTCACAGAATTGTAGAATGGTTTGGGTGCGAAGGGAGCTTAAAGCTCACCCAGTTCCAACCCTTCTGCCACAGGCAGGGATGCCTTCCACTAGACCAGGTTGTTCCAAGCCCCTTCCAACCTGGCCTTGGACACTGCCAGGGATGGGGCAGCCACAACTCTGGGCACCCTGTGCCTCACCACTCTCACAGTGACATTCATCTTACAGGTCACACTCAGCTGAGCTTTGTCAAACCCACATCCCACTGCTTTGTCTGTGGTGAGTTCTCTGTGTTTTTTAATGTCTGCTACACTTCATATCCAAATACAAGCCTTGTATAGCTCCTGGATAATAGTACATTAATATGCAAAGCATTTCATGTTGGAACTGATTGCACATCTCGGTTATTTAATTACAGAATGCCTTTATTTACTGAGGGATTAATTAGATATCTGACAGTGCTAAAGCAACTTTCTTACTTAACTCTAAAGACAACTTCACCTCTGGAAGGTTGGTAACAGAAGAGTAGAGCCTTCCCATGGGACCATTTAACTTTAGAACTTGAAAAAAACAATTGCACAAATGTACTTTAAGCTGAAGATCCTTAAATAGAAAGAGTATTTGGGCTCTTGGAAAGGGGTATCAGCTCCCATTAAAGTTTGCCAGAAATAATAGAAATTACCAAAAATTAGTCTAAATAAAAGAATGTTGTGAAATATTCCAGAAGTTGCTCCCAGACGATCAAGGGCAAGCACCACCTAGTGTCAAGCACACAAACATACACCACACACATACACATTTTCCACAGTCCCACAGCACTGATAAGGTTTTACACTGGTGAAAGTCTGAGAGCAGCAAATTCTTGTGTCTTGCAAAAACATCAAAAGAGATGCATTTTTATCTTCAGTGAGATTTTCTAAGGAGAAAGCCATAGGTTACACGGTTAAACTGCAAAAATGCAGTCTGGTGTCAAACAAATCTACTCAGTCTTCTTCATATAATGACAAGAGGTGTGCACCCACTCACTCTTACCAAAGTGAAGAACAGCATTTTTGTCTTGGAAAATCACCATATTGCCACCAGGAGCAGCAGAGCATCCATCTTCTCCCTAGGGAGACCTGACTTTCTTTGCTTTGCCCACCACCGTGCTCCCCTGCTTTCAGACTCCCCGTGCCTCCTCCCAAGTGTGGACTTAATGAGGTTACCTTTTAACCTCAGTCCTTTACTGGGTGACAGGGAGCCTATCCCAGAGAAATGTAAATATTTATACATGGAAGATACAGGAGAACTTTGTTCTCACCTCAGCCTATTCATTACCTAACAAACAGCCACAAAAAACAAACCCAAAAACAAAACCCCCATAAAGCAGGAACATTAAATATAGCCTTGTTTCAGTAACAGAATAGCACTAGCGAGGCTTCTGAGGGTAAATCTGTATGTGGAATAAAAGCACTGCTAAAACATTTCGACTGAACTATCTCTCATAATGCTTTTAGATACAGATATGCTATTAGAATTTAAGATTTTCTTATTAAAGACATAAATGACACTGTAGCTCCATCTCCATGAAAAGATCAGAGCTAAATTTGCTAAACAGATAAATTGTGCATTTCAGCTATATTTAAAATTCTTATTTATTTAAATTTACTCACGATCGTAACTGATTCGTGAAGACTGTCAAAAATATTTTTTACTGGACAGAAAGGATGTACAGGAGAAGTAAAAATATATTTCATGAGGTTTAATTTAAAACCTGACTTTTAGAAAGCACTCCTTTTTCTGAAACTAGCAAAAAGTACTTGAAGACCCATACGAGTTAATGTGTAATGCAGCTGTCAAAGAGAAGCTTTTACTCATGAATTTTAATACTCCTAATGATGGCTTGTGGACCATGCTCTACGTCACAACCATTGCACATTCAACCACCACCCAGTTCTTCCCACTTACATACAGGGTGTGTAGTTACATACCAAGCTGTAAGGAACATGGCCCTAGCTTGAATAGCAGTTGGAGTCTCCAGAATGAACCTGTGTCTAATGATCATAGAATGGTTTGGGTTTGAAGGGACCTTAAACCTCATCCAGTTCCAACCTCCTGCCATGGGCAGAGACCCCTTCACTAGACCAGGTTGCTCAAAGCTCTGTCCAGCCTGGCTTTAAACATAACTTCTCTGGGCAACCTGTTCCAGTGCTTCCCCACCCTCACAGGGAAGAATTTCTTAACAATACACAACCTAAGCATCCCCTCTGTCAGTTTAAAGCCATTCCCCCTTGTCCTGTCACTACATGCCCCTGAAAAAAGTCACTATCCAGATCTCTTGTAAGTCCCCTTTAGGTACTAGAAGCTGCTCTAAGCTCTCCTTGGAGGCTTATTTTCTCCAGGCTGAACAAGCCCAACTCCCTCAACCTTTCTTCACAGAGGAGGTGCTCGAGCCGTCTGAGCATCTTCATGACCCTTCTCTGGACTCACTTGATTCCAGCATGTCCCTCTTGTGCTGGGAGCCCCAGAGCTGAAAGCTCACGAGAGCGGATTAGAGGAGGAGACTCTCCTCCCTTGACCTGCTACTTAGCAGAGGCCAAGTATCCCTACACAGAGAATGTAGCATTTTCATTTGGTAGCATTTTATGTTCTCTTTATAGAGATCCGCATTACTGTGCAAGGCTCTGTGGAATTAAGCTTTAATAAAACCAGTTACTTTCTTTAGAAGTCAATGGCTGTAACTCATTAGCATCAATGAAGCGATGGTAAGGGTCATTTTGAACAGTCGTGTTTCCATTGATTTAATGGGAACATGGCTGGGTTCAAAATGAAGCCTTAAAAATTGCAAACACTGTTCAGTCCCAACATTTTCCCTTTCAAATATAACTCATCTGTAAAGCTCCAGTGAGAGTTTAACTACAAGGAACATCCAAAGTCAGTTACAAGCTATTTTTGAGATACTCTTTACTGTTACAAAATGAGTGCAGTTTATCTGGATTTCAAAATTAAACAGTATTAAGATTTGAAATTCTCTTGTTTCTACCATAGTAATTCTCCAAGATCTTATGCTGTCAGCATAGAGCTCAGAGTTCACCAAGCATTCAAATAAAATAATCTTGAAATGCCCTTATTCCTTGTAACAATTTCAGGCAGAATACTTTCACCTGTTAATACCTACGTGCCAGATATACTGTCATTTCTACCAGAGATATGCTGACATGTGAAACTGTGCACACAAAATTATTATGGAATTCCGAGACTGGATTTTCCTTCTCCTTGCCAGTTCTGAGGTAACATTCAGCACATTTTCAGAGTTGCTAAAAATAAAAATTGGCATACTTACCATTTATTTTAAAGGTCAGTACAATATTTGCTAGTCTGAATGAATGGACATATGAAACACTGTCAGTGCCAACATCAAGGTTTGTACAAAATGAATGAGTAAGCAAATGATATTATGAAGCAAAGGTACAAAAGTATGATCTCATTTAGCAATTACCTGTCTGACAAGGTTAGCATCTAATAGATCTGTTAATGTAAAATTAAAGTGACACCTAATTTACACTGGTTTCTTTAAATTATTTATCACCGCTTGACCTGAGCTGTTTCAACGCTTGTAGCCAGTTGAGATTTCCAATAAACTAATTATTCATTGTGCAGCAAGTCCCAGGTGTCTCTCTTGTCACAAGGATACAAATTGTTAAATTAATAAACGCAGGCTAACTTCAGTTATCTCTCATGGATTAATTTGTTCCAAGGTTCATAATATAAACCTCCCTTATTTTTTGTCAGATTAAATTTTACTACATGCACTTAGTGAACCTTCTACTTCAATGGCACACTGAGTGATACGTTCTTCCTTTTAAAACGATTTATGCATTACACTGTCATCAGTCCATCTTCTCGTAATGTTGCAGTTCATTATAAGGCTTGTTAATTTTCACTTCTCCTGCTTGCCATCCTTCTTCTGCATGTAACAACTTTATTAAACCTGTGAACCCCTTTCATTTCCTTTAGTCAGAATGCAGACAATATAGAAACAATGCTTTCAATGTCTCCTATGTGCCAGTCCACATGCAGTAGTTTCTGCAAGTCATCGCTTACGCACTGCTACGTGTTCTCCTTATGAGAGAAAAGATCATCTATATTCTGCTTTAAATATTCATAGTTCTACCAGTGTAAGACACTGACCTAGAACAACTTGAACATCTTAAATCACTCCCAGAATTCTAGTCATTTTCTTCTGTTTAAAACTGTAACTGTTCTTTAGAAATATTAAAATACACTTTTTCTTTTTAAATTACAGTTGTTGGGAAAATAGTTTCCCAAAAAAGGAACATTTCTGAAAAGTTCAAGCTACATTTTTTAAATAGATAGCAAAACTAGATGTTTATAGGTACGTCTCCTTTCTACCATGTACACTTGCTCATCTTTTGCTCTTGCACTAGGGATCATTCCCGGGCTTTGCAACATGGACATCTAGCAGAGGAAAGACTGAGAAAATTCTGTGTTTGGCCATGTGACAACTAGCACTCTCTCAACCAACGCCAGGACACAGTTCGGGAGTCTAACCATTCACAAGCAGCACTCAGTGACCAAGATTACAGCTTCAGTGTACGTGAAACCACATCATGCTACTCAGCCTCAATATTCAAGAAAGTTTGTGAACATGTTTCATTTACTAATGTAGACAACACCACTGAGCATTTGCAGTTTTTAATTTAGGGAAGAAAAATTTGTGTCTTCTCTTGCTTTTTGTACTGTGGCATAGCCAAGTTACATTGCAAAGCTAAGTCTGAAGTTACAGTACGTTAGTTAGCAAAGAGAATCTCTGCCATTTAGAGCTACACACATGGCTTATTGGAGTCCACTGCCTAGAGAACGGGGTGGCTCTAGGGATGAGCAATGTTACTCAGCTATAGTCTGAACAGCAAGAATGGTGCAAGATGTGACCATTACCTGCAAATTAATCAAAGAGCCTCTGGCAACTCTTGCCATTCAAAAGACATGATATGACCAGACAGAGTTGGTGAGTGGGAACATACTTTCAGTGGAGTTACAAATGCTCCAGTTATTGAAAGATGCAATATCAAATTACTAGCAGCAAATGCTGGTCGTGCGCCAAAGGGAGAAAGCAAAGGGTATGAAATGCAGGGTGCTTTTCTGTAATCCCCAAAACCCTAAAGACAGGGTTGTTCATTTATGTTCTTTACAACCAGACTGCAACACAAAGGCAGCCTGAGGAAAGCATTTAGTAGGACAGACACAGCAAATTGCTCTTTCATTTCTGTTCCATGCACAGAAGAACTTAGATGTTATTTACACAAATTTCTTCCAGCTCTCAGCCTTCTGAATACTGCAATATTTACAATGCAAACCCTAGAGTGTCTGTAACGGATCAAAAGCACTTCATCTGTATCACATCCACATGTATTTTTCCAAATTCAGTACAAGTAGAAATACTACCGGCCCAGACACTGTCAACCATGTGAAGGATATTGCTACTGCATTTGCATACGGTGTTTTTGTTTTTCCCAGTACAGAACGGTCTAACAGCACGTAAGAAACTCTTTGTTTAAAGATTAAGGTGTCCAAGTCAACATTCAAGTTCCCAGACTGAAGCTTCCATGCAAGAGTTGACTTAGATCAGGGAGATACATGCAGAGAGAAATCTGTCTCTTCTGAAATTGGTACATGCTTCCTTCTGGCTAGCAAACCTAACAAACAACCATATCAGTATTCCTCTCAAGACCCAGAACTTCTCATATAGTTAAGGTATAGGAATTCCAAGACTGTGTAAGACTGCCACCTGGTGATATACATCACAGCAGTTTCTTCCTCGTACCATCACTCAACCTTTTGCTTTCTTTCAGGTAGTCTTAATCTGCAAATCACCATCAAATATAACTTATACCATTATCAGTTTATCTTGAGCACCTCTGCTTGTATCTAGAAATCAAGTCACTAATGTTTTCAAAGTTCAGGCCATATCTCATCTTTTCCTTCAGGATTGACTTTTAGATGTTATGGAGAGATGTGGTTTAACTTGATCCATACCCCCATCACAACTTTCTATGAAATCTAGAAACTTCAGTGTTTTCTGAGAAATAACTCTGAAGTAACATTAGAAATGATCCACTAGCTCTCCCCTCCCTCCTTTTTTTTTTTTTTTTTTTCAAATTTTCAGTCTTTGGTATGTGATTAAAAAAAAAAAAAAATAAAGCCCCAAAAGTAACAACAAAAAAATCTTCCAAAAAATTTCCTTCTTCAAGATCGAAAAAATTATTTCTATAGCATATGACCTCAGATTCTTTCATCTCTTTCATCTGATCTCTGTGGGATACAGATGGAAAATGGAGAAAAGCAGTGCAAATGGTAGACTGGTAGATCAGACTCAACTTCTAGCATGCCTATCCGGCTTTCACAGCTGTCCACCAGTCTGAACCTTTCTTTTGTAACTGACCTCCAGCTCCTTAGTGAAAATCACAGCAAGTTCAGAGCCGTTATGGCTTTCTGGGTTGCCACTATTTCTTACTAGGCCTTTCTTGGATTCATTTCAGCAAGCCGACTTAGATACTTTGAAGTTTGAATTCAAGAACTGCACTTTTTTTATGTGCAGGAGCTTTTTATACTACAGGAGGTTTTGGAACAATTCAACCCTTTCTGAGAAGGACTCCAACACCCGTTTGGGGATTTTCCTTAACTCCTTCTATCTACCTATCTTGCTGTAAGCACTTACAGGCATGTAATCAGTGATTTTTCCCTAACTTACAGCCATACAAAGAAATTCAGTCTTTTGTGCATTTGTGTATGAACAGTCATATCTATTTGCTAACCCTACAAAGACCCCCAAGATGGAGGGTTGGACTAGATGACTTTTAAAGGTGCCTTCTAACCCAAACTTATATGATTCAAAAATCAGTGAAATACTTGTCCTGTCATTAAAGTTCAGACGGACTTCTTGAAAATGCTAAGAGGAATTCAGCTTTAATTATGAAGGGATGTAAGTTATTTTGCAGCTGGGGCTGCAGTGAAAGTATTCGTGTTACCTGAAATCTGGCCAACCTACAGAAGTCACAGTGCAGAAAAGTCACTAGTACTGTAGGGAACAGGTTAGATACTTACACTCAGTTTGAAGTCTTGGCTTGAGTTATCTGCCCCCAGCACTAATTTATCTTATCATCTTGCATTCAAGTATGCTAGGAACTGTAATTACCATGAGAACTGGGAATTTTAACCTGTAACAGCAAATTGTGGCAGCAAAAGTCAAGATACGAATAGTTCCCCTAACCCTGAGCAGAGGGAAGGTTCTCTGTCCTTGCAGTCTGTCTGCAACAGACCGATGACAAGGTAAGAAATACAAAAGGGAAGAAAAATTGTTCAACACTGTGACAGGTTTGAGATGAATAAACTGTAAATTTGGAGGGAGAGCTGAAGTGAAGATTGCTTGAGTGTTTGTTCAGATTAAGAATTGGCAAAAAAATGAGAGACTATTTCTCCAGCTGGCAGAAAAGAAGATCAAAATACAGGTTGGTCAAAGCAGTTTGTCTGGCCAAGGGGTCTAAGGGCACTTGAAGTCAAAGTGGTTTAGTGAGGAGAAGCATGTACCTACCTACAAACTAGCAAGACTTGCATATTATTTTGTAGCAAAAGAAAAGCTGCAATAGAGTAAGAATTGCACTGCTAAGAGAAGACAGAGGTGGCTTACAGTGGTGTAGTCACACTGTGGCTTGCAGGCCACTGATGGTGAGTGAAATATCAGAATGTGATCTGCAAGACAATTAGTAGCCCTGCATGCCCATCTGTGGCTACATACAAGCATAACTGTGAATTAGCAGGCATTAAAATATTTTATTTGATGTTTTTAACATAAAAGTCATATGCTGTAAAACTGTTTTATTTAAATACTGATGTTTTAAACATAATTGTCATTCCTTTTCCCAAGTGCTAAGAAATACTATCATAGACTATATGATTCCGTATTCATAGTAGGATTCAAGTTGTCCAGAGATTTTATAATTGCATTCCTTTAATAAAGTGTTTGAACACCCCAAGTTTATAGAAAAAATGTGGAGAAAATGGGAGCTTGCACTTTCTTTTGGAAGGAAAACACATTCTTTTGAAAAAGTTTGCTGGGGGCTCCAGCAGGCAGGATCTCACTCCTCATTCTTTAGTATAATAGAAAATACCATTTAATCTTAATCCTTTCAGGAGGCCAAGTATATCAGGCTATATACTATATATTATAGTAAATTATTTATGATAACTGTCAGTTATCAAAATTATAGTATAACCAGCAGTGCAACAAATGTGAAAAAACAGTACTGGCAGTGTATTTCTGATTCAGCTTCATTTAATCTAGGAAGTCATGTCAAAGACTCATGGAAAACCAAAATAAAGATGAGGTTTCCGGTCTAAAACCTAGCTTTAATAACTGATAGATACCCATAATTTTCCTTTAGTTTAAGACGAGATATTACTGATCTGTGATTACCATACATACCTGTGTATAATCTTAGAAGTTAGCCAAATATCTGTCTAGGTGCATGACCATTTTATTTCAGTGACAAAGATATTCTAAAGAATATGCATCAAGATATCATACATATAGCATTAATCCTGTTGCCTTCTTCCTTACTGTGTCTTCAGTGTCCCATTGCCTGGAACTGCACATCACTGCTTTAGCAGCACTGGGAAGGGGTGAAAAACCCTCCACAGTACATGCCACCAGCTCTTACCTCACCATGGTAAGCTTGCTTGGCTGGGAACCCCTTTAGCAGAAAATGGATACTGGAGATACCATTTGCAGAAGCTAGCACATTAGGGGTTAAGCAATTTGCATTTTGTTAATAACCCTTCATTTTTGCCCTCAAAGTTTATCTACATTAAAATATTCTAAATGTACTGTGTTTCTGTAAGTCTAATTATATGCAGTATGTGAAAACATATTTGATAATCACATTCCTAATTATGTGCAATCACTTCAATACACAGGTGCAAAGCTCCAGAAATATGTACAGTTGAATCTCTTCACATACAGATTTAAAACACAGCTTTGTAGTTATTCGAGTGTTCGGTGACCTGTCATTTCTCTGGGACAGTACTGCCTTTGGAACCAAAGGAATGTGCTAGGCTACTCGAACCTAGGACTGGATTTATATGTGCATGTTCCAATGCTTAAAAACTATACTTCCTGACTTTTCCAGTTTAGGAACATTTTAAAGTACACCTTTTATAATTTATTGACAGATGCATCATGCTGACTTCAGAGATGTGGAAATTTTTCATTTTCTTGTGGGAGCTTTAATTCTCACAATGTTCCTTTAGTATGTATTTGCCTGGAATACCATGTATATATGCATATGAATGTGTCTTTTCCAGTTTGGATTAAACTTAAGGGACCTCCTTAATGGTTTAATACTACAAGGTAATAAAAGACTTGAGCAATAAATCCATTTTCATAATATGTATAATGGCTTGTGGCTGCACTTTCTTCTTCTCTTTCATTTATGTGTAACTTATTTTTACATTGATTTTTAAAGTTGTCTTCACAATGGATTGTAATTAGCTTTCCGTATAAACCATAAAAATGGAAAATTTTATATACTCAGATTAACTGAAAAAGACATAAAATATTAATTTGCATCATTCAAAAGTAAAACTTCCCTGTTCCCTCTAAAGGTATTCAGCATAAATTATTGGAAGGAATAGCTTTAGATGGCTTGTCCCTAAGTACTGTTTCACATTCAGGAAGTGAGCTGAAATGAGCCCTGGCAGGTGAGAAATGTATCTACTAGTTTGCTGCTAACACTACCAAAATGATAGAAGACAGACATGTCCCAGTGAGAAGGGTCATAGCGGTATCTGAAAAGCAGCACTGGAATTTGTTCCACTGGAAACAAATCCATTGTATTTCATACAATAAAGCAGCATGGCTTGTTCTGTTTCACTTTAGCTACACAAAGCTTTAATTAAAATAAATTATATTTAAGAGTCACAGGACAGTCATTATGGAAATTACACATGCCAGCCACCATAACAGGGTTTCAATCTAGGTTTCCACTGAATCAATAAGCCAAAAAGAGATTCAGCTATAAAGTCCCTTCTATTAATAGCATACAGCTTGAGCTGGGTGCCTCTGAAGAGAGACACTGAGCAAAGAAACCTCCAGGCAATTATACCCTTACAATCTCAGTTCCCCATCCCTCACGCACCAGTTCAGACCAATAGTAATATTAAGGTGTTGAGTCTTACTGTTCTTCATCGTGTCCTTTCATCATCTCTAGGTGGGTCATTTCTTTTATCTCTAAGGTTGCAGCTTCTGCTGAGATTGTAGCTCCCTTATCTTCCAGCTTGAACCAGCTCTGGGGATTTCCTTTACTTAACTGGGTAAAAGTTCAACATACCTAGGTGAAAGCTCACGGCTTGCAGCCTGAGGCTTCAGCAAATTTAGCTACTAATGCTAAGCAAGTTCTATGTAAGTAGTATACCAAATTGCACAACATAGTTTAAGTTGGAAGAGCATGCTGGAAGCCACCTTGTTCTACCTGTGCATAAAGCAGGACCAGCTTCAAAGTTACCTCACATTGCTCAGCACCCTGTCTGATCAAGAGTCACAACTCCATATGAGACGGTATAATCCTAAGTGCCACCACTCTAAAATTAGAAAGACATCATGCAGAGGAAAGTATCCTTTTTAGAAGTGCTTCTATTTTCTTTTCTGCATTAGAGGTGTACCAGAAAGACACTGAGTGGCAAGTGAGGGATAAACACAAGATTGCTCCTGATGGCTGCTCAACCACACACAGCCTGCCAGCCAGATGGTCCTGGTGCCCAGCTTCTGCTGTGCCTGAACACTGTTCCACACAGAGCCAGCAACAGGGAGTCACTGCTGAAGAAGTTACCTCTTTAGGAGCACATGTTTACTCACATGGCAGTAGTTCCTCCATCCTGCCAAGTCTGTAATTCAGCCAGAGCCAGAAGCTGCTGTGTCTAGCCCTGCCTCCCAGTGTATGCCGACACTGGAGCACAGTCTGCACACAAAGCTGCACAGGTGAAAACACAATTGCGATTCTGAACCAGTTTTATAGAATCATAGAACGGATTAGGTTAGAAGGGACCTTAAAGATCACCCAGTTCCAATCCCCCTGCCATGGGCAGACACCTTCCGCTAGACCAGGTTGCTCAAAGCCACGTCCAACCTGGCCTTGAACACTGCCAGGGATGGGGCAGCCACAGCTTCTCTGGGCAACCTGTGCCAGTGTCTCACCACAGAATCATAGAACAGAATCACAGAATCATAAAATAGTTAAGGTTGGAAAGGACCTTAGGATCATCCAGTTCCAACCCCCCTGCCACGGGCAGGGACACCTCCCTCACAGTGAAGCATTTCTTCCTAATGTCTAACTTAAATCTCCCCTCTTCCAGTTTAAAACTATTGTCCCTTGTCCTGTCACTACATGCCCTTGTAAAAAGTCTCTCTCCAGATTTCTTGTGGGCCCCCTTTAGGTACTGAAAGGGTCTCACCAGAGCCTTCTTTCCTTCAGTCTGAACAACCCAAACTGTCTCAGCCTGTCTTCATAGGACAGGTGCTCCAGTCCTCTGATCATCTTTGTGGCCCTCCTCCAGACAAACCCCATCAGGTCCACATCCCTCTTTTGTTGGAGGCCCCATAGCTGAACACAGCACTGCCACAGCACTGGGGTCTCACGAGAGCAAAGTTGCAAGGGCAAATCATCTAACTCAACCTGGTGGTCATCCGTCATCCCTTTTAAAAGGATAGAGTTTCTTTAAAGAAAAACTGCACTTGGGTTTAAGTAGACAGTTGTCATGGTTCTGCAGTACTCTACTTCTGTAAAAAGTGATTTGGTTGAATGCACATTCAGGACTCATTGGCTAATTTTTCAACTTATATTTTCTTAGGCATCCTGGAAAGGATTCAGATCTCAACTCACTGATCTGACTAAAAAGGGAAGTATCACTGATACACTTTGCTGTACAAGTATTTTATCTTCATATTTTCCACCCTGCATATAGCAATAGCACATTTTCATTCATACACAGTAGGCCTACAAGTCAAATCCTACCCCTCTGATCTGGGAAATATTGTGTTTTCTCAGTGAATGCACTTGTACTGTCACATTAAAGTCCTTTTTGATGCTATTGTTGCACTATGTGGCCAGAATTGTCCCCAGGCACTTCACTGTAGATATCAGCATATGAATTAATGTAAAAAATTAATTAGCTTAGTATTTTTTATTTATAAATATTCCATCTACTGAACTTACAATCTCCCAAATATTTGCATGTGACAAACCATGTCTAAAATACAAATATTTTTATCCATTGGTACAGATAATTGCTTAGATTTGGCTTTTTAGGGGCCAGTACAGTCCACAAATCAATACAACCACACTGTCCTGTTGGCACAGCAGAGCAGTGGCA
This sequence comes from Neopsephotus bourkii, assembly GCF_033783945.1. Lineage (NCBI taxonomy): Eukaryota > Metazoa > Chordata > Aves > Psittaciformes > Psittacidae > Neopsephotus > Neopsephotus bourkii. The sequence continues at coordinate 1,362,651 of NW_026901541.1, forward strand.
TTGCTTACGAACTTGAGCTGGTGCATCCAAGTGGAGCTGCATTCCCCATTACAGCCACATTTTACTATTCTCCACCGAATAGTACAGACAAGTCCAGAGATTTGTAGGAATTTTGTTGATCTGGCCCAAGAAGTACATTCTTAACATTTCTGAGGTGGGTCATTTTATGTCAGAAGCTGTAATTTCTGTGTTTACTTTATAAAGCAAAATGTTGCTTCAGTTTCTTTTCTCATACAAGTTGGAAAGAGAAGCATACTGGAAGAGAGCCAGTTGCTGTCACTGCAGCTGCATGTGTAGGCATAGAAAAGCAGCATGAATTCTACTTGCCAGAAAGTTGCCAGTGAGCAGCTTCTGTGAGCTGTTGAAACCAGACTTACATTATATCTGCATCAAATTTTCCTTCACTTGGTCATCCCTGGACGAAGAGGTTCAAAATGAAGAGGTGACAAAGTATAAAATATATTTTGCACTGTTGGTGACACATTACCACTATATTGAGATATGCTAATCAAATAACCCAGGCTGGTGTTTCTTTTCAGTGGAATGGACAAAAAAGCAATGCAGTACAGCACCCTTAATCTCTCTGAGGAAACACCTGACACAGGAGTAACACTGACAGGTTCTGAGAAGATCAGCCTCCCATCTCCCAGCAAGATAAAAAGATGCCAGCAGTTGCTCTTCAGGAGGCTGTCAATTAATAACCACATAACAGGTATATCTTTTGACTAGTGTTTGACATTTACATTACCTCCAAGTTCGGGAGAAAGGAAGCCTTTCAGCTCAAAAATTGTTTTCAATCTGTTAAAAAATAAAGTTTTATTTTCAGCTAACTGAATGCACTGATGAAGCTCAACTTATTTCCACTTATTGCTACTGCTTCTATTAAATAGACATAGCTCACTGAGACTTATACTATAAACCATTTGCATCTTGCTGAGCAGCATTCATTAATCATTTCCTCTAGTCACACTGAAACAACTATGATAATCAATTCTTATTGCACAGCTGTGATATGAATAATTTTTAAATTTTGCTGTAATTGTTTTTCTGTTCTACTGAAAAATGGTTTCAGGGAACTAAGGGGGGTTTCTTGCATATGTCTGGAATGTACGTACAAGAATGGCCAAGTATTATTTGGAACACTTAATTACATAAAATTCTGCTGTAGAAATGAAGATTAAGTCCACTCTCCATCTTCTAGGTTTGCACACTGCCTGAAAGATTAAAATCTGCCTTGGTCCAAATATAAATTGATTTTTTTTGTGTGTATTGGATACTTATGGCTAGAATGTAGCTAAGGTGCCAAAGCAAAGGGAAGATGGATAAGTATGCAAAAGCTTTTATAAGGAAGATAATGTTGTGTTACAACACTGTGTATTTCTGAGGAGCAATCAGAACTGCATCTTAAGCAATGGATCAGGTTGCCCAGAGAGGTTGTGCATGTGCTAGCCTTGGTTTTTATCAAGATTTGACTGGACCTCACAGCTCACCCTGCTCTGAACAGGAGATTCATTAGACTACAGATCCCCTGAAGTCCCTTCCAGCTTCATGGAGCCTACCTATGATCCTAAATTTTAACAATAATCCTAATAATAATCCTAAATGTGAGAAAGATATATGTCTCATCTGGGAGATTCTTTCTGTCTAACGGAGCTCTCTGAATTTAAGCAGAAAGGAGCTTTGCTCATGAGAAAAAATGGACCAACTATTTTTCATAGTTTCCCACAGATGATCAGACCTCCGATTTAGAGCTACCACTTCATCTTGCTACTGAATTCAAAGCTAGCTACATTCCCATAGCCAGTGCCAACAAATTTTATTTATCTGCTTGTGTGGCAAATCACAAATTGTCACTGCTCAAAATGAAACAAGTACAAGCTATTAAGAATTCACATTTAAGCAACAATAGCAGCCTCCTCAATATCAATATAAAACAAAAACGTAACACAGCAACTTTATATAGAACAGCAATTGATAGATTAGGGTAAGGTAGATGCATCCATCATTGTAAATACATAATATTGAATGGAGTTATGAAAAATGCAGTGTGAATGTGTATATATTGGGAAGCTGCTTAGTAAATTTCAGTTTTGTCTGAATTTCTATGCGACAGATTCGGAGCTCCTGGCCAACAGGCTCCTTTTGTCTTCCTGTGTGATGTTATACTGATTAGTCCTGAGCACCAACAACCAAACTGTACAATCCATTGCCTGCTCCCCAGACTAGTGCCCCAACTAGCTCCTGCCACCCACACAGCAGCTTCAGTCAGGAGATTATTGTGAGCAAAATAAAGGTGTATGCAGCAGTAAAAAGCTACAGGTTTCAGCTTTAAGTTCCAGGATTCATGTTTTGGAAGAGGCAATTCCCCTGGATTTTAATACAGGCGGAGGATCCTTCCCCTGAGAAACAACTACTCAGAGCTGCTCTGCATGCCCATCCCACTGTACTGCTCCACAAGTACCCACACCAGCCTTACTGTGCAGCTGAGGAAAGCCTAAAGAAGTGTAGCAGCTTTGCTGAGGAAATTGAATTAACTACCAAGATTTTAAAAACAGATAAAAAAGAAACCAGACCACAGGATGAGGTGGCCTTGTTCAGCCTGGAGAAGGGTCCAGGGAGACCTCAGAGCAGCTCCCAGTACCTACAGGGGACCTCCAAGAAAACTGGAGGGGGACGTTTTTACAAGGCCCTGTAGTGACAGTAAAGACGGAGTGGCTTTAATCTGAAGATTTTGATTAGACATTAGGAAGATATTCTTCCCTGTGAGGGTGGTGAGAGGCTGGCACAGGTTGCCCAGAGCAGCTGTGGCTGCCCCATCCCTGGCAGTGTTCAAGGCCAGGTTGGATGGGGCTTTGAGCAACCTGGTTTAGTGGAAGGTGTCCCTGCCTATGGCCGCAGGGTTGGAACTAAATAAGCTTTAAAGTCCCTTCCAACTCAAATCATTCTGTGATTCTATTATATATGAAGACATATTCTGCATGACGCTATTCACACATAGTAACATCTACTATTATCCTGGTGATACCGATGGAAAACAACCCTCTCGGGCCAAGCATCAGCATCCGGATGGTGAGCTCTAAGGAGCACTAGGGAGACGACGCGGCCCTGCGTCTCCTCAGCGACCAGCACCCACCTCCACTGGAGCCAAGAGCGCCCTCCTAATGCAGTACAGTGCTCACAGGTAACGGCGCAACACCTAAAACTCTCTTATAACCAACACAAGATCAATAAACATAACGGAGCCATGCCGCACAACGCCTCAAGGACTCGGTGCTAACGCTGGCGCCTGCGCACAGTACCTCACCGCACGGCCCCGCCCCACGCCGCGTGTCAACGCGGGAGCGCGGCCAGCACCGCTATTTCTTTGGCGTCAGCCACTGATTAGTCTCTGTGCTGACCAATAGCCCAACAGTGAGGGCACAGCACAGCCAGTAGGAGCAAGGCAGGCGTTGCGTGGGCGGGGCGGGTGTGCACGCCGCGGCTGAGGGGGCTGTGGGAGCCGGGTTGGGTGTTCGGTGGTGTTGGGCCGTGTTCCTCATGGCGGATTGGGCACTGCTGCCAGCCCTCCTTCTCATTGTTTTCCTGTATGCCCAGCCGTGCCACTGCGGCAGGGCTCCAGCCTCCTCCCAGGCCGTGACGGCCCGGCTGGCGGCGAAGTGGCCGGCGACCCCACTGCTGCTGGAGGCGAGGTGCGTGCAGCCTCCTCCTCTTCCTCCTCCTTCTGCTACTGCTTTCCTTGGCCGCCGCGCGGGGCCGTTAGGCCGCGGCAGGAAGCAGCGGCGATACCGCCCCTGGCTATCTCCTGGGGGCTGAGGGAACTGGAGGAGGGAGGGGCCCTGTCTTCTCTCCGCTGCGCGGGCTGAGAGGGAAGGTGGGTCGCTAGAAAGGGGTGGCTGCGATTCCCTCCTCTCTTCCTCTGTCAGTCTTTATACAACTCGTTTGGTGTAAGGCTTAGCTGTTCTCTCCAGTGTTACGGCTAGTGCTGACGGGCTTTCCCACTTTTTGACTGTGCTGTTTAAATTGCTTTGCATTTAGCCTGAGGAGAGAGATGCAGTGGGCCAGTCTGCACAGTTGCTACCTTCCACTGAGTAACAGTATCTCTATCTCGCCCGAATTAGTTTACTTTCACCAACTGATTTAATAAGTATTTATATAGGTTCTAGTGAAGATGTAGTAGTTAACCCCACCTGGAGTACTACATCCAGCTCTGAAATCCTCAGGATAGAACATACGGGACCTGTTGGAGAGGGTCCAGGAAAGGGCTACAAAAATGATCAGAGGGACACGGCACCTCTCATAAGGAGACAGGCTGAGAGAGCTAGGATTGTTCAGCCTGAAGAAAGCTTTGGGAAGACCTTATCATGGCCTTTCAGTTCTTAAAAGGGACCTGTAAGAAAGATGAGGAGAGACTCTTTATCAGGGCCTGTTGCGATAGGATTAGGGGTGATGGTTTTAAACTAGAAGAGGGGAGATTCAGGCTGGATGTGAGGAAGAAATGCTTTACAATGAGGGTAGTAAAACACTGCCCCAGGTTGCCCAGATAGGTGGTGGATGAACCATCCCTGGAGACATTCAAGACCACGCTGGATGTGGTTCTGAGCAACTTGATAGAGTTGAAGATGTCCCTGCTCATTGCAGGGAGGTTGGACTAGATGAGCTTTGAAGGTCCCTTCCAGCCCGAACTATTCTATGAGTCCATGATTTCAAAATAGGAAGTGAAAACTTTTTTCAGTATTACATGTTTGTGGCTCCTCTGCCAGTTTGGTTTAAAATCCTTTTGATTTGATTTTTAAACTTATTTGCTGCTGTTTGGAGAACTCCCATGAAAGGGAGAGCTGCAAGCTTCTGTAATCAAAGCAGTGGCAAACTTCCAAAGTAAAGATTAGGAAACAATACACTCATGCTAGCAAGTTGATCTTTTTGGCAGACTTAAGGAGGGAGAAGAAAAGCAATTGATATTCCCTTAAGAAAAACCACAAAACTAAAGAGTGTTACTGGTAAATGCAAGAGTGGGATTTGGAATAAAGCAACCATTACCTTTTATGCCTTGTAAGGATTAACCAATTTCTGCAAGAGTTTCAGAGACTAAAGACCTCCCTTGCATAGCAAAATAGGCATTGTCATCGATAACAGCCTGTAACTTAATTAAAACCTATCACTTGACAGAGCGTGTGTTACCATTTTTGTATTTACCCACTATTAAATAAAGTTTGTGCACTGAATTGATTTTATTTCTAACTATCTGTGGAAAAATAAAGTGCAAAATTGTGTTTATTTCTGCATCAGAGGATATTTTGCTTGCTTCACAGCTCTGATTGTTGAGTTCAGATTGGCAGTATTTCGTTCAAAATTTGTTTTATCCAAAATACACTACTCTTCACTGTTTTATGCTACAGGGATTTTAGATGGTCATCGAATACTCAACACTTGGTTGTTGTTGGGCATTTGTTATTTTAAACAACTGAAGTTTTTACTGTGGTACATCTTTGGACAAAGGCAACCTATGGACAATTCATTTTATTTTTAAACAGTGAATTTATTGCAGAAGATGATAATGAGAAGTTTTGGCAGTTCTTGGAAACTGTACGAGAATTAACAGTTTATAAGCAAAGAGGTAAGTTAAACAGCATGCTAGCTTTAATATCTTGCACTGTATCTAACTTTTAAACATCAAGCTAACACATTAACGAGTTCTAGTCAGGTAGAGCCTAACTTTTCCACTGTTGCTAGGTAGATTTCTTTCCGAAAGCTGTAGTATATTTTCCCCTGAGAGCTCTACCTATACATGAGTTCTGAAAGCAAGGAAAACAAGATGGAGTGAACTGTTACAACATGGAAAAGAAGTGTAAAGATTAAAAATACTTACTTTCTTACATGACTCAGCAAAAGCTTATAAGATATACAGACTTCATGTTTTGTGTAAGGTGGATGTTTGTAGGGGGAGAAAATCCCACAAATAACTAAAATGAGAATGCTAGCTAAAGGAAAAAAAGGAAAAGAATGGCCAAAAAAAAGGTTTGTACTTGTAGGTGGCATAGAGACTGTTTTCTGTCGTCAATATTGGTGTTTCAGAATAAATATTTATCACTGTCAAAGTAAGATTAAAAATACCCTGCCTGATTAGACAGAAGAATAATAAGTTTGCAGAGAAGAACAAAGCACAGAATCCAGCAAACAAAAGTGAGCCACCTCAGAAGATGCCTTGCAAAGCAGTTTACTGGAAATGTCCATGGTAATGAGAAACTTGGAAACCTACCAGGCTTCACAACAGGTCGGTGAATATTAGACCTACTTGGTAGGTCCATAGATAAACAAGGCAAAAAAAGCTTCTAAACAAGGTAAGGCTATTTCATTTTGTTGTTTACTTCAGAACAGTACAGCTCCTTAGGCATGAGTGGGAGGACCTAACACTACTACTAGAAGAGACTTAGGTAAGTTGAATGTTACATTAATAGCCAGAAGCTAACAAATTGTAGAAAGATTATGTGGGAAATGGCAGTGAGATTGCAGAACTGAATCCTTGTTGTGAACACAGGAGTATGTTATGAACAAGGTCTCTCCCTACTCCCTCTATCTTTGACTTCCTAATAGAAAGGTATAGAGAAGATTAAAACAGACGTATGAAGTGATACGAAAAAAAGCCATGTGCACAAGTTAAAACATGGAAATTTTGGTTAGATACTATGGAAAATGTTTCTGCCATGGAGTTGAGTAAACACTGGAACAGGCTGCCCCTGTGAAAGGAGGCTGTGGAATCTCTTCCTGGAGACACTCAAAACTGCTGCACAAGGCCCTGAGCAGCCTAATCTAACATTGAAATTAGATGTCCTCCAATTAAAAGTTTTGATGAGTCGACCTCCATAAGTGACTTTTGGCTTGAATTACTATTTTGGGTTTTTTTTTCTTTGAATGGTTTAGATGCAATTGGTATAGCCCTTTAGACAAGGCTGATGTATAAGATGATGTGCCAGGGGTTTTTATCAGCATCCATCTCTTGTCTGTCTGCTTGGACCAGCTTTCCAAGGAATGTGAAGCTTAGTGACATTTATTATTAGTGACAGAGATGTCTGTTGAAATTAGCTGTTAGCTACATGCTTTACCTACTTCATTTGGATAAACTCTGTGTGACTGAGAATAAATAAATTGCCAGCAGGATGATTTGCATGGCCCATCTTGCCGATGAAGTATTAGATGCTGGTAGGGGGGAACTTTGAGAATGTACTAGAATAGTACTTTAATTAAGCATATGAAGCAATTGGTGTGTATTTTTATCATTATGGCCAAAAGACTTGTATATTTATAATGCAGGAAAACTTAAATTTGTCTGTGACCAAGCTGTTTTTCTAAAAGCCAGTTCATAGCTGGGGTAGGATTATGCAGGCAGACTGATGCTTTTTATGAACAGGATGAGAAGGAAAGATTCTGTTTTACAGGAAAAGAAAGTGGTTATTTAATGACAAAAATCAGATCAATTTGATTCTTCCAACTGGAGTATCTTACTGAAGTCAATGTACTAAATACGAAATAACATCATACTTACCTAGCAATAGTTAAGTCACTTTCAGTGGGGAAATCTGCATTAGACATTTGAAATAAAATGGTCAGCTACAGTGAAGAATACTGATCCTCAAATACCAGAGTGGTACAGTTACTGAAAGGTGTGTAACACTACTGGGAAGAAGTTGGTTCTCTGGATGGTATGGAATGGGTTCTGTCTTTGATGTTGCCTGTCAAGACACATTGATGTAGAGGGATGTTCGTGGTGCATTAGGGCTGGAATAACACTTGAGCAAATTAAATTGGTTGGGCCGATTGACTTCTCAGTTCTGTTCTGGATCATATCAAGAGTAGATAGGATGGATAACTGAGAAATAAAAGCATTATTGTTTTTAAATAGAAACATTGTAATAGAAGGAAAAGAATTACTAGATTTGAAGGCGGAAAACTGAGTTTATAGGTGAATTGGATTATGGATTTGTATTCCAACCCACTGTTGAGTCACAAAGTATTAAAGCTAAAAGGCAACTTAAAAAATCAGATACAGTGTCTTTTTTTATTCTTTTAAATCATCCTTTGATGATTTCTAATCTGTTGCTTACCAGTGCTCAAAACTTGTTATTTTAATTTTAAAATAGTCAAATCAACATCTGTTGTTAACTTGCTCATTTAAAATATTTGGCCATCGCAAATTAGGTCTAGTAATGGTCTGGTTAGCTATGATGCTTGGAACAGTTTAATGGATTTGGTAGGAAATGTGGACATGGAATTTTGTAAAGCATTTAGTGTCATGATGTGTTTGGTTGTTTCAGCATTTTCTTTCTTATGAACTCAAATCAACTTGGAAATGGTTGAGATGATACAATATGGAAAGCATCAGAAAGTTAATTATGGGATACACTATTAAATTAGAATGATGTCTTTGGGTAGCATGGACAGCATTGTGTATCTATACTTAATATGCAGTATACTTTCTGCCAGGCTTGTAGAAGATTTGGAAATGCAGGTGATGGTATTTTAATGTATAAAGAAATCAAAACCACAAAAACTTCATATATATATACCAGCACAGTTACGAAATGCAGACAATTGTATTTTAAATGTGCTACTGCTTTTGTATTTCAGAAGGTTAATTTAGGAACACAGAGTGAAGGTAAATAGCCAGTTTCCTGCCAACTAATTATGAGTGTTCACTGTCTTTCCAAGTGGTTTAGTTTCCATATTGAATTTCCAGCAGCCTCTTAAATACACTTTTAAAAATCCTCAAAAAAAAAAAAACCACCAAAACACCCCAATACAGACATATTAATAGGGAAACCAGTTTATCTGAAGAAAATCTAACAGTATATTACATATATGCAAAAATAATGCAAATTATTTGATGTAAGCTAGAAGACTATGCATTATTCATAACCAAATTATGTAAGTATTTTTTTTATGTACATATCAATCTTAAAGGTTCAAGAGTAATTCATTTCACAACCATGGAACTTCCATAATAATCATGCAATAAAATGAAGTATTGCCTCTCTGCTGGCATCTTGCTTAAATGTCATAGGGATTTGACTGTCCAGTGATTGCTTGAACTGCTGTTACCTGGAATCTCCAGTTCTCTAGCTGATCTATAGATACAGATACACGTCTCTGCAGCACTATCTCACATCAGAGGTAGATTAAAAATAGTGGGGAGGATGGTCATAAAAGGAAAGTAAAGATCTGTATCACAGATAGTAAACATTGATATTTAAGTATGAGTCTGTTGAGCTAGCTGTTCATTTCTTGTAGTCAATCTAACTAATTTCACTACAGGAGTTGAGAGAGCTATTCAGCTGACAAATTTAGGCTGCTTTAGAATGAGCTATGTAGTTGTTCAGGTTTTGTTGGCTGCTAGGCTATATCTTGGCTAGAAGAGAAGTTTACAGATATGTAGCTCATACACATGTTTATATGTCTGGAGCTGTATCCTAGTAATGTTGTCTATTTATTTTTAAATCAACTTTGTTAATGAATTTAGTGATAATATGCTACCATGCAGCATTTTATGATGTTTGTTTCTTTGATTCTCTGTAACAGCCAAAGAAATTTACTGTGACTTCTGCTCTTTGGCATAGAGCACAATGTTAGAATGTACCTGGAGGGCAAGTAGTTACCAAGTTTCAAGGGGCAAGTACTCTGTGAAAATAATTTGCAAAACTGAAACAGTAGTTCTGTATGTAACTTTAAAAAACTTCTTTTGCATTATGAGGATTGCTTAGCATTTGGTGTCTATTAATTTACTTTACTGAAGTTTAAAATACAGTTGTAGCCTGAAAGAAGCCAGCAATGTTAATGTAAGTTGAAGTAGAAGGGGTAGATGCACGATTTGATAAATGTGACATTGTTAATATGTTACACCATCTTTTTTGAAGGCATGTGATGAATTTTCTTTTTCATATTAAAGTCATTGTCTTAATCATCTTGTAGAGCAAAAATATCAGCTCTACAACAGTGAAAGTAGAGCTGGAATCTGTAAGCCAAAGAATTTAAAGACTTGTGGTAAAAATATTTTATTGAGGGGGTATCTTTAGAATTGTATATTTAATAGCTGTTCATTGTGTTCAATAGGATGTTATTTGGGGCTGAGTGGAGAGGTAGAAATTTCAGGCCCAATTTTTATTCCCCAGTGTAAGACACTTAAGATTCAACTAGACAGGGTGTTGGGACATGTAATCTAGGTCATGCTTGCCTAGAAAGGCTGGACCAAGATAATCCTTGAGGTCCCTTCTAACCTGGTATTTTATGATTCTGTGATTATTTTTGTGGAGGTAACTTGAAGAAAACTTGAAAGTATAGTTACTTGAAAGATGTTTCATTCTGGAAGCATTTGCCTCCCAAATCTTTTACATTCACTGCTTGGAATGTGTGAAGACAAATTTCTTCTTTTAGTTCTGCCAGGGCTATATGTAGGTTTATAAAACATAGAAGAGATGGGGTTTTCATCCATTGAGTGTAATGTTAGACAGTGATGAGTATATATAATTTATGGAAAGGCAGCTTTCTGGAAAAGCAGATCATACCCTTTTGTGATTGTACATTTTTTTATTATTTTTTTTTTTCCAGTGAATTACAGCAAACTCAGCCTTTCCAAAGAATCAGTTTTAAGAAGGAAGAAAAGGCTGAAAGGGATTCTTAGAGACTTTAAGAACAAATGCAAGTTAGGGATTGCAAAGAGGAAAGTGACAGGATAGGAAATCCTTAATTGTGAAAATCGTATATAGAACTGCTGGGAGCACTTAATGGATACTTCCAGAACTATGGCCTGCATGCTATTGTATGTGGTCTCATATCTTGTTGGAACCTAGGCCATGGTGAGGGAGTGAAATTTTAATTGCTGCACTTCTCATTTGATACAAGTACTTCTGGGATCTCCAGGAGCCAAGGCAGGTAAATTCTGGCAGGTTAAATCATATGAGATTATTTTCACACTGTGTAAAAATTTTTTGCCTCTTTGGACCCCTGAAAGGGTTTCCTACTCATATGATCATTTCCCTTTCACAATGGGAGCATCTTAGAATAAGGTGCTAGAATAGAATAAGGACACAGATAAGTTCAAGCTGGGCAGCCAGAATGGTTCATTCCCACAGCTCACTTTCCCTTTGCTACAAATTTTCACCTTTACAGGAGAACATTTGAGTTATGTGTGGAAAAGGTCTCGAATCACTTGAATCGCAAGTTTCCTGGTAGTATCTACCATGTAAAATACATGCTGATTACCTAGATCTGGGGAGGCATAAATTGGCAGTTCTGGAGTGCTTCATGGCTGTTTCAACTGTTCCTCCTATGGGAGAGCAACCTCTGGAACAGGGATGGTGCACAATGCTTGATATGGTCACAGCTTTGGTTCTTTGACTCAGATTTGCTTTCAAGAATATCATATACAGTGTATACAGCTTAATTTAAAGTTTTGGTGAGCATTATTCCTTAAACAGATCCAGGTCTTTTTCACAACCTGATGAAACTGCATTGCAGCCTCTTTCTAATTAGGCTTCTTTGCCTCACCCTCCAAAGGCTACATGAGAATATTCACTTGAATTTGCCTCTAAAAGAAGAAATGAACGCTAATTATTTATCATATATTTAACCAATGTTCTTTATTAGCACTTCTGTCATTCCCAAACACCATCCACCTTCCTTGTTGCTCAGAGTCCTAATTTTGTCCTTGAGAAGGCGAGATATGTATGGAGGAGGGAAGCCACTTCACATGTTACATCCACTCTCATATTCTTGTTTATCATGTATCTTTAAGGGAAGAAATAGGCCATGTGAGAGTAGCCTAAAGAATGTCACATTTGGAAGATTTTTATCTATGTAAGTTGCATAGCTGGAGTGTCCCAAGACTAAGTGTGAGGAAATAATTGGTAAGATAATGTATGAAAGTAAGTAACCTTCAGAATATGCATTAAAAGGCTAGCATAAGCTTGACAAAAATAAATCAGTAAGAAAATTCAAGATTTTCTGTATGGGTCTGCAGAGATACTTTGTTGTCTTGAGTGGATTTTTATATTGTTAAAAATGATTTACATGCGAACTAGTGCTTTTGTGTTTACTTTTGTTGTATTTGTGTTGCATTTGGCCTTTCAAATTGGCAGTAAAGGAAACAATTACAAGTGAACAGCATTCAAGATACTTAACTGCCAAGCAGTGCTAACATAATATTTTCTCTCATGTATCACAGATAGGTATGCCACATTATTTATGGCTAAATATTAAAAGTATGTCTTTTTATTTTTTTTTTAATTCAACAGATTCAGAACATTCCTATTACAATTTAATCCTGAAAAAAGCAGGACAATTTTTATCCAATTTGCAAATCAATCTACTGAAGTTTGCACTTTCGATACGGGCATATTCTCCAACTGTTCAGATGTTTCAGCAGGTGATTATATTATCTGATATATTTGGTTCATGATTTTATGTGGTATTTTGGCTGCAGAGTAGGGAATGTTCATTGTTGCAGTTCTGTAAAATATATGTCAACAGTATTTGCAATCAAACATGATCCATTTATGAAAGTGATGCCTAATAAGCTGGTTATATTGATAGATGCAAATATCCATGTTTAATTGTATAGATAGCATTATTTTCAAGGTAGGATTTTTGGAATTGTTCATTGTTGAAACTCAGATCATGGAGAATTTTTGCATTGCTTTAAATAAGCCTGTGGGAATTCAGACATTTTCAAATTAGGAAATTTCCTATAGCTTCAAGTGATTTATATTTGTTCCTTAGTGGGCATCTCATCTCTCATTATTTTAGTATTTGAAATATTGAAAGACTAGTCAAATACCTGGTTTGTTTGGGGAAAAGCATGAGGACGTAATTTCACTGTGCCTCTAGCCTAAAATTGCTCCTCCTCCTTTTAGCAATGCCACCTTCAAGATAAAGTGAGAAATCCATATTTCTAAAAGGGTATAAGCTATAATAAAGTTAGGGGGGTTTGCAAGTGTTCTCTGGAGCAATATCATCATCTCAGACTCGTATCTTTCCATTTTTATTTTTCAGCTTGTGAATCTGGAGTCATTGATAATCCATATGATTCCCACTTTACATGGGAAGAGCTGAATAGAGTTAAAAAAAAAAAAAAAGAAAAGAAAAAAAAGGCAGGAGGGTGAAGTAGGAAGGGGAGAGAGAACCAAAACTGACGTTAATTGTTTGGGATTTATGTGTTAGTACTCAAATCTTTGTACATCAACATGATTGCTGATAGTGACTAAAATGAAAAATACCTCAGAGTACTGCATGTGATTTCAGCTTTGGAGGTTTCTCAGCCCTGTCTTTACAGAACATAAATGGACTTACATTTTCTGGAGCATGACTGCATTTGATAGACCACATCACACAAAGGTTATAAGGTCTTAATCTTGTAATATTTTTCACATGTACCCAATTCTGAATGAGCTTAATTAGAAGTACAACTCAATGACAGCTGATCAGTTATTTTAATCAAAGGGATATGAGTTTAAGTTGAAGTGCAATCAGAGCATTCTGGTTGAGTATAATTGTTGACATATTAGATTGCAGCTGATGAACATCCACCAGAAGGCTGCAGTGCATTTGTGGTTATCCATGAGAAGCACACCTGTAAGACTAATGAAATAAAAAAGCTGCTGAAGAAGGCTACTAAGAGGTAAATTTAATGATTTGTTTTAAGAGGAAAAATAGATTACTGAAGTGGAAAATGTGTTATTGCATATATACTTGTAGTATTTTGAAATTTCTTGTTCTACTTACTTGATAATGCCAAGCCCATAAATACCAGTTTACTGGATATTTAAAGAGTTACCCATTTAGGGTGTTACTTTAAGAGTTACTTTTGGTTTTGAAGTATTTTAAACACTCATGAGACTTCATCAATTACCATAGGATCATTTAGTTTGGAAAAGATCTGTAATATGGAGTCTGACTGTTAACCTAGCTCTGCCAAGTCAACCACTAAACTGTGTCCCTAAGTGCCACATCCACATGTCCCCCAAACACCTCCAGGAACAGTGACTCAACCACTTCCCTGGGCACTCTGTTCAATGCTTGACAACTCTTTCGGTGAATAAATTTTTCCTAATACCCAATCTAAACCTCAGCTAGTGCAGCTTGAGGCCGCTTCTTCCCATCCTGTAATTGTTACTAGGGAAAAGAGACTGACACCCACCTCACTACAACCTCCTTTTGTGTAGCTGTAGAGAGAGATAAGGTCTCCTTAAAATAAAATTATAGAGCTTTGCTTCTCTATCTGCATGGATATTTTCATATTTCTTTTCCCTGGTATGACATAGTCGTGTTTGAGCTAGTGTACTTTCTATACAAACTTACCATTTAATGCATCTCAGATAGTACTTCTGCTGACAGACCTTTCTGTGTAGTCGGTGCCACTGAGTTATAAGGACTTGGTAGAGGAGCCTGTCTCAGCTGGCATAACCTTTCCTCACCTTGTGCTTGACTTCGCACCTATCAAGTATTTTTGCAGGCTTTGTCCTGTGGAAACAAGCATTGGTCCAGCATGAATTTATATCATGAAGTAAAATATGTAGAACCTATTAAAATAACAAATCTTAATATAGTGAGAGTAAAATGTTTAATTTCTATTTTAAAAACTTAATAATTTGTATTTTTTCAAGAGCTGTATGTAAGATTGTTTTGGTTGGTTAGTTAGGGGTTTTTTCTCCTGCAGTGGTCAAAGTCACCATAATATGCATTAGTGTCCATACCACTTCATGCAGTTATGTAGAACTGAAAGTTTACTTAGTAGGGCATATTTCTTGAATTTTGCTTTCTATCAAATACAAACTGGGGGAAAAAAGTGAAAACCTGTAAATTTGTCTCTGGGGATGGTTGATTCTGAAAACAGTTTTATGTTCTACAGGTGTTATTTATGGTATTTTCTGAGCCCACTGACAGAATTACAACTTACTAAATCATTGTCTTTTACTTATTCAATAGCCATGGTTTTTGCAAAAACACTTCACTTCCACTTTGTAATGTCCTATTTTTGACTATTAATTCTGCCTCTCTTATATTCTAGCATAAATTATTTGTACTATATTTTTGCCTTTAAAATTACAGTGAATTCTTCTGGTCATATATTAAGGCATCATGAGGCCTTAACATTTTACCACTATTCTAAAGCCGTTAACTGGTTTCAGCGCATTTTCCTTTCTGGAGATACAGTCCCCACATTTACAAGATTCTGGAAAATCACAGTACTAAACAATAGAACCCTGAAGTATTCAGAATTGAAAGAGTTACACTTCTAGAAATCATTAACTTCGAGAACTCACAACAGAGCTGAAGTTCTTTCTCTTAAATTGCTCTGGTGGTTTGGGTAGTTTTGTGTGCACCAGTCATTCCAACTTTCATCAGAGCTGCAGGGGCAAAATCTTGATCAATTTATTCTCCTCCCCACCCCAAAAGTAGTTGTGTCACTCAAATATTTACAATTCCTGGAGCTAGACTTTGAGAAAAATATGTTCACCTTCAGGTAATTATTTCCATTATTATTTCCAGTGATACTCTGGGTAGTAGATGTGTTTCACTCGTGCTGGAGATGTTTAGCCTAGGTGATACAGGTAGGGCTCTGTTCTGTTCTTTTTCAGTGTGGTGAACAGCTGCTACATGAGACAGTGTGCCATCTGGGTGTTGATTCCTCTAAGCCAGTCATTCATTCCCTCTGTGGCTTTTATGAAAAGAGATATTTTTGTTTTATTGATTCCTTTTGATTTGAAAGAGTTTTCCTTCGTGTTTCACTTTGTTTTTCTGTCTTCTCTCTGTCATGACTTCCACTTAAGCCAGGCCAATGTAAGCTAGGCTTTCAGTTTTGTCCAGAAGTTCCATATCAGAGAAGGACACTAGAAGTGTTCTATTTTTAGGGATAACAGTTCCAAATCTCACTGAAAGAAAAGGCTACAGCACTATTTTGTGCAGATCCATCAGCTCAACCTGAGATTCAGAAAGCCTCAGGTACTTTGGACTCAGGAGAGCCCTAAGAGTTTGTATGTGAAAATCAAGGTTTTGCTTCATCCAGTCCTTTATACAGCAGCTACTGTGATTTTGTTGCAATGGATTGCATGGCTCTGATTGTAGGTATTTTGTGTGTAGGTGCAGTGGGCTCTATTTGCCAAAGGAGAATCTGCTGTTAAACAGTTGAGATTGCTTATCTTGCTAACAGTCCAAAACACAACACTAGGATTTACATGGCTTTTGCTGCCAAGAGCAAAAGCATTGATAGGAGTCACATTTTGCTCAAAACAGTCAGTGCCTCAGAAGGCTTGTCAGTATGCATCTCTGCTGTCGTCTGTCCATCATATTCCTTCTGCATCCCATCTTGGCAACTATCTAGGGAAGTGTATAGTCGCCTGTACTACCCTAGTAACTGGTTAGTGAGCGCTGAGCTCCACATACGTGTTTAGGGTTGGTTTTCGTAAATTTTTTTGGCTGCCCAGCTGCTTTCAGGCAGCCTTCTCATGAGACTGAATCTCTTATAGCAGGAAACTAGCTGTCAGCTTTATCTTCTCACTACTCTTTACTGTTGAAGAGAAACAGAGAGCAGAGGCTTATCTTGGACTTACAAGGGCTGAATACTTTAATTCTCCAATCCAAGGTCATTATGGTAACCCTATGGAGTGTTATTTCACTGCAGCACTTACTGTCAGTGAAGTCTGTTCGTGATGGTATAAAATGCTTCCTTTGAGACTGTCAGTATTCAAGAAAATCCTGGCAGCACTTTGTACCCATCTTCTGAGAACAGGAGTAATTTTTCTGCTATACCTAGGTGACTAATTAGGGAAAGAGAAGCTTCCTTGATTTAGGTTTTTAGCTCTCTAAAAGTGACTGTGGCAGACTCTCTGCATATGAGAAGGAAATTGCACAAGTCACATCCCATATTATGCTTTCACTGTGGCAAATCTGGATCAGTTCTTGAGCAGAGCTTACTCATTCAGGTGTTGTTTCGCACTCCCTGATGCCACCTGCTTTGCCTTGTCCTGCAATGACAATAGGAAAGCTTGTCTGATACTTCTGTGACGTGTGGCTGCATGCACCCAAGTTAATTCTCAAACCAGGCCCCTTCTTTTGTCTCTGCCTTACAGATGTGGTCTTCAATTGCGTATCTACCAATCTACATAGGATGTTGACGTTAAGGCCCTGAGAAACCTGATACAAATTGATTTTGCTTTGAATGAAGGTTTGGAGCAGATGGCCTCCAAAGGTCCTTTGCAATGTAAATTATTCCATGATTTTATATCCCATGATTTTATATTGAAAATATTCCTAAACTGTGTTCTGCTCATGCGTTTCCAGTGTGACTTTCAGTGAGCATCTACTACACACATTTCTGTAGTGTGTGTTGGATGAGAGTTTCTGAACTTGTCTCTGAGAGGTTTGGAGGAAGTTTACTGGTCTTTCAAGTGTGACTATACAAAGGCAACTTTGAAAAAGAAGTGTACTCATCAAAAATTAGCACCTTGAGTAAATTATTCAACCATATCCTCTGTTCTTTTCCATCTTTCCTAAATGTTCTGGTTCTGGCTGGAATAGGGTTAGTATTCTCTCTAGTAGCTGGTGCAGTGTTGTGTTTTGGCTTTAGTCTGAGAACAATGCTGCTAACATATGGATGGTTTAGTTGTTGCTCAGTGCCACTTGGCCTGACCAGGGACTTTTCAGTTTCCCACACTCTACCAGTGAGGAAGGGTACAAGAAGCTGGGAGGGAGCAGAGACAGGACAGTTGACCCAAACTAGCCAAAGGGGTATTTCATACCACAGCACATCATGACCAGTGTATAAACTTGGGGAGATTGACTGGGAAGTGCTGATCTCTCCTCAGGCACAGTCTGGCCATTGGTTTGTGGGTGGTGGGCAATTGTAGTGTGCATCACTTGTCCTTCTTGGGCTTTATTCCTTCCTCTTTTTTCTTTTTTTTTTTTACTAATAATAATTGATACAGTTATTATTTTACTTTATTTCCATTACTAAGCTGTTCTTATCTCAACCCATGGGTTTTACCTTTTTCTGATTCTTCTCACCATCCCAGCTGGGATTGTGAGTGAGCAAGTGGATGCATGGTAATTAGTTGCTATTAAACCATGGCATGAGGTTTTATTCAAAAGATGTTTGCAGTTGTCTAAAAAATCACTGCAGGTATAGAAGACATAACTTTTCTTGTCCTGGCTTTCAGTGGGGAAAGTATGTAGTCAAAATCTGCAAAATTAATTAAATTAACAGAGCTTGATGGTGTTAGAGAAAGATGACCTCAGTTAGTTTCCATGGGTGTTAGCAGCTGTCTCAAACTTCACTGATTATCCTTCTGCTACTCTGTTACTCACTGATTGCTTTGTACATCTCTAATAGATGTAATGAATCATTTAAATTAAAAGCTTCAAGCTGTAACTGTTGCACAAATCTCCAAGTGCTATGCTTTTCATTTGCTATTTATGTTGTGATTTGGTAAAATATATAAAATTATTTATAGTTGATGCTGATTTTTCAGTTTCTTAGACTTTGATTTGCAGATTTGGTGTTCTAAGTTTATGAGTAATCATGATTATTTTGTGCTGATTTTAACATGGTTTGTATATTTTTAGCATTGTTAGATTTTTCAATTATGAAGTAGGAAAACTGCCACTGTTACTTTTTTTTTCCTGAATATATAGTATCATGATTCTTTGTTTTAAAACCAGACCCAGACCGTATCTTTTTAAGGGAGATCATAAATTCCCAACTCTCAAAGAGGATGGCCCAGTGGTTGTTCTTTATGCAGAAATGGGTACGAAAGACTTTGTCAAATTCCACCGGATTTTGTCTGAGAAGGCGCAAAAAGAGGAAATTGTTTATGTTCTCCGGCATTATGTTCAGGTATGCCATCCAAATTAATGTTGATTCAGTAAGCTGTTAGTGTTCTGTCTTTATTTTGCTTGGGTTTTTAGCAGAACACATTTTCTACATTTACTTTTGCATTTGCCTAAATTGCTTGCAATATATGTTCTCTTTTTAAAGCTTCCTAGATGAAGTAATTCACTTAATACAAGCTCTGAAGCTAATAAAACATTATAATATTACCTAATTATGTATGCAAGCACTGTTTGCATCTCTAATTGATCTTGAAACATGTCTTTTTGCATTGTATGCCTAGATTTTCTATGTTGTACAAAGATCTTGGATGAATCTTGGTGCAGGAGACTGAACGTATTAGTATTAGATAGAAAGTCAAGTTTAAAAATAATTAATTGTACTTATAATTTTCTCTGTTCTCTGTATAATCCTCTGTGTTCATTGTAGTACAGCAGCATGGGCTGTCACAGTCAACATCACTGACCAGTTTTTTGATGCTTGCATTGCACAACGTCAGTATTTTAAACATAATGTTTCAGAATGCTTTTCTTAACTTACTTTTATCCCTAAAACAAAACAAGACAGATACCAGTACATGGAACTACATGGTCCCCAGTTTTGGCTATTGGAAGGTTTTAGTAATATGTATTCAAAGAACAGCTCTTAAATAGTGTGGCTAATACGGATAATTCAGGGACATTACATTCATAGTTTGCAGATGACTTTGAGGTATTTGCTTACAGTAATGAAATATAGAATTTGAGGAAACCAGTCTTCAATTCTAAATAGTGTGTGGTCTAGATTTATTGAACTTAGTTCCTTTATGCACTTTTACTTTAATCAAATACCTACAGTCTCCTTGTTCTGACCAGTTTATGCACCCAGTTACCTTGCTTCCTGGGCTTTTTCCTCTCTCTGTTCAGGCTGCTCTTCTCTTTTCTACCTTTCTCACAACCTACATTTTTATTCTTGGCTCCCAACTGGGACAATTCCTCCTCCTTTTTTTTTTTTTTTTTTATTATATACCAGGAGAGGGAGCATTGAGAGCAGAAGAGGTACAGTCTTTCTGCTGTCTTGTTTTATTTTTGCCAGTATCACTGAGTGCAGTGCTCTCTCTGCATAGATTTGCTTAGAGGACCAACTGGGTAAACCTCCAGCCCTGCTGGCTTTACAGCTGTGGGTTGGAGGATTCTTAATACAGAAGGATTCTTACAAATTGCAAGCTAAAGCTGAAAGGCTTTGAAAAAATTTCTGCCATGCATGTGCAAATTGCATTTTGGAAAGGGAACTTTTGTACATTTTGGGCAAATTAGGGCACATTTTCAGAAATAACTATGCCCTGAGTAATTATGCTATTGAATATCAAACTCCCAGTCCACAGCTAGAAATAGTTATTACTTGTTTTTAATAAGTAGAGACCTGTTTTTAATAGTGATACTTTTAACACATTTTCTCAGTCCCTCTTGCAGAAAGTGATTAATTCTGTCATCAAAATTTTTTAAATAATTCCTCTAATGCAGAAACAGAGAATTTCCTCCTGACATCTTGAAAGTCTGTCAAAATTACAAATAAATCAGTAACAATGTAAAATATTAATTGTAAAGCATCAATAATTATGTAGGGTGCTACAAAATCTACCTCTAATCATAGAATGGTTTGGGTTGGAAGGGAACTTAATGATCATCTAGTTCCAGCATCCCTGCTATGGGCAGGGATACCTTCCACTAGACCAGGTTGATCAAGGCACCATCCAGCCTGGCCTTGAGCACAGCCAGGGGTGGGACAGCCACAGCTTCTCTGGGCAACCTGTGCCACTTATAGTGAAGAATTTTTTTCTAATAACTAAATCTGCTTTCTTTCAGTTTGAAGCCATTACCTCTTGTCCTGAAGGACTGTTCTAGTACTTCTAATATGTGAAGGGACTACAATTTCGACAGAGCCTTTTTGTGGTCTGCGGGAGTTAAAGAAGGCCTTTGCTCTCTGTTACACACCTTCTCAATGGACTTTCAATTTGTCTTACTTGATTCTTGTAATTTGTTTTGTGTAGCATTTAGTATTTTGAATCCTAAACTGAAAGATGAATTAAACTTCTTTTTTACTGCCATAATTGTTTAAATTTACAATATTAGATATTGTTAATCTCCTATAAATATAGTTTTTTAAATTATATTTTTTGTTCTGTTAAAATAATGTCAAACAGAAACCAAGTTCCAGAAAAATGTATTTATCTGGATATGGTGTAGAACTTGCAATAAAGAGCACAGAATATAAAGCGGTGGATGACACACAGCTCAAAGGTATGTATCTCATCAGAGATACTATTGAAATATATTACAATCTTTGGTTGTAAAGTCAGTAATATTTTAAAATACTTAATTTCTTATTAGAGAAGGAAATCTCAAGCATTAGGAACTAAAACATCAAAATATATGTAAGCATTTGTAAACAGTTGTGCTCAGAATATATGGTTCATTACCTGACCTCTGATTGTTGTGTTCTATGGCTCTTCAAAACGTAATCCATTCTTCTTACTTTCAATAAGTACAAGATTGTTTAACCTTTGTTCTTCAGTTACTTCATGTTTGTTGGCATCTCTTAACTGCTAATTACTACAGCATCTAGTAGTTTCAGAGGTGAGGGGTTTTTCTGTGAATTTAAGTGGAAATACTTTCACAATCCTTCTGTTGGAAGGATGTGCAGAATCATAGGATTTGGTACCAGTGTATGTTACTACATGTTGAAATGGGACATTTACCACAGAAAATGGTAGCTATAGAATTTTGATACAGATAAATTACTTTGCATGGACACTTGCAGGATATAGAGGTAGTTAACTCTCTTTGGTAAGGCTAAGGTTTAATACCCTTTGAATCAAGTAAAAAATAGTTTATTTTCTTTAAGGTAAAGAAACTGATCTCTTATATCAAATGGTAGCTGGAGATGCAAGCACTCTAAAGTCATCATGCTTTGCAAGCATGAATTTAGTAGTAGTTGGCTGATAAGAGTTATGCCTTACCACTTAGTCAAACTGAGGAGTGGCTATTTTTGGGAAGTGAACTATTTAACCATATCAATTTCATTTATGTAAAAAATGTAAATATTGTATGAATTATATTTAAACATTAATTTGAATGTTGATAAGTTCTGTGAAGTGATTCATTCTGATGCCAAAATAAGAAGGTGTAAATATAAATCTAATTGAAATTACATCTCAGAATGACAACTTTCTGATTGTATGTTTCTGTTAACCATTCTGTAATTCATAAGAACATAATACATCAGTAACTTTCTTGGTTTATATCGTCTACATGTGCTATGTGTTCAGAAACAAATGAGACAAAGGAAGACGAAGATGAGGAGGAGGAGGAAAGTGATATTCAAGGATTTCTTTTTGGCAAATTAAAGTGAGTTGATATAACTAAACTTCTACATTTGTTTCTGGAACCTGAACCAAAAATATTTATTTTTATTTAGTAGAATTATGAGAGATTTATGTTGGAAATTATTTTTCTCTGGGCACCATGCTCTTCTTCAGGTCTGACTAGTGATTTGTATGCTCAGTAGCTGGATTTTTGTCAGTGATGGTAGTTTATGAAAGATGTTCTCAGCATTGTCTCTCCTATATCCTTTGTAGGTAACACAATAAACTGTGTACAGTTACAGTTTATAGTAGTTAGTATGCAGTTAGTTATATGTTATTCTATAGTAAACCAAATATATTAATTATATAAATAGTATTGACACACTTCTACTGTGTGTTAATGCTATTTAATCTTTGAGTTCATATATTCCGTCAAAATTTTGTGGCAGGGTTTGAGACAGAACACTACAAAACACTGAACTCATCCTTGGAATTAACTGGCTTTTATTTCTCAGAAATCATTTCTTCTCACCACAAATCCTCATTTTTTCTTAAGAATGAATTAAAATTCTAATTCTTGCTTATTACCCTAAGAATACAGTATTAGCTGTGAGCAATATTATGGATAAAAGCAGATGCTGATGTATGTCACGGATGTGTTTTTAAAAAAAAATATGGTTTCTTGTAGACAGATGTATCCTGATCTGAAAAATAATCTGAAAGAGTTTAAAAAACATCTAATTGAAACTACTGACAACATGGAACCACTGAAGGTTTGGGAGCTACAGGGTATGTATGGCATTTTTTTTTAACACAGTATTCTGTTTAATTGTCCTTTATTATGTTGATGTTTCAGCATTATGATAAAAGCTTCTTTTAGAAAGAGATGTATAGTTTCATAAAAAGGCAGTATTATCTCAAGTATTAAAGAAGAATGTGTTGCTGTCTTGTCGTAGTATTATGTGCTAGAAATTAAAGGAGCGTTGAAATAGTTTTATGAGATGGAGCATCGTAACTAGCTCTGCTGATTTTAAAGACAGGAGTTATATTGGTTGTTTTTCTACCTGATATTTTATGTCAGATGTTAAATTTAGTTCCAGATATTTTTTTGAGAGGTCAGGCGAAAAATATAATTTTGACGTGACTGTTAAGACAAAAGATAGGTTGACAGTTTATTTTCTTTGTAAATTCTAACTTTATCAGTGCACTGGAGTTCATGTTGGTACTTTTTTTTAATACAACATCAAATGGAAAAACATGCTTTTAAAAGAAGTTGATTTCTGAACAGCTTCTGTGCGATGACTTGCAGGACATTTTGTAGCTTGAATGGAATTATACATCACTCTAAAATACATCCCTAAAATGTCAAAACGTTATAACACTTAAGTTTAGGCAACTAAATTTTGCCTGTTACATTCTTCAGTTTTAGAGGAGAACCTGTTTAAAACTGATTTGTCTACACTACTATAATAGCAGTGCAGTGAAGGAGACAGGGCAGTCATCTGAACTTGAGTTTCTTTTGGGGATCCTCACTATAACAGAGCTTGTTAGCAGTGTCCAGCCTGAAACTAGCTATTTGAGATCATTGTAGTTTATTTACAGTCTTTTATCAGTGAAATCCTCTTCAGCTGCAGGGTTTATCTTGGTCCAAAAAAAAATATTTCAAAAAAATTGGATTTCAGTTCTAAGAAATCTACTGTGCAAATAAAAAGAAAATTCTCTTTTTGTCTATGTAATTTTTTTACACAATTTAATATCACTCTCTTGATATTCAAACAGAAGTGACTGTAAAACTTTGATCCCTTTGGTGACTATCTTCACAAAAGCCTATACAGGGTTTAGTGCTCTGTTTAGTGATGGCCTTTTCTGTGGTGTCACGGCTGTGTAAATGAAAAGTGAAATTGGTGCTGCTCCCCAAGCAGTGTTGAGAGTAGTTAAGTGTTCGGATGCTGTTTGTTCAGTGCCAGAAAGACTGGTACTGGCTTGTGAGAAGTACGTTCAGGGCCTTCTCAGACAGGGGGTCTTCAGCCCCCTCTTTGTATGGAGCAGTTGTTTTGTTAGTCTTATTCCTGACATAACTGGTAGCTTTCTCTAATTCATTTTTAATAACTAATTACAGCAGCTGAGTAATGGCTCAGGTACTCTTTGATTTCTCTTAATTAGCTTCCAAGTAAAAATGTAATTAAATTTATCCTGAACTCCTTCAGCTACAGGGCATACTTCTATTTATAAGTGACCGTTTATAAATACCTATTTATATATACCATTCAGGAGTTGTCTTTCAAGAGCCTTTATGTTTTAGGTAGGTAATTAGTTTTACTATTCATAGTGAAAAATGATGCACAGAGTACCAGTGTGGTATTCCCTTTAATAACTCATTTTTTTGTGTGTGAACAGCCTCTTGATCTCTAGTGCTTCCTTAGCTTTCAAAGTATGCTTCGTGATCTGTTTTAAGCTCAGTATCATCTTTTCACCAAAGTGCCCTACACTGCTCTCAGCTGTGTTAGGGTGCCACAAAGGGAAGTTTGTAAGTGACAGTCCCTGACCAGAGATAAGCAAAAAGATAAAAAGACATGTCAGTTTGCCTCAATGGGATTTGAATATTTGTACTCTAGATGGTCATCATAAATTAGAAATGAGTAATAATTTATGAAGGATTTTAAGTGAGTGTCCTAAGTTTAGCTGGTGAAAGATTACTATCTATAGTAACAGCAGCAATTGGGTATTGCTTCACCTGTTCACAGCTCATGTGGCTGTTGAAAGGAATCTGAAATATTCTTTTTTTGAAATGGTGATCTCGTTGTACATTTTGTTGAAAGTATTAAGAAATACCAAGTTAACATTCCAACTGTCAGGCTCACCTTTTCTTCCAGCCAAGTTGTACCTTATCAGCCTGAACTAGGAACCCATGCTATTCACTTTTCTTCAGCCCTTTTTTTTCTTTTTTTAAATTCCAAATTGAATTGTAAAGATGGTGTGAAGTTAATCTAGGAAGCATCCCCTATTGCTTTCTGCCCAGCAGTTTTTACTATATTTAGTATCAGCTTTCCTCAAACTGAATAACCTGAGGCCTTCAGTTGCTGCTCCAGTGTCTTAACTATCAGATTATGAGGAAAAAGCATCATTTCCCTGAGGTATCCAAAGTACACAGAAGCACCTGGTATATTATTGCCTTACCCTATTGGTAGCAAAATTGGGTTTTCCCTAGTCTCACGTGCCAAGATTTGTCACACACAAGTTAGGCAACAGGGAAGGCTAGCTGAATTCCATCATTCTTTTTTCCAGTGGATAGGCAAATGGATTATAAACTGTCCTGATATATGAAAATTACTTCATTCTGAGAAGAAGCATAGAAAAAAAGTGAGATCACTTTAAAAATGATGCTAGACACTTAGAAGAACTGAAATTTGGCAGTAGATTGGCCTTCGTTTCCTGAGTCTCCATATTCTCTTCCTGTGAAATTGCTACAACTCTTGAAAATTGTACACCTCACATGCTCAATACAGCCTTTTACATTTAATATATCTGTTCTCTGAAAACCTTGTGAAGTCCTGGAGCTGGAAAGATCTTGCTCTTTACTAGTTATGGGTGTCTGCGGGTTGGTGCCTATCTAGGTTTGAGCATGATACCCTTGTGATGCTCTCATAATACCAGATGATGATTTGTCTGTTTTTTTTTCACTATGTTATTGTAAACTTAGAAATTATATGTGCAATGCGTATGCTCAAGATGGCCTAGCAGATTTCTTGTAGGAAAGCCTGAATTTGGTATTTCCAACTTTTAAGTGCCTTTTTGACCTTAATAATATTTTACAATATATAATTGAAGCATAAAAAGTGTAAATAGTGAGAATGTGTATATGGAACAGTTTCCTGATTGTAGGCAGTATTGATTGAGAGCGATATTTTCAGTGATGGTGGTTTATTCTTTTTTCCCCCAGATCTTAGTTTTCAAGCAGCTGCTCGAATTATGTCTACCCCTGTTTATGATGCCTTAAAGATCATGAAAGACATAGCTCAGAACTTCCCAATAAGAGCCAGGTATGACACTTCAGCATGTTTTCCAAATACTATTTTTATGTTTGCATTTGAATTTAATGACAGTAGTACAGATTTGTACCCAAATCCTGCAAATATATTCATGTTTTACATCTTGCTAGATGGATTCCAGGCAATTCCATTGAGTAGAAAAGAACTCCTGGGAGAGCTTATGATTTGTCTCTTAAATATTTCCTGTCTAATGCAGACGATGCCATGAAGGCATCCTAATCCTTCAGGCATGTATGGTTGCATGCCTAGTTCTGGCTTTTACTGGATTGGTATTGTCCCAGGTGGAGAATTCTGTTGATTAATAGCAGATCTACTCACAGCAGGGAGAGGCAAAATTCTATTAATAAATTTCATGGGGGATCCACACAAATTAGTTCTAAGCATAACACTGCTGATAAAATTGGGCCCCAGCTACTGTAGGCTAGTGTTCTTACTGGGGAAGACCTGTCTCCCATAACAGATTACTTAATAAAAGATCAAGATTATTATTAAATAAATTATCACCATTTCCCTCCGTACTAATATAAAAAATTGCTCTTCCTCTAAGCTAATTGTATTGTAATTGAGAAATGCTTTTCTTTATATTTAGTAAGATCTTCGTGTAATCCTATCAGCAATATTTGCTTAAATTACTCAAATATGATGCTAAACAGTCTTCTTAACTCAGTGTGCTTTCGCAGTTTACAAATGTTGTTTAATTACCAATGTGTTTCATTGTCATCTCTGATCTTCTTTTAAGGAAAATCTACACTGTAATGGAAAAACCATCTTTGTAACCTCTCATTTCAAGGAAGAAAAGTAACTTTCTAAATGCCTGAAACATAATTATTATGAAATAAATGGGGTTCAAGTTTACACTTAGATTAGCAGTCAGAATATGCCACTTTCCTTTAGAAGGTAGAAGAAATCTAATGTTGAACTGTAAGGCCAGTTCTGTTATTTAAAGGACAGGAAAAAGTCAGTTTGAAGTATGCTAGATGACATTGAAATCACCGATTTAAAAGGTCATTAAATGGTTACATCCAACTCCCACTGTTTACCTGTGGCATTAGAGCCTAATTTACCTACTCTTCAAACATTTTATTTTTATGGGTAAAAGTATGAGAAGCCTCTAGAATTGTTAAAAGGGGAATTGCAGTTGCTGTATGATTTATTCTAACAAGTTATTCTAGCGTGTTATTTTTAACAAGACAGAATGCAAATATTTAAATAATTTAAAGTTAGTAGGTCTGCATTGACAACAAACTTAAATCAACAGGGCATTACATAAAAACAGTAAACAAAGTATATTTCCTTAGTATTCTAGTCATGCTTAACCTGCTGAGTCAAAAAAAAATGGTCTGAAGAAAAATAGAAAAAACAGGAAATTAAAGATATCTGATCACTATAATAGTAGTTTGTTGTGGGTTTGGTTTTTTTTAATTTCACACAGTTTAGATAAGAAAACAACCATTTTTTAATTCTGCAAATTTGGCTTGAGAAGAGTGTATAAAGACTTCAGAACTATAGCTATGATACTGAAAATTAAGTATTGAACCCCTTAAAATAGAGGTGTTCCTTAGAGCATAAAAAGTGAATATCCCATTCCTCTGGAAGTTTCTTTCATTTTCTAGTTTATAACCTTTTTCTTTTTTTTTTTTTTTTTTTTGGTGGGGGGGTGCTCACTATTTCTAGTTTAAAAGGTTAATCTGAGGTAGATTTTTACAAGAGGTCATTAGATGTAGACAGTGTAACAGCTGATATATGCCATGGCAACATTTTGATCATTCATTTTATAGGATATTTTTATATACATGCCATAATTATCCAATATATAAGCAGCAATAATAAGAATGACAATACTCTGTTTCTTTCTATTCATTTATCATTCATGAATTAACATTGTGAACATCTTAAAAGTTTCATTTTTTTTGACCTGATATGCAATACTACATAGCTACATATTCTTCCAGGTAAGAATCAAGATGCATGAAATTGTGATAGAAAATATTACAACCTTACGGTCATGTAAGAACATTCCTACATCATGTAAGATGGTAAATACTATCCATTTACTTTCAGGCAGTGAAGTGTTTCTTTTTAGTGGGTCCTTGGCACTTAAATTCAGAAAAACATGTGTAAAACTTTGTGAAGCTCTGAAGCATTGAACAAATGACTGAACTCAGAATGGAAAGATGTCTTTCATAGGTGCTTTAATCATAGAGTCATAGAATGATTTTGGTTGGAAGGGACCTTAAAGATCATCTTGTTCCACCCCCCTGCCATGGGCTGGAGCACCTTCCCCTAGACAAGGTTTACACTTGTTACGTCAGATTCCTGGGGTGCCCTTTTCAAGGGTCACCCATCACACTTTGAAGTCTTGATAGAATCTTGCATTGTCGAGAGCAGTGCGTAGACAAGGAGCTAGCTAACAATTCTTTAATGTATTGCTTCCTTATTACCAAAAGAGCCATCAGTTAAATCTTACCTTTTGCTGATACTTACCTTTTGCTTTTACTTCCTTGCTAATGTTGGGCCAGCTTTGCCTTCTTTTCACCTTTTTATTATTTTCACATTCATTTTTTATGTTTCTGACTTACTACTCTAAGCTATTTGTAAAGATTTAGGTTGTTCTTTTTATCTGTGCAGTTTTTATCACTTGTGTATGCAGAATGAAGCATTGATTCTGAGAGCTGCAGGCCCTACTACTACTTATATTAGGTTTAGCAGGATAAAAATCAGATTTTATTTTTTTTTAAGCTCCAAAGTATTTTTTTTACTTCAGGACTCTCTAAAACAGTTGTGAGGAAGTCAGAATAATAGTTGCAATAGTACTGCCAGACATTGAATTTCCACCTTGCGATGGAGTCCTTCTGTTAAGTAGCTGTTAATGAGAAAAGTTCTGTAGTGTGCCCTAATTATGTCTATTGCTGGTAGAAGGTCCCTTAAGGCAGTGTCCTACACAGTCAGGTTTTAAGACTTCTGACTTGACAGTATTTTTTCCTAATCCTTCTCCTCCGTTTTTCCAAATATAAATTTGGCTTCAGATATTCTTTTCTTTGTAATTATTCTTTATCATATTTTTAAAAATCTTAAGCAGCAATATTTCTTTTTAAACAAAAATGTTTATAGTTTCTTGCTTTCCTGTCTACAATATTTATTTCAAAACAAGTGAACACAGAAAGTAGTACAATAGAAGATACATTTACTTAGTATTAAATACAAACCATTTACTACTTTATGTGCGTAGAGAGTAGCTAGCAGCATGATTATAGAGCTTTATGGGAGAGTTCAGTTTAGTTGGACAACGATAAGCAAGTTATTAAGCACATCCTCCAGTAACTATATAATATTATAGTCCACGTTGACTGTTCTTTTTTTCAGTGCTGTCTTTGACATCACAGTTTGAGTTACACCTTTCTCATTTTAAGCCAAGGAAATCCCACCAAATATGGCTTAGTATAAAAATACAGCTCCTTCTTGATCCATTATTATTATCCTTTTATCATGTGGTCCAGAAGAGATTCACAGTCACAAAAATAATCTGGCAGAATATTTAGAGGGGTAAATAGGAAAAGGGTATTTAACTGTGGTGAATTGTGTAATATTTATAAACAAATCTTGGAAGTCATATTGTTTGCACTTAATAAGAAGTCTCTTTGATTGCCTGGAAAGCTTAAGTATTTTGTTTAAGGTAAACTGATTCTACGTCTTATTTCTGACCTATAGCAAAAAAATGTGGAGTTTACTAGCAAGATCCATTCTAAATCAGTTTATTTTGGGGGAGAGGTGAGAATTTATGTTATTAAATAACTGCTTTATTATCCATAATTGAAATCGGCTTAGTAGGATCATTCTGTTTGTTTAATTAATTTCCAGATTTAAGATTACTTCAGTTTTTCTTAAAGCTCCATACTGATTTGCTAAAACATGTACAATTGTGTTTTAAGAAAAATATTTATGTATGCAACTAGAATATTTATTCTGGCATTTATTGGGAATTTAGGTTAATATGGTTTAGAGGTTCTTAATGGAGGGAATAATTTGCTCTGAGAGTATTTTATGATAGCCTCATAATTACAAATCTCATATACAACACGTTGTGACAGAGGAAGTTAAAATAGCCTTCCACAATGTTATTGAAAGGTAAAAAAAATGAATAAATGGATTATCTTCTAAAGGTCAAATGACTAAGGAAACTAAAATGTTGACTGGCTGTGAATGATTAACATTTTCAACTCTTTCAATTTCCAAATCTTTGTTCTAATTACATCTAATTTTAAAGTAGTTATTCTTTGTGTATTTTCCTTGCCTTTGACCAAAACATTAAGTTATATCCTTGGCTGTCTGTGCTCTAATGTTGAGTAGTATTGAGTTAGTAACATGAAATTAAAATATACAAATATTGCATGTACTTAGGTAATAATTTAGATCATCAAACAACTTTTTCATTATATACATGCTATTTTGCAGAAGAAAAAAAAGGAAAGACAACGGTAAAAAATACGCTGATAATACTATTTCAACAAAACCTGGCCTAAATTTGGAACCTGGGTTTACTGGAGTAACACAGAACAAACTGGTTGCTTTGGGGAAAAAAACAAAACTGAAACTGCATTACTCCTTTTTTAAGTCTTAATTACAGAATTTTTCAATTGCAGTGCATTGGATATGGTATTAAAATACATACTTCACGTTATTTAGTGCATTTTTTTAAATACAGTGGTTGAGTGATGCAAATGCTTTATTTTTACAGATCACTGACCAGAGTGCCTGTAGACAAGAAAATGCGAAATGAAATAGAAGAAAATCAGAAGGTTTGTTTTTATTTCATCAAATGAGCATTTGAGTTGCTATCATATTACTGGTTTTGGAGTTTTTTATTAGTGTAGCAACTTTGACATAGTTTCTATCAGACAAAGAGCTAATAGTCTTAAACATCTTTTGCTAAATAAATAACACTGAAATACTCAGTTCAGATTTTTCACTTCCTGCTGTTCTTGATACTTTTCCTCTTCCCTCTTTTGATTTTACAGAGTTGGGCAAGGACAAAGAAGTTCTGTAGTGTTATGTTCAGTCATAAATTGTGTGCTGTGACAGCAAAATAGGTGTAAACTTTCTAAAGCTTTGGTCTTGAATCTAGGCCTGCTGCTTATACTATGGTTAACATATAGTAGCTTTGAGCTCTCCACATTCTCAGAATCACACATGCAACTATTCTGCAACATATTTTGAATGTCATCTTTGGTGCACCGCATCTTTTGTGCCTTGTGTCACATGAGGAGTCACAGTTCATGTGATTTTGAGTGGTCTGAGATGTATCCTGAGTTTCTAAAACTTAAAACCAGGGGAAGTTTAGATTGGATATAAGGAGGAAATTCTTTCCTGTTAGGGTGGTGAGGCACTGGAATGGGTTACGCAGGGAGGTTGTGAATGCTCCATCCCTGGCTGTGTTCAAGGCCAGGTTGGACAAGGCCTTGGGTGATATGGTTTAGAGTGAGGTGTCCCGGCCCATGGCAGGGTGGTTGCAACTTGATGATCTTAAGGTCCTTTCCAACCCTAACTATTTTATGATTCTGTGTTCTGTTTGTCAGATTCATGGCATCTGTTGTATTTTCTGTCTCAGTGCAGAGTTTGTATTTTTTCTTTCAAGTTGAGTGTTAAAATTAAATGTTAGCCAGCATGCTTTGAGGACTGGTCACATGCCATGACATCCATAGCACTGTCCTTAATCTTGCTCTTCAGAGCATGTGTTTTCATATGGTGTTAAAACTGACCAGCACTGTAGCAAAAGAGTTGTATTGTTTATTTATCGTGCTCCTGTACTTTTCAACATTTCCATGTATCACTTTGCTTTGTATTCATTCAGGCCCTTTCCTCTTGCCTTGCCAAGACTAGTATTTCTAGGGAAATGCTTTTCCAGTTCCACCTTTTAAAACAGTGAAAATGCTGAATGTCCCTGTTACACTGATGCAGTCTTCTCATAAAGAGCTTGTCATCTCCACTGCTAAGCATTAGGCAGGCCTTTTGTTTCTTGCACTAGTGAAAAGTCTCATATTTTTCTCTCAAGGAAGCAAACCAGTATCTGCATGGTGCTTCATTGCTTTCTACATATAGCTGAGGTATGTGTTTTCCTATATGTCTTTCTTGTTAGGGTTATGGTCAGGATAAAGCAAATCAAAGCCCTGATAATCATGGTATCACCAGAGTAAGAGTGTGAGTATCAGGACTTTGTTTCTTGATGAGGTCTTTACAATGTCTTTCTCAAATTATAGCTCTGTTAACACAAAAAATCAAAACCAACTGCTTAATGAAAAACTACTCTCGTACTCCAAAATGCAAAACAGTAGAGGTGTATGAGGAATGACAATTATTACTAAATATAACTATTAAGAAAAGTTACTAAAATTTTGGTTGAAATTAAGATGTCTGCATATTTATGTGTAGTCATTGAACATCAAAAACAATGTAGCTCACTCAGTGGTTGTCTTGTGGGCATTACTGAGTTGCCTAAACTTGAATTTCTGATGTCATTTGAGATGCCTCAGGCTGTCCAAGTTAGCCACACAGGTCTGGCAGATGTGTGCACTGAGGCATCTATTCACTTTTGCCTAACCCATATTTTCTGGTCCAAGATACCTTATCCTGAAACAGATGATGTTGGGTATCTATTTGCTTGGTGCCATGGTTTAAACCCAGCCACGCAGCTCGTTCACTCACTTCCCCCCTTGTGTCCCTCCCCCTACTCCCGGAGGGACGGAGAGGAGAATCTACAGAATGCAACTCCTATGGACTGAGATAAGAACAGTTTAGTAACTAAGGTATAACACAAATCACTACAGCTACCACCAATAATAATAATGATAAAGGAAATAACAAGGGAAGAGAATACAACAGCTCACCACCCGCCGACCGATAACTTGCCCCCGCCCCTCCAGCCTGACCGAGCACCGACCGATACCTAGTCCAACCCCGCAGTGATCCAGCCCTTCTGGGTAACTCTCAGTTACATCCTGGGCATGACGTGCTGTGGTATGGAATACCTCTTTGGCTAGTTTGGGTCAGGTGTCCTGTCTCTGCTTCCTCCCGCCTTCCCCTCCTCCCTGTCAGAGCATGAGGCTCAGAAAGTCCTTGGTCAGAGTAAACATCACTTAGTAACAACAAAAAGCATCAGTGTTATCGGCTCTGTTCCCAGGCCGAAAGTCAAAACCACAGCACTGCACCAGCTACTAAGAAGGAGAAAAATGACTGCTACTGCTGAACCCAGGTGTCGTGGCTTAATCCTAGCCAGACAGCTTGTTCACCCACTCCCCCCCTTTCTTGCCCTCCCCCTACTCCTGGAGGGACGGAGAGGAGAATCAGAAAGAATGCAACTCCCACAGGTTGAGATAAGAACAGTTTAGTAACTAAGGTATAACACAAATCACTACTGCTACCACCAATAATAGTAATGATAAAGGAAATAACAAGGGAAGAGAATACAACACTTCATCACCAGGCGACCGATAACTCGCCCCCCCAGCCCAACCAAGCACCGACCCATACCTCCTCCAACCCTGCAGTCCCCTCTCCCCCTTCCAGGTCACTCCCCAGTTACATCCAGGGCATGACGTGCTGTGGCATGGAATACCCCTTTGGTCAGTTTGAGTCAGGTGTCCTGTCTCTGCTTCCTCCCGCCTTCCCTCCTCCCTGGCAGAGCATGAGGCTCACAAAGTCCTTGGCCAAACCAAAACATCGTTTTTATCAGCTCTGTTCCCAGGCCGAAAGTCAAAACACAGCACTGCACCAGCTACCAAGGAGAAAAATGACTGCTACTGCTAAACCCAGGACACCAGGACAGTTGGTCAACTGAATTACTTGTATGATTCCATGACTGTCATAAGGATCTTAGGCACCTATCACACTAAGCTTAAATTTCATCTGACATCCCATCTGCAGTCTAAAGGCTACAGGCTCTTAGACAGCTAAAAGCTGAAATATGTAGAATTAAGGTAGGGAAACTTCCTGAAAACTGCTGCTGGAGCACTATAAATTGGCATGTGCGTTCTTGAACTGCATTACATCCATCTAGCAGCAGGAAAAGTATGATCTCATGCTGTGTGTAACTGAACGATTCCCTCTCAAGATAATGAAAGTTGAATAGGAAATGCAGTGAGAGCAAATAAAGGTATTAAAAGTTGAAAGGCATGTGATGATTTAGGTGTAATAAATTGATAACTAAGAAATAGACTGAGAACAGCTATAGATAAAAGAAAAAAAAAATCTCATTAAACACAACTGGTAACTTCCAGTGCAGTAATTTGCTGACAATTTAGCAAGAAAATATGAGTATTATCAACTTTGAATTCTAGTCTTGGATGCTGTCCTGAGTTCAGCAGTAGCAGTCATTTTTCTCCTTCTTAGTAGCTGGTGCAGTGCTGTGTTTTTGACTTTCAGCCTGGGAACAGTGCTGATAACACCGATGTTTTTAGTTACTGCTCAAATGTTTGGTCTGGCCAAGGGCTTTGTGAGTCTCATGCTCTGCCAGGGAGGGGGGAAGGCGGGAGGAAGCAGAGACAGGACACCTGACCCAAACTAGCTAAAGAGGTATTCCTTACCACAGCACGTCATGCCCAGGATGTAAACTGAGAGTTACCCAGAAGGTCTGGCTCACTGCTCAGTCGGGCTGCATATCGATGGGTGGTCTTGTATTCTCTTCCCTTGTTATTTCCCTTACCATTATTATTATTGGTGGTAGCAGTAGCGGTTTTGTGTTACACCTTAGTTACTGGGCTGTTCTTATCTCAGCCCGTGGGAGTTATGTTCTTTTGATTCTCCTCCCTGTTCCTCCAGGAGTGGGGGTGGGGGGAAGAAAGGAGGGGAGTGGGCAAGAGGGCTGCGTGGTTCTGATTTACCGCCTGGGCTTAAACTACGACAGATGCCAAAATACTCCTTCCATCAAAGTTGTTACAGGAAATGGATGCTCTTCTGAACAATCAAATGCCTTGCATCAAACTGGTATGAATCTCAGCTCTGATTTAGCTCAGTTCTTTTCCTGTGGCAGTATTGAAGGATTTGAAAAACTTTGAGACTCCCCTTTCCATACCCAGTGGCTGACAATTTTTTCATTCTTCTTGCATTCGTTTTAGTTAATATGAAGATTTTTATGACCTACATCAGCCAGTTGCAGTCTTTCTCAGTGTCTGTGTTTAGATGTGTATCTGGGTTTATAGGAATGAGCGGTCAGCTTTCAGTATCTTTTCAGATCTATGCAAAAGTCCTGAAAAATCCTAATAAGATTTCTTGAGACTGTGATCCTCTTTACATTCAGTATTCACTCCTAGAGTCCAGTGGCATTAAGGGGGATTTTTCTGTGGTCACAGTACTTCATGGCAAAACACTGGAATGAAAATTGTAATCCAAATGGGAATTGCTAACTACAAAAAAATTCCAGGTTTACCTAGGGCTTTGGGTGCTTCCCTGCCTAGTGGAGAGGGGTCCTAATCACTGTGTGCTTAATTTTGTCCCATCTGCCTGTTTCGGTTGTGTCTCATGATCCATGTAGGTAAAATGAGAAATTTCACCTGCTGCAAGGTCACTTGGCATTGTCAGGATTCTATGAATCTCCTCCTTAGAAGGGATATGTAGAGTGAGACTGGGGAGGGTGTGTAGCTCTGTGTGAAGCTCTGATGGGAAAAATGCCAATGTGAGAAACCAGCTGCTACTTCTAGGTTACTTCTTTTTAATGGATGCGTGAGGTTTAAAAAAGATAAATATGAAGAGCACTTTGCCATAATAATCCAAAGTAGCAGTTGATTGTAAAGAAGGTAAACATCTTTCCTGCTTTGGGACATAGGGGAAAAATAAATAAATCTGTCATTTATAGACAGATACAGAGTATATGATTGGGAATAAAGTGCGTTTTATAAATTAGGAAAGCAGTTAACTTATCCCTTTCTTTTTTTTTCTTAATTGATCACAGGAAACTTACTGCCATGCATTTCTGCTCCTCATTTTGAAAGCTCACTGACATCCATTTTTTAAATTCCTGCTAAAATTTTCATGAAAGATAATAATTAAACCTTAAAAAAGTAATGTCTTTCTGGTTATTTCTTAGCATTGGTGGGATGCAACCCCCCCCAAAGCCACAATATTCTTCACATTATATTTGAGTTTGAATATATGTGTTTAGATATTTTGTAGCAACCATATTCAATTACATTACTCTTCTGTAAATGAACATGCAAAAAAAGCAATGAAAGCACTACAAAGTTCAGGTTACACCATTTGAATAAATTAAATTTACAAATTTCAAAAGCTGTTTTTCAAGGTCTTGGACATGTTTTGAACTTTCATAAAAATTCTTTGTTAGGTTCAGACTTACCACAGCTGCAGTTCTCCTTTATTGAGAGCCCTGCCTTTCGTACGCTGGTATTAGGTGCCATTACATATTCTCATTCTGCTTTGGGTCGTGAAAACGTTTATACTAGAGGAATGTGGTACCTTTTATGAGTAATATGCACATATATTGGATTACAAGAGGCTTCAAGTAAACTGTTGTCTCATTTATGTGGGGATGCACTTGAATTGCCACAAATCAGTTAGCTTTGGCTTTACATAACATTTAGCTGTGGGAGAGTAACCACTGTAAAGAAATAATATGGCTTTCAATATTTTCCTGATTCTTTTTTTTTCCTCTCATCTGCTCAGTAACAGGCTTACAAGTGGAACAATACATGCAGCCTGAGTTGCTTGCTTTTAAGTGTGCTTTTGAACAAAGTGTGGTTTTGTTCACACTTACTTTGTTCAGCAACTGGGAGCTAAATGGGGAAAAAATTACAGCTTTCTTATCTTGTTTTTTTTTCCTGTATATTCTTTGTGCTCTTCGTTCCTCTGTTCAGAATTAAAACAGATCTGGAAATCTGACTGCTCCTCACGGGGTGAGTTGGAATAAACTACTGCTGTTGCTTCTGATACTTATCTTGCCACCGTAGATCGAACAGTGTGGTGCCTCACAGCTCTCTGAAATAAAATAAGGCATACTTTACTCCCTAAATACTTACTACCTCTTGTATTCATTTATTGTGGATTTTATTTTCTTCTTTGCAAAGCAAGGATATGCTGTGTTATCCCTTCCTCATCTATGTTTTTTTCTCAAGGTCCCTTTGTTAGATGAGATTGTATGTTTCTAGTCTCTCTTTCCTAATTCCCTGTAACCATTGCAACTACACATTTTTTGGAACTGTGAAAGACATTAAGCTAGTTTCAAGTGGAGGTCTGAAAGACACATACAAATCTGCCTTTGTTGAATGGATACGTAGGAGTAATGCAAGTAAAATTTACAAGACATATTTCTGTATGTGTATGTATTTTCAGTGTTGGCGGACACTGGGAGTGTCTTATCTTGACTTTGTACAGGTAGGGACAGTATAGGTTGAGGGGGAGGGATCATCAGCTATTTTTATTTGTATTTGTACATTGAAAGTGTGTTAAATTGAACGCGTGGAAGTTTGTTGTTAATGTTTTTACCAACAACACTCAGCTAAAGAAAGAAATGTGGAGGAGATTTGATTTGTCTGTTTTGCAGAATTGCTTTAAGCCTTATTTATATATATATATTTATTTATATATATGTGTTAGTATTGACAAATAACTAAGATAGTATTACTTTTTTTCAGCATTTTCATGAAATTCTTGGAATCCAACCTGGAGAAGCACGTCTGTTTCTAAATGGCCTTCATATTGACCTGGATTTTCATGATCCTTTTAGGTAAGATGGTGTATTTTGTTCGAAGATTATAGAATTATTAATAATACTGGGGAGGTTGTGCTCATGGTGACAGTTAATCTCATCTGGGGGCCAGGAAGTGCTCCAATAGAGGGAGTACTGGTTTACAGTATGTTTGTTTTGAATATGAACCTTGAATAAGTAGTTGAAAATGGTGTTTTCTCTCTCGAATACAAGCTAACTACCCTGGACTGCAGGACAGCAGACTTTAGCCTGTTGTAAGATCTGCTTGGTAGAGTACCATGGGATAAAGCCCTGAGAGAAGGTCATCAAAGGGCTGGAGCACCTCTCCTATGAAGACATGCTGAGAGAGTTGGGGTTCTTCAGGTTGGAGAAGAAAAGTCTCTCGGGAGACCTTATAGTAGCCTTCCAGTACCTAAAAGGACTTGTAAGAAAACTGGACAGGGACTGTAACAGTAGGACAAGGGGTAATGGCTTTAAAGTGGAAGAAGATAGACTTAGATTAGACATTAGGAAGAAATTCTTTACTATGAGGGTGGTGAGACACCGGCACAAGTTGCCTAGAGAAGCTGTGGCTGCCCCGTCCCTGGCAGTGTTCAAGGCTGGGTTGGGCAGGGCTTTGAGTGGAAGGTGTCCCTGCTTGTGTCAGGGCAGTTGGACTAGATGACTGTTAAAGGTCCATTCCAACCCAGGCCATTCTATTATTCCATAATTTCAGTCTTTGTCTTGCCACCAATAAATTCTATTAATGCAGAGCTAATAAGCTTTTTTGTATAAGAAATGTTTCAGTTTCTCTAATTATAGTACAAATGTTTTGGGTGTGACTTGACTCTTCTATGCAAGCATTCATAAACTGTAAACATTTTCCCTTGCATTCTTCTGTATGTTGACAACAACAGGATAGATTTGACTATTTTAAAATCATCTCTGGAGACCTGCAAATTATAAATAAATCTACTGATGCTAAGACTGAAGGGTTTTTTTATGTTACTATGAACTGTCAAAATCTACAATTCTTTATCTTTTTAACACAAATTTGTCTTCTTTTTTCTTTCATGGAGTTTCTAAAACTTTCTTGGTTTTGGCATTTATACGTGCAATTTTTACTTGGTTTTTTTCTCAGCCAGAGTTTTGAGATGGAATTACTTGCATCATTTTTAGTAACAATGCATATATTAACAGTGCTTTTTAATGATAGCGCTAGGTTTAATTTCAACCTATTTTTAGAAGAAACCTTTCAGAATAGAGAAAATTCAAAATGAAGCAAGATAGAAATAAAAGCATTTGTAAAATCTTGACTGCTGTGTTCTGCTATTGAGTATTTCAGGTTTGTTTCCATTCTCACATTGAATTTTCAGGATGCCACAAATGTTCCAGAGTCTATACTGTCTTCTTGGGAAGAGTCTTCTTCTGGAGGTGTAGCTATGTTTCCTTTGTGGTGTTTTCAGGGTTCTGCCGTGATGCAGACTCACAGCTCATCTTTGTCTCCATCACTTGCTGCCTGCTTCTCTACACACTTTCAAAGCTTCCTCTTATGGTACCCCTGCTTGAGTTTCTGCCTTAGCCAGAAAAATGCAGTGAGCAACCTTTCACACTGCTGTCCTGCCACATCTTACTAAAGATCAATGAAATTCCATCATATAAAATAAACGTGAATGAACAACAGTTGTATAATCTGTTATAATTCTGTTTTGAAATAAGTTGGAGACATGCAGAATTATTAACTGATTTTGTTTTAAACATTTGACTGCAGGAGAATATAAAAATTATTTTCAGTGCTAAAAATAATCCTCACATTAATAGTCTTTGAAATATTTTTTTCATTTTGATGTCATGACAAGAGTTCTGTGTAGACATATTAAGCATTTTGTCTTCCTGAAAAAGTATCCTAGAGACTCTTAAACTGGAAGGAAAAGTGATGCATGGACTTCATGAACTTGGAATCAAAGAGGAGACCTTGAGTAGATTCATGAGGTTGCATATACATCCTACAGATGACACTTATGCACTAGATATTCGTCACTCTTCGATAATAGTAAGTAATTTAACAATTATTTATTTAAATATTACATATTTGATAACGCTGTGTATGAGGGAGTCTGTCTTTTTTTTTGCAGTGTAATTGAAATATTAGGTGTAAACCCATATATCAATAAGTAGTTTAAAATATTTTGGAGGGTGATAGCTCTTTAATATATTTTAGGAGTAATTTTCTCTAGCCCATACCTTACTAAAATTTTAAGATGTAGGATATTTAAATGAAAAGAGACATGTATCTAAGTACTTGCACACTCTCAGCTATAGAATTTGATTCTACAGCAATTAATCTACCTACATAGTATCCTCATACAATGCAGGGCTGCTAAATGTTCTTCAGAAGTATGGTAAGTGGATAATTGGGTAATTATGATAAATTGTGGACAACTTAAATATGTTTTTTCTAACTGTCCAATGATTCTGCTTCAAAATGTATACAGTTTTCATTACAAAGGTTATATGCCTGTGGAAAAAGCACTCAAGTGCTAATTTTCTTCACTTGAAAGAAGGATATATTCACTTTTCTGTTTCTCAAGGCTTGCACAGAAAACAATAAAGGAACAAATTAGCCATATATTTGTTAGTTCTTCTAATATATCTAAAGTGCTGCACTAGTGTTGATTATAGATAAATACTGTCTTACAAAGATGGGTATACTGTGTTACGCATATCTCTGTGGTATGCTATTATGACCTTTGTATTGTGAAAGTAGTTTCTACACTTGAAAAAACTGCTTTATTCACATCCTGATGTGTTTTTTAAGTGGCTGCCTTTGTTTTAGTGGATTAATAACATAGAACAAGACTACAGCTATAGCACATGGCCTGCAAGCTATCAGGAACTGCTAAAACCTGCATTTCCCGGAGTTATACAGCAGATTAGACGCAATTTATATAATTTGGTAAGTTTGGGAGAGCTCAATTTTTCTGCATAGTGTATGTATGTATGTACTTGAACAGGCAATTTATTGAAAAAATACACATGCTGTATTCATTGTGAAGGTTAGCATTTCATGTTTTCTATGTGGGTCTGCTAATAGCAATGGAAATCTTTTTGTATAGTGGGTCATATGTGATTATTAGTCTGATTTCCAGAAGTGGACTTGGGCACAGTTTTGGCTTGAGCTTTTCTCACTGCATATAGATAATTCACTACTATCAATTAATTTTCTTCATAGTTCACTACTTAGAGAAGACAATGATAACTGTGCTTGTTTTAAAGATGGTAAAATGAGGTACAAAAAGATTTAAGGTATAAAGCATACTAATTCTGAATGTCTTGTAGCCTAATGTTTCTTCTGTACATAGTATTATGTATCACTTAGGCTAAGGAAACAGCTATTGCTGATTTAAATTGGAATTTAAATAACAAAAGTTAATTGTCTGAATCATAGAATGGCTTGAGTTGGAAGGGACCTTAAAGACCATCTAGTTCCAACCCCCCTGTTTCTTTTGGTGAGTCAGTTGGTTGATACAGTTGGTTCTCTGGGCTGCGAGCACACACTGCCATTTCATGTCCAGCTTTTTTTTCCAGCTTTTTATCCAGCTTTTCATCCACCAGCACCCCTAAGTCTTTCTCCTCAAGGCTGCTCAGTCTCTTCATCCCCCAGCCTGTATTCATACCAAGGGCTGCCCAGACCCAGGTGCAGGACCTTGCAGTTGGCCTAGTTGAACCCCATGAGGTTTACATGGGCCCACTTCTCAGGCTTGTCCAGGTCTCTCTGAATGGCAACACATCCCTGAGGTATATCAACTGCATCACTCACCTTGGTGTCATCCATATGCTTGCTGAGGGTACACTTGATCCCCCTGTCTGTGTCATCAATGAATATGTTAAGCAATCCTTTTCCCAGCATGGACCCCCGAAGGACACGACTTAACCACTGATCTTCATCCAGACATTGACCTGTTAACCACTACTTTCTGGATGATACCATACGGCCAATTCCTTACCCATCAAACAGTCCATCAAATCCATCTCTCAGCAACTTAAGAGAGAAGGATGTTGTGGGGGACTGCGTCAAAGACCATGCAGAAGTCCAGAGAGATAACATCCATGATTTTTCCCTTGGCCATTGATGTAGTCATGCCAAGTGACATGAAGCTCAGTATATAAAAAGACAACCATAGTACAAGCAATGTGTAATAAAGAAATGCGTGTTTATAGTGAAGTGTATGTCTAATATGAAGTAGATTGCATTCAAAGTTAAATATTACTGAAAATAACAGCTAGAGTATAGAAATCTACAATGTATCATTTAATTATAATCTGAGGGGAGGGAGGGAGTGTTCAAACTTTTTAAAATTATTCTGCTGCATTTCAGCTACTTCAGCAAAATTATCAATTCTGAGGGGAGTTGCAGCACAAAGCTGAATAAATAAGGTATTGATGTCATAATTAAATCTGCGTAAGGATAATCTACCCATGCAGACAGATCCCAATTATGTGAGACAGGAGGGAAAAAATCTTTCCCAATGCTCCACTTCTCAATTAGAAAGTTTTAAGTCAGTATATTCTGTTTATTTTATTCTGGTTTTCACTGCGTAAGAGTTGAAAGAAGTAATGCGAAAAACAGCATTGGATCCTTTTTAATTAAATATCAAGTCCCTTAATAAAAGCAAAGTATTGGCATGGCATCTTTTTAAAAAGACTAGTGATATCACTTGGTTTGAAGGTCAGTAAATGGTTAAAGTCTGTTTTCAGTATTTGGTCCAAATTCATTAATTCTGAAGTTATTTTCATTTATACACTTAATGTTTTCTTACAATGAATGCCCTAGGAAACTGAAAACAGTTGAGGCACAAAGCTTCTTTGGAAATTTCTCGTTTGGAAATCTCAGATTTTATGTCTGAAAAAAAAAAAAACCAACCCGACATCAAGAATAAGTATTGTCTGTGTATTATGTTTTCTCTTATTAGGTACTTCTTATTGATCCTGTCCAAGAAGATACAGCTGATTATATGAAACTGGCAGAATTATTCTTTCATCATAATGTGCCACTTAGGTAAGGAAGACCGAAAGGCTTGAAGAGAAGTCTTAAAGGGTGTTTGATTTCCTTTTTTAGTTCTTCATCTTGTGTTCTGCTAGGCAAAGGTACAAATTCAAATGAAGGCCAGTGCAACAGCATTCTAGTCAGACACACTGGTTGCCCAATTATATTAAGCTTACCTGGGTATTAAGTATTCTTAAGAAAACAGGTTTCAAGGGATAGCATACCTGAGTGTGTGGAAAATGAA
This sequence comes from Neopsephotus bourkii, assembly GCF_033783945.1. Lineage (NCBI taxonomy): Eukaryota > Metazoa > Chordata > Aves > Psittaciformes > Psittacidae > Neopsephotus > Neopsephotus bourkii. The sequence continues at coordinate 1,405,894 of NW_026901541.1, forward strand.
CTGCAGCAGTCTGGTAAAAAGTTACCTTGTTGAATACTCCCACTGGATGCCCATGTGAAGATGAATTTTAAGCAAAATGGTCTGTAAGTAAAACATGATTCAAAGGCATTTTGAATTTAGCTCTTTCAACTGAGGTTGTTTTACCTGGTTTTGTTTTATATAAGTACTTGAAAAACGAAAGCACGATTTTCCTCACCCAGTTTTGAATTTCTGAAAATCAGTTGCCTGAGGCTGAACTGGTCATCATTTGAGGGAGAGAGAGAGAGACTTCTGAGGAAGAACATGGTTGATCTGAGATGCCTACTTAAGAAAAGATGAACTTCTCTTGGAAGTTCCTGTTTATTTACACAGTTAATGAAAGAAGAGAAGGGCATCGAAAGTAGATCTAAGGTTCAGCAAGATGAATTCCATGTTAAATATTTAAAATCTTCCTGTGAAACAGCTTTTTATTTCCTCAGTAAGTTACAGGGTTTTAATTTCCTTTAAAATTATGCTAGTTCCGATCATCATTTATTTTTTCTTCATGTTTTATTTTTTAATGACAAAAAAAGTAGTAAAGGACAGATATTAGTTATCTGTGCATTTTATCACTGTTGTTAATACTTGGGAGGCAATACTACTTCAGTCCTTGAGGAGAATATAGCCTAGAACCTAATTTGCCTTTTCTAATAAATGACAGCATAAGATAAGCCAAACTGGATCAGACTAAAGGTCTGACTTTGAGATTAGATCAACTGCAATGTACACAGTATTCAAGATGTGGACAAGCCATGGAGTCTATAGTTTCGTATAATATTTTTCTTTGCTGACTGTTCCTACAGCACCCAGATGACACACAACTTCAGGGCAAGTTATTTGCAATAATAATAGATGTAAAAATTGGGAGAAGCAATTAATTGTAGAACTTCTTTATGCATTAGTTATTACTTATATCTGTTTAGGAAACTTGCTCTATTTCTTACTACCCTCTCTCCTTTCACCTGATGCACAACTGATTATGTCATAGAATCAGAATGGTTTGGGTTGGAAGGGACCTTAAAGATCATCTAGTTCCAACCCTCCTGTCATGGGTAGTGACACCTTCCACTAGACCAGATTGCTCAAAGCCCCATTCTTGGGGTTGGTCTTGAATCTGGCCTTGAACACTGCAGTAGCTGTATTAAAATTGGTGTGAACAGGAAATTAATGGTAGTTTGAACATGGGGGAAAACCCAGAGGGTAGAAAAGGCAAAAGAAGGGCTAGTAAGAATGGCAGGTGTTGGTGACAGGACATCAAAACCCCTGCTTGTCTACATGCAGTTACTCAGGACACTCATTTCAGGAAAAATAAAAGACAGACAGTGGCCAGACTAAAACAAAGACTTAAGCATTCAGGAGATGATGGCAGGAATGTAAAGAATGTCATAACCTTCAGGCAGGTAAGGAAAGAAAAGGCTGTGAGTAAATCCTAGTGATTTACAAAAATCTTAATTATGGTCAGCTTTAAATGAGAAAAAAGACACCCAAAATCAGTACATAGTTGATAACCTAAGCATAATCTGGGAGACTGATGAAGACTGCATAGCTGGTATTGTCAGTGTCACCACAGACAGTCATGGCACCACCATCTAAGTACAGGTGTTTTCTTCATCCCTACATGCTGAACAGATTACTTGACCGCAAATGTCTTGTTCTTCTACTGTCAGTATTAGAATGTGTGTGAAACTGATACTGTTTTAAAATGTGTGAACTTTTCTTTTATAGAATTGGATTTGTTTTTATTTTAAATACAAAAGAAGAAATTGATGGAAATGAAGATGCTGGAATAGCACTTTGGAGAACTTTTAATTACATTATGGAGGAATCTGACACCTCTCAAGCCTTTTCCTCGATAATTAACGTGAGTACTTTCACAAGAAATCACCTTTTTCTCGTTACTTTTATTTCCTTTCTATATAGTTAGGATTTTGGTACCTTATAACAACTTGATAAGTTTGCTTTTACTGTACATGGAAGTAAAATATTAAAAACATGTATAGCATTGTTAAGCTATAGAAGGATTTGCAGAAATTCTTTCCTCTTCCAGGATCCAGGATGACTTGCTCTTGTTATTTTACCTGTCTACAGCCTTTCTTCAAGAATCTAGAAAAGTAGATGCATGCCTTATACCTTTCAGTGTTTTCTTGTGAAAAATTGTTCTGTATTATTTGTGTTAACATGATGTAGTTGTCTTGGTCTTCTGTATCTCTTGGAGTACAGGCATTTTAATATCACTTTGGCAATCCTATAAGCTTTGAAAAACCCTGGGTTGTTCTGTAGTTTAGAAGGTGAAACAGAACAAGACAAGTTCTTTCTTGCTCATGTTTGAGCTTTTCATGGGTGTAAAAACTGTAGAAATATTCCAGGCTTGCAGCTTAATAATTGAGATTGGTTTTGTGTGTGAGAGAATGCAGGTTTGTGTAAAGACAGGTATTTCAGAGGTGGGAGATGAATGGAGGGAAATAAAGTGAGCAGTCTAATAGAAAACTCTACAGGCAAAATTGTATCAGAGAATATTGTATTAATACATGATTTTTTTTTTCTTTTTTTTCCTATCATTCTGTTCAGAATGCCTAGAAACTAATGTCATGGACAAATGCAGAAAGCTTAAGAGGAATGTAATTGAGGTAACTAGGAGTACCTTGGAAGAGAAATAGAAATCCACAAGTGTTAGGGAGCTGATACACGTGTGACTATTATCCATGACCAGATGACAAAACATCAATTTACAGAGTGTTTTTTTAAATGTCGTGTTCTTCTGTTTACTTTGCTTCATAACATAAAGAGGAGGGAATGTTAAATATAATTTTAAGTTAGCAAAAATAGAATCAATAAAATACAGGGTTGAGATGTTCAGAACTGTAGAGAGAAATGTATTATTCCTCATTTGAAAAGAAATAGATTGAAAAATTTTCACTTCAAATTTCTTTTGTAAGTTTGATGAAAGTAATAAGATTTTATGCTATGGAATAAAATAGCATTGGTAAGGAAAAATTGTCACTGTAGGAAAAAAGTGTTGCTCACTAATTCAGGCTTGAATTCATCCCGTATAGCTTCAGGTAACTACTCATGGTTAGGTAGTTTATAGTAAGAATTTAGATTCCTTCTCTAATCAGTGGAGAAGAAATAACCTTTCACGTTCAGCTCACAGAAATGTATTTCCTTTGCCACTTCAGATTTAGACTGAAAGTATAATAATAGATTAATCAGAACGGTGCTCTGATGGAAGATTGTGCATATGTGTGATGGTGATAATTACTAAAGCAGTATAAAAAATGCACTATAGCAATAAAACCAGTATAAGAGTATACTGATACAGAATTTACTAGAGCACTCTAAAAAGTTATTTTTTGTTTTTATTAATTTAGTTATGTTATGATTGTCAATTTTTTACATTATTTCTGTTACAATTCTTACAGATGTACCATGAAGTGCAAGGTGGAAATGTTCTAACAGTAAATCATGTGAAAGATGTTCTTAGAAGAGAATACCCACATGCTCCTGTTCAGAGCATCCTCGGTATTCATTCTGAATATGATGAAGGGAGAAAGGTATGTTGGGAGGAGTGGTGAGAAATCCTGCAGTACACAATTAAGTATTTGTATATCAAGTATCTGAGTATTTGTCAAGCTGAAAGATTGCTAAATATTAAAGCAAGTATATACAGTATCTTTGAGTCAAAAATTTTCTTCTGCCATTTTCATTCAGTGATTAGTGAAACTGTTTAAAAGGTTTCTGCATTACTTACTATTCTGCCTGCTGCATTCAGGACCATAAGGCTTTTTCTAATAAGCATGTCAAGGGGCCTGTCCTGAACTTCAGAAGTTTACCTGTGTCTTCTGGGCAAGGAGCTGAAGCCTGGTCTTCTAGGCAAATAATTGTTTCCTTTAATTACACTTTCTGGTTATAATTTCTCTTGGGAAAGACAGCTATGGATTTTGATTTAAAGGCTGTGGAGAAGACATTTTTATCTATAATTGATTATGTAGGCAATTTTCTGCTGAAATATATACCTAAAAATACCATGAAGGATGAAAGAATAGGAAGGGGGAATTACTTACAATGTATTTGTATTTGTTTGTCTAACTGAATTTTCTCTGAGGAAAAATCAGATTGTTATGTTTTCTTATCAAATAAGGCTTTGCTTCTGAGCATAAAAGCCTTTTAAGTTGTTTTTTTTTGGGGGGGAGTGCTCTTTGGGGAAAAGGTCTTGTTTATTCATCTGAAACTGACTTTCTTAAGGTCTTTCTCCAATGTTCTTTACTTAATAGTTTTTGCTAAGAATATTAGTCAAAAGAAGATTCTCACCAAGAAGATAAAACCAAAGTTTCAAACCACCATATATCTATCTATAATTTCTTTTGCCATTCCATTTGAGAAATGAGTCCCATGTGTCCTGTTTGGTTTCCAAACATTTCCTGTTTTGTCCCTGCTACTTACGAGAAGTTGTGACACTGAATAGTGCTTGGAGATTAGAGTTCATGATCTCTTGAGGCTAGTTTCATTTTTTGCCTAAGTCAGCCACAGTCTTATTTAATCCTGTGATATTTCTGATCTGATCAGGCAGGAGCAACTTTTTATAAAAAGAGTGGCCTGGGTCCATTGCCTCAAGCTCTGTTTAATGGCGTGCCCTTTAACAGAGAAGAGATGGATGCTGCAGAGTTAGAGACCATTATTCTCCAGAGGATTATTGATGCCACCGGAATCTTTCAGAGGGCAGTGTTTATGGTATGTTTAACATTTCTGAATGAATGCAAGATGAAATATTTGATAGTAAACCACTTGAGCCATGTTTATATATTAGCTTTTTACAATGAGATGGCTTGAAATTAATATCACAAGTGAAATTACATTGTTACATTAATTTTTAGTCATGGTTTTGAATGAGTGTATTTAGATTATACAAGAATGAAGGATCAACTAAGCATGTAGTAATTATATAGAATTTTTTCAACCAGAGCCTGAGAATGTATTGAAGTTGTTCACCGAAAATATCTATCTGCCATTTTGAAATATTATATATATGGTATGTATATGTTTTTGACTTTTCCATAACTTGGTGCATGTAGAAGCTTTAATCTCAGTTGAAAGGTTGTACACATACTTGGTCTTTTTTGTCTTGAAACGAAAAGATTTACTTTTTCTCTCTTATGACAGGGTTTGTTAAATGATCATGTGAATGCAATGGATTTTCTTATGGATCAGCACAATGTAGTTTCCCGTCTAAACCCCAGTATTCTTGGAGCAGAGAAAAGATACATACATTTCAGATCCACATCTGGTAACTACTTTTCTCTGATTAGCCATTGATATGGTTTTCCTTTTTCTAAGTCTAACATATTGCATTTTACATTTTTCAGTTCCGTTTGATGTGGATGACTTCTCTACTTTCTCCTTTTTGGACTCACAAGATAAAAGTGCTGTGATTTCAGACAGCATGAAGTATTTAACAAAAAAGGGTATATTAATTTTCTATATGGGTATTATATTTATACATATATGTGGGCATTACAAATCACTGTAATTTGTCAGTTAAATATCCCAAGTAAGTACGTACCCCAAGAATCATATGTGAATAAATAAATTTCCTGATATCACAATATTTTCTTTCTAGAACCAGATCATATCCTAATATTATAAATTGTAACTAATAGGGTAGTTATTCTAGATTTTTGTGTTTTCAAAATGGGATGGATGATGTGGCTAGTTGTTTTTTGTTTTACAGATTTAAAGTTAAAAAGCTTTGTAAGACTTTGCAATTTCCATACTAACACTGTTTTTTACTTGAGGATGTTAAAGAGACTATATTCAGTTTTTAAGTGACTCTTGGTTGCAGCATTATCAAGTGATGAATGTATAGTCTTTATAATATCTGTATCAAAAATGGGCATTTCTACAATTTAAGGGATAGTTGATTTCATGCCTTATTTGCAGTATTTATTTATGCAGTATTAATAATCTTTACTTACTCCATTATCAGAAAGAAATGCCATACACTTATTTTTCTTCAGGATAGAATTATTTGACTCTATTTGATTCTCCGTCTACAACCACAAGGACATCCCAGCTAGTTGTCATATGATAACTGGCTTTCAATCTGTAGGTTCATTTCTAAGATTTAAATCTCTTGTGTAAAAACCCCCAACTTTTAAGCTGGAATCTCCATTTCAAATCTCTCTCTTCACTGTGTTTCTCTAGACCACAGCAACACTCAGTAATAATCTCTCCCTAGAATCTCAGCAGAACACTCCAAAATTCCTGTTGATACATATTACCTTTTAGGGGATATATCATAAACCCAAATAGACTGATATTCTTCTACAGATGATTTTGTAGAACCTTTCATGTACCATTGCCCTTCTATGATGAATAAAGATCAAGACACTATAGACTGAGAAAAAAGGGGGATTTCTGCATAGAAATCTATGCAATAGTTTACTTTTTTTGTTTAGTATTTTCCTGTTTGTGTCCAGAAACTGTAAATTTTGTCCTGCCTTGACTCTCCCTTTGCTGATGGGGAAAGTGAATGGCCTTAACTCATTTTAATTATTTTCATTTCTGGCTATATGACCAGCCTCCAGCAAATGTTCAAAAGAAGCCTGGGATAAAGCAGCTCTTGTTAATTGGAGCTAGTTTACAATTTAGGGCCATCTTGTTTCAGTGATACAGCAACAGATTGACTATTTTAGTGACTCTCTCATATTAACATGATAAATTACCTCCTAAGGATTTTATTTCAGTTCAGAGGGTAAAAGATTCTGATGTGGCAAAGATTGGTCTACAGTTGAAGTCAGAAAATGTACACATGAACTTCAAAATCTCAAAGAAAATCTAATTCGTTATTCATGAGAAGAGTCTCCAGAATGTAAAGCAGGATTATCTTTAATTTTCAGATGAAGATGCATTATATGCTGTTACTATCTGGATTGTTGCTGATTTTGATAAGCCAGCTGGGAGACGACTGCTTTCGAATGCCTTGAAAAGCCTGGTGAGTTTCTAGCAGTTTTTATTGCAATAATTATTATATGTTCTTAACAACACTGTGGACATTCAAGAATTACACTCTTAAGTAAAGGTGTAATAAGAATTATTTTTGTGGGTCAGATGACGACTTACAGGACTGTGCTTTCACTTTGCTCTACTCTCCTGCAACGCTGGCATCTGACAGGCCTGTAAATGATTATTTAGTTTATGGGTTCTCACTTCTTCCCAGTTACACACTTTCTCCCATGAGGTAACCTAGTGTGTTACCTGGGCCAGGGAAGTTAGATCCTAATATGAACCATTATGCAGTGTTCTTCTGTGTTGCATGTCAGCTGTGGCTGTGAAGTAACTTTTTTTTCACATCCTATTTGTATGCTTCTGAGACAGATTAATTTTTTTAATTTGTATTTTTATGTGCTAGGAGGATTATCCACATTTAAGAGTCTGATTAGGTTCCTCAGTGTGAATAATAGGACTTAGAGTATACAAGAAAATGTCATGTAAATATAAATGACAAAAAAAAAATCTCAGTTCTGGGGAAGTTAAAAGAGTGATTAGAATAAAATTGGGAAAACATCTAGATTTAACTGATCAGGAATGAAACTGGAACCACCCTAAGGGAATTATAAAATTGTTATGCTGCAGGGAGTGGGTGATACCAAATATGTCTTTAAAAATAACCTTAAAAACCTGCAAAGTACAAGTCCTTGTTACAGAAAATCATTTCATTTATCTGCCTACTAGGTCTGTGGCCTGAGCTTGACAGTTGTATTCCCTCTCTAGTTTTATTTTTTCACCCCTTCAGCAGGGAAAATATGCTGTAGGTCCCAACTAGGAAGTGAGAGCTGTCTGTCAAGCTCCCATGTGTTAGTAAGGAGAATCGAGGAAAAACATTAGAAAAAAAACAAGGCTTGCTGGATCTTCTATGAAGTGGCAGTTTAATTGGTTCTCTTAATTCTCATTGATAGATTTGATTTAGATTAACCTCATGTAAACTACTTGGTCTAGTGATTGCCAAGTTTCATGACAGAAAAAAACACAGATTTTTTTTTTAAGTTCATTGCTTTGCATGGAGGTTCTCTACTCCTTTCCAGGCCCTCTAGTTTCAGATCAGGGTCTAGTAGAATTTCTGGTAGGTACAGAACAGGCACTGAAACATCTTGTGCATGACTACCATCAGCATTTGAAGAAAAGCGTAAAAGAATCTGGGAGGGGAAGTGGATGAAAGGAACTGACAAAATTTTAACTATTCCAGTTAATACATAATATTTCAAAAAATACTAATATATTTTTACTTCATTTGTAAAAACTGGAGATGTCTTAGCTGGAAGAGACCTCTGGAGGCATTCAGTTAGGCCTCCCTCTCCAACTGGGATTATTGCTAATATCAGATCAGGTCAGCTGTAGGCTTGTCTGAAGAAGCCCTGAAAACCTCCATTGCCTCACTTGACAATTTGCTCTGGTGTTGCACTGCCTTCCTAGTGTAGTTTTTCCTGCCAAGTCAAAATTTATGAACCTTGTTATACTCTCTGCCACTAGCGCAAAGAGTTCAGCTCTCTCGTGTTTCTCTCTCACCATTAAGTAGCTGTTGGCATTCTCCATAGCCTTCTGTTTGCCAGACTTCTTTCAATACCTCCTCACAGGCCCTTAGGGCTTATTACTGCTACCTGGTGTAGACCTTTCGGAAGCTTCTCCAGACTCAAAATCTCCTTACTGCAGTGGTGGGACCAAAACCAGGAGCAGCAGTTCAAGTGCAGCCTCACAAGTACTGAGTAGAGGAGAATAAGAACTTCCCTTGATTGGTTTTCTGTATGTCTTGTAATGTAGCCTAGCGCACCACCTGTCTTCTTTCCAGCAGTAACACACTTATCAGGAGCAGTTTCAACTACACGTTTTCAAACTTTTCGAATAAATATTTTAACAAAACTTTCCTCAAGAGCTGCAATTTAGAGTTTGTCACTTAAATATGTTGCATACCAATGATAACTTCCCTTATTTCTGTATTCCTTACTGCAGTAGTGTCTGTTTACCTTTTCGTTAGCTAGTGATGCTATTTGATCGTACCTTAGAATCACTACTCTAATAAAATTTAAGTGGCACCATTAGATTTGCCTGCTATTAAGATTAAAGTGAGTGGATAAATTTTCTTATATTTATTTTATGTTTTTATTTGATAGTTTTTTAAAAACATCTACAAAGCCATTTCTGGTTTGTAAATGAACATTTGTATATGTTTTTAAATTTTTAAATGTTAAAAACACAGAATATTCTATTAAAAAAATATCTTCCATTTAAAATACATATTATGAAACAGGTAAATCCTTACTAATAAGATTTTTACTCCTAAAGTTTTGGATTAGGCATTGATGTCTGTTTTCTAAAGACAAAGAGCTGCAATAATTTAAATACTTACGGGCATTTCACAAAACTATAATAGATATGAATACATTAGGTAATAGCAGATGGAACTTTAAAACTGTGTATTATTCTGTATTTTTCTTCACAGAAAACAAGCAGTCATACACGACTTGGGATTTTGAACAACCCTTTGTCAAAAATAAGGGAAGATAACACAGCCATTGCAAGAGGAATTTTGACTGCTTTTCTAACCCAGAACAACAACAACTTAAAAAGTTTCCTAAGTAAACTCAGTAAGGAAGAGACAGCAAAATCCCTTGCTGCTGGAACTAAGATTGCTAAATTCCTTGTCCCAGTGAGTGTAAAATCAATTAGACTGTTTTCTTTTTCATTTCATATATTTTATTGTAAGGAGATGTTGAGAATAATAGTGTTTGGCCAAATGCCATGAAGTTTATAACACTTGTACAGTTTCTGGTCTAGCAGATTTGAGTCTTTGACAACTTCTGTGTGATGGAATAATAGAGAATTTCTTTAAAGTAAAGGAAGAAAATACGAGAGTATTGAAAAATACAGAGTACAGATATTGGATTATTGAGACAAATAGTTGAAATTTTAATTGTTGATTTTATTTTTTTAAAGCGCTCACTTACTTAAAATTACAGTATAATGTTTACCATGAATTAAGACTTCAGAAGTAACTGTGTTTACCTTGCTGTTGTGGTTGCGAGAAGTAGTAGGCAGAGACTGAGGAGGCTAAGGTTAATGAGCATTGTATACTTCTGGCTAATATTTTATGGTGCATTTCAATGAAAATTCATTGGTTTAAAATGTAAACGTTGCTGATTTCAAAGTTCACATGTAAAGCAGAGTTGAGTTGTCAAATAACAGCTGCAAACTACAGTTTCCATTTCAGATAGAGCTGTAAATGTTAGTATTTTTAAATAGGAAGATTTGGAAGACTTAAGAGAACTTGCTGGCACCATATTGGAAAACTAACTGGGTCGTGCTCTTACTTCATTGTCTGATAAATTTTGAATGACATAAAGGCAACTAATTAAGCAGTGTATTATCTGAATTAGTCTTATCTGCTTGGTCTGTGTGTTTCTAATGAAGAAATACCTATCGGTAGCATTTAATACAGGAAGGTAATTATGACAGGTGAGGCACAGTGCCATTGTAAGCATGGCAAAGTTCCAGCATTTTTTTTCCCAGTTTGAATGTTGATCTGTTACATGTCTAACTGGATGATTTTTGCTATCCCAAAACATGTTTAAAGCTGTATCCAGTGGCCACATAAAATGACTGTTAGGTGTTTAGAGTATTATGCATGTTTTTACACCTTTTTCCTAAAAGCTCTTTTTTATGCAGCTATGTTCTGGATCATAGAAAAAGTGTTTAAACTCAGGCTCAGCTTTCCTCTCATGGTTATTCAGTTTCCCAAAGGTAAAAACTGCATACTAGCTAGCTGGCAGACCATGGCTCCACTCCATCGGTCATGTTCTTACACTAGGGCTGAGGTGGTTCTTATGTTACTACATAACTTGAAGAAAATTTTGATTACCTCAGCTATTACAAAATCTATTTTTTGCTGAAATAATTATCTCATGCTTTACCTTTGCTTTAGGGAATGGATGGCAACACTTTTGAGAAGAAGTACAACACTTTAGGACTGGATATAATTAAAACTCACCAGATGTTCTGCCAGGAGGTTCTTAAGCTGCTTCCTGGGCAAATGGCTGTTATAAGCAATGGCAGGGTAAGAAAGAAATTAAGTCATCTCTCAGTCTCTCTGTAGATACTTACTTCCTGGAACTTCAGGTTCAAGGTAAAGAAAATGCATTATATAGATTTCCCACTTAATCAGTGTGTTGTTAGAGAATGGTGTAAATGTTTGCCTTGTTTTTTTATTTTGTTTTACTCCTGATTTGTATATTATCTCTCTTCGATTGAAGCTATTAGGCAAGTATGTCATCACTCCCACAGCTACTTAAGAGTTAATCCTACGAAATTCTTTCAGTACTTTAATATTTAATGCATTACAAATGATATTAAATAACACCTTTGATCCTAAAGTTACCTATATTTTACACATTTGAGGTAGGGTAAAATACTGCTTATATAATTAAAAAAAATAAATACATTGACCGGGGTAGTATTCCAGGCTGTAAAAACCCAAATTGTTTATAAGTATTAAACTGTTAGTCTTAATTCTTGGTGTTCAAACAAGGGTACAGTATGTCTGTTGTTTCAGTTTCTTGTATGTATATTCTGAAACTAATAGCCTTAACTGCAGTGTGGCTATTCTGAACTGCGATTAAAACCCATAATATAGGATTCACTATTTAGTACTTGTTAATGATAGTCAATACCTTACATTACAAATACAGTTTATACAAACTACTTTGAGTTATCTCTTCTATTTTCCATTTATTCCTCTACCATTAGAAAAACATTGAGATACTGTTTCGGGATGTCATTTCTAGAAACTCTCTTTAAATTGTCGTTTTAGTTGCTCTTGCGCATCCTATTTGGCTTCTGAGATACAACTGAAATACCACTAACAAACCCACAGAAAGCATTTTTGTTGATTAAGCACAGAAGAATTGTGTTGGCTTGTTTGTTCTCCCTCACCCACCAGAATGTGCAATGTTATTTTATAAATGGTTGTTACTGTATACCATGCCTTAAAAAAAAAGCCCTCAAGTGTCATATTTTAAGTTTGGAGGAAGTTTCTTTAAAACACTTGGATAAATTTGGTAATACATATTCATCTATCTGAAAGTATGTTTTCACTTTAAAAGATTACTTTTAAAAAAGACATGGGGTATCCTTCCTTTCTGTCCTTGCTATTTCATCACTGAAATTTTGTATTTATTAGCAAATTATTTTTTTCTAATTATGACTTCTACAAAAGTAGCATGGTATTTCATAATCACATTATGGCTTTCTCTATCTCATGTATCGTTAAAATATATTAATTATTCAAAAGTGTAATTTTACTAGATAACCTCTCATTTCTAAGAAGAAATTGAAATTTGGGAGAGGGGGACTCAGCACCAAATATACATCATGATATTCTACATATGGGGAGCCCTTTGGGCTCTTAAAGTTGATTTGGGTTATTTTAGCCTGGTGGACAATGAGTACAAAATCCAAACAACATTCTAAAGGCTGTTTTCTGGGACTTAAGGCACCTTCTTCTCCTTCAGATACTAAAAAAAGTAGTTCTGTTTCTTGTCTCTGCATATCCTCCATTCCTCATCCTTTGCTGTTTTCTTGCTTTCTATCCATTCTGCTTTATTTGAGAAACCTTGAGGAATAAAAGACTGTGTTCACTGAATTAAACAACTAAAGAAAGTGGTTGGCAGATAGTAATTGGAATTTCAGTTTAAATTATCTTAGATTTATTTTTTCTAAATAGTGTGGTTCTTTACATAGGTATATATAATGAAGAATATTGTGGATATTTCTATTGCAGCTGTTCTTTATGAGTAATAATTAACTGTAATTACATAACTGTAGAAACCTAATCCTGTATAGTTAATCTACAGTTTAGTAATATATAGTTAATAATATTGATGAGTGCTGGGGGGCGCGTATTGAATATTGTTTATTCATTTAAAATGTTAGTATATTTTTGCTTACAGAAGAAACATCATTGGGACATTCTATGCTTAGTAACACTTTATCTCTGCTTAAGGTACTGGGTCCTTTAGATGAAAATGAATTCTATGCAGAAGACTTTAATTTGTTGGAAAAGATAACATACAGTACCTCAGCAGAGAAGATTAAAGCTATTGTTAAAGAGATGGGAAACAGTAGTAAAAGGTAAAATTCTTTTGCATTTTGAGGCTTTATGATATACTGCCATGTTTATTGCCTATGACAAATTAATAATCCTTTTGCATGGGAAATACAAAGGTTCAATATATAGTCACAGTACTCTTCATACTATATACATACATATATACACTCTAAAAGCACTTAGTGTTTGTTGTTTGCATGCTATGTATTTGCTATCTTCTTACTTAGCATCTGAGTCCTTCTATGTAGACAAGTTTAACTGTCCCTCGTTTCCTTTTTATCATTTACCTGACAGGCTTAGTATACTTACCTACTCAAACCCTTGCCTTATTTTCTAGAAGAAATGGCACATTTGCTGCATTTTGCATCATAATTTTGCTTGGCTAATTATGCTATTTAACATAGTTTTCCACTGTGTATATAAACTGTATACGTTGGATTGCAGCTGCATGTGTTGTTTACCCTACAGCTGACAGTCTCTTTGCTACTTCCTTGTAACAGCACAGAGCCGAATAAAAAGGCACCCTGTGTTATTCAAGAGATGTGCACCCTTTTATCATTGGTAATATGTGTGATGAGGCTAAGGCATAAAGGAGGTTATTGTGTGTCTCGAGAATTATATACATGTCCTCTCCAACTTGCTTCATAACATTTGTGCAGATCTGCTAAATTACTCCAAATACTTCATCTACTTTAACTGTACTTAGAACCAGGAGACAAGTATAGCTAACTGCAAATAATACCTTCTAGCTTTTGTTTACTGAAGAGTAATTATAATGATACTAAGCTTGATAAAATTCAGTGCATCTTAAAACCACAATAATATCTGAGTATTGCTATTTGAAGTGAGGAAGTGCATTGTCTTTGGGAATCATTAGAAAAGGAGCATGTAGAAGCGTGGGCAGTGTGGTGTTCTGACACCTTGCTAGCCAACATTCACACATCTGTTAACTGAAGAAGTGTAAAGATGAGTTCTAGCCAGATTTTAATCTAAGGATGCAGGTTGTGTTCAAAGAAAAGAGCAGGATTATGTTACTTTTACAATGTCTGTTGACTTTCTATGTCTAAGTATCATTTCTGGCATTTGGAAGGACTGGCACAGCTGAAAGAATAACTACCAGAAAAACAAAATCAAGAAGAGATAGAAATATTGAGGAGATAACTAGTGAGAAGCAAAACCTATTTAAACAAATGTAAAGACTTAGTGACACTGAAAGATGACTGTCAGGGGCTGTAGTGATAGGACAACGGGTAATGGGTTCAAACTAAAACAGGGGTATTTCAGGTTAGATATAAGAAGCTCTTTACTGCGAGGGTGGTGAGGCCCTGGAACAGGTTTCCCAAAGAAGTGGTAAACTCTCAGTCCCTGGCAGTGTTCAAGGCCAGATTGGACAGAGCCTTTGGTGGCATGGTCTAGGGTGAGGCACGCCTGCCCATGGCAAGGGGGTTGGAACTATATGATCTTAAGGTCCTTTCCAACCCAAGCCATTCTATGATTTTATACTAAAGTTTCTACAGAAATTCCAGTAAGAAATAAAATACATAGAATGATTTGGGTTGGAAGGGAACTTAATCATCTAGTTCCAAGCTTCTATCATGGGCAGGGATGTTGTCCACTAGACCAGGTTGCTCAAAGAAAGACACCAGAATGCTCTATAAATAGCTATAAATGTCACCAGATTGCACCATGCAAACTGTGAGGCTGAATGGCAGTTCTGCTAGTTCTGCATCACGTAATTTTTAGAAGTGTACAGTTCACAAGCTGTAAGGCAGTAGTGGTTCTTGGTTATTTTCATGCCAAAGATTTTCTTCAAAGCTACAAATCTTGAGGTGACAATCATTTTAGAGAGTCTGGGTTTGGGATGTGGGTATCTGTTATGCAGACAGACATACATTAAAATGTGAGTGTTGTATTTCTAATGAAAAACAAATTATATATGCCTGATTGACTACAGTGGCAGTGATTTGATCATGAAAATAGATGCCTTACTGTCATCCTTGCCGAAAACAGAGACGAGACAGGATGTTGAATTACTCAAAGAGCAGCATAGGTAAGTTCTCTCTGTCGTGATATTGCGTTTATGCTATTGTGTTTAAAATTAAAATGTACTGATGACAACACATCTTCAGAAACTTGAGTAAGCATTCCAGTTTTAAAAGAAGCTGTTTATTCTATAGTTGTATGAACAACCTGTTCATCTGTTTATCTGCCCTAGCCTAAATAAAGTAATTAGGAATACCTAATGATTTTCCAGTCTTATCGTTTGCTAAAAAAGGCGATTACAATTGATATGAATGGAAGTGGTGATCTGGAGTGAAAAAACTCTGAGTTCATACATTTACTAAAGTGTTAGAAATAGTTTCACAAATTAGAGCTAAAAGAAGCTGCCTCTAATTTTCATTAATGTGGAATCCTCTAGCACAGCTGTTTCTGTTTGTGTACCTTGAGTCGTATTGGCAAAATTAATATATGTATCCTTATTCCTCTATAAGTTTGTGACTTGGTAGTGTCATTCTTGACCACAGCTAAATACAGAGCTTTCAAATGTAATTCAAAATTAAATTAAGTTGCATTCAAATGTAAATTAATAGGGCTCACTGGCACCTAATTCCTTAAGAAAACCTGAACAGACTGTCATCATCTAACAGACTTAAACTTGGTGAGCTCATATTAGTGTTATTTCTGTACTTGTATCTTGGCTCCTTGTGTTTCTGATACTAGATTGAGAATATGGATATGCCCTAAGCATCATCTTTTGTTGTCATCATAATGAATGAGACCTAAAATACCAAGATGTGCATCTTTGAATCCTGTCCTCATAATGGGGTACTAGCAGTAGCTGAATTTAATTTAAGCTTAGCTTGGATAAGCTTTCTGAAGCAGACAGGTACATTTTTTAAAATAACATAATACAAGAACTCTGATCAAAATAAAAAACCTTTGCTGTTTTCAAATCCCTGCTAGTTTTATTGGTAAAGGTGCTGTAGTGTGCTGTGCCAATGGGCTGGCCCTGTTGTTGAGCATACAGAGTGAAATGACTATAGCAGTATAACAGTATTCAGTAGTCTGTTCTAAATGGCTAACACCTTTTACAAAGTTATACTAATAAGAGTCAGTACTATGCTACATATTGGAGGGAGTTTGTCTCTCTAATGGTAGTCACATTTCTAGGTATATTTTGTATGGAAAACCAATTCAGATAGTTCATTTTGTGTATTTACAGCATGTTTTTAAATGATGTTTACTAACATTTCCTTCCTGTAGATGCAGAGTACTTTAACTAGGGTCTTTTTTACTTAGTCTAATCAAGTTTATCAAACTAAATTATTTTCTGGAATGCATAAAGCTTATCCGATCTATCAAGTTTCACACTTTTCAGATGCTGTTTTTCCCACTGTATTTTTAAAACTGTGGCACTGCCAGCACTTGTCAAATCTGATGCTTCTAGTTATCAGCAAAAGAAACTGTAGACCAGTGACCAGAAGGCCATTTCTAAAAACACAGCAAAATTTTATTTGATTAATTTTGTTATGGGGCATGTATTTAATCAACAACCAGTATAGATCTATGTAGATTAATGCTAAACCTTTAGTTGCTCTTAATGTTTAGCTTTTCTAGTGGCATCACATGGAACAGTACACTGGTTGAAACAAGGAAAACATTTTCATGAGCAGTAAAATCTAAAGTGCCTCTGATATTATAAATTTATACCTAAAAATGTTTCTTATTTCCACAAATAGAGTTTAGAGTTTTCATGTCATTTATTTTCTCATACCATTTTTTTTTTTTTAACAGTGTAGTAAAAGTCAATCCCCAACAGGATGAACCATTCTATGATGTTGTTGCTATTGTGGATCCATTGACAAGAGAAGCACAGAAGATGACTCAGTTACTGATTGTAAGATGGTGGTCATTTCTTTTAATTTGCATATTTGTTGCTAAACTTTTTTTTACTAAACTTTTTCTAATTTGCATGTACAGTGTAGCAACAGGGTAGACAAACTTCAGGTATTTTAAAAATAGATAGTTATCTATTTAAATTCATATTTAAAAGTTGGGAAGGATCTAATTCATCATTGTAAGTACCTTATTTGCAAGAAAATTCAGATGGGGAGGGTACCAGACTTCTTAAAAGCAAGTCCATAAATGCTCTTTATAGTCAGTAGAAGGAAAGGAGGAGATTGTCTGCATAATATAGAGGAAAAGGATCTCCCATCTCAAAATCTTAAGAGGCATATGCTTCTTTCCATTAAACCAGATCACCTTATTTTCCCATGTACCTAAATGAGGTGGTCTAAATCTGTCCCGTAATATCATCATAGGAAGATTGAACTATAAAACTTTCAGCTCTTGCAAGGGTATTTCTCAGTTGATTAATGCTGCCAGGCATATCTAGAAGTCTTCCATTGTGTGTAGCTATTGATCGTCTAAAGCGTATCAGTCCTGAAAACATAGCTCCTAAAATGATTGTCTTTTTTTCTCTAGCTGCAGAATATCACTCTACCTCAGGTTCCTTTATAGTTTCTCATAAAAATGTAAATTTTGTCTTCTCTTTATGGTCTGTTACAATTCTGAAGTCTGTAACTTGATTTTTCCTGCATCCTGTTTTATCTTTTTCTCTGCAGTAATTATGAAAGTTTCATAAATTCTTACACTGCTTTTTCCCCTTCCATTTTTATATCTTCTTATGCGTTTTCTATCAAAAGTTAAAACATCCACTCACTCTTCATGCATAATGTGAAGCAAAGTAAAACACTTAAAAAAATACATATTTCAAGACTCTTGAAATACTACCTTTTCTCTAGAATCTGATCTTTCATTTCACCATTCCCAGTTAAAATGAAAGCTTGATACTACCAAATAAAAATACTAACTGATGGGGCGAGTTTTTTGTCTTGCTTGAAGAAAAAGTCCAGTGCAGATACACATCATTTTGGATGCATTATCTTTATTTGAGAAATAGTTTTCTTCAATGTTTAAAATTCTGGGTGTGTTTTAGTAGACGAGACCAGCTAGTACTGGTTACACGTGATTTTTATTCCAAATTATAACTGCTTGAGGCACTTCGACCTTTGTTCTGATTTTGGAGGCCTTTAGCCCACGTCACATAATAATTTCCCTTGTTATGCTTCCAGTGCTGTTAGGTTCCTATTTCCTGCTTCTTCCCTTGTCATCACCCTTATGCCATTTTTTAGTCTTTATTTTTCGTCTCAGTAATTTTACAGTGATGGTATTCAAGTGACAGAAAGGATGGGAATGAGAAACTAGAGCAGAACAGGTCCATAGGACTAGATGAAGTTATAGCACTATAGTGAAGAATATGTGTATCCTTGGGTTGAAGTCAGGAAAGAAAAAAACGTTTATAATAAAAGAGAGATTTAAGGATGACCATTGACTTGCTTTGTTCCAAATTTACTTGCTGCTACAGTGATTTTAGATTTTAGCCTTAGTGGTATCAGTATTTTAACTTAGCTTAATATTTGCATTTCTAATAATATCCATAAAGGTAGGCACAGCTGCTTTATGCTTTCAAATAAGCACTTTGGATCAGAAACTACAGAAATCAAGATAATTTGATAAAGGTTTTTAAGAGTGCTTTAAGGAAATTAATAACCTTGTTAACTTGAAATAAAATTGATTGCTCACAAAAATAAGAAAAAATTACTGTCTTAATATTATGGTTCCAATATAACAGCATCCAGAAAATTAGTATTTTTAAAATGAACAGATGAAGATATTGAGAAAGAGTAGAAATAGTTTAGCTTGCAGGAATGTTTTGAAGTTGATTGAATAGTTTAATACATCATTAATCTACTGCTGACATTTAAAAATCATTAACTAATTAAGTATTAAAGTAATTCTCTGAGCTTTGCTATATTTAACAATTTACCGCATGCAACTATTTTAGTAAGAGTTAAGTCATTGTTTTAAGTTGGTTATTAATAAAAGGCATGTGTTGTACTCACAAACTTTCAAGTGCTTTAAAATCTAGAAAATGCAATAGAAGAAAGGTGATAATTTACTCAAGCACTGGAAAATAGGGATAGCTGCTCTTTAAAATACTGCATCACTAGGGGAAAGCATTAACATTTTGACTATTAAGAATATCATGTGCTAAATCATGCAGTTTTAGAAAAGGTCAGATCTTTAATTGGAATATCTGACAGCATCCCTTAATACACAGATAGATATATTTAGAACTTGCAAATGTTTGAGGTTTCTGCTGAAGCTTGAGAAGTGACAGCATGTCACAAGGATAACTTTGTCTTATTTTCAAAGTTTGGTGATTACCAAGAACCATTTTTTACAGAGATTTTTTTTTTTCTGTAGGTACTTAAAGACATCATCAATATGAAACTCAGGTTGTTTTTGAACTGCAGATCTAAGCTGTCAGAAGCACCTCTGAAGAGGTAGGTAGTTTATAGATTTTCTTACAAGTATATGATCTGGTTTGGTTTGGAAAAAGTGTCATCAGCTTATCTCCCTTTAAAAAGTAAAGAGTGGTTGGTATTTCTGGTTTCTTTTGTTGCATTAGTTACTTTATTTGAGTGGAAGTTGAATGTTACCTAAGCAGTTTGCACTTGTCTAGAGAAAAATTCTAAGGTCTCAAATATGGGATCATAGGGAAGTTATCTAATTCGTCACATGCACCTCACAAGTATCCTTACAGAAATTAGTGGAGAGTGTTTCATGAGTCTTTCTGTGACAACTTGCAGAGGGAGATTGTTTGCCTAACTTGGTCGCTTCTTTCAGCCCACAGTCTGTGCAATGATTTTTACAGGTTAAGAGAACTTAAGAATTTCATCTGAGTAAATGTACAGTCTGCATTTGAGACCTCATTATAACTAAGAATATACCATTAGAGTATGTGTTAAACTGAAATGTCTTAGCTGTCCGAAAACCAAGGTTCACTAATTCAGTTATAGATGCTTATACTGAAGTGAATTCTGCAGAAGGGATTCCTTTCCTTCTAAGTGAAATGTTTAAGCAGTGCCATCACTTTGGCAGATATCTTCCCTATAATAGTATTACAAGAAAGGCCAGTGGTAGTGCCTGCCCTCTAATCAGCAGACTAGAGAATTCATCACTTGCCCATGAAACAGAAGTCCTTCCTTTCCATTTGGTTTGAGAGGCATTGAACTCACAAACTCATACCTCTTCTACTGCATCAGAGTGTCTTAATTGTAAATCTTCTGAGTATCTTACATGAACATTGTCATGATTGCTTTTAAAGCTAGGCACTTTGCAGGTGCTAGTTTCTGGTTCTTTCCCTGTGCCTGGGAAGGGTGAGAGGAAAAAGCGTTCTGACATCTGGTCTGTGGGCAAGTTGTATTTTTCTTGCAGCAATGGCTTCTTATGAAATGCATCCATATACTAGCCCAGATAATTTGTGGGAAAGTTGTATTCCTCATTATAGGTACAGACTTTCTTAACTTTTAACTTTTCATGGTAATTAGTGTCCTATTTTTTTCCCCTTATGAAGCACTCATTGCTTGCTGCTTTCACTTTCCATCTTCAGTGCTGTCCTTTCTCTGTTCTGATTCTTCTCATTTTGTTGAACATCAGTAGAGAAGGGAAGAAAATCATAATTATTGTTGCAAGGAACTTGTACCTGTGGAATACATGGTCTAAGAGCTGGAAAATTGTCTTTGCTGGTGCAAGTGTCAGGACCTGTTCCTGAAGACTATTCTAGTAGATATTAGTCCTGCTTACTTGAGTGATAGAGAATTCAAGATATTTCACAGTTAAGATGTTTAGATGCACCTCTCAGATATACACCTTTCCAGCCATTTAGAATGTTACTGGGAGCCATGCGCTTTCACAGCAAGAAAATATCAAAAGTGAACAGGTATGTGTTTATCTTCCTTCCCATTTGAGATGCTGTATGCATTGTCTGTCAGTATTCCAAAAGAACAGGGAGCTACTCTGGCTCCAAACATCATTAATTTGGTAAATATTCATGATGTTTTAAAGTATTTTAGAAGAACTTCATGTTTGGAACTTCATGCTGCATAAATGTATTATGTTTTTTAACACTTTTTTTCAACAGCTTCTATCGTTTTGTTCTGGAACCAGAATTAAGTTATGGGATCAACAACCACCTTCCTTCTGAACCTGTGGCAAAATTCTCAGAATTGCCAGAATCACCCCTTTTGACTCTAAACATGATCACTCCTGAAAGCTGGTTGGTTGAAGCAGTAAACAGTTCCTGTGATCTTGATAACATTCATTTACAGGATGTAAGTAATAGTTTGTAAACATTATAAAACTTGTCTTGGGCCTTTCACTTCAAGAGGGAAATAGAAATATTGTGAGAATTTTTCGCCTGTTTTCCAGAAATAATTTCTGTGGTAATTGATTAGTCTGTATTTTGCCGTTTTTTATTTTCATCTTTTTTTCCGCATTCTCTCTTACTTTAGGAAAAAAAAAAAGGATTAAAAGAAAGCAATGAAATAGAAAAAAGACAGAGTACAAGTTAAGAAAGGCAGAGTACAAGTTAAAGCAATTTATCTGCTATGCTGGGCTTTATAATGTTTACGAAAATACTACTTTTTGAGATAAAAACACAGCAGTTAAGGGATTCTGTATATTAGCGTTCTATTTCTCTTTTACTTTTTAACTATTTTTGGTAGTAATAGGATTAATCTAGATAAATCTTCAAATAAACATGAATATAGGGTGGTTTATTAATCCAGATGAAAATATATTTGACCCTTTTTTAGTTCACAATTTTTTAATTATACTTTTAATCCCTCAGCTTCAAAGTCACTAGAACTGTTTCATTAAGATTATACAAAATATTGAGGATGTTTGATTAACCAAAGGTGTATATTGTGGAAGGGGTATTGTGAAAATAAAGGTTGGGATTTACCTTACCAAGGCTGAGATGCTTCAGCTTCCTCAACAATGGAGAGAACGTTCCTCTAGACAGTGATTCATCCTCTTTTATCTTGGATACCTATTTTAAAGTGGAGTGAAGCTCCTCCTGGAAGGGTTTTTCTCCCTTTTTTTTTTTTTGACAGCTAAATTTAGTTGAAGGAAATCCCATGCAACACATTTGTCATTGTAATATGTTGCTTTTCCCACATAGTTAAATGATGTAATTTATTGATACCTTTCCACAGATAAAAGGGACAGTTACAGCAGAATATGAACTAGAATATATATTGCTTGAAGGACATTGCTTTGATGTGACAACTGGACAACCTCCTCGAGGGTTACAATTCACTCTGGGCACAAAGAATAATCCTGTCATGGTTGATACTATTGTGATGGCCAACCTGGTAAGTATTAAGTACAGAAATAGTCATTACTATTTCACACTCTTCATGAGAATTCCTTAGGAGCTTTGTGTTCTTTAAATCCATTTTGCTGTGTTGTAAGCTCAGTAACACTACAGGTACCAGGAGCATTCTGGAGTTGAGACTATCTACAAAAGATGTGGATCTCTAATTTGCTAAATTTTTGCCCGCTGTTAATCCAGTATAGGTTTGGATATAGCCTAATGTTAGATTCTTATCTTATGTGCCTAAACTGGGAGCCTTGTTGTCTGGAGTAGACAGTAGGAGGTTGTTATGTTCAGATGGAGATTCCACTGGCAACTTTAAGGTATGAATCACATTATGATTAAAATAACCATTTTTGATACACAATGATCCAGGCAAAAGAAGACTTCTATTTTAGATGCTTCAGCTAAATGTTTAAAGCCTCTGTGGGACAAGCACACACCTGAGAATTCTTCTGGTCATCCAGAGTAATTATTTTTTATTTTAGTAATCCGTAAAGGGGAAGATCTTGTGATTTCTGAAGTGAGATTTATTTTCTGTTGGCTAAAGTAACTTGGCAGGGAAGGATTTTGATGAAATGTTACCCATCTACTATTCTTTGTTCTCTGTAAATGCTGTATCACAAGGAATAAAATGCTTAAACTGCAAATCTTTGATTTTTACACAAGTACTGAAGACAGTCTCAACTTCAGAGGTTGTTCAGCATGATGAAACTTAATGATTCTTCACATTCCAAAGCATGCTTTGTCTGGCTTTCACATAGTGATAGCTGTATGCAGTGTTCCTAAATTGGGAAGGAGTTGTGTTAACCTGGAAAGTTGTTCCAGACAAAAATTTGAATTTAGAAATAAGCTTTTCAATTTAGGGTCAGTTTAACAACCGCTTTTTTAGCTAGGGTCAATTTCTTTACTGCTCATTTACTTGCTGTTTGAGATTTTGTATACAGCTCAGTTTCAGCTAGGACCAAATGGAGTACTGAAAGACATTCAGATGGGCATACAGGAAAGGTGATAGTTGGTTTCATCACTGCCATAGTATGAGAGTAGGTGATGAGACTAACCTTGTCTGCAGTACCAAATGGGGAAGAATTGACTTTTGCATGTGTACATGGTTGATTCTGAAATACTGACGTAACAATTGCCTGTCTTTCGTTTTTTTCATAGGGGTATTTTCAGCTGAAAGCAAATCCAGGTGCTTGGACACTGAGATTGCGTAAAGGAAGATCTGAAGAGATCTATCAGATTTTTTCGTAAGTATTGACCCATCTTTTGGAAACATAAATGAATCTGAAAATGCAACAGATTTTGAAAAGATCTGACAGTACTGGAGGAAAATGAGTAAAAATAACATGATAAAATTAGAACCAGGAGCAAATGATGATTTAATTTTCATAAGCTGGAGGAAGTACCATGAATTTCCCTCTTATAATTTTTTTCACCCCTAAGGGTGCCTCTGAATGTAGTTATTGATGGGTAGCATCTTTTTTTTAACAGGAGCATTATATTAATTTCGAAGCTATGTTTTTACTTCAGTTAATTCTGAGTATTTCTTAGTTACCTAAGTCATCAAAAAATCATTGCGGTTACACCTTTGCCTTAGGATATAGAAGCACCTTTCAATTCCATACCCTGGTTACATGTCAGCTGTGCCACATTTCTCTCTCTGTCTTGGGAGAAACACCAAGAGAGGGAAATGGGAAGAAGTCACATTGTACTCCAGTAACTGGCATTTAGTTGCCACCTATATAGCTTAGAGATCTGTAATTTCCATGGTCAGTTTTCATATGAGGAACATACACTAGCCACCATTCCAACTATTCCTTGGAAGAATCATCTTTTTTCTCACGTTCTATGTAACAGTAGAGATCTGAACCGTATATGGGCTTCCTCTTGAAGCTTTGGATATGATCTCTTCTGGAGGAGCAGTATTGTTTCCATTTATTTCAGCTTCAGTTCTTCCTTCCCCTCCACCCCATTCCTGTAATTCTGTGGGATGAAACAGGTCTGTTTCTTATAAGATATTTGTTATTACGTGGAGCTCAGGAACACATAGCCCCATATGATGTTTAGTCATCAGCTGCTATTAAAAATGGAAAAAAAAAACTTGATTAGTTTTGATGCTGTTTTGAATACTTAGTTAATGCATCAGTTTCAGGAATCAGGAAATGTTAATAGGATATTAGGGTCATTCTATTTGTTTGTGATTTTCAATTTATTTTTTTCCAGAAACGACTAACAATCTGTTGAAAAAGCAGAAAAACAGTCTGTATCCTAAGAAGTTCACTTAATATCCACCAGCTGTAGCTATATCATTTAATTTAATTTGACATTCAATTCTTAAGATATATAACGTGATTTATGAAAGATATCATGGTTTAAAAATGTAGTTGAATTTAAAAATGTAACAAAAATGAAACAAACCACTCAACATTTTAGGATGGATCAAAGGAAACTTAAATCATGTGCCATTTTTTAAGATCCCTGATTTTCCCTAAGAAGTAACACAGATAAGCTTAACTGACCTCAGTGAAGTTATGCAAAATTAATACTTGATGAGGAATCTAAGCAAAAAACATGTATTTAGTTTAATTATTACAAGCCATAGGCTTAGAGTATGATGGCTGAAGTATGTTTGGGAGGCTGTACCAGAACATTTAATATTACTTTTACTGATATTGGTATTAATAGTATCAAATTGCTATCAGAACTTCAGCAACTATTTGATAGGATGGGATTTTGCCAAGAGGTATTGCAGTGTATACTCCATCCTGACGTACTAGTCATATCTTCTCCTGTTGAACATTCTCATCTCCTGTGACTGAGATGAACTGTTTTCTTTGAGGCACAGGCCTGTACATTATAATGGGAGTTTCAGGAGAGTTACAGCATTTGAAGTTACAGCATGTTCTACACCTCTGTTCCTATTTGCTTCTCTCATAGTTGTATGTAATACAAATGCAAGTAACTGATTTTTACTTTATCTAAATACACAGCTTTTGAAATGAGCTTCTTTTTTTTGTTGGTTTTTTTGTTCCCCTGAACACTGCTTCTAACAAGGGTCACTATTTTGAAGCAGTCACACTTGTAAATCAATTCACTACTAATAAATTACTATAAATATTACAGAAATGAAAATTGTTATATATAAGCAGCAGTCTGAGCACTATTATTGGAACTTTAAGAAAAAAGGTAGTTACTGCAAGATAAACCTGTAGAAAATAGTTTATATCTATATAGAAGCTCCTGCTGAGTGTGTTGGTTTTTCAAAAGGCAGGTAGGTATTTATTTATATTTCTATTAAAAGTATGTAGGTGTTTTGGAACATTTAAAAGCTGTGACATAGTTTTGTACAACAATTACATAACAATAAAGTAGTTGTTAAATATTTAATAGTGCTCTCAGTATGCAAGACGTTGTGCTTCGATTTAAAAAAAGAAGTTGTGCCTACTTTTAATGTGTTTACAAACTGAGTTACACTAATGGTGTTCAGTATCTTTTGGGAAAAACATAGAATTCTTACTGGTTTTGCTAAAGGAGTTTATAAATCGTGACCTGGTTCTTCCAATCCCCAGGTCATATTCAAAACCTTACTCACATGATCGTTTGTTTGAAATGTACATCTGTTTACATGAATAAAACCACAGCATGCTGAATATTGTATGCACAGGGACAGAGAAAAGATGAGAGGGCCTGTATAAAATTCAGCACACTGAATTAAAATTAAACAACAGTGATGGACTCGATTTTTTCAGAGACACCCACCAAGAAAGAGTGGCTATCCTATTCTGTAAGTAGCCATTCAGCATGTAGTTGGGTGACTAGGAACTGAAGTATTCTGACAGGAAAAGAAGTTACCGTAGTGTAATAGTAGGAAGTATATGAAGAAGTGAATGAGAAACAAATAAATTGTATCTTGAGACCAATGTTAAGTGTCCAAGGTAACTAATGGCAACTATCACTATTTTCAGTTCATTGTTCATACTGGGATGGAAACTCATCACACTGAGTGCTGTGCAGAGGAAAACAATTGGCACTCAGCAAAGACAGAGCCAACAGTGAGGGATCCACAGAAGAGATACAAGGAGGCAAAGTGATGTTATTAAATTTACAGCCAAACCAAACACACATTGTAAAGACTTGGGAAAATCATCTTTGTTGGCAGAGCTGCAGAGCTGGCTACAGAATACTACTAGCTGAGTGAATAACAGAAAAATTTGATTGTGTAAAACCTGAGGGCAAAATTCAGAATACTGTGCCAGCTGCTGCCAGTTCTGCTATCAACAGTTTGTGGTTGGCTCTAATTTTATTATTTTAGAGCTTTTTAATGATAGCCTTTATTTAAAATTAGGATCTCTGCCTTTTATGTTGAGTACTGTATATCTCTGTGATAGAAAGACTGTTCTCAGCCAACTGCTCATATATGCAAATTCTAAAAGAGTGAAAATTAGACTAAACCAGAGAGTAGAAAATTCAAGATAATATTGAACCTTGTGCAGGAATTGGCCATCTCTATGAAACTTAGTAATCATAGGCACGTTTTGCTGATACGTATTTAATAGAATAATCAGACAACTATAGAAAATCCTGGCATGTTTAGATAGGTAGTATGACACAGATTGAAACAAGTTTTAAATATTTCAATTTTCTAGGCAAACAAAAAAAAGAATCAGGCCTAAGGAGTAACAGATTACTTTCTTAAAACAATTTTTTGTGTGCATAGCCTTAGCAAGAGGGAACCACATAAAGCTGTTAAAAGACAGAAAAGATGAAAGGAAAAATATATGGGCTATTGAAGTATAAAAGCTATACAATTTGAGAATTATGTTATTACACAACAACATTTTTCATACTTGTTACTCAGTGGACTGCAGTAAAGTTTTGAGGTGCTTGAATGGCTTTAAACTGGTGTTCAGTAGGGCAAATGTTCATGTGGTGTCTTGCAAAGCCACAGCTTTAGGGGTAAAGTCAACAATGCCAGCCAGTTGAAAGCCAATCTTTACTATCTCAGCACTGTGATGAAGCTTTCCCTAGACTTCTTAAAGCAGATTCATTTTAAAAGCACATTTGATGCTGTCACAAAGTAGTTTCTAAGATGTTTTTCATATTTGACAAATAAAATGTAGTTTAATATTTGAATGTAATATATACCCATATAATGCAGAATAATGTTCTGCGCTAGGTTGCTGCATTTTTAAATTTCCTGTGAAATCGAAATTAAAAAGTGAGGGCTACCACTGTGGACAGTGTCTAGTGATGAATAAAACTCGGGAAATTTCCAAATTTAAGATATAAATATGTGCAAGTAAAGAAATTTTATTTCTATAAATATCAGCAGTCCTAAACCTTATGCTCTAAAATGTGTGCTATTACCTGTGTTTAATGAGCCAGTGCCTTTGCATGTGTTTTTTGTCTCCTCACAGCCATGAAGGAACAGATTCTGTAGCTGACCTGACAGATGTTATCGTGGTATTAAACAACTTCAGAAGCAAAATTATCAAAGTCCAAGTATGTATAAAGATGCCTTTTTTTGTCTGAGGTATTTCCTTATGTGAAATGCAACTAACACTTGTATGTCTTAGGCTGTTTGATTGGAAAATATACACTGAAATATATAATTTAGATTTTCTATAATTAAATAGAGAAGGGTGTGTAAAATCAGTGTAGTTAATTTGATCCAATCAGGTTATACTAATTGCATGGTAAATTCTTAAATACCTGCTAAACATAAATAGGATTTCTCTCATCTAGCTTAAGGTGTGTAAGAGTGGGGTCTAGGTACCTTAAACTTCCTCTCTGCTTAGATTGAGAAGGAAAGTCCAAAGGACTGCTTATCCCAGCTCACGTGTGTATTTAAACCAAGAGGGTAACTACCTCCTGAGATATCCAGTTCTCACCTGTGACTGGGGAGGAATTTTATGTGAAGTCCGGACACCAGAGTAGAAGTTAAAATTAGGTACATTGAATTTTTCCCTAAGCTACCAAATTTGTGCAGATGAAATTGTTACTTTCATTCTTGAAGATGTATCAAAAAAGGGATAATGAAACACGACTTATATTAAGGAGAAAGAACTCGTAGCATTATGTTTTCCACTATTTTGTAAATAACATTTTGTGTAGGTGTCCTTGATATGTTATATCCAAATTTTAGACATTGAGAAGGAGTGAGGATGACATAAAGTACAAAAGGCATTTTGTGAAACCACATATAGGAGTCTCTTCCTCAGTCCAGTAACTGAAAGTCCAAAACCTGGAGAAAAAGGGTAACTCTGGAACCTGATGAACCTGCCTTTGAAACACAGAGAAAAACAGTGCCACGTGGGCCTAACAGGAGAATTATTCTATGTGAAAAATGGTACATACTAAGCTTATAACTAGAATATGTAAGCTCTGCCACCCAGTTGAACTGTAGAGTGACTTCACTGATACCTAGGATGTGGCTTCACAAGCGTTAGCTAAGAAGATGGATGATTTAATGTGAACAGAAGCATTAGCTTGAAAGTATAAACATGTGAAATGAAATGGTTTGAATTTAATATGTTCAAACATGTAGTGGTTTAGAAGCTATTTGAGTTTCAAAACCAATTAGGTGTCTTTTAATCATGCAAATTAAGGTCAGCAAACAAAATTAACTTGGACCCTTTATTACGTGTCTGGGTAAGACAGCAGAAATTGCTGAAGTTGGATGGGAGAGTTTGTATTTCAGTGACAGATGTGTCGCTGTCTCCTTAAGAGAATCACAGTTTCCATCCAGGTAAGGTCTGTGCATGGTGCAATGCCCTCCTACACTGCTTCTGCCAGGTAGTAGCTGGATCAGCAGCTCATGAGGGAAGAAAATGTTCCCCACACTTTTCGTTACTGTTTGCATAAAGTAGTACAGAAAGCTTGAACATGCTGTTTGGTTTTATTAATCACTACCTAATTTTTCATAATTGATTACTTTTCTTCTTATTACAGTAAGTTCTGTACAAAGTTTGAAAGTATGAAATTACATTTTTACTGTTTGGTTTAATGCAGTTCAGTAAGTATTATACTGAAATAGAAATCAGTAAGATGTTGATCAAGCTTTAGCTAGTAAGTACACCATAGTTAGGTATCACAACTGAAGTAGTGATTGTTATCAACTAACTTCCCAAATTCCACAAATACATATTTAAATGACTAGGTACAGAAAAGGCCTGATAAAATTAATGAAGATCTCCTTACTGATGGAACAACAGGAAAAAAAAGAAATCAAGAATCAGTTCTAAGGTAATGCATAATTTTCTTTAACTGTGCCAGGACATGTTTATTAGTACTCATAGCAAGTGTTTCTTACTTGATAGTGATACACATATGTAAAAAGACTCTCCAAGGGATTTATAATACAAATGAAAGAGAAAGACAAACTATAATGTCTTGTACATCTTATTTATTTCCTTTTTAATCCCTCTTTTGCATTTCTAGTTCCTCCTCATTGTCTCCATTGGCATTTTTATTTTGTTGTGGCAGGGAATCAATCTCAATGTGAAAATCTCAGCCAGTAATGCGGTACTCAGATGTATTAAACTGAACATCAAAAAGCAGGCAATGATACTGCTTGTCTGCTGCTAGGTTTAATTTATGAAAGCTCAGGAAGTGTTTTGATATTTGTCAATAAAATACCCTTTACTTTAAACTTTGAATTCTATAAATAATTGTAATAAACATCTCAAGCTTTACATTTGGAGCTAATAACTTGTAGTATTTTGAATTTCCTGTATAGCATCATAACATTCTGTTTTCAGTTGCTCGTAAGTATGTTGTCTGTAGATGGTGTGTGGTTCAGGCTGATTTTATGTTTAATTTGAATTTGTTGTTTATTAAAGAAAGGTAAATATTCCTACAGAATTTTTATATGACTTTTTGAGAATAAGGGCACAAAGGGATGCTTCATCTTTGCTTAGAAAAGAAATTAGTGAGTTTTTTTAATAGACTAGTGCATCTGTGCTGTGGATCAGAACATGGGGTGTTGTATCAGATTCCAAGCCATGTTAGTTGTTCTTTTGAGAGCATTTCAGTCAGATAACCTTTGACCAATGTATTTTAGAAACAGTGGCCAGGGTGCTCTCCGAGCATTCTTTCTTTGTAACACTTCAGAGATTTTTCTCCCAAGAAACTTCTGAAAAATTAAGTTCTGGAGTATGACAGCTGGAGTGCCGGCAAAAGTACTTACTGAATTCCCAGTGACTTGATTTCTTCATGTCAAAGAAGAATGAGCTTGGGATTTTAATCTAAAATGCTGGTAGCACACTAAATTCATCCCCTCTTTCAAGGTGATGAAAATTGCTCTTCTGGATCTTCAAAGCTATTTTGAGGAGGATCTAACTTGCAATACATTGTTTCCATAATAGATTCCATCTACTTTGTACGAAACACCCATGTTTGCTCTCAGAAAGCCTGATTTCCAGCACAGGTTGTTTCTGCAGTATGCTGCCAAGCACTAAACTGTCATAGCTGTAGAATTGCAAAGAGAAAGAACCAAAGGGAATGCCTTCTGAAAAAGAAACAGTTCAGGGCTAATGACTTGACTATAAACAACTTAATCCAAGTAATCACAGATCTCTTTACCCTAAAAGAAAAAAGAAATTGCAGTAGCTTTATCTGTAAGTACCTTTAAGCATTCAAGATTTACCACTGAGGTAAAGTCTGATCCCTCCATTGTTCAGGAGAACATCTTTGGGCTATAATTCAGCTAGTAAGAAGGGGATAATGTCAGTATGAGGGATTTAGGGAGAATGTCTTTTTCATCATTATTTTCTCCATACCCTAAAGACTTTCTGTTCCCAAATGACTGCTGCAAGACTCAAAACGTTTTCTTCCATTTTCAGTAGCCTTGGCAATGGTTGTCAGTCACAAAGACAGTTAAAGAAGATAAAGGCACAGCAGTTCTACTTTATCCAGTAAAGAGCTGATCCCAATATAATCCTCAGCCAGTCCTTAGATCCAGGGCACAGCTCAAAAAAAGACTACTGGAGCGAATCTCCAACAATATCAAGCCATAGTGTAACCAGTTTGGCTGAGGCAGCCTTTGCCATTCCAAGATCTGTGAAGCAGTGCTCTGAGGGAAACTGCAACCACCTTTCCCTAGCTGTGTGTGCTGGAAGGCACCCATGATTAAAAACAATCCAGGAGATGTTTGTATTCAAAGCAAGCAAAAAATGCTGTACAGCAGAAACAGAAAACCTCTGGATAACATACCTTAAAGATACTGGGTAGCTTATAGGGAGATCAATTGTTTCAATTTAAGGGACAATGCAGAAAGTATTATGAAAAACGCTCAGGAAATCCCATCACCACAGACCGTTAAATGTTACAGGAGTATTCTGGGAAAGGTACTGGCTGAGGTACCTATGGGGCTATGAAGACATCCCTCACCTGCCCATGGCAGGGGGTTGGAACTAGGTGATCTTAAGGTCATTTCCAACCCTAACTATTCTATGATTCTACCTCAAGAATATGCATTGGTGGTTCTGATGTAGAATGCACATGAATGAAGCTTGAAAAGTAATCGTTGCTGATGCTACAAATAATCAGTTCTCAGCATACTCTGGCTGTGTGTATTTCTGACTTTTTGCTTTGATAAAACATGGATTTCTTGCCAAATCAGGATTCTGTTTGATTGAAAGTATCAGAGACTATGGTTGTGCCATTGTTTGTCCTGAGTGACTGGGTGTGTAGTGTTGCTTCCAAAAGATTTTGTTACCGTAGGCATTGCAGTGGGAGTAGATTGTAAGTGGGATGAGTATTTCTTTTGTGTATTCTTTTACTTCTGATTCTTTATGAACTTACTGGTAATGCAGTAGTATTTTCTTTCTGCTGAATGCTTACTTTAAATAATAATTTCTTTGGGTTTTTTCTCAGCTTGTCAGAAGAAACTCCAACAGAAGAGAAGGAAAAGCAAAGTGATATTCTTAACATCTTTTCTGTTGCTTCAGGCCATTTATATGAACGTTTTTTAAGGTAAGGAAAGGTAAAAATGAAACAAGAATTTCATAGCAATACTGTAAACATTCATTCTAAAACTAAGCAGCTTAAACTGGCTTTTTTAGCAAGGTGCAAACAATAAATAAATTGTCAAATTGCAGTGAAGTTGTATACACTGAGACTAATCTTTCTTGGAGAACAAAGTGATTCAATATATAGATGTTCAAAAATACCATTATCCTTTGAAGAAAGAAAAATGTACACCCACGAGTGCATGTGTGGAGTGTGAACATTCATAACAGATGAAGCTCAGCCTCTCTTTACAAAGACATAACAGAAATTACTTCATTTGACCTGTGTCTGTTTATGTTTAGTCCAAGCTACAGAGACTACTGTGTGCACATATGGCCTTACTTAGCTCAGTGTTCATTCAGTAAGCAATGATTGGTTTTAAGGATTTTTTACAGTATTGCCTAATCTGTTTACAGCCGTTTCTGTTACTTTCCTGATTTGAGTACTTTCTGCAGGTGTCAGATTTAGTGATTTTATTGCTTTAGTAATCTGATGCAGTTTGAGCACCTGCATTTCTTTCCCTCAACCTACAGCAACCTTCATAAAGGGAAAGACTTATTTATTTTAAAGGAGTAAAAAAATAAGTCTTAAACATCCTGTGTGCCTCTTTGCCTTATTTCAAGTTTATTATTCCTTGATTTTAAGATAGACTCAACCTCTTGTAAAGTTGTAAGGCATCTCCAAATCTGTCTGGTAAACCCAGCCAAATGCTACAGTAGTGGGAAAAAAATTGAACCCAAAATAGCGATTCTTACAGTTATCAAGGTCTATCTGAAGAAGATCTTAACTTGAACTATGGTTTCTTTTTGCTCTTGTTTTTCTTATCAGCAACCTATTAAACTCAACCAAAATATCTCCAAAATAAGTCATCTCAGCAGCAAAGTTAATACAGTGCAATTATTCTAACTTTGTTAGGCATCTCTCTTAGAAGAAAACTTATTGACAGATCCACTTTTGAAATTGTACCTTCTAATATTGCTGAACCAATCTGGATTGAGTAAGTCTATCTCAAAGCAGTCTTGAACACATGCTCTTCAAAGCTTTCAATAAGAAATAGAAATTTCTGCTTACACTGAGTTAAAGAAAATCAAACTTAGAAAGTTTCAGCACTTAGTAAGAGCAGTTGAAATTTAACGACCTGTATGTATTTGTTTGTTTATTATAGACTTGTATTTCCACAGAATTATGATGCTTTCTGTCCTACGTCATACAAAAACGCCAGTTAAATTTTGGTTTCTGAAAAACTATCTCTCCCCAACATTTAAGGTAGGAGAAACATTTTTCTTTTATTATTTCTTTCTTCCAAATTTTAAGTAGTTTTTAAAAGAAATTACAATTGAGTAATGAGGCAGTTGAAATTGAATTTTCACAGTTGGAAATGATCTCTGAATGCGTTCAGTACCAACAGTTTTAGAAGTCTTGTGTATAAGATTCTTTTCTGGAGCCCAAAACTCAGTGAAATGTTATCATAATTTATTCCTTCTTGATAGTCTCCAAGAGCTTGAGAGAAATGCTTTTTATATTTGTGTGGCTGAGGATACTGCCGGAATTAAAGAAACATCTGAAAATAAGAAACTCTGTACTCAGTCAGGCCAATGCAGCTGCCACGATGTTGTTGCAGCATTCCCTTGTTTGCCTTTTGAGGCCTTGTATGTCACATCCATGTGCAACTGATACTTTTTGGTTCTTCTTCTAGGATGTAATTCCTCACATGGCTAAAAAGTATGGTTTCAAGTATGAGTTAGTACAGTATAAGTGGCCCCGCTGGCTCTATCAACAGACAGAAAAACAAAGAATTATTTGGGGCTACAAGATTCTTTTTTTGGACGTTCTTTTCCCTTTGGCTGTGGATAAAATAATATTTGTCGATGCTGACCAGGTAAGAAAAGAATAATAATGTACAAATGTATGAGGAATTCATTTTGGCTTAAATTGATCCGGTTTCATTCTCTGTGACCATTTTATTCAGATGCTTGGCTCATAAGACTATTGCAGTTGTAAGAGCAAACCCCATGGTGTTACAGAATGTGAAATGCAATAATTTGACTTGTCTTTGGTCATGTAGAAATGAATACACTCACCACACTGAGTTACCCTAAATTGCCTGTTGAGAGCGAAAGGCTCCTGGAGAGATGTGTGTGATCTTAAAAGTGCATCTCACCTAAAGCCAATTTGAGTGATATAGTCTTTGGGCTGATTGTGAGAGGACTTTGGACTGAGGAAGGAGTCTGAGGTGGTTTCTCTAGACCATTTGAACAACTTCCAGACAGCTGAAATTTCCCAAGATTACTCCTGTCTCTTTTTCTTAAATTTGTATGCATTCTACCACTCAGAAATGAATACTGTACAAGGAAAAATCACAGGATCATAGAGTGGTTTGAGTTGGAAGGGATCTTAAAGATGACCTAGTTCCAAACACCCTGCCATCTGCAGGGGCACCTTCCACCAGACCAGGTTGCTCAAAGACCTGTCCAGCCCAGCCTTGAACACTGCCAGGGACTGGGAAGGCACAGCTTCTCTGGATAACCTGTGCCTGTGCCTCATCACCCTCAGAAGGAAGAATTTCTTCTTAATATATAATCAAATCTCCTCTCCTTCAGTTTAAAGCCATTCCCCCTTTCTGTCACTGCATGTACTGAAGGTAACATGCTGTCTCAGATGAGACCTTGAGGAGTCTATCCCATGGTTATTAAAAGCCTCAGAAGAATATTAAATATTTTGGTCCATTTCCAAAGCTTGAGAATAAATCAAATGTAGATACTGCAATGCACACTGCAACTTCCTGCATTTTCATCTGGATAGAATAGTAGAATTGGGTTTCTGTCCTAACTACTGTAAGAATTTCTCTGTACTCTGAAACAGCTAAAACCTTTTTTACCACTGACAGATTAGTGGGGTTTGATGGAAGAATGCTTGATTAGTAAATAAAGGACATTCATAAAATGTCTTTATAAGCTATTTTTAAAAGTATTTTATTACTAGATACAAAGATTTTTCAAATGATGCAATAATATTGGCATGCCCAAGTGATGTAACAAATAGGAAGGATTTTCTGAAGGAAGATGCTCAGCAGATTGGGAAGTGACACTCCTGCATGATGGAATTCAACATAGGGCAACCAGAAACACTGGTCTACAAATTTGAAATCTTAGCTCCTTTTATTTCATTTACTTGTTAAATGTGTTACACAGATGATGGCCACAGAATAAACACTTTATTTTTCATTGAATAATAATTTGGTAGCTATCATTCAGTGCCACACTCTATACTATATATTCTACACTATTGGAGTGTTTCAGGGCTTTTTTAAATGACAGTTAAACTTCAGGAAGCTTGCTGCAATAACTGCCCTCATATGCACGCTTTAAATACAGTATTAAATTATTAAAATATTATTAAATTATTAAAATACATATTGTTATTTAGATTGTGAGAAGTGACCTAAAAGAGCTCAGAGATCTAAATCTAAATGGAGCTCCCTATGGATACACACCTTTCTGTGACAGCCGTAAGGAAATGGATGGATACCGTTTCTGGAAATCAGGATACTGGGCATCACATCTTGGGAAAAGGAAATACCATATTAGGTAGGATAATGCCGTATGTATTTTTTGTGCAGTTTGTGAATTTGGTTAAAATCTGGCTCTTTATATTGATTAGAATGATACAGGGCAGTTGCTTATGAATGCTGATGCATTCGCAGTAAGAGGTGAATAAGAGATTAATTTTGATGACATTGATTTCCCTTTTTTTATTGTGGCTTCAGCCACTTAATTAAAACATATATTCCTTTAGGATGGGAAGAGGTTTTGGTTTCTTGTTGCTTTTATTAATGTTATAAAAAGAAAAGGTGAAACTCCACAAATCTTAATTCTTTTTATTATTCTTTGTAGTGCCTTATATGTTGTGGATCTTAAGAAGTTCAGAAAGATCGCAGCTGGAGATAGGCTTCGGGGCCAGTACCAAGCTCTTAGTCAAGATCCAAACAGTCTGTCAAATCTAGATCAGGTGAATATGACTCTAAACAATTTGGGGTTTGTTTTCTTTATCTTCCTCAATATGCATGGAATTATTATGTAACTTAATGTATATGTTTTGTAACTCTGGAACTATTTACCCTTTATTTCTATTTTAACACATTGTCAAGTGTGCATATGAGCACAGTTCAGAAAACTGAACACTAATTGTTTAATATGAAAAAATGAGGAAAAACAGCATAGAGGACTGCTGCCCTTAATCTGCAGTTGTTCTGTGTGCATTTGCGTTTTTCTAATGATAATCCTATATTCTGATAATGGTAGTTACATTCTTCTTTAGCAAGAGCCTTTTCCTCATTCTGTTTTTCTATCCATTAATTAATTGGCTAACTACTAATGCACTCTAGTGATGGCTGTACATGGTCACCCTGGGGTGAATATAGGCTTCATTTATAAAATGAATTTTTAAAGGTAAGTGGGGTAGGTCAGGGTGCAAGTCACAAGCAAGAAGTGGATCCCAGATGTACAGAACATACTTAAATTTGTTTTCCTATAGTAGAGGTTCTTTCACTCAGTAGAAGATTGATAACACGGGTCATCCAATTTCTGTCTGAGTAAATAATGCTATGCATTTATGTCTGTCTTTGGGTGAACTTAAGAAGGCTTCGTAAGTGAGATTGTCCCTGCTTTTGTCATTTTCTTTGTGGAATTACTAAAAGGTTTTATCTGCCTATAGCAGAAAAGGAATCCCACAGTAGCAAAACCCAAGTCTCTCAGTGCCTGCATTCCACCTCCTTACTCTGCAGGCAAGTTTCGCTCTCTTACATGAGTACATTATTTGCATTTATTCCAGAAATGCAACTAAAAATTGATGATAGCAAATAATGGACAAAGAAAAGTGGAAATGCATCTGTGCTACAAACTGGAACTAGCCTGGACATGGAGAGTTGGAGCAGCCTTAAGCTGTAACTGTTAAGAGCAACGGACTGATAGCAACAGTCAGATTTTACCTCTCTTTTCTGGAAAATAGAAGGAATTATTGGCCCTGTATTGCACACTTTGAGAGTTCTGATGTGCTGTAGCTGTGTGTTTTTC
This sequence comes from Neopsephotus bourkii, assembly GCF_033783945.1. Taxonomy (NCBI): domain Eukaryota; kingdom Metazoa; phylum Chordata; class Aves; order Psittaciformes; family Psittacidae; genus Neopsephotus; species Neopsephotus bourkii. The sequence continues at coordinate 1,443,434 of NW_026901541.1, forward strand.
AAACATAGTCTCACCCTTTTGTACAGGGTGTCTCTTTTAAGATTCAGAGGCTGGTTACAGGACTTCCACCATAATGCTGCTTTTGAGAAAGAGTTAATTAGTTTTATCTAGTATTCTCAAAACATTAGTAATGTACATCTTTCCATCTTAGGATTCTTGTATTTTGAATTACAGTATTACTGCATGATAGCACATATCTCTTAAAAGCCTGTTGCATCAAATCGAAAGCAGCTTCAGGGTCAGCTAGCATTCCCTCAGCAAGTCAGGGCTGAGCACAAACATTAAGGCAGCTAAATCTTGACAGAATGGAATTGGAAACACTTTGGAAAGGGAAATATGTCAAAGTAATATTTCCACAGTATTCTGCTTTCCGATTTATTGATACAGAATCACATTCTGCCTTCATTGCTGCTACTCTACCCCAAACAACAGCCACATTCCCAGAAATACAAACCACAGTGCAATGTATTTTACAAGAGTCCTGGACAGCTTATATCTGCTGAGAGGATGCAGCATGATCATTTGTTTTCTTCTTTATTTTAAACATCTGACTGGAGTGCTCACTCCCCTTCTCAGTGAAGAAGCAGTCTTGGCTCTTTGTTATCTGCCAGCACAGCTGCTTCCATGGATGGTAGTTAAGGTTATGCTACTATAAACCACAAAAGAGAAGCAGATAGAAGGGAAAAAAGTCACTTAAAATGCTAAGGGGCATAAGTAAAATCCTCCTAGGGAGAAAAAATACACATGGTAAGAAGTAGACTACTGGTACAGCGAGCGTATTGTGTTGTACTCTTGAAAGAGAAGCATGGGAATGTCTGTGTAGAGATGCCACGACAAATACTTACACTGATAGCAATTCACTTAAAAGAGAATTAACCATCCTGTTCTTTACCTAAAGAATAAAAACCAGCAGGATATAATGTAAGATTAATTCTTTTATTAAGAGGTAATCTTTTTCTATTTTTAAATTGAGCTTTTTCCTTTTTTTTTTTCCTAATAAAGGTGCTGCTGTGGAGGAGTTCTCCTTTAACATTGTGTAGGTTATCTGGGTGAACGTGAAAACAGGCTTACTGTAAATCAAACTGAAAACCATGTTTTAAATGTGAAAGTGACACAAAAAGATTTCAGTAGTTTACATATCTTGAATGAACAAAAATTTGGGCACTGACAGTGAAAACAATCTGGTTTTACCCTTATTCCTTTATTTTTCCGATTCATTAACATTTCCTCTTGGATCTTGTAGATGTATTTTACTGGTTTTGAGGTTAAATCACTTTCTTTTGCAAGGATAGGCAACTTTTTGGTTAGAACTTGGTTTTCTTCTATTTACTTTAGACCCTGGAACCAGCATTTGTCTTTCTACTTTCTACTCCATGTAACAATTTGTAAATTCACAGCCCTGTGAGCTACTGTAGTAATGCAGGAATTGTGTTTTCCTTTAGAAAGTCAGAGAGGCACAACAGAAAAACAGTCTCCTTTCTCCCGAAATTGAGATGGTGATAAACCATTCCTTTTATATTCAAAAAAAATCATAAGTTGAAGGTTTTTAAAAAAGTAAAGCATTTAAATTAGTGTTTAATGTCTTGTGTACTCAGTATCCTTGTATTTGGTGTAATTTTCCTGTGGTAATGTATATATTTGAATTCAATTATGTGCCTTTTGTAATGCATCTATCTGTGCTATTTTCTTCTGTCACATTTAGCGAGAAGAATGGGCAAAATAAGCTGTGACTAATGCTTGAGTTCTGGCACTTATTTTTATATATAATGTAGGGGTTGCACATGGGAAGGAGCTTACGAATGGATCTACCAGTTACATCTGCTATTTTTAACTGTGGCCAGAGGACATGCAGCGTGTGGCTGCCTGAGGTTCTTCTCATAGTTAAATGCTGTTCCTTCCATTCTGCAAGATACTGGTTCAGAGTGTTCATGATCAGAGGACTTGAATACATAATAAAGGTTATAAAAGAAACAATATAAATTAAGTAAAGTAAGGAAGAGGAGAGCCAGAATAGCAGCGTAATTGCTTTTCCTTTTCACATTCATGTTTCAGGAATCCATTTTCCTAGAAGTTAAATTTAGAGCAGTGGTGCAGTCCTGGATTTAATGCTTTTGAGGGGGCTTTTTTTTCCAAATGTGAGGAATGGAAAGATGGTTGAGTTCTGCTTTAATCATTTCACACAGTCTAATTCTGCCTAGAGGTATTTATAGTGGGACATGCAATATCTGAACCACAGGTATCAGATAGTGGTATTGCTTATGTCAGTCTAAGGAAGGACAGATGTTAAGTACAAGAAGAAATTGATGGAGAAATCAAAGCTGGAATTGGCCATCAAAGTAAGCATGACTGAGTTTCAAATCTGCTTGAAAATCTACTTGAAAAAGAACTGGGGGAGCACTTAAAGGAAACATAAGAAGAAGGAAACAGACCAATTAGCTGAAATAATAGGCAGAGGTATTCTATGTACTTGCTCAATAACCAGTTACATTACATTCAGTGCTAACTTATGATCTTACAAAATTTGTGCAGGATCTTCCCAATAATATGATCCATCAAGTAGCTATTAAGTCTCTCCCTCAGGAATGGCTTTGGTGTGAAACCTGGTGTGATGATGAATCCAAGAAGAAGGCTAAAACAATAGACTTGGTGAGTGGATTTCAAGTTATATTGGTTTTATCCATTAAAAACCTTTTGCTGTAATTTCTGTGGCTTTTGAGATACACAAGTATGTCATGTCACGTCATGGAGGCAGTCCTGCTGGAAGGCACTGTAACATGGTATCTGTTCCTACAATACAGCAACTCTTCTCCTTTTCTCTGAAACCTTCTCTGCTTGCTCTGTACCAAATTTACTTCTGCTAAAGCTGAAAACTGCCCCAGAATGAAATATTGCTGTCTGTAACTGGACAGGATTGGGGTTTTCACACTCGTACATGTATATTCCTTATCTTTTTAACACAGTCAACTGGATTAGTGAAACTCTGAGGTACTGTTAACTGTCTGGGTTATTGTGTGACCCTGTTAAACCCTCTACGAGGGTCTAAGTTCCTCCAGGGCCAGCTGTGTAGAGGACGAACTGAATAGTATCATGGTTTCCTCTGTCCATTTCACCACTATAAACAGGAGATAAAGAAGAGCTTTTTAAGTGTAATGCTGAGGATACTATCCATATTTAGAAAGAAGAAAGTGTCTTTATTTAAGAATTGAAACAGAGAAAATATCTAGAGGAATTGGGGCTGCCCCATCTCTGGCAGTGTTCAAGGCAACCTGGTCTAGTGGAAGGTGCCCCTGCCCATGGCAGGGGTTTGGAACTGCATGAGCTTTAAGGTCTCTTCCCAACCATTCTATGATTATTGCCTCCATCCTGGTTTTCCCCATTCTCATTTTTTGACAACACCAACACACTGTGATACTTCAGACACAAAATTCTGAAGAGAAACACACAGCTGGAATCTGATGTCGATGTTCAGTATGTAAATTGTTTTGTTTTCTCTGTGTCTTTGCAGTTGTTAAAATAAGATTTTCTGTACACAAAGGACCAGAACTAAAGTTACTGAACGTTCTTTCAATCCCTATTGTGTATCACTTTTTATTATGATTTCCATTTATGCTATTTTATGGAAGCAATCAATACATTTTTCTAGACAACAATAGAGGAATCCTCACAAACATAATAAAAGCCCCGTATCAGATTCAGTTCCAATATGCTAATGTATAACTTCTTTCTCCCTGTGTAGCTTTGTCTAAATCTTAGTAGTCTCGTGCTAGCCGTTTCTGCTACTCAGGTAGGCAGGAGCACATGGCAAAATTAAAGTATTCACAGTAAAATGTTTTGAGTTATTGAAACAGGGTTTAGTTACAGTTTGATTTGTGTGGTTTTGGGTTTTTAACTGACCTCACTTTCTGCCCTTCAATGAAACTGTAAATGCTAATGAAAGCATTTAGATCAGTTCCTTGGAAAAGGAGGTATTTCCACACTTGATCTGTTTACATCTGGTATGTTTTAAACTTCCAGTGCAACAATCCCCAAACCAAAGAACCGAAATTAAAGGCTGCTGCCCGCATAGTTCCTGAATGGGTTGACTATGACTCTGAGATACGAACATTAATAGAGCAAATCGAGAAAGAGAAGAAAAACCTTTTCTTTCAAAAAGGTAACTTGCATGCCTATTCATCTGCTACCTTTTAACAAGTGCGCCCTCAGCAAGTTTGCCAACGACACCAAGCTGTGTGGTTCGGTTGATACGCTGGAGGGAAGGAATGCCATCCAGAGGGACCTTGACACGCTTGTGAGGTGGGCTGATGCCAACCTCATGAAGTTTAACCATGCCAAGTGCAAGGTCCTACACCTGGGTCGGAGCAATCCCAGGCACAGCTACAGGCTGGGCAGAGAAGAGATTCAGAGCAGCCCTGCAGAGAAGGACTTGGGGGTGTTGATTGATGAGAAAATGAACATGAGCCGGCTTCAGTGTCTTGCAGCCCAGAAAGCCAACCGTATCCTGGGCTGCATCAAAAGGAGTGTGACCAGCAGGTCAAAGGAGGTGATCCTGCCCCTTTATTCTGCTCTCGTGAGACCTCACCTGGAGTATTGTGTGCAGTTCTGGTGTCCTCAACATAAAAAGGACATGGAACTGTTCGAACATGTCCAGAGGAGGGCCACGAGGATGATCAGGGGACTGGAGCACCTCCCATACAAAGATGGGATGAGAAAGTTGGGGCTGTTCAGCCTGGAGAAGAGAAGGCTGCGTGGAGACCTCATAGCAGCCTTCCAGTATCTGAAGGGGGCCTATAGGGGTGCTGGGATGGACTCTTCATTAGGGACTGTAGTGACAGGACAAGGGGTAATGGGTTAAAACTGAAACAGGGGAAGTTTAGATTGGATGTAAAGAGGAAATTCTTTCCTGTTAGGGTGGTGAAGCACTGGAATGGGTTGCCCAAGGAGGTTGTGAATGCTCCATCCCTGGCTGTGTTCAAGGCCAGGTTGGACAAAGCCTTGGTGATACGATTTAGAGCGAGGTGTCCCTGCCCATGGCAGGGGGGTTGGAACTAGATGATCTTAAGGTCCTTTCCAACCCTAACTATTCTATGATTCTATAATTAATACAGTTGAAATTAAGATCAGGGTCTGTAAGCACAAATACTGTAGTTGTGTCATTTTCCTTGCTCTTACAGAAACTGAGTGGGGTTTAAGAGACACACGATGCTTCTCTACATTAGTTTCACTAAGAGGATAAAATCTATTCTTTCATGCCATAATCTGAGATCATTTTCTTTCTCTTTGGTTTACAGGTCTTAAACATGATGAACTTTAGCACAGCCTTTTACCAGCAATGGGGACAGCTCAGAAAGTCTTCTGTGAAAGACCCAGTGGAAGTTACGAATGTTGCATTGGCATTATTTGTTACATTCTGTAACATGAAGTCAAATATTTTGTAATTTACAGTGTTATTTAAAAATGTTTTCAACAAAATACAAAACCAGAAGAGAAATCCATGGGTACTTTGATTATTTTTATTTTTTTTTACCCAGCATAGAGTAGGTTTCCTGATGCTTTGGGTTTCCTTTCTTTCACTAAATGAGTTTGCCCAGAGGGGTTTGAGTACAAAGACTGATGTGTTCAGCTCTTCAAAGATAGATTGTTTCAGTCTGGGAGAGAACACACACATTATATGTACATAAAAACTGGTTTGTGCAGATCACATGCATTAAGCTAATGTTTTTAAAGAGAAAGAATTTTGGTTGTGTGTCCCTGGAGAAATGCTGTGGTCACAAGAAAAAAAATCTCAGGCATAAGAAGTATCTTGTGTGATTTAGATTTGTGTGGCCTAAGTCAACAGGGAAGCTTACTAAAGCAAGGAATGTCATTTCCCATTTATTATGCAGGATTGCTGCACTCTGATTATTAAAAACTAAAATCATTTTTTTATTATTAGGCTCTTTTTGGTCACATCAACAGTATGTCCTAACAGTCAGTCCATTTTTTGGTTAAGATGATTTTCCAACCAGCGTGCACTGTGTCAGAAGGTCAGTACCTAAACGCTGTTTCCATTAAGTTTTGATTATCATCATCCTGTTCAGACTTGATAATAAAATCTGTGAGTAATTTTGACTATCAGTCAGTCAGTGGTGGCTCCTGTGATTTTCTGTTGCTTTAATGGGCTACTGACATTTTGATCCCCCTGAAACTGCAGTGAAAAGTTCTTGCGATACAGGTATTTAAAAACAGGGAATTTATTTCTTAAACTGAAATCTAGTGCCTTAAATACTAGGTTGGTTAGGCTGTGCTGGTTTCAAAAGAGACGGGATGTGACAGTACATTCTTGTATGAACAGCTCAATGCAGTCTTTCAGTCTAAATGCTTGAAGTGACAAAAGAGAAGGTGATTTGCACTGAGTGGGTGAGTCCACAATGAGTTGCATGATAGTATTTCCATACTAGCAAATTATTTACTAAATAACAAGAAAAACTAAGAGTATTTTGTCTGTATTGTATGTGGCCTCAGGTGTTAGTTATTTAAAATGTCTCCCTGTAAGAGCAAGTGTCCTGGGTTTTGGCTGGTGTTAAACCATGACAGCAAGTCTTTAAAATCATACTTTGCTGCTATTTTTGAAGTGTTAGAAATAAAAGATGTGCAGATTTCTTGTACACCTTTTTATATTTTTCACTGTATTACCTTTATACATTTTCAAGCAGTTTTAACATGTCACAGATGGATTTTAAAAGGTTCATTGTGGGCATTTTCTTTGTATGAAGTACCCAAGGAAGTTACTTCCTGTGTAACCCATCCATAAATCCTAATGTCAGTTCTCTTTAGATGTTCTGTTTCACTGCAGTACCTGTTTTGTTATGCTTGTTCGCCAGCATAATTAGTTTAGGGTATCAAGCAGCATAGAACTTCTTGAAGCTGGTATTTTTATACCATATAGATAGTATTACACTTAACTTTGAATGTATAGTAATGGTGCATATACATTTGCTGTGTGTAACAAAGCGATGCCTGATAACTCTGTACCACAGAAAAAACCCCAAACAGTATTCAGCTGCTTGCTGCTTTGTTTTTTCCCTTTTCTGTGTTTAAGCTTACGATACCACCCTGATGCTTTACTCTGCTGCAGTGTTTTACATCAATCTGCCTTGGAATGCTTGAAGCAGACAGTGGAAAGCTTTCTTTTTAAGCCAGAAGTTAATCTGTAAGAAACACATTAGTTCTCCTTAATTATGATTATCTGTGTGGAAAGTCTGTTTGTGGTGTGGCTTAAGCCCAGCCAGCAACCCAGAACCATGCAGTATAAAAAGTGGGCAGTTTATGCACGATCTCTTATTCACCGGATCTGTAGAATGCTGTTCTTTTAAGAACTGCATTACTTCTACAGGCTTTAAAAAAGGAAATAGCTCTTTAAGCTACTCGATCCTCAAGATCACTTAAATGATTAGAATATAATTTTTAGAACTACCAGTTGCTGAAGGTATCTTGAAGATTTCAGAAGTTTCATGGCATTTCCTACTGTTGTATATATTCGTAAAAGCAGTTTATGGCACTTTATTCCTGCATAACAATACTTTCAAGGAGAACTCCTTTTTGAGACACTTACTGTTCTTTTAAACCAGAGTGTCCAGCAAATATCAAAGCTGTCTTTACAGCAGCACTTTGAATCGTTAGCAGCATTGATTTTTAATACCAAACCGGTGGATTGTGTATGTTGTACAAAATATTAAGAGGTGCTACTAGAGGAAAAATGATCAGTTTTTGTCCTCCTATTGTGTATTATACAAGAACCATTGAATACTTGGTTAACAGATCCAGGGCAGAAGAATGCAACAAGACCTCAGATGTCTTTAATCTAAAGGGAAGTGTTTGTGCTCTGTGATGGGGTGAGAGCTTGGGAGAGGCAGAGCGCTTCGCTGCAGTTTCTAATCTATGTGCTCTGTCCTGTGAAAGGGAAGAAAATAGATCCTGGATTACAGGAGTGTTACCAGAACCTGGGCTGAAGTTAGTAAATAAGCAAAGTAAAATTTGAACTGCTCAAATAAAGAGTTTAAACCATTTATGTTCATATTACCATTACAGTGTCTTTTCTAGGTCTTGTTCTTCTTAGTATCTTGTAAGTTTAAAGGAAGTGAACAAACAGGACATTAATTAGCACAATATTGTTCATAAGCCAGAGCTTTAGCATTGAATGTTATTTCTCAGTAAGGTTCCTTTTAACCTTTTTGCGTCTTTGTATAGTGGGGAGCAAACCTGCCCAGCCCAATGGGAGGAAAACTTAAGGTGTCCCTGCCCATGACAGAAGATTGGAACCAGATGATTAAGTCTCTTCCAACCCAAACCATTCTGTGACTGCTTCCTGATGTACGTTACCTGTTAAACCCTGACAACATCAATGTAGCTACTAAAGAAATCCTACTTTCACCCCCAACCCAGGGTTATGGCAGTCTTTTCCTGGACTTCTGCACAGCTCCAACTTCAGCCATGGAGAGCAGGATGAGAGAAGGGCAGACAATGACACTGTGGTGCTTTCTTGTCATCATAAATATCTTTATTGTGAAAAATGCCATAAAATAATTCCCACAGTTCTAGAAAAAACAGTTCTTGCTTTTTAGAATCATGATTTGATATAAAGACATTTCATCATTTGAAACATTTGATATATCTCTGGCTAGTTTTACTTCTTCTTACAACATAAACCTGCTACTTTCAGATTTGCTGGGGGGGGGGGGCATTATTCTTCCATCTATTTTGTTATTTTATGGATAAAAGCATGGATTACAGAGCAGACAAACAATACCTTCCAATAAGGCACTTTTAAATACAACTAAGCTGCCAGGCAGTTTCCAGCCAAGGTCCTACAAGTCGCAGCCCTAAAGAGAAGAGTAATTCCTGTTCCAAAAACTGGCCTGAAAACTGAAACTATGACAAGCTTAAGTTAAAATAATAAAAGTTTCAGCTGACATTTTCTGCATGTCTCAAGTTTGAGCTCTTAAGTTTATAATTCACTTTAAACCTGGTTTAATACTGATTTATTACTACGTCAGTATTAAGCACTTACCAAGCTTCTCACCTTCCTCCCCCTTCACTGTAAAACAAGTTGGAAACAAGCTTACTAAAAGTGAAAGAGAGAACTCAATAGAGAAAATCTGCATCTACACATAAGCCAAATATTGTAATGATTCTTCATGCACACCTCGGATTTATAAGCAACCAAGACATCTATTTCAATGTTCAGTTACTGAACATTATTGCACTACAGCCACCCACAAATAAATAAAAAGGCAAATTCTGCTCCCCAGAGCATCACCTGCACCAGTAACACTCAGCATGGCACCAGCACTTTGCTTTCTGAAGTCACATCAGGAAACAGATCGCCATGTCTGCAGACCCTGGAAACACAGAGGCTTGCTTTTGCACACAGATTCTGTCTCCTTGTATTTACAGAAGTCCCTCAGAGCTACAAGCCAGCATCTGCTCCCTGAAGAACAGCACCTGAGCAGTAACCGTGCTTCTCAGTGGTAACTTTAATAACAGAGTGCCTTGCACACCACTGCTGGGTTTTGGTTTGTTTTTATGACACTGTCTTTCACAGAAGAAATCTGTAATCAGCACAGTCATCTTCCTTCTACTGACTGCATTCAAGTTTACCTCTCCATTTCCCCCCCCCCCTTAATATGTAGTTTTCCATTCATTCTAAAAAGCAAATGTAATGCTTTATGTTCCTGCTGCTTGCAGTGCTCACCACAGCTGCCTGCTGCCTTAAAGAAACAAAGCTGCACCACTCTGGAGTCAGCACTGTGTCCTGATCATTTACTTACGAGGGACCATCTTAACCCATTCCTACAGAATAAAAAAGAAAACAAGAAAAAAAATATCCATGAAATTTCTCAGCTTAAGGTTTTAAAATGGGATGACAACAAAAAGGCTGAATGAGGGCAGACCTGTAAGAGTAGGTTTATCATTCCAAGAACTTCCCTAGCACATTAAGCAGAGCTGCCTGCAGCATTTCCCGTTACCTTCTGCAACCAAACGCCACTCCTGCATGTACAAACATGACATGCTGCTCACACTGGTCATTCAGTCACAGAACAGCTTGGGTTGGAAGCACCTTAAAGCTCATGCAGTTGTAGGCAGGGACACCTTCCACCAGACCAGGTTGCTCCAAGCCCCATCCAGCCTGGCCTTGAACCCTGCCAGGAGGATGGGGCAGCCACAGCTTCTCTGGGCAACCTGTGCCAGTGCCTCACCACCCTCACAGTAAAGAGCTTCTTCCTAATGTCTAATCTAAATCTCCCCTCTCTCAGCTTAAAGCCATACCCCCTTGTTCTGTCTGTATGTGCCTTTTCACAAAGTCCCTCTCCAGATTCCTTGTAGGCCACTTTCGGTGGGAGAAGGCTGCTCTAAGGTCTCCCTGGAGCCTTAATACTAATTTAAAGCAGCCCATTATGTAGTGGACAAGGCAATACAAGAGTTTATACGGGGGAACAGCTCACACATAAACACCTACCACCAGCAACCCCCAGAGCAGCACCAGCTACTCAGCCCACAGGGACCAGTGCTGACAAAAGCCTGGAGCAGCCACTCTGGGTGGAAGCTGCCAACCTGGTTTTTAGCTGCTGTGAGCAAGAAGCACACATGTAGGGGCTGCCACCAAGGCCCACAGGTTATTTGTTGTGCAGCAAGTTCCTACATCTGAGCCTTGGAGGTCCCAGGAGAACCACAGCAGCCTACAACAGTGGGATCAGCATCCTACAGTTTAAACAACAATCCTCCAGATAGGTCAAAAGCAGAAGTCCAACTTCTAGAAAGCCATTCAGCTTGGAAAACAGCCAGCACTGGAGATCAACAGGCTGTTGGGCAGTTTTGTACCATGGACTGCTTGAAATCAGCACGTGCGCTCTTCAGCGTGAAGATGAATTTCTGCTGCACAAACACTGACCTTTAAAAGGCTGTTGAAAGGCATTTTAGGATGCCACATGGCCTCACAATTACATTTGTAAAAGTACCGAGGCAGGAGACAAGGGCTTACGCTTCAACAGCAACTCCCACTGCAGTAACAAGAAAGCAGCTTTGAGACTGAAGGCCTTCTGTGCCACAACTTCATTTGTTTTACTGAGGCTCATGCTTTCAAACACATGAACTGAAGTGAGAGAAGGCTCCGTCAGCTGACTACTGTTCTCCAGTTAAAATCCAATCAAGACAACACTGATGAACTACAATTCTTGCGTTCTAGAAGTATGGCTACTGCTGCAACCCTGTTACAGAGGATGACTCCGAGCAGTGACTGCCCTGCAGCCCCTCAGATGACATTCACACATTTCCATCAGTCACCCTAAACCAGTATAGATACATGCACCTTGAAAAAATAAATCAGACTCTTGGCTAATGGGAAGTGAATCCCTCCTTTTGCACGCAATTGCTTTTCCAGCACTGTGGCTGTTGGGAAAACAATACAACTTAGGTTTCACAGAGCATTAACTCATTGTGCCAGCACCCAGCAGAACTGAAGTCATGTTACAGGGTGAGGCTAGAACGAATACCCTATTCCCGCTCCCCTCACAACCTGTATAGGCTCCGAGCTGATGTACAGAGAAGTAACAAATTGCTACAGTCAGGGAAACATCACATCAAATTGTTTGGGCAGATCTCAAGCAGGTGTTTTGATAAAGTGCAAACTACTCAAACATGAGACCAAAACATCCCAGAAAGGTCTTTTAAAACATACCACATCTGTATTTTTACTTTCATAGTTGACAACTACCGCCAGGGCAATGACCCCAATTTATTGCAGGTTAGTGACTGAAGTGAGCAGACATTTTCAAACACAATTACTTACAAGCAATCTTCTCTGAGGGCAGTTGTTGGGACTCATTCCATACGCAGCCTCTCCACCCCCCCTATGGCACTGCTGACAGTAATACAGGGGTAGGTGGTCCCCAAGGGTTCCTTCTAAGAATACTGAGAGAGGGATCGTTCTGCCCAGCACAACTAACGGTTTGTTAACGTGGAGACTATTGTAACTACCTTTTCCGTATTTATTAGGCCCCAATCCAGAAAAATATTTACATGCATTTTTACTTTTAAGCATATACTTGAGTCCTAAATTTATGTTTAAGTGTTGTCCTAAGGAGCCTCTTATTGGTTTTTCCATCCATAGGAAAGAACGTGTCCTATATAACCACAACAAATAGACAGGCAATAACAACCCCCCCCAGTAATAAACCAAACTTGTATGAGCTTGGCAAGTTCATCACAAAGCAAAGCCTCTGAATCCTAAAAGAAAGAAGGAACTTTCTTCCAGTGCAGTAAGACTCTGGGTTAAGGACAACATCAGAAATTAAGATTTTGGGGTCTTGAACTGAGAGACGTTTTATTTTTCAACGAATTAAGTAAAAAACAGCAGCAGCCACCGGAAACAGTCTTGGCTCTAACTGAAGTGAAATTTGAATGTAAATGGTCCTCCTCCCGATCCAAAGGGGTTGAATCCTTGCCATGTGTTCCAGTTCCTGTGGAAGGGGTTTCCCCCACCCTGCTGACTCTCCGCATCCAGTGGGTCCTCTCCCGCATCAAATTTCCGCCGCATTTCTAGAGGAAACAAAGCCAAGGTGGAATCACAACACAGTAGCTAGGGCAAGAACACCAACCATCTTTAATGGCTGATAACAGATACAGACACAGATATCCCCCTTGCCCCAGCCAGGGAGCTGCAGTTAATGCTTGCATTGGCAGCATCTGTAGAACCCAGTTACTCTTGAGTTTTTCCAAGTTGGCCAGGACACTGGCAGAGAAGAGATTAACTCCATGAACACACTGCATGAAAAACTTCAAACTAGTTATCTGGTTTAAAAGCAAGGCAAGACAGTACCCTGGCTGTCCCACAGGGCAGGTATGAATTTCAACAGGAACAGGAGAGCTGCACTGCCCCAACAAATAACTGGGGTATTTTGTCCTTGATGAGTTGTGTTCAAGGCCAGGTTGGATGGGGCTTTCAGAAACCTGGTCTAAGAAAAGGTGTCCCTGCCTGTGGCAATGGGGGCAGAACTCTTATGATCTTTAAGGTCCCTTCCAACCCAAGCCACTGTATGGAGTCTATGAACTCCAGAGCTAATCAATCCTGCAAATCTCTGCAAAATGGTACCCTAAAGAGACTTCAGTTTACAGTCATTGAAACACAGCAATTCATTCCATGTTTACATCTGACTTCATGCAACAGATTGGATGTAAGTATTACTGCACTGTCTTCTTAAGATGGTAAGAGGAGAAAGAGAAAAGGGGAAGCTGCAATGCTTAGGACTTACACTTGCTGAATTTTACATTACTGTAAAAATGTAATTAAAGTTATAAGAACAATCATTACCTGGGTCAGTGAGGACTTCTTTAGCAGCTGCTATATCAATGAATTTTTTCTCTGCTTTCTTCTTTTCTTCCTCGCTCTGGAAATTATCAGGGTGCCACTGCGATGCCAGCTTTCTGTAAGCTTTTATGATTTCCTGCTTTCGAGCATTCCTGGATGGATAAAAATCATAACTTTAAATTCTCTATTTGCCACGTGCACATTAGTGGATCTAGAGGTTTATTTTAAACACTGGGACAGTAACTAAGGGCATCAGGAAAATCATGAGGTGCTAGTCAGCCTTCTGGAGTGGCACTGAAGATTCTTTACACAAAAACCAGAAGCAGCAGGCTGCAACTTTAAACAAAATTACTCACTCTTTCCTTCACCACCCATTTACTTTCTTTGGAGAGATGCTACTGCCAGCTACCCTGCAGAATACAGTTCCCAGTCTGAAGAACTTACAATCGGTAACAAAAATACAGAGTAGAGATCAAATTAGTTCACAACTGGAAAGATGAGCAATACTAGTTCAGAACTAGACATCTGCTCAGTTCTTGTTAGAAAGAAGTTGTTGATTTCTCAAGGTTAATGGCGTAAGTATTCTAGACACCTTTCAGTTATTCCTTTCAAACTCTTCCTGTCTGTCAGTACTTGCCAGTTTCATTTTTTGTTGCTTTCAGTAATTCTCTCCAGTCTTCATTTCATCACCAATTCATTCACCTGACCCTTCATCTATACTAAGAATTTCTTGCCAAGGGATCTATTTCCTTTCTTCCCAATGCTGTTTTTTTTATTCTAACCAAAGGGAACTACAAATAAATGCTACTTAAAAGCTGAACACTGGTAAACTGCTACAGGAGGAAAATGAATGTAGTAACATACAGGAACACCCAGCAGAACAAATTCAAATGACCAGCCCTAGCTGTACTGGTTTAATAACCAACTTTAATATTATCATCTCAGATATTACTATCTCACCTTTTTACTCCTAAGATTTTATAGTAATCCCTCTTCTGTGATTGCTTCAGCATCTTCTGGGCACGTTCCAGCCCCTCCCGAATCTGCTGGTCGTTTTCACTATTGGCTTGGGCAGTCTCGTAGTCTTTAATAGCTTTAGTAAAACAAGTAAATAAAAGAAAGATTACACAACTCTTTCATACACTTCAATGTAAAGAACTCAACCACTCACCAAAACTGAGGGTGTGCTATTCCCATGTGTAAACAGCAGAGCTTTTAATTCAACTTTCCATGTTTTGGGGTGGGGGTTTTCCACAAATCAGGAAACCTTTGAGTACAGGAGATGAATTTTCCACACACAAATTAGGCAGTTTTCTTCCTCTGGGCTCACCACACTTTTTGGGAAGGAAGAAGGGAGGTTACTAGTAATGGGTCAGAACACTCTCTAGAAGCTACAACAGTCACATGGATGAGTGTAATGAACATCTAGGACAGGGATGAAAAAGAAGTCAAGAAGGAAATTTCACGAGTTCGTATCTGAAGAGCCCACTGCACAGTGTTAGTCCCACACTGCTGCTCAAGTGAAGATGCGTAACAAATAATATTAAACTAATATTCCTTCTTCTCCCTGTTCACCTCAATCAAGAGGATAAAAAGCCTCTTCCTCTCTAATGGCAATAAAGATGGATTTCAGATTACAAGGAGGTTCATACTCTTACTGCAAGACAAATACTTGCCTTTTACGCCTCAGCATAACATGCAGGCAGTTATGTTTTAAGGTTGAGGTTTTCCCCAGAGACATGCTCTCGCATTATTTGAAGTGGTATTTCTCAAGAATGAAAGCAAGAGGTACTGTAATGTATTCACAAATTTTTAAGACATTTCAGGTCAACACTTCAAGTAAACTGTATTTACTACTGTAAGTGGCAACTGAATGCTTAAGACACCAAGTTTACAAATTCTCTGATACCAAGACTTATCCAGGGAAGCAACTGTTTTTAAGTCTTTAATGAAACTGCTCTTCTTTCACTGTTCTAATCTTCAAAGTCTTATTTGCAGATCCAAGTTTCCTAGGTTTCTCCAGTTAGACAAAGTACTTGCAACAGATTATTTCCAAGCAGATGCTATTTCTCAGCAGGTGCTACATTTGTTTTTCACTGTTTCTGAGCAAGACAGCAGGAAGTGCTAATGAATTCTTATTACCCAGACATCTGATACCACTGCAATCTTCCTTTGGTTACCGAAAAAACACACCACAAAACCACAACACAATAATCCATAAAGTATTTCCAGTGCCCCAATAGCTTCATGTGCTATTACAAACAAAACAATTTCTATTCATTTTCACGTCACTGGACACTGTCATTTGCTGCTTCAAAAAAGCATTTTGGCTTCTGCTGATATTTGTAATCATTTGTCCAGTCATTAAAAAAAAAGCCCAACAAACAGGAGTGTACACTAATGCGTGTGCCCAACATATGCTGTCAAAACTGATAAAAAGAATGAAAACGCAGGGATTTCATCACGCTGCTTTACCACTCCAATGATTTTAAGCACCAGAATACTTAATCTGCTTCATGTAATGATGGGAAGTCCCACCACAATGTCTGCCAAATGCAGATCAGATTGCTCAACATCACTGAGCACCACATCATCTACAGCACACACCGCTGCTGGAAACCAAGCTGCTCAGGGTCAAGGATTTGCAATGACAGTACAAGACTGACTCCCTTAGTTAAAGGCTGCATGCATTAAGCTCACAGGAAGGCATGGTTTTCAGTGCTGCACACTGCAGATGGAATGCACCCAGCACACCTGACGGCAAGTACATTTTGCATTCTCCCAGTTGAAAGATGCTTCAGTTTTGATGGTACTCTCCAGTGTAGGAATTTTCTTCTTTCAGAGAGCTAATGCTCTCCCCACCTGAGGGGTGAGGGCTGGAAGCAGGTGGAAGCAAGATAACAGCTTCCTGACCACCAGCAGTTTGCTATGAAAACATGAGAAATATTCCTATTTCATGTCAAATGAGGTATTAAATCAGTTCTGCTCAGTCCTATTTCTAAATGTACTAGTCCCTCACATACCCTACAAGAATCACTGACTTGCTGTTTCAGTGAGCATCCTTTCTTCCTTTCATCCTGCCCCATGTATCCCATAACACAAAAGGAACTACCAGTTACCAGTTTCAATGCAAATACTTTAGTCAAATCTCTTTTTTCAATACAAGAGTTTTCACAACCTCTCAAACAGTAAGCACATCATATCTCTAAATACCTTAGCTGGCTTTCCTATCTTGCCTACCACCTCTAAAACAGTGACCAAGATTCCCATTATTCAATATGCAGAGTTCATTTACTACCGAACACCAGTAACTGCAGGCAACCTATGTCCATGTCAACCATTAGAGGAATAACTGAACCAGTTACGGTCTTACTGAAATAGGGACTCTTTCCTCGACAGTAGTAGGGTAGGGAAAAGGGGGGAAAGAAAAAGGTGGGGTTTTTAACTCTTTTACAAAACTCGTGCTGTATACTTCAGACAGACTCCTGTACTTATGAGGTAAGCCAGAAACTGAGTCATTACGCATCTGTCTCTGTAGACAAGCCCTGGATCCCATGTGATTATAAAGTAATTAAACCCATTTGATGGGAATCAGAACTCAGTAATACATACTGAAATGCATCTTGAAGACTTAACAATAATAGCCTTCAAAGTTCTGAATTACAAGTAATTCAAAATTTTCTGGCTTTAAAACAGGAAAACGGGTGCCTCTAGCTTGAAGTTTTCTTGAGAGGAGAATGAGAATCAGTTTCCCCTTTAAATATAAGGCAATTTTAATTGCTCTACTGTTCTCTACAACAGAGAGAAATCAGCCATCATTTTTACAGCAGTTAAAACTTAAGGATAAATGGAGGCACCTTTAGGCAGACTAACATTAATGGGCTATAATAGTGTTTATGGAGGCTCTGCTGGAAGGCAGAGTGTAACTACAATCATCTCACCACTGTCAAGGGCAGGAGAAAGGCAGACGATATGCTAAACCATGGGAATTTGGACAAGCACGGTTCCACTCTAGCGTGATTGTCCTCTTAGAACCAGGCCAGGCCAAGCCAGCAGGCTCCAGCCAAGGAAATAAGCTGTCCCAAATCCTATGTGTGTCCCACTCCATGTTTCCTTACATCCCGTAACAGGTATGCATTTGCTTCATTGTAAGACTAAGCTGCATTTGTGCACGACCTCATTACAAAGCTTTTTCTCCCCCCTTCCAGTCTGCAAGAGTTGCCAGATTCTCTCACCGTAGAGGAACGAGAAACAGATGAGGATTTAACTGAAGATAATGTTAGAAAGATCCAAATCGAGATTCATCAATTTCAAGAAAACAAACAGATCAATTCTGTCCATTAGTAAGAAGCAAAAGGTACATCAAAGAGGACTCACAGCAGGGCCTGTTTGGCCTGCCCGTCTGCACCCTCCTCTAAGCTGAAGATTCATACATCTTGAAGAGAGAAAACAACTTTAAATTTCCTTTGGGTTCTCCTTCTGCTGATACTCCTTCCTTTTACATCAAAAACCTCTTCACAATCCTATCTTGTAGATTTGTATTCTGTACCTTAAACTCTTTTTAGGGAAGTGTTTGGGTTTTGAGGGTTTTTTTTTCGTTCATTTGTACATGTACTTTTCCCAGCACTCACTGAATATATTTCCACTGTTCTGAAGTACAGAAAAAGATTGGGAAATGCCTAAAGGGGACCTCATCACTGTGAAATCTTCCCGAGTCTTACTTTTAGGCCGACACTACAGTTCTAATCAACAGAGGGAAAACCATTAGCCTAAGAAAACAGAAAGATTTTTCCACATACTTTGGGTTTGTTGGGGGTTTTTAAGCAACCCCCCTTCCTACAATGGCCACCAGTTCTCTGAATTACACTTTCACCCTTTTTCTTATAAGGGGGAAGAAGGCTTGCCAGTCTCAGCAAAGGGGGACTAGGTCACTTCAGAGGTACAAAGTCTCCAGGCCTGATGAACAGGACTGTCTGAAACCACACCAGTCCTCTTTATACGGACTTTTGATTTGAGCAAGGAGGCCTAATACGAGAACAAAATGGGTATCTCGTATTTGAAGCAAGATTCAGGAGGTGAGCAATATCATCTCTCCTTAATTTCACAAAAAGGCAACAAAATAAATCTGTGTGCTATAAATAAGAACAGCTGCCTCATGAATGTTTAAATCAGAAAGACTGTTTTTTCAGTTGTAAAGCAAAAGATCCAGTACCAGAATACAGAACAGAAAAATTGCCCTGTAAGTACTAAAAATCATGGAACTAGTTTTCTGTAGATTTAAAACCTACAAGTCCTCTCCTTCATCACACTTGACTGAAACAGCCCAATGCTTCAGAAACTGCTGCATGACTGAGCTCAGACTGTCCAAATTTCCTCTTAAGCCTCATTTCTTGTGGAAATGAGATTCACTAAATTAGATTTTGAAGATTTTTTTTAATAGCACATTAGCACTCAAAGAAACCAGGTAACAACATAATGGGGCACTCAAGGCTCTTACTACTCAGTCCCTACTTCCTGAGGCTGCAGATGGAACCATGTAACAATATGCATTTTACGGAAACCCTGCATGGAAAATTCAGCCTAAGGAGTGGCATCGGTTTACTGCTCTTAACAGCACTAGAGACCCATAAAGGTGAAGCAATAGCTATCATCTTTCTCTGCCCTCAATACACGCTAGGGGGTGGAACGGTGTTGTTTCATGCTGCCACACAAAGACATTAAAATAAGAGTTCCTAAAACGGATTTATATCACCCTAACTATAATTACCTTTTATTTCTAAATGGTTGTCTGACACTGCTGATTATATAAAATGCGTTTAAGTAAGCTGAGTAAGCTGCAGTCTCATAAAACATCCTGAACATAGCCCACTGTTGTAAAGACAACTGCGCTGTAGATGGAACAAGTACATTCCACTTACACTCATCAAGACAAAATTACCAGCAGGTACTTTTGTGAAATCTGCAACTACCAGTGCTGATTAGGGATAACAACATAGTATAGAATCAAAGCGCATGTTAAAAAACAGGCGAAAGGCTGACTGCATTTTAAATGCACACAAAAAAGTATGTGCAAACCGCATACAACTGTACCTTCTTCATAAAGGTCTTCCAGCAGATAAGCTTCTGCTCTGTCTTTCAGGGCATTCACATTGGTTGACTCCAGCTGCAGAACTTCTGTACAAACTTTTATGGCTTCTGTAGCCTGCTGGTTCTAGGGAGCAGAAAGTACAATAGAAATCATGCAGTGCTGTGGCTTGGGTTTTTTGTGGTGTTTGCTTTAAAGAAGTTTACAGACTGATATAACCAGTATTACCTTTGACAAGCAGTGGCAGATCCTTTCTTTGGCACGAGTAGCATAAACTGGGACATCTGGCTCAGTTTTCATTACAGACTCATACTTACTGATAGCATCTTGATACCTGTTTAAATCACAATAAGCATAATACGATATGCAGTAACAATTTCATCATTTGATGTACTTACAAGTTTCAAAATTAGCAGACTTTTACATCCTTATAGCAATGTAACCTTCAGTAGTTTTAAAGGTGTGGTGTGAGACAACAGTATGAAGAAACCTTTCAGCCACTTCAATTACATCCCCATTCCCTTTTCTGTGCTATGAGACAGAAGAGCAAGGACTATGCCTGGCACAGTTTTGCAGAAGGTAAAAACTGTCATCCCTCACTGTGCACAGACAACAGCGTCTAGCTTTGCCTCCTGTCCAACATACCACTCTGTACTTGGAGAAAAGTATTTCCCTCTCTGATACACAAGATGGCTAAAACTGGAGTCTTGCTGTGAGAACTGTATTATTTGCATTTCTTAGTACAAAAAGACAAGTCCTTTATAGCAGCTTGAATCAGATAGTTGTTTTCTCCGTTCTTCCTTCTCACAAGTCACACAGTAAAAGGTATTTTTGCTGTGAAGGTTTCAAAAATGTGGAAGTTCCATGGTTTGAGTAAGAAATTGGTTAGAACATTCACCTAAAAATGCAAGCGTGTGACTGAACCCATGGGTTGCTACAACCTAGGAGAAATTCAAGCTCTCAGAACACTCCCTGAAAATGTGCTGATACTCGATTAAATAGAAGACTGAAATGAAAAGAGTCCAAAACAGACTGCTAACTTAATAAAATTGTCTTCAGTAGTGCTGATTCACACTCCTGTACTTCACTTTGAAAAGCCACCTTGACAGCGTTTAATCACTTATTAGGGATCCTTAGATTACAGTTGGATGTTGTGTGCTTGGTAACACACAAAACTGAAATAAAGTAAGAAATAGAAGAATACAGGGGCACTGTCTATAATTTCATAGGGTGCATTAAAGAAACCCATTAGTCAGATCCATTTTTGCTGGCAAGGGACTGCAGAATTACTAGGTGGATTTAATCTAAAAAAATGGGCTTTTAATTACAGAATAGTTGAAGCTGGAAGGGACTTCCAGAGGTCATCTGGTCGAACCCCTGCTGAAACAGGGACACCTAAAGCAGGCTGCCATATCCAGACCTGATATCCATATCCAGGACCATATCCAGATGCATTCTGAGTATCTCCAAAGCCGGGAGGCTCCACAACCTCTCTAGGTAACCTGCACCAGTGAAAACAAGGGGGTACTGGGAAGCATTTCCTTACGTTCAAATGGAATTTCCTGTTTCCCCTTGCATCCACTGCCCTGGCCCTGTCACTGGGCACCACTGAAATGTTGCTGCACCCTCTGCATCCTCCTTTCAGGTGTTTATGTACATTGATGAGACCACCCCGTAGAAGAGAAGGCTCAGGGGGAACAGTCAAAGCTATTTCAGCCTTTCCTCACAGGGATGGAGATGCTCCAGTCCCTCCATCATCTTAGTGGCACTTCGCTGGACTTCCTCACTCCATAGTTTCATCTCTCTTGTACTGGAAAGCACAGCACTCAGGTGTGGCCTCATCAGTGCCAAGAAACAATATATGAGAGCTGACAGGTATCATCCCTATCTCAGTCTTACTATCTTCTCTACAAAGGAGCTGACCATGCAAAGAGAAGACAGTGGCATCAGAAGGAATGAGAATAGAATTGTCACTATGTGAGTCAATATTTATCTTAATAGTAATTTGAGCGCTGTGCTCAGTTATCCACTTTAACTGTCAGATGCAAAAAGCATCACTTAACTCCTCAATCAATAGTAAGTTGGCACCTCAGCAGTGGCTGGTTTTCCTTTGTTTTTAATATAGCAGTGAACACTTACCTGCCTTCTCGGATGAATTCCTCTGCTGACTCAATCTGCTTATTGAGTTTCTTTACTTGTTTATACAGAGAGAAGCACTGCTTGTGATCTTGGTCTAGTTTCAGGCACTCCCGGACTTCACTGTTTCCAAGGAGGTAGGAATGGAAAATAAAAACAAAAACCAAAACAGAAGACATCACCACACATTATGAAATTTCATCTAGAGGTGCAATGTAACATATATAAGCTGTCCAGAACAGTTATGAATTTTACACAATCTCTCCTTTCATTAAAAGATGAATTTAAAGTGAAACAAAAAAAGACCTCCAGAACATACAGGAATATTTGTCTGGTTTTAATTATTTTGTACTGCCAAATAGGAAGAGACTGAGGAGTGTTACATTAATAACTGACTAAACAGCAGATGAAAAATATACCCTGAGAATGAAATTATATTCATCAGGTATCAGATGCAATTGATTGTGATTTTCTTGTATATTTAACTCAGCTGTATTACAATACCCATGTAGAAGTACATTTTATACTGCCTGAAACAGATGAAGTTCAGCTAAGACCCATTCTTTTGATGAAATCTCAGCCAAACCTGAGCCTGACTTTTCACTGCAAAGACTGTTTAATCAGACTCTGATTAGGGCAGATACCTCTTAAAATAGGCCAAAGTCTTAAAACCCTCCAGAATGCAATCGTATGAAAGAATAGAGGTTTTGTACCATATAGAATCATCATAGCACAACCAAGGTGTTATTTTTAGGAGATCACAAATTCTCATTTTCTTCCTAAGCACACATAAAACCACCTATTATTTGAAAATCATTAAGCCTGTAAAGGTAAATGGAAGAAACTAAGGGAAGGACACAATTCATTAGCCAGCAAGTCCAAGAGCTATACAATTCTCATACTGTATCTTATGATGCAAGAAATAGAAAAGAGTCAGAAGAATAAAGGAGAGAGGCTTATTCCTTTATACTGATACTACTCTATTCTTCAGCAGCTCTCTCAATTGTACTTGTAAAAACTTTTTGATTAAGTTACTAAGAGTGTGCTCGTGTGGATTTCAGGGGTACGGGTGGGAGAAGAAATCTTACTGAAGAGATTCTGTGGTAGAACCCATATTGGAAGGAGTTTGGAGACGAAGGCAGAGCATCTGAGGTGATGAGATGTACAGAAACCACTCGTGTGCAAAAAGGATTACATCATTTGTCCAGCTAGGCATAGAGTATGAAGTTAAGAGTCTAGATTGGGCAAGGGCAGTAATCTGCAGGACTGACTAGGAATGTATGGGAATAACACCTTAAACTTAAGTGAAAATAAATAAAAGGGTAGGGTGTTGTCAAAAAATACTCCAATACTGGACACTGGCTGTAAGAATCAAAGATTGACAGCTCTGGATCCCCAGCTTCTTACACTTGAATGCTTCTGGACTTTATTTATAAGCTTGTAATCTTTTGTTTCCACTCTTCAAAATAAAAAACCTAGCCTAGCCCTAAGACCTAATGCATACATTTTTTGTTTGCACTGTAAACTTCAGTTGGATGAAGTCTGAAGGTTGCTAAAAAAAAAAACAAAAAAATAAACAAAAAAAAAACACCATGCTCCACCAAAGCAAGTTTAGAGATGGAGAAAAGCAATAAAGCAGCAAAGTAAGCAACTCTGACAGACTTGCACTTCGGTAAGCAAGATGCTACAAACCACTGATGGCTGGTCTGCCAAGAATAAACATGGTGTCTTCACTGGTGTCTTCACTTCTGGAAAAGAGCTTCCTTCATCAGATCTAAGCCAGAGGTGCTACTCCCTCCAAAAACCAGACAGCATAGATATTTAATGGTTTAACATGACCTGTATCATCACATTGTGTCTCAATTATAACAGTTAGAGCAAACAGGAAAATTACCTGAGTGACAACTCATGGTCCCCCAACTGATAATATATTCTGCTGATTTTATAGAAGGCTTCAGTGTTATCATTCTTTAATTTTGCAGCAGCTTTCAAGTCACTAATGGCTTTGCTTGGTTCTCCTTCCTTTATATAACACTCAGCTCGAAGTTCCCGTAGCTCTGCATCCCAAACACAAACCTTGAGAAATCAAAATTAAAGCTTGTTTTTGGTCTATAACACTTCACTTCTTTTCCTCCCCAGCAAAAGAAAAACCCCATTTAATTTCACTTTGCCACCTGCAATAGCATAAGGTTCAAGCTGCATGCAGAGCACATGAAATTAGCATCTCTGCTTCCTGGTGGATGCTGTGATGCACCTGCCCACATAGAAAACAAAGGCCTGAAAAATTTGTAAGTGATTCAATGAGCTCATGCAGGGAGATGAATTAAATCTGTTGGCACTGCTTAAACTGGGACAGTCTGTTGAGCCTCCAGTGAAGGATATCAGAATCATAACTTAATGTATCTTCCCAAAAGACTCAGGGTAATGAACAGCAAGGACCAAGCTGTCAGATGCCCTCTAGAAAGAAACCTGAGGGTAAGATTCAGCCACACAAGATTTGATCTTAGTATCCATATTTTAAAGATATATATATATAGAAGTAATAATGTCACAATATAGCAAGAATAACTACTTAAAAGGCTAATCATAATTCACAGTATCACAGTATGTTAGAGATGGGAAGGGGCCTCAAAAGATCATCTAGTCCAATCCCCCTGCCGGAGCAGGAACACCTAGATAAGGTTACACAGGAATGTGTCCAGGCGGGTTTTGAATGTCTCCAGAGAAGGAGACTCCACAGCCTCCCTGGGCAGCCTGTTCCAGTGTTCTGTCACCCTCACTGAGAAGAAGTTTCTTCTCAAGTTTAAGTGGAACCTCTTGTGTTCCAGTTTGTACCCATTTCCCCTTGTCCTATCATTGTTTGCCACTGAGAAGAGCCTGGCTCCATCCTCGTGACACCCCCCCCCCTTTATATATTTATATACACTAATAAGGTCACCCCTCAGTCTCCTCCGAACTATAGAGACCCGTTCTAGTGAGAATTTATTCTGGGTCTTATCATTTGTTTGTAAGCCATCCTTTTAGAGAACAAGGCTTTTATGCTTTTCCACATTCCCTCCCTATAAACAAACTCCCACCCTTTGGCAGTTTCTTCAGCAAAAGCCAGAATGTTGCAAATTCCAAATCTGTGTTAATTTGCTTGTGAAGAGTTGAAGCAGTTAACAGTCTTCTAATATATATTTCTATATGACACACAAAATGCCCACGATGAGTTATTTACACTTATACGATCAGCCTACCTATACTAATTAAGATTAGATACACACGCATCTACAGAAAAAGCTGTAAACCGAAGAGCTGTTTACATTTCTAACTTTGTGGTTTTAATCTTCTGTTACTTCATTCACTCAAGACAAAACCTGCCTGCATAGAGGCAGTGAAAAATCTAATGACAAACCTACACCTTCTATATTCGGCAAAACTTCATTGGTTTGAGCAGAATTAACATCCCATCTTCCCCAAGAACACCAAACTGAAATAATAGAAAAGTATGATCAAGGAAGTTATCTGCAACAGAAGACTGGCTGAAGTTCTCTCTTTAACCCAAACTAAAAAACTATTATTTTGACTTTTTGCAGGTAGTGCTCAGCATTCTTGACTCTCAAACTTCATTATGGACTCACAGTGCTCAGCAAAACTGGGCCAGTTACATCAAGTGTTTTCATATCAGTGAAAAAGTTATTAAACAAAAATACACAGATGTCAGACAGGAGCTCGTACTTCCCTTTCACAGTACTATTATACTTCACACTTACTGCCAAGATTTCATCAAGAAGAGAAATAGCGGCTTCATAATCCTCTTGCTGGTAGGCAGATAATGCTTGTGAATGCAGGCGCTGTAGCTCATCAGATTTTGTCAGCTGAGTCTGGGCTTCTTTTTCCTCATTATTGCTAGGACTGGATTTGAGCTGCAAGCATTAAGAAGGAGAGAGACTGAAATGCTTGTTCAAGGATGTCTTTTTGTCCCATAAATAATCACATCATGGAGAACTGACTAAAGCTGCCAATAAAGCCAAATCAGTTTTAAAATTCCACTGGAAATGTTTCCAACTCCAAACTTCAGAAAAAAGACAGGCACTTTTAGCTTCAATACGAGTTGTAGAAAGTGAGACACATCCAATTCCTCCTGCCACGGTGCCCGATTGCTTACCATTGGACACATCATAAGTTAGTCCCCCCATCACCACCGGAAGTCTCATGGATCTCTCAATTGTAGTCTAGTTAATTCATCTCTCTACAGTTATCATACACTTCATTCCTCAGCATCAGCAGAAATATCCACATAGTATAATCACATACCTGACATTAAGCACAATATGTATTCATAAATTCATGACAGAAATAACTGTAACATGTCTCAGACAGCATTACTGTAAAGCTGTTTCTTCCATTTTCCCCCTTAAAAAGTGGCTACAGCAGTAAGTTAAGATGCACACATGGAGGAAAGGCTCAACACTGGGATCAGCTGGGAATCTATGCCTTTTGCTTCATATGTAGCTGCAAACAAGCCTGAAGTTTTCTTCTACAGAGACTCCCCATTTCTCAAGCCCCCATTTCTGAGCAAGTAGAAGGTGGTATATTGCATTTGCCTTCATTTGTTTAGGGAGCTTTGTATTTTCAGAGAAAATTAAAAAAAAATCCCAAAACCTCACAGGCACCTCTGCTACCACCCAGGAAGACCCAGGGCCACAGGGATGATCAGGGCCTGACGCATATCTCTTACAAGGAGAGACTGCACAGACTAGGCCTGGTTAGTCTAGAGAAGACCGAGATGGGATTTCATTAATGCATATAAGTATCTCAAAGGTGGATGCCACAAAGATAGTGTCAGACTCTTTAGTGGTGCCCAACAACAGGAGAAGGAGCAGTAACCACAGACTAATATGTGAGAAGTTTCACCTCAACATGAGGAAGAACTTCTTTATACTGAGGTTGGCAGAGCACTGAAACAGGCTGCCCAGAAGGGTTGTGGAGTCTCCCTCTCTGGAGAGATTCAGAACCTGCCTGGACACGTTCCTGTGTGACCTGCTCTAGGTGGCCCTGCCTTGGCAGGGGTTTAATTCATATGATCTCCAGAGGTCCCTTCCAACTCTAATGACTGACTCTGTAAAGACAGATATGGGCCAGGAAGAATCTGTCATTCCCTTGTGAAGCCAGGAATTCATTTATAAGATTGGCCTGGATAAGGTACTGGCTCCACACTTGTTGCCAATCAGAATGACTTCCAAAGTTTTAAAATGACAAATCACCAGGACTTTTATATAATAATTTATATAATTTATATAATAATTTTTATTATTATTTTGTTTGCTCTAAAAAAATTTGCACTACCATATTTCCCCCCCCCCCTTTTTTTTTTTTTTTTCACAAAATGTTAACTGAAGTTACTGGGCCCTCAAAGTCACCCCCTACTTTTCTTTCCTCCTTTATCTCAAAGTGGCCTCTTCCCTTTCTCTCATCAATAAGTTCTTCAAACACTCAGATTTTGTGCTTCAATGTAACGCAATTCTCAATGTAATCTACATGTAATGTAATTCAAAATCAGCCTTCAGAATGCCTTAACAAAATTCCCCTTGCTTTTAACACTGAAGGATATGAAAGGAAAAAGCCTAAACACTACATCAAAAGCATGCACCAGTCTCACCTCTACCTTAGACTCATTTTAGGTCTTTTTGAACCTTATGCAGTTGTTTTATTTTACTCTGGCAAAAATCAAGTTGTACTTAGACATGAAAATTCTCATTTATCCCCTACCCCATCTTGCAGCACAAAGAAAGGAATGTGATCAAAGAGTTTTCTCTTTTGTAGGCTAATTCCCAATATAAGTCTCACAAAGCTTTTCTTCTGGTTACAGCAGAAACTCTGCCTATAAACCCCTGATGCTGTGCATCCTGCTTCTCGCCCAGATCTGGAGCTTGTAGCAGTGGCAAATTTCTGCCCCTGTAATTTTAAAGTTCCAAAACTACAAAGCTCTCTGAAGTTCTGAACTCTTTAGTTCCAGCTGACGTGCTTAATTTCTCTCTATTTCTCAGCATTTTCCCCTCTTAAAAATAAAGAGCTTTTGCTATGGACAAGCCTTATGCTTCCCTTTAAGCTTATCTCCCAGTAACACTGCACTCAGACACACCGTATGTTTCTTGTTACTTATCTGGAGAAAAATGTCAGTGGAATATGAAAAGCAACTCTGCAACCATACAGACAAGCCCAACAGTAATAACAGCCATTTGAGTGAAACACCCTAGATAATTTTGGTAGTACAAACCATCCAGGTAAAGAAAGAAATTTCTCAAGATACCATTTAAACTAAAGCCATTAAATGTTTGTGTGATACAGTACGATGAAAATATACACTCAGAAGCTCTTATTAGGTAATTAGTTCATTGCTATGAGGGTTTAATCAATAATGTTAAATAAAGCTTTTCATTCAACTCCTAGGAAAAGGCTGAAAACATGATGTAGTTACTTAATACTCTCATTTTGGTTTACTTTCCTCCCTCCCCCCCCCCCATGTTTTTGCCCTGTGATCAGAGAACCGTCATCATTTCAAATAACTGAAACGTGATTCATTATTTCTGGTCTTCCTGTGGAGCAGTAAGCTTGGGGGTGACAACTCAGAACAACTGCTCACACTAAGTGTGCTAGAAAGGAACACAGTATCAATGGAGCAAGAAAGGAGCAAGCCACCCTTCAGCTGAATTTAATACAGGTCTAAGGCAAACCTAACGCTCCTCTACATACTTCATTAGTGGCCTCAAGGCACAAAGTCAGAAGCTATGTTCTGCTCAGTTCAGCTGGACAAGTACACTGCTACTGGTGAGTGTATTCTCAGTACATGCTTTGCTGTCCGATGTTTACTACATTTGGATAAGAACTGTAAATTAGCTGCAGTTTAAATTGCAGTAGAGCTAGCCATCTGTTAACAGCAGCTTTCATTTGCTACTGACACCCTCCACCCCAAACCTGCACTCAATTCCTGTACAGAAAATAAAAGACCAGCATACAGGAATAGCTTTGTTACTGTAAATAATTCTCTATCACAGATTTACTACCATGAGTGCTGCTTTGTTTTATAGCCTAGTCTCAATACAGGGAAGAAACCCATCCTAGGTTAATCAAAACCCCATTTCCCTTCTTCCCCCCATTTTCCCCTCCCCCCAGTAAACAAAATTAAAGGGAACAAAATCATCCTCCTCTCTCAACTAAGTTGAGCTTTAAAGCATTCACACATGTATCTATCCTTTTCCCTGTTACTCTCAGTGAGGAAGGTAGCTTCTTCTAAAACTTTATCTCAAGGTACAAAACTTTACAACATTACCTTACTGCACCCAGGGCAGTCAAAAAAAGGTATTAGTAGTTCACTTCATGAAACCCAGCATCTTCTTGGCATATAGAAAGTGTTTAGATTAT
This sequence comes from Neopsephotus bourkii, assembly GCF_033783945.1. Classification (NCBI taxonomy): domain Eukaryota; kingdom Metazoa; phylum Chordata; class Aves; order Psittaciformes; family Psittacidae; genus Neopsephotus; species Neopsephotus bourkii. Next base: position 1,472,404 of record NW_026901541.1, read on the forward strand.
TTCTACTCTAAGTAGGCAGCCTTGGAATGGCTGTGTTACATTTGCAGTCAAACATCAAGTATTCAAAAGTTTTCTGATGGGAAAAGCACTTTAACAAGGTAAACAATCCATGCTGGTTTTCAATAGGCAACATCACACCCCCCCCCCCCCAACCTGCCATATTTCACTGCATTTCGCAATTCTATCAATATGACCTTCCTAACTATACACAGAAGTTACACCAACCACACACAAAGCTACATAAAAAAATACAATGCACCACTAGTTCAGAAAAATATGTTAGTAGCAGGGCATCCGAACTTTATCAGCAGTGACAAAACACTGAAGTGAAACCAATGTTAAACTACATAGGACCATTTGTGTCTTGTGTGTTGGATGATGCTCAGGTTGTCCAGAGAAGCTGTGGATGCCCCATCCCTGGCAGTGTTCAAGGCCAGGCTTCATACAGCTTTGAGCAACCCAATCTAGTGGAAGGTGACGCTGCCCATAGAGGAGGGATTGGAACTGGATGATCTTTAAGGTCCCTTCCAACCCAAACCACTCTGTGATTCTATAAACAGAGCAAGTACCTCCTGCTATCAAATTTAGTATGAACTCTTTGCTTCAGGATCTTTTCTCAGAAGGGTAGGAAAGGGTTAAAAGACATGCCTAAGCTAATTCAGCAGTTTAACAATCTGTCCTGCTTTCCATCTACATAGTACTACATTTCTTTGCAATGGCTCATTAACAATACAGGAAGAAGTTGGGCACTTAGCACAGGAATTCTAAGGAAGAACAGTCACAACCACCTTAAGAAAAAACACCAACTCTAAATCCATACTCAGAATACAGATTAAAAATATACAAACAATTCACCAGTGGCATTTGAGTATCTTAGCATATATTATAAATAGACAATATCAACTTGAAAAAATCCTCTTAAATACTGTTGTTAAAATCAAATTATTGTTAAAAATAAATGTTACAGATGCACTGTTTCTATACCTTGCTTAGAGTGGTTCAGTGCCACTAATGTAAGCATACATCTACACATTCTAAGGCTGTTTTATTTTCTTCCTTCTTAAACGTGTAAATACACAAGCAATGAAAATTGCTCTGGCTTGTGAAAAACATTCAGGGGAAACTGAAGAAATCTCCACTGTTTGTGTTATCTAAAATTAAGACATCCACATGCTCAAGAACAGTGCACAAAGGAAAACTCTGCATTAGCAGAGCAATGTATTAGGTAACACTACTGTGATGGTAGGCAGATGGAAAAAAAAAAGCAAGGAAATACCTTGTAGTCTTTACCTAGAAAGCTACAGATGATCACAGCACCGCAGAGGAATGTATTTGGAAGTCTAATGTTACTTCGATCTGGTTACTACTTTCAAATACCCAACCCAAGATTCCCTAGTAACTTACTCAAATGAGGTTCACTTACAGTGGCATAAGATGGTCTCCTCCACCTACATCCAAAATAATACTATTACATATAGCAACCAACCACAGAAAACTATTATCCAGTGTACTTCACAACAGCTGAGGACTTCTCTACAAGGCAATTTGCAGATGTACAGTGCTCAGTCACTTGGTCTTGGCTGACATCTAGTGGAGCTGGAAGTAGCACCTTCAGTTTCCAGCTTGTCAATGGTTATGCTCCCAAAGGAGACAGAACTGCATATTTAGGGCACCTAAATTTAGAGTATTTATTGCAACAAACTGCAACTGTAAGCATTATAGTTACTCTCAAAAACATGAAGATTAACTTAAAAGAAATATGGCAACTTGGTCCTTTCCACACTTTCCAATAGACTAGGCGGAATTTCTGTTCTATTTTTGTGTTGAATTCAGCAAAATGCATAGCATTTTCTCTAGCACACAAGCAGGGCCACAGACATTATAAGGCATATACAAAGGCCTTCCAGGACTTGCATTGCTTTTGTCACCTTTTCAGAAGGCCTTCCATCAGCCAAAGCATATCAATGTTCCTTTTATTTTCAGTAAAAATCACATACTTACAAATATTCCAGAGCTTTTGTGGATTGAGGCTACGGATATGAGCACTGATGTACCCACAGATCTGTCCTGTTGACTTCTAATATTCAGAAACTACTAACCAAAACAGAAGGAACTTGGTATTAAAGCATACAAACACTCAACCAAAGTTGGAGCAGAGAAATAAATACTATTCATACGCTGTGAGCAAGTAACTTTCTGAAGTGCCCTAAGGACTTCTTAATCCTCAATATGTCCTGAAGACTCTGAACACCAGAATTAAGACCCCTATGCTGACATTTGTTATAAGCTTTGTTACCCTCTAGATCCTAGACTTCAAAACACGTAACTGAGGGTCCCTTCCAACCCAAACCATTCTATGATTCTATCACTTTATGTTGAGGCTTAAGTCTGAATCACACCTTCTACCCAAACCTCATTATTAATTTCAGCCAACAGAGAAGTACAAAGTAGACAAAAAAAAAAAAATAAAGGCACCTCAAAACAATGCATGAAGGCTGGGGCTTGAAGAATCTCTGCCCCTGAAAGGAGTGCTCCCATCCTTTTCAGTCAGGCATTCCCACTGCCTGCTCTCACACTGGCACTGCCTCACAAGACAGCCAGTACTAATATGCCACAGGAGGCAGAAACACCCAAACTGAGAAACTGTTCTGCTCAGCAATTAGGTAACTTCAAAGAGGTACAGGGTGCTCCTGAAACTTTTTCCCATGTATTATAAAGCCATGCAAATAGAATTTAAGGATATGATTCTTTTTTTTTCTTTTCATGTTTATACATTAAAGGATAGTGTTACTACTACATGTAAAGAATAGTTTCAATGATTCTCCCCACCTCTACACAAAACCACTGCTGTTACAAGTTGTGAAAGTTTACTTGTCATCCCCCCCCCTCCATATAGATGCACTAATTTTTTCCTGCTTTTTCTCTGCCTCAAAAATTATTGCATCTCCTGAAACACTGAGATCCCTTTCAAGAACATGACTTCGAGAGGAGGGATGGGAAGAAAAAAATAATGCTTTTCAGAGTCTCCACGGGGATTCAGACTTCGGAATATGCTTGGAGGAAACAACATTTTACAGACAGGTCCCTGCATCAGTCACCTTGCAGTTCTGGTAGGCACACAAAGGAACACTGCTGACACTGACTCTTAATGCAAGCATCACACAGGAAATTACAAACCATCTCACTCCTACATGTCTGTCTTTGGTAATCCAAGTAAAATTACTCTCCCTAATTTCTACACCCTGACCTGGTTTCTCCAACTCAAAAGTGGGAAATACTTTAAATTCTGATCTGCTCCCTTGAAGTCAACACCTGACCCAAACAGTCTCCTACGTGAAGTCACACGAGAGAACACATCTACAATCATTCAAGGGCATATAACCTATTTCAAAGAAGGCTTTACCAGAAGAAAACCCATCTCATCTATGCAACTATTTCCTCAGGAAAATAAAACAACACTGAAGGCAAAAACTCCCACATTTTTACATCCTACAATTCATTTCTGTATGTGTATGATGTTCTCAAGACCACCTACTCTTGGTAACATCCTGCAACCCTGCACAGAAAAGAAAGTGGATTATTTTTCTTTAAAGCAAGACTTTCCCTTCAGCAAAAAAAGAATGAATGGGGTGAAGGTTTGTCCTGGGGTTTGGGGTTTGTTGTGTGGGGTTTTTTTTTATTTCTAAATACAGCATTTCCACCTTGTTTTTCCACAATACTCATCTTCTGCAGACTCAAACATATGACCAGACTGCTGCATGCCTATTGACTTACAGTAATTGCAGATTTAGAGCCTGCACACAACTAATGCAGGATGGCCTAAGTTTTTCTCCAATTTAGCTCCAGATCTGGACACAATCTGCTGATGTGTTACACGCTTAGCCAGAATGAAAGCATTGCAGTTAGGTGATATCTAGGCAACAACGCGAGAGTCTAGTGAGCTCTTCAGATCCTGACCTAGATTTACTCAGCTAAAGAACATAATCAAATTACATACTCTGTTCACATGTAAAACACACAATTTGAGGTATCCAAGTCCACAACTACATTTTAGCCTGAAAGCTTTTGAGATCCCACTGGTATTTCTTTCGTTGTATCTACAATAGCAGTAGAAAGAACTTTTAAGGTATAACTTACTCTTTTTGGCTCCTTGACCACTGAATTACAACGTGAGCCAAAGCTTCCTAGTGGCTAGTATTGCCCCTACCACTTTTGGTAGCAAAAAACAGGAGTCTGAATGTAAAAGTCTTGATCACTTGAAGAGCTGCTCAATCCCTAACGGACTTCCTCCTTCTTTCCTCCCCTCTCATTTACAAGAAAAAAATACCAAACACTAAAGGCAGCAATCTTAATTTTTTGCAGTTGGTTTGGAAAATGGCAAGTTCCTTGACAACTGACTACAGCATTTCCATTACATAGCATTAAACAATACTTCAAGAAACAGTAACTGCAAAAAGATACATACACACTCAGATTCAACACCGACATCATGTAATTGCTATGGTAGCAACTATGTGCTGTTAATCAGAGCTGAACACTCTCCTGTATTTGCAAAGAGCAGGGCTGCACTGCAATCACATGCACAACTCCAGACCACACACTCCTAAGAAACATATTGAGGAAGCAGCAGCAGCTAGAGGAGCCATTGCTACTGCAGCTTTGCTACAAACACAAAGACTGCCTGGTGCATTTATACCTGCAAGAGCCATTCCTCCCAACTGCCCTGGAGAGCATACAGTTCAATTGCTCTGGTTTTGTCATACACAGTCACTAGTAAGATTTCCATTAACCATCTGTAATCTGCAGTGCAGAGCTGCATTCTCCATCAAACTCTTCAAAGAAAGTCAACAAGGAGCATCAATTACACTTGCAAATTCTATTTATTTTGGCATAAGGAATATGCAAGCTGTTCAAACTAGCAACTCTTGAAGGGTAAGAATAAGAATGAATCTTATTTATTCTCATGCTTACAGAAATCTTGTGCAGAGAGGGAACAGAGTTTCACATTTTCTCTGAGGAATTTTGTTCTAGATGAGTTTATTTTTGCAATCTAAGGCCAAAATGCACAAAATACCCATGAAAAGAAAAAAAATCAAACAACCAACACCAACCCAAGTGAGCTTTAGGTGAGTAATATCCAAGTGTGTTTGTATGGAAACTGAGCACTTTCTGATCATGGAGATTGTTAATGTCATGTCACACATGAAATATGGGGAACTCCTCAGACTCGGAACCCAACCTTAAAAGCAGTGATGCAATTCAACTTAGGCCTCCAACTTACCACATTTTTAAAATCATCCTCTGCTTCATCAAATTTTCCTTGCTTGAGCAGTAAGTGTCCTCTCTGTAATCTTGCCTGAAATAAAACAATTTCTTTTGATGTACACATTGGAATTCAGCAAATTATTAACATAAACTTCAGCTTCCTTTATCAGGAAAAAGAAAGTTGAATTTTACTATAACTAACAAGCTGAAACAGATCACGGCACCCATTCCTCATCTTCTTGATTTGACCTTCTTAGAAGGCCTCTGATGGCAAAGGATCACTGCACCAGAACCAATGGAGAAAAAGCAGCCACAGTTTTTATAAGCAGCTAAAACTCAAGTAAAGAATTCATCTGAAGAATTGCACAAAACAGAGTAAATGTTTACCTTACACCAGTTACTTGATTATAACCACTTACAGATTTTTAAGAAATTAGCATAAATAATATGCAATAAATAATTCCACATTTAATTCTTCCACTAAACTTTCTAAATAATAGAAGCTATGCAAGAAGACAAGCTAATGACCTAGAAAAATTAACAATATTTTCACACAATAATGAATTTAACATTTACTCCTTTGATGTAAGCTGCACTGGACATGGCACTGCCCGTGGAAAAAGATAAAAGAATTAGATAGATATAACTCCATTATCAGTGTCCAAATTGTGAGGCAGTCTCCACAGACAGTATGCAGGAGTGAGAAAGGCATAAGTAAATCAGAACTTGCAACAATCCCAACAGAAAGCAATGAGATTAGGACAATTCCTGTGGAGAAGAGACGTTTCACATCAAACGCTGATTAAGACAGAAGAGGCATCTGTGTGCTCTCTTCCACTTCTCTGTCTCAGAGGGCATAGCCTTGGTGACTGAGGAGAATAACCACAAGCAAGAGAAGAGAAATGTTCAGCATAAACCCATGAGGAACATGGGCTTAATTGAACTACTACTAGTTGTTAGAATAACTGGCTAGACTGTACCCAGCATAGCTACAAATTAAAGCACATACACCACTGCTATTATTTTATCCTGTTTAAAGCCTTCTGAGTAATAATGCATTTATTTCTGTTGAGCAAAATCTGAAAAAAAAAACCAAACCAACAAACAAACCAAATTTGAAGCAGGAGGTGTTTATGCTTGAACACTTTCCAACTGCAGTAATACTTACTGATGTGAAGTCCTGCTTTAATTCAACCACTTTACTTAAATCACGAATTGCAGCTTTTGATTTGCCCATGGCTAAGTACACTGTGGCTCTTCTGTAATAAGCAATGTAGTTATCAGAGTCTCCCTCTGCAAGTGAACAAACAGTAATCAGAATACTATCTCAAAGCAACTGAAACTTTGGGTACAGCAAAACTTTAATCTCTAAAGTTACCTGACTTTTAAGCCACTTGAAAAAAACGGTATTTATAAACAAGGCATAACATTCATAACGTTATCCAAGCACTATGCAGTTTCATTATGTAACAATAAAGATAACAATTACAGTAAGCGCTAAATAAGAGCACTGAAAATGAAATGTACACATTTTTCAGCTTTGTATGGCAAAGCAGCCACTACATGCTAACCTTCTATCTCCAACTGCATGCCTACATTTGAAAGCATATTCATGCATAATTCTCCATCCCAGTCCCTGTCAATCATATAGGATGCAAGCAAATAACTCCAAAATTACCAATATGTAAGTCCAATGTCCACATGGACACATAAACTCCTCATCTATTGAACTAGCAGTAGCTTCTTTAACACTGAAGTGGACACTAACACCCCCTCTCAATGGCAGACAAATGCACATACATTATTGAAACCTGAAGGCTAACTTCAAGGCCCACATATCCCATATTGTATGCTGGTCAAACTTCCAAGATCCAGCTATTTTAACAATCTTCAGGCTAGCACGTACATACCCCCTTACAGGAGGCAATCAGTTTCTGAAACTGAATAAGACTTTTCTCAATATTCTCCTCTATGCAGTATTTGGAAGAAACAGGCTCTCAGGAGTAACTTAGACCACCCAATCAACCATACACAGTGGACTTCTACTGTGCTATTAAAAAAAAAAAAAAAATCACCAATCCAGAATACGTAGACAAGAACACCCGTATCTGTGACAGGAAACAAGTATTTATCATCCTCACCTCATCTGAGGTTAAATTTGAACTTAAAAATAAATGGAATAAACAGCACTGCCAAAAATCTTATGGTCAGTAACCAAGCTTCATAGCTGGTCACCTCCATTAAAATGCTAGTTCAGTTCCCACTGGAAAAGGTATCTGCACCCTTCCTCTACAATGTCTTAGTTGTGAAAGTCAGAATGTCCAGTACTGAAATTTAATTACAACATCCATGCTGTATACCAACATGATGGACATCTAGTAAATTCAAATGTTGCTACCTTTAAAAAAAAAAAAAAGAGGTATTAAGTCTTACTCCATACAACTAAATATGTAGAGTAGCACAAATCAACAGCTGAAATTATGGAACTTAATTAATACACAAAGGATGAAAGACATGAAAAGAGCAAACCCAGAAAGCACATTCCATTCCAGAAGGATTATGATCTTTCTGACAGTCAGAATACGGTTTTGTCTCACTTCCCCAGTAATAGTAATGAAAAGCAGTTGACATTTACCCAGAGAGAAAGCATAAGCCATCAACATGACAGGACTGAAGAAAGAGCTGGAAATTTAAGTGGAGAGAAAATGGACAATAGCTTTCTTCTACTTTAGAGGTTTAGAAGCAAAAAAAAAAAAAAAACCACACAAAAAAAAGGAAAAAAAAAACGCAGGCAAAACAAAACTATCCATTTACCCCTCTGTCTACAATAATGTAATACAGACAAATTAGCGTTCAAAAAATTTCTTCTCCCCTCCTCTACAAACACAGTAGGCAAACTGTGCTTACTATCTTCTCAAAAAGGCAGAATACAAAGAAGTCTGATCACAGTTCAAGCAATCAGGCTCAAATCAACATACAGCTAAGAATCCTGTCAAGGTCACAACATAGGTGGTCACATCATAGTTCTATCAGCTGCTCAAGCAAGGCAGAGGGCTTCTTTCATGCAGGCATCTCACACCACTGCCATCTTTGCACCACCCCCAGCATCTGAATGGCCACAAACTGAACTGGACTTCTCACCAAATCCAAGTTAAAGCTTGCCAATCAATAATAAAGGAATAAGAAAAGCTGTAACATTAACTCTGCTCAGATCCCACAGGAATGCTTGGACAGCAACACACAGGCAAAAGGTGGAAAAAGGAGCCTCTTGGTACAGCAAGAAGCTTCCATATCACAGAGAAAGAGGAAGTTCCCCCTCCACTCACTTTATGAAAGGGAGGTTGATCTTAGAAAACTCACAGAAAATATGAGTAACTCAAAAAACAGAAAATATTTCATTTACACATCACTATTAGACCTAGACATAAATAGAAAAGCCTCAGTAGTATGACTCGATGTGTAACACCTTTGTATTATTCTTCTGAGAAAATTATGCACTTGTACAGATTAAAGAGTCCAACAACTTTTAAAATATAAAAAATTCAATTGAGAAATTAGTGTTAATGAGACTGCTCTTTACTAGTGCTCTGTCTTTACACTTCAATTAAAGGATTTTAATCAGCCAAGTTGCTTTGAAATTTATAGAAGCAAACATTTAACTCCTCAGTTTGTTGAAAACGTGTAACATCAAAACCAGCTGAACATCACTAGCTGAGTTTGAGAGGCACAGTTAATATATTCTTCACTACCAGTTCAGTATCTCAAACTTGTAGAATCAGTTTCACTAAGGTATCACCCACCTCAAGAATAAAAAAAACACCACTAATAAAAAGCCAAACCAACCCCCAAACCACCCCCCCCAAAAACGCAAAAAAAAAATACACCAAAAAACAAAGAACTACTTGAAATGTTGTTTTTTTAATCCATTCTTTCTTATCTCCAGCTCTGTAAACTCAACCTTTCAAAAACTAACTTCAAAAAACTTCATAAAGACAAAGCCTCATCTTGATGGGATTAGGTACAGGGAGCACCTCATCAAACAATGCCATGATCAATTGTCACTGCTTTCATACAGCTAGCTTGCAGAACAGCAGTGACTTAGTGTTCACATATCACAGTTTCTTTTATTAAAACCAAAGCACAAGTATTCTACATCTCTTTTGGCTCCTGTCCAAACTGCTGCATAAAGACACCCAAAATTCTGTGACTCATGGAATGCAGTTTGCAAGAAAGCAGAATACTTAATGAAGCAAACAGTAAGAAAACAAAAAAAATCCAACACAAACATCCAAATTTATTTCAGTGAAAGCATCACTTTCCAGAGATACATACCTATAGCTGCATGAAAGTGAGACAAAGCATCTGCTAGCTGTCCAGCAGCCAATAACTTCTTTCCCATTTCAAGTTGCTTTTCTACTTCTGCATTTATTCCACATTCAGTTCCTTAAAGAAAGGCAAGATCAAGGTTCTGAATAACTAGTTTGATTATACCAAAAGCATAGTGTTAACACATATAACAAGCAGTTACTGATATAAAGGCAGTCACACATTCCTGTACTAAAACAATCAGCAACTTAATAAACATTGTCCCTAAAATTAGAGTAAATAGGTAAGCACTGTAAAGCACCACACTGGAGAAGGCATCAAATAGGCATTTCTTCTCCTGTCTGTACATTCAGTAACATACTTCTTGCACACCAAGCTTTATACATCAACTACAAAAACAATTTGACAAAATACATTTCTATGTGAACTTTCAATTTAAAAAACATCTAAAAAAAATGCTCATAATGCACACATAGCAAAGAAGAAGGCTTGAAGTTAAATTTCATGACCCTACTGATTACTTAGGACTCAACCGAGAACAGTTAGGTATCTGAGTTACTGGCTTCTAGTCTACTGCAATTTTGTCTCATTTACTTTATCATTTCCAAGGCAAACTGTTTTCAGGGCACAAGTTTTGGTATCAACAATTAAGATTCTTCCCCCTCCTCCCTGTTTTTATTTAACTGGAAATATGAAAAATCACACTAAAGTGGTATGTTTTCAAACTGCCAGTTTCAGTTAAAAGCTAATAAATAGATGCTGTTCAATGAACAGGGAAAGGCTATTGTTGAGAAAAAATGAGTAGCTGAATTCAAGTACATGCTGTACATCCATCAATTCAGCCACAGAGATTTTTCATTTGTAACACAGCAATCTGCAAATCAGGACAGACTTTCACTATAACTTACCAGTTTATGACTATTAAAACTTTCACACTATAAGCACTTATCTTTTAATAAAAGCATACCTTATGCATAAGTTTAAGCAAGGTAGCAAATTAAAATCCTGAGTAAATACAATTACTGGGAATCAACTTATTTCAGTCAGGTTTTGTATCAAGCTAATTCAGACAAGTACTTGAATTAACCTCAAATACAAAAATGCACCACCACTTTGAAGCTGTTTCTTAGAGTCTGAATAAAACTGTTTACACAGACTGGAGGAAAGCATATCAAAACTTCTCACACTGACAGGTGATTAAACAACAAAGTACTTGTAATGAAAAGAACATTAATGTCTGGATCACCAAATCCTTAACATTTTTAGACCCAGGAGCTCTTGGCACCCAAGATCTTAATTTTTCTTTCCTACTCCTTAATACAGTTCGTAATTCTTTTACTTCCACAGAAGAAAATTAATGCCCTCTGTATCCACTGGAAAAAGATTCGCCTGCTAAAAGACTGATAGTAAGTCAGCAAACTAGATTCTAGAGGCTTCAATTATTTCTTTCAGAACAATAACACCAAACTTTTTTTTTTTTTAATTCATGGAAGTTATTTTATAAAAAAAATCCCCAAGTTCCTGGTCAGTAGGGTTTTTTTGTTTAAATAGATAACATTCATATAGTAATTATTATCCTAGAGTCAATTAAGGGTTCTTCTTAAACAACGCATTTTAAAATCCATTCTACATTATATATAGCTCTGAAGAAAACATAAATAGCTCCACTGATAATAGAGAAGTATTTGACAGTAATTTTTCCATACACAGTATGCTACCTCAGGGCATCTTTTATGTGAATCTCCAATTTTCAGAAAAATAGGTATTTTCTTTGCCATGTTGCTTCTTTGCCAGCTTGAAGTTTTTATCACCAAGTAAGTCCAATGTCCTCCAAAATGGCAAAGCAAGCACTGAAGGGAAGAAAAAACCAAAACAACCCAAACTGGAAAACAAACCCACAGATTTCTCCATCTTTGGAAGTACACTAGCAAAGAATCAGGTATCAAATCATGAACAGACTGAAGTATTTAACATGAGACAAAAAAAGAAATAAAAAAATTTCTTAGGCTTTGTCTCTCCTGTCTCTCCCCACATATGAATACCTGAAATCTTTCAAAACTTGTCAGTTTGGAGCAGTATCCTAGAAGTGGGCTGTAAATTACTCTTGGATGAGCCTTCCATCCACCTAAACATGGCATTCAATTTTCAGAGAGTCTCAAGCATCTGAGGGAGTGCCCTTATTTTCACATTTAGTCACATCAGGACAGCTCCAAGAATAGATTTTCCACAGTAAGATGTACCTATACAATTTATACCTTTCATACACATTATGTTCAGTACAGCTTTACAGTTACATAACACTTTAGGCAGGAGAGACTTCTTTTTCCTTGAAAATATTGAACATAAATGAAATGAGACAGATGACCATTAGTAGTAAGCAGGTAAGTAATAAAAGCAGAAGCAACACAGATAGAGAAATAAGGCAAACTGGGAAGTATTGTATGCTCCCTGCAGAAGAAGACTAATTATACTAGACATACATTAAAAGTATGCAAGTTGCTGAACATCGTAAGTTGATGTGGGAATCTCCAGAAGCAGCCTATATAAACAGTGTAACCATGATGAAAAGTGACATTTACCATAACTACTCAGGAACACTGTACACTGACCTGATAGTTGGGCTGATTATTCATTTAAATCTACATGAATGCTTACTCATTTTCTGGCTGTAGGCAAACAATTGCTTTAAATAAACCACGCCAGAGCAACCATCTGCAAACTGCTAAAACAGGCACAGAAGTCTAAGGACTCCAATCCTGTGTAACCTTCTTGGGTATCTACTCACTCTTTGGTCTGGGAATGAACGTGAAGACTCAAGTTCAACCAGAGGCAAAAAACAACTGAACACACAGAGCTCTTTCCAGCATATGTGCAGACATTAGTGAGCTGGATATGAAGGGCCCAGCCCTGCAGCTGAAGAAGTTTTGTATGCTCCAGCAAGAAACTAAGTTTATGCAAGAAATATGCAAGTATACTATTTATTTCTAGAGCTTTCAAGTATTTTAATTTGAATGTTATTTCTAAAGCCTGCCTAATAGTTACCTATTCACCAAGGATGACAGATGATCACACACAAGAGCCCCAGCAGTCAAATCAAGTCAGATATTGTGGGTAAGTTCAAGAGTCTGTAGGCGTGGCACTGATGATGGAAGAGCAAAGAAAGAAGCCAACAAAACAAAAATAAAACCAAGCTTCTCTCAGATAATAATTGTTTCCAGCCCTGTCACCTCAAAGTCAGTCAGAAGGCACAGGAGATGGTAAGCAGGTGCAGCTAACCTGTTTTTCCAGTTAAATACACTCACTTCAAAGAAATTTTAACTACTTGGTAGGATTTTTGTTTTATTAGAATAACTGGTGCTAATACATGGGTACCTGAACACACAAACTTCAACTACATCCTCATATAATCAGTCCATGTAAAAAGCTTAAGAATACCCTTCAACTTGAAAACTGTTTCAAGATTTTACATTTGTCTACACACGCTTCTTTTCCCCCAAGCTGGGGAACAAGACTATGAAAATAAACAGAACTAGTTCCAATTTTGTGTCAGAAATCGAGTTGTTTCAAAAACAAATGAGAAACATGTATGTGACTAATTTTATTTACAGTAATCTTTTCTGTATTTTTTTTAATAGAAAAAAAAAAAGAGCTTGATGTTTGTCTTGTCATGCAAGTGACAGATTTGGGGAGGGGCATTTTTTGATCAGAATGACCCAGTGTTTAGCACAGTAAGTCTTAAATTTGCTGTTATTTTTGAACAGGCTTTACTTTTACGCGTGTTGCTTTTCAAGGACAAGAATGAACAAAGAATTGGATCCAACCCCAGTTTGAGGAGCAATACATAAATGTTCACAAGGAGCCTTAAGAGAGCTAGCTGTGCCATGTGTAACTTTCACCTACCAAGTTTTTAGTCCCACTGTTTGCAAAGAAAATTGGTACACATAGCCAAGACTGGCAAACCAAAAAGCCACTCCCCCATTATCCTTTGTTTTGGGGGGTGAGGAAAAAAAAACAAACAACAAAACAACAACCAACCCACAAACTCAGGATAGAAATACAGGTGTGGGGCAGAGAAACACTTCAAGCTGGTGGTCTGACAGTAACAAGTTGAGCTCTGTTAGTTATGCTCAAAGCTCGTCTCTTCTTCCCCTGATTATGTTTTTTTTTCACTACCAGGAAGGAGTGGACAATCTTCCTCTACCCTCCTCAGTCACCTCGTTTTGTTGCGGTTAGTGCAAACAAACAGCCACGAAGGATACATCTTGATTTGTATCAAGTGGGAGCTTATTCAGCACAAGTCAGGGTATTCTAAGAGGAGAAATTCAGGAAACACAACAGTAAGGGCTCAAATGCAACTTGCCACATAGCCAAGTATTCAAAAACCTTTTTACTGAACTCATTTCTCGGTCAGACAGGAGTATTCATAGGTATTGATACAAAGATACAAAGTTCACACAGGCTGACTGTTCCACCAGTTCATGAATTGGCTGTCTGTCACAAGGCGAACTCCCGTATCAAGACAGCAAGATGCAAATTAAATGTGAATATGAACACATTTGAGTTCAAGACCAGTAACAGTAATAATGTCACCTCCTAAATTCTCTAACTACATACTCTGGAAAATGAATTCATGAACTAAAAGGTTAGGAAGTTCAGAAAATAAGATCCAGAACCACCACTTTTCATTATATTACTGTTTATCTTTATTAACTGAATATATCCCAAATTAGGAAAAGTGGCTTTGGTAAATCCTTATGGCCATTAAACCATATACTGGGAATAGGCTGGCAACTCCAAATAAAGAATCCTCAGTAGAAGCATCACTGTCACAATTTGTAAAGCTGGGGGGGGAGAGGGTGGAATTTAGAGAGAGAAGGAGGGGAGGGAGAAGTATACTTTGACCACAAGTATTATTTTCCCTTTAACATTACTGGAGTACACATCCAAAAAAAAGGCAAATCAACACCACAGTATGTAGGCTCACAGAGCATCTCTGCCACAGAATGTGCCTGTTGCCAAATGACCAAAGCAATCATTAGTTTAGTAACATCTGCCAAACTTTTCATGTCAAGTCAGGTCTCTCTTAGGCCTATGGAATTACTCTAAATATTGGCAGCTTCAGTTCCACTTCAGTCTGTCAATGCTAGTTAAAGAACGCTCCTCAGGTGAAACGCTAAGTGCACAATTGTATAACCAAGATGTACATTTAACAGGTGCCTGTGGATAAAAGTTTGACCATACTGATGTTGCTGACAGGGTATTCTGAAAGTAAACAGGCTGCAAAGAGTGCAAATAAACTTCTCTGCTGAACTTCAAATACTAACGTTGAGAAAAGAAAAAACCAAAGACAGAACAATGAAACAAGAACATAACCTAACACAACACAGCTGTCAAAAGCCTCAGTGAACTTGTAGGTCTGGCACTAGTAATGACTGGGGCTGAGAAGGACCGTGGAAAATGTCTTTTTACTTGGGAACGGCACAAAATTCCTCCAGAAGTGAGAAATTCAAGGCTAGTAGAGAAGCGGCCAATACCGTCACACAGTTGCGCTCGATAACACCACGTTTTCAAGACCTCACAGCAGCTTACACCCCAACAGCAGGCCAAGGGATACGAAACACACACACCGAGCCCCCATCAGCACCGCCAGGAGCTCGGACAGAACCAAGCAGGTTACAAACAGTGACGGTGCCCTCATTACACACCCTTCGGAACCGCCTTGATGAGGTGGCAGCTCTGCACCTCCTTCTTCCCCACACCTTGTCCAGAAATACTCGCCTCTCAGGACGGCGGCCCCACCGTCACGGTGCTCGCAGCCCCGCGCCTCCCCTCGCTCCAGCCCGGCTCAGGCCCGCCAGCTCCCTGTGGCCAGGCCGCGGCTGCGCTCCGCTCTCCATCGGCACAATTCAACCCGGACCGACATGCAAACACTCCTAATCGTCGCAATCGACGAAGACGGCCCAGAAGGAGGGAGGTCGATTACCCAGCGGCTTCCTCTGACAAGGCACCACCGTGGGCCCCGCAGCGACCCCATCTGAGGCTGACCTGCCCCAGCGGGCCGCGCACGGAAGCGGCGGCCACCTCTATTGCCACACACCGCCGGGCCGGGCAAGGCCGAGCCGCAGACTCCCCCCCCTCCCAGTAACAAGCTCCACTCACCCTGGTACTGGAGGTCGAAAAGCACGAGCAGGAATGGCAGCGCGGAGCCCAGGCGGCCGGCGGAGGCCGCGGGACACACCATCTCCGCCGCGGCCCGACGCTCGCGGCGACACTGGCGCCGTCCCAGGGCCGACGGCTCCAACCGCTGCGGGGTGGGTCGTGGGCGCCCCTGATTGGCCGCGCCGCGCTCACCCTCCCCTCGCACTACCCTAACGTGGAAGCGCCCTACAGAGGGAGCCCGTCATCCTAAGTAGGAGGGCGGGAGGGGCAAGGCTCTGCGCATGCGCGGAAGAGAACACACCGCCCTTTCGGGCAAGCTCAGTGGCGCCGGGGCTCCTCTAGCCACCCTGTGCTGCGCATGCGGGGTACTGTAGAGCGACACCGCTGCCCTCAGCGGTGTTCGGTCGGTGGAGATGGTGGTGTGGGCGGTTCAGCCGTCGTGGCGTCGGCCGCTGTCAGGAAGAGAAGCCTGGAGTGCGGTCACCTGCCCATGTGTTTTACCCCGTGTCTCTTTGCCCACCCTCTCCTGCCGTAGCCAGGCTCTTCCTGGGGTGAGGAGCGGTATGTTCCAGGCCCGGGTTCAGCCTGACTGAGCGTGCTTTGCGGGTGCTGGCACGCATGGAGGCGGACAGGGCTTCCTGGCCCCGGGCCAGCAGCGGGGTGAAACGGCTGCTGGCGGGGATAAGGGAGGGAGTTAGCACTGTCGATATAAAGAGGCCCCATTTGGGGTGTGATTGTTGCTGTTACCCTTCAAGGATAGTACTTCTGACTAGTCAAACTAGGAAAATTGTGCATTCGGTCAGAAGTAAATTGATCCTGGTTCATCGCTGTGTCTGACCTAGTACGGAGTAGAGAATGGCAAGTGTGGTTTCAAACTGTGCTTGACTGTCCCTGGGATGCAGTCCAGCTTTCCACTGAGAGCAAAACCAGGATAGTCAGCGTGGCCTTAACTCTGTGCTGACCTCCAGGCACGGCAAAACAGTGTGAAGGGATTTACCAGACTGCAGAAAAATTGATGACGTGATTTAACAGAGCACGGTATTTTCACACTGAAAGTTCATACTAGATCTATAAACTGAAAGTAAAGCCTGTGTAAGATAGCTTGCAATCTAACACGTATTTTTTCAGATCTCGTTCCCTTTGTTTTGTAATGAAAAGAAAATCTGTTCTTAGCTACCACAGAAAAACATCCTGTATGTGCCTAGTTGTTCCTTGTTTCAAATTATCTGCCTAGTGTTGGATAAGCAGTTCATCTTAGGGCCTATTACATGTTATACCCCACCAATGTAAAAAAAAAATACATCATGCTATATCTGCTGAGGAAGCAAAAAACTTGAGGCTTACAGGTCTGATTTGGCAACCACAGAAACTTCTTTCTGCAAGTACAGTCACATTACCTTTCTTACCCTAGATGATAATAATTCACAAGCTTTTTTGAAAGATCACGCTGTTAAAAAGAAAAGCAAGTTATCTCTCTTCACCTTATTTTTAAGATGATGCTTCAAAGGTATCAGCTTCAAATTTGACCTGCAGAAGTAATTCAGAAATAAGAACTTGAAATAATACAAGAAGTGTTAGATGTGAAATGAATAATAGATGACATTCTAAGGATGTCAGCATGAAGAACTTGACAACTCCATGTAGTATGGGTAAGACAAAATATGAAACCCTAAAGCTGAACTCAGCAGTATGCAGTCACTGTTATAATAAATGAATTCATTTGATTTACCTGAGGAAAAACATACTAGACCAAAGACAGACAAAATGAATATGGAAGGGGAATTTAAACCTCCAACCCCCTAAGATGACTGAATATAATACTGAAGATTATGACATATTTAATAACAAGATTAGAAGAAAACAAGTTGGAGAAAACTCAGTACCTCATGCAGGAATACCTAGCATAAAGATTCAAGCATCAAAATCCCTTAAAGCAGGATGAAAGTAGTACGATTAAAACATCAAGTATCATTCTGAGTAGATGCTTGACAGGCCCTTGGTCCTTGACTTTGGCCCTGGAATACTGAGCCAAGGTCAATATTTCAGGCTGACACAGCAGTGTAAAGAACAGTGTGTAATGCCAACACTACAAAAGAATCCACTCAAAAAGCATTAATCATTGTCACTCTGCGCTGGAAATGCCACCAGGTGTACAGAATTGGACAATAAGTCTTGAAAGAGATCATAAACCATAAAGAACCATTCCTGATTATCACAGATTCCCAAACATATATTATGTAGATACTAAGTATTAAAATGGGAGAACAAGTTCTTTGCCACATATTCCCTTGTGTGATTTCATCAACCTTTGGGTTGGAAGGGACCTTAAAACTCATCTTAAAAATAATCTAGATTTCAGAAGCAAAAGAGGAGGGAGACTTGAAAGAACAAATGCATGTGACATGGCAACATATTTTGGAATTTGAAAAACAGCAAAGCAACACAGCTGTAATGCAAAGAGTCTTTCAAAGGGACTCATCAAAATTAGACTGTTGTCTGAAACAAGTTTCTTCAGCAGTCCTAAGTTTTGGAGTGAAAGGGTGGATGACAAAGACTACATTAATGTTCAAAGTGCTGAAAAGACAGAAAACAAAGGAATTTACTCCCGGTAATATATATAGTAACATCAGAGGGCAGCAATTAGCAAGGAATGACTCTTGAAACTACTCATTGCTTATAATAGAGAGGATGAGCTGAACATGGTGGCCTGTGGAGATAGTTAAATCTGTAGTTTCTATTTATTAACTGAGAAACCTTCTAAGATGTAATACAGTAAGAAGTCTGGATTACACATGACAACACACAGGGTCCTGTTTTGCTTGGCAATATATTTTAATTAATAATCTTGAGTCCAAAAGCAACCAAACAAATTGAAGCTTCCTGATACAGAAAAAAGCAGGAGACTGTTATATTGCGTGCACAGTCTAGTATGAAAATAAAGGGAGGATGGTAACACGGAGGTACTATTGTCAGGGTTTCTTCTTGTAAGAAGTCTCCAAGACCTCGCACTTTGTTT
Organism: Neopsephotus bourkii; assembly: GCF_033783945.1. NCBI lineage: Eukaryota > Metazoa > Chordata > Aves > Psittaciformes > Psittacidae > Neopsephotus > Neopsephotus bourkii. The sequence continues at coordinate 1,491,170 of NW_026901541.1, forward strand.
TTATTCTTGCCTATGTATATCCCTATTAGAAACACAGCCGTGTTGGAGTTAAATAAAATAGCATATATCTGGTTAGTATGGGATTATTTTTATGTAACCACAGCTCTTGGTAATTTCACATTTGTATTCGTGTTCATAGGAGAGGACTTTAAGGAAAATAATTTTTCTGGGCTCCTTTTGCAGTAAATGGAAGCAGAAACTCTACACCCTGAAGTCCAGCACAAGAACTTAATTTACATGCTCTGAACTTGCACTTGGAAAAGCTGATCTTTGTCCATGGACTTGAAAGGGCAGAGGCTAGCCTCCATTAATACTTTCTTGTTACTTTTTTAGGGCAAGGCTAGCCTCCATTAATACTTTCCCCTTCATACTGTCCTAACAAAATTCTGTGTGTCTTTGTCATATCCCTGATGTCAGAAGTATGTTTCTGGTGTGGAATTATTTAGCCTTCTGTGCTATGGCTGTGTGTGTAGACACTATATAAATAAAACAACTGGCTACTAACTCCTCTTTATACTGATATAAATATGCTTTACATAGGCCATTTGGTGTCATTTAAGTTTGTAATACAGGTCATCAAGTCTCCTTTATTCACTAAACTGTATCACTAACTAATTTATCAACAGAGCCTTGTTACATGTAGGACAGAAGTTGGAAAAGAGAAGACATCAGTGTTTCCTTAAATTTGTTAAAGTTTTATTTTAATCAGGGGAATTATGCTATATCTGCAACTTTTCTCACTAGCCCTGGTAGCAGTAACAAACTCCAGACACCTCAAAATGCATTCACCGTCTCCTGCCTAACTTAACATTTTGGTATAATGAAGTCTCAATCAGGGAAGACGATACGAGTAACCCCTTTTCATGCATAACCTTGACATTTTAGTGTTGTTTGTCTGAGTATATACTTTAGGGTTTGGGGTTTTTTTTGTTCTGTTTGATCCAGAAGTGTAGAAATAATTCAAATCAAAGCCTAATTTCAGTTTGAAACAATGCAAGCCAAACAGTATTTTTTCAAGTATTTTGATTTAAGATAAAAAAGCACTTCTGTTCATTTTGGGAAGGGGAAGGCTTGGCAGAAAGCAAAACACTTAATTTATGATGAAAACACACCCCTTTTAAAACATTTACTTTTTAAGGCATAGAGCATTTTTTAATTAATATGCTATTGTGAAAGTCAAAACACTGCTTCCAACATTAAAATACTATTATATTTCTGAAATAAAGCATTTTGATTTGTAAAGATACGGAAAACATTGACATGAATCAACTCTCCTCTTTTTTTGATTGATTTCTGAAATTCAGTGGTGCAGGAAGAATGGCCTGCGGAAATGAAGCATCCTTCATCTGTCTTATGAGCAGATATCCAGAGGCCAAGCAGACATTATGTCTGACTCTCCTCACACTCACAGGTGTGCTCCAGGTAATCCTTCCTGCCATTCAGTACAGAAATATGGAGTCAAGTGCAACCCAAAGGAGACAATAGTGTGTGTACTCCTGCAGAGTGGCTGGGATGTTGGGTTAATTCATCATTTCCTTGTTTTCAGGAATCACCAGGACTCTGAAAAGGCCTGTAGGGACACAAAGTCCAAAGGCATGCCCTTAAATCTTGAGTTTCAGGATTTACAACATTTAAACAAAAGGGAGAGGGGATGGGGAACTACATTGCCCTTTGTATGCTTTGTGACTGAGGCTCTGAGAGTTGGTGGTTCATTTTCCTTTTTCATCTAGTTTATTTCTTGCCCACAAAATAATGTTCCAGTAAGTATAAAAGGGCAGTGTAGAAAAAAAACAAACCTAGAAGTTTCTGAGTGTTAAAAACTAAGTCCTTGATTCAGTGTTCAGTGTTCAGTGACCTTCCTATTGTTCCAATTATAACAACAGTTTCTGATGGGGGTGAGAGATGTCGATTGTCTCTGGATCATTTGAGCATCTGAACAGATTTGTGAAAAACACGTGTGAACTGGTTTGTGAAACTCTTATGTGTTCATCCTGTTTATTTGGGTTTCCACGGCATATCAAAGGACCACATCTCTGACATCAGTGAGGCTCAAAGATCAAGCCCTCAGCCTGAAGCAGGACATGCTCCTGAACTGAGTGAGCTGATGAGGAGTGCAGGTCTACTTCTGTCAGGGTCCAGAGGGTGTTCATAGGCCTCAGTGCCTTGGACTGGCCACCCTTGGGATCTGCACTGCAGACAGCACCTCAGACCTGTGCCAGAGCTTGTCACACAGAACTGTATGCATGGCATATCATAGCTGTTCTGAACTACTCTGTTCTGTTCCGTTCCATTCTCTGCACTCACAATGAGTTGTATGATGAGACCATTATTTACCTGAAATGCCAAGCAGTTTTCAGCACCAAAAAAAAAAAAACCACTTTCAAAGACACAAATCAGAAAGGTTCCAGGTGAAAAGAGTATTTTATTTATTTATAAGTAAAGCTATTTATCCTATTTTTACTTTATCTTAGGTTAGTTTAGCTTAGTTTAGTTTAGTTGATTTTAGCCTAGTCTAGTTTAGGTTGTATTTTCTTTTCCTAAATCTTTCAGAGTGGTGCTGTGGTGGTGCGTGAGAAGTGCAAGAACCCAGCCAGAATGGGCCGGGGAAGACCTGACAAGGGGTGATGCTCAATGCCACAGAGGACAGGCAACAATCCCGGGGCCACGCTGGGGCCACCCTGGGAGTCCAGAACTCTGCCTCCCCCCGGATGCGGGGCACGAGGGCCAGCTGCGTGGAGCACGAGCTGCTGCCTTTGGGCCACAATAACCCAAAGGAGCCCCGTGAAGGGGCTGTGCTCGGCTGCGGGGGAAGGCAAAAAACCCCGGGGACACTTGCTAGTTCACCTGGGGGCAAAAAAGCTCTTCCCACCCCAGCTGCAGGACACAAGGGCCACCTTCGTGGAGCATGAGCACCAGGCGATAACCAAGCAGGAATGCACCGAGCAGCCCTGGCAAGTGGTCGTGCTCAGTGCTCAGAGGAAGGCAAAAAACCCCAGGGGACCAGTGCCAATCTGCCCCGGGGGAAAATTCCTTCCTGACCCCAGTGCTGGCGATCGGCTACTCCCTGAGCACCTGAGCAAGACCTGCTCCTGGTCCATGGGCTGGTTATGGCTCTTGGGGGACACTGGCACTGCCTTTTCTGCCTCCACCTGGAACCATCTCAGGGGCTTCCAAGAACAGCAAAGTGACCCTGGCCTGATCAACCCTGGGGGCAAGAATCCTTCCTATGCCTGGCCGTGGGAGCTCCAAAGCACTGGGGGAAGGCACTGTGCTGTCTGCGGACCCTATTCCTTATGGCTGCTGCCACTATCTCCCCAGAAGATGAGGGCGGAGATCTCCCCACAGCCTGAAGCAGGATTTGCATCCAGCCGATGAGCTGCAAGGGTGCCCCTCCAGGAACTGGAATTACAGCAGAGAACCTCCCGCACCTTCGGGCAGTCTTCCACCCTCTGCCCCTCCAAGTAATTCCACGGGTGCCTCAAGGAATTCCTCTCAGATGCCTTCAGGCTTCAGCTCTGTCCTGGTGGCAGCGCCGGGTACTCTGGCAGTGGGAGCCAGGAGGATGCTGCCTTATGCTGCCCAAGAGCACTGTGATGCTGCGTTGGTGGGTGGTGGTTCTGTGATAGGTGGGGCCTCCGCAGCCCTGCCCACCGGAGCCCTTCTGCTGCCGGCCCTTTACCCTGCATCCGTTGGAGAAAGGCCTTTGGGCTGCTGGCCCTGGGGCAGCGCCTGTGCCCAGGAGGCGCCGGGGTTGTCCCTGCCCATGGCAGCCGCACACTGGGCACTGCTGCTGGGTGTCCCTGTAAATTAATCTGTGTGTTCAGACTGTATCAATAAAGGCATTTATACCACATACGGTCATTTGACTGTTGCGATCCCAGAGGTGAAAGAAAGGGGTTCTGGTTCCCTCTGCATGACTGCAGAAACATAGAGAGCTTACAGGATTTCCTCACCACTCCTTTTCATTACAGCAAGTGGCATTTGCTGCTACGCTGCTTATGGTGAGGTCTTCCTCTTGGAAAGAAGAAGAGTTTCAGAAATCTCTTCTGTGTTTGTGACACAGGGTGTTTAGATATTTGCCTGTGCTTATAATCATTCGTGTGGCTAGTCTGGGGGTTTACCTCTTGTATTCCTACTTGAATGCAACACTTCACTGACTGCTGTCTAATTCCATGTTCTTGATAGCGCAAGAAAGTGTTTTGATTCTGGTTCAGCTTAAACCGTGTGGACTGAGCAGTTTTTCCCTACAACACTCAGGAAGAACAAGTAACTGACTCAGTTGTGCAGACCAGTTTTAAAAACATCAGCTAAGTATCACGTGAGGGTACTGTATAGAGGGCAGAGATTCAGAGATTGGCAACACATCTCCCCAGCCCGTTTGTTCAAATTCTTGAAGCACAGAATGACCGCTGGTCTCTCTCCCATAGGCTTATTTCTTGAGTGGGCTGTCGGGGGGGAAAGGGAAGGTCGCCGAGTTTGTTAGTGGCGATGCCGGTGTAGGTTGCAGAAGACAGCTCCAGCTGGGTTCCTGTCTGAAATGAGGAAATCTTTGTGTCTGTTTGAACAAAGTGTTCTTTCAGGCAAAACACCTATGTTTTTCACATACAACAGTAGAAAATGCTACTGCCTCTGCCCAGTTCCGGTACAAAGTGAGCATAATCCCCTCTTGGAAACAACAAGGAAAAAACAATATACCCAAGCAGAAACATGCCCTTCTCTATCTATAGGTATATCAGCTTTATCTCTGCATCTGTATCTACATCTCTGCCTCTCTCTACCTATCTGCTGGGTTAGTGTAAATAAATCCTCACACCACAGCAGCACTGGTAAGTGCAATGGAGGACATGTCCTGAGGATACCGGTTTGAAACACCAGAGTTGCAGGCAAGGCAAAGGGAGACAAGCTGCAGGGAACCGCAGCAGCGATGCCTTTGCGAAAGTTTTCATAATTGAAGGCAGGAAACAGGAGATGCTGTGAAGGGACAGCTTGATGCCAATTCACACGGTGTCCCGAGTTGGTACCAAAAGGGAAGGGTGGGTTCCAGAAGGAAGTGATCAAGGAATAGTGACCTTCCTAGGTGGGGGAAGAGCAGGGCCATGGGGAAAAGGAGGCGAGGGATTGAAATCTTTTCTCTGTGTTACAGAAACACATTGCGTGCTTGGTTAAGGGAAGTACTGACGAGGTTTGCTCTGCCTGGCAAAGGACTGGTGTCCTTGGGCACAGGCTAGCGTGTCCATTCATGGGCCCCAGTGTCAGCCCCATACCTGTGGTCCTTTACAGAAAAATTTCTCCTTCCTAGTTTCACGGGTATATGTCTGTTTATGTGAATAAATCAGATAAATGGAAACTAACTGAAGCCCCAAAGTGCAACTCTGCTCACATAATCCAAAAGGAATTAACTTCATAAAAGTACCATCTCTTAGTTACGCAAAGAGGTTTCCCTTACACAACTATGATTTCACCAACTGACATTTTTCTGAAATACAAAGACTTGAAGCTTGTCTGCTGTTTCAGGTCAATTGTATGAAAGGATGGTAAACAAGCCACTGAGCACAAAACCCCGGATTACAGTGCAGTAATCTGTGGGGCCTGGTAGAATCATTAGTCTTCACTTTATTCATTATGATATCTCCTTTACTGTGGACATGTAAAACTGGCATGTAACTCAATGTGATCAGGCACAGTCAACATGGGTTCACAAAGGGAAAGTCCTCGTAGCTAGTTTGAGATCCTTCAGTGATAAGGTCACCTGCCTAGTGAGTGAAGGGATGCCCTCTACTGTATAGAGGGCAGAGATTTAGAGATTGGCAACACATCTCCCCAGCACGTTTGTTCAAATCCTTGAAAGGCAGAATGACCGCTGGTCTCTCTCCCATAGACTTATTTCTTGAGTGGGCTGTTGGGGGGAGTGGTCTCCCTTCGGACCTGCACTGCAGACAGCCCCTCAGACCTAGATCTGAGCTCTTCACGCAGATTTGTATTCTATAGCCGCATCACAGAAAACCACAGAATTTGTCAGACAGGATTTCTCCTTAGTTAAGCCTCGTTGTTTTCCATGTCCCTCAGCTGCTTTTCACGAGAATCTGCTTCAAGACTCTGCCAGGCTCAGCGGTGCCGAGGGCAGCAGCCCCAGAGGGGAGCCTCCAGGCCCGGAAGCTGGAGAATCCCTCGAGCAGGAGCCTCAGCTCTGGGCGGCCAGAGCCCTCGAGGGAGCCCCGAGCCCTCGCCAGGCCTTGCCCGGGAACCGCAGCTCCGCTGAGGCGAGCAGGCATTCACAGGGGGCGGAGCGGGGAGGGCGGGAACAGCGCAGTCAGGGTGTGGTTTGGCGGTTGGCGCCGTTAGCGTAAGCGGGCAACGGGCGGGAGGGGGAGCTCTCGCCTCAGGGCCAGGGACTCGAGTGTCTTGGCCTTATGGAAAGGACGGCTCAAAAAAGGGGTTTGCGTGGTCAAGGAACTATCCTTGTGCTAAGACTGTGGTACCTGAAGGTACCGTACTGTTCGCATGCTGGGAAAGAAGCTATTGGGAAGGCAAAAAGATACCAGAAATGAGACAGCAATTTCAGGTTACATTCACACAGGAAGTGAAAAAGCCTCATGATGCTGTTCTCAACATATGACTTAGGTGTTCGCCACAAATAAGACAGACAGGATACTGTTAAGGTACTACCTATGTGCAGAGTAGATGAAACTCAGAATCGGTGTGTTTGGAGACGTTTCATTAAAGTTGAATTCCCTCTGTGTTTGGGAGAAAGGAAGGTAAATGAACAGTGTGGCCCTCTTGGTAAAATCCAACTATGCTTGCTACATGAAGGCAAACCTTTAAAAGAAACTGGTTTACTTAAATAAGAAGATTTAGTTGGAGAAGAGACTGAAGTACCCAAACTTTGTATTTGTTAAGCTACATGGGGCAGTGTCTCTTCAAGCTGGTTAATCACAGCTGGTGGCATGTGTTGGAATGAAGGAGGTGGCACAGATGAGACAGGAGAGTGGCTCATCCTACCTTTGTTTTCTTTTAAATCCTTTGTTTTCCTGTGATAAATATATACATTATTTCCTCCAGTAAACTAAGTGATATAAAGATTGAACAGGTGGGATTATTCTAGGCATTTATCATGACTTAACTGCAGCCAGCAGCTAAGCACCCTGTCAGCCACTTGCTTGAAAATCAAAAAATGTGTCATGGAGGGAGTTGGCAGGAAGGAAAAGATTAAATACACTGAGAATCTGGCCAGACTCATTATTATACTTCTACCGTGCTACTCAGGTCAACTTTCCAACAGAGTTAATGTTTACTGGTATGCGTCACTCTGAGAGTGCTGAGGGGAAAGATGTCTATTTCTCAGTTCCCAACACAGTTTTTCCACTGCCCTCTCAAATGAAAACATCTTGTAGAACATGTATGGCCTCCTCCTCCGTGCCACAAACCAGACACATGACTTTTTCACTTAATGCATTGCATTAGTAGCCCAAGAGCACTGACAGGCCTGGCTGTCCCTGCCCATCCTCCCCACCTGCACAGGGCCTAGGACCTCATGTCAGCCCCCCAGGCCATCAGCTCCTGCCCTAGTGACACCGTAGAAGGGCCACTCTCCAGCTTCTCATAGCCAAGGCCCCACATTGCCTCGGCACATCCCTATCCCTGGCTGGCACGTGGGATGGGCCCTGGCTGCCAGCTCATGCCCTGACACCCCATGGGGAGCAGCCAGCCCACTCTGTGCCCTGACACCCTGCTGCCCGGCACACTTCCCAAATAGCCACTGCCATTGGATTTCACCCCACAGCCAGAATACCCTCTCCTTTTTGCGCTCTCCAGTTGCAAGTACCCTCTATAAGCCTCACAAATACCTTGCTGCAATCAATATCCTAGGTTTACTTCTTGCACTTTGACTCACTTTCCTCATCCCATCTTAATTCTTCCTTAGTTTTTCTCATGAGCTTTCTATAAAAATGTTTCTACTTCCTAGAAATTTGTTCTTTCTTACTCATCTTTCCTGAATTCTACCAAAACACCCCATACTCATCATTGCACCGTGTCAACAGAATATGGAAAATCCTAGAACAACAGACCATAGTTTCATAAAACTATCATGCACAGAAACTACCTCTGGAGGAGTCTTTTAGTTGCCAGAGTCCTCCACATTAAGTAGAGGATATAAGTAGTAAAATAGACTTAACATTATTTGATAAACCCGGACAACTTTAAACCATTCCCTACAGTAGGGTGGTGCATAGTAATGAGATGTGTTAGTGCATAGTAATGAGATGTACAGGCTAGCATAGGGTAAGTGTGTAGGATTTGAAGTGTGACTTGGTAGAAGCAGCTGGGAATAAAACAATACAAGGGGGAAGAACCAGCTTTGAGTCAGGACTCTAGAAAGTCTTTAGTGCCTCAGTGCAAATTTAGGTTCTTAAAATTCTGATTCAGCTGTTACCTATTCCTGTAAAAAAAGGTCAGTAGCTAACTGCAGAAGGAAGTATTTCACTGTCTCCTAGGCAACTAAAAAAAATACACCCTGTCTGAAAACACCCACAGCACTGTGTCTTCAAGGAATGAGCTGCTTTGAGTCATTTTCAGTGCTTCATGCTGGGCACAAGCTGGGCATACCTTAAGCTAATTCACCTAGGGTGAGTTCACAGGATCACATCCCCCATGTTCCCACAGTACATGTTAAATGTGACAATTACTGAACTTCAGAACGTGGCCAGTGGAGAAAGTCTACTGCCTCCCAAGGCAGCAGTTCAGAGGGTATATGATGGCCGTGTGGCCGGGTATCAGCTGAAACCTTGGCTGAGGTCGATTTATGGTGATTGCACACCATGTTCATTTGTGTATCAAAAGTAATCACTTGTCTGCTCCAGCCAGCCTGCTGGCTGTCCTAAATCTCCTGCATCAAGTCATGCTGATGGGGAAAATCTAAAATGCTCTTGTCCTCTCCTAGTAAATCCATGTATGTTTTTTAGGAGAGTACTTTTGTCACCAACCTATGAGATATGAGGAGGGAGGAACCAGACAGTAACGTGGGTTAAAGAATACCTGCTATTGCCAAGTGAGGCTGTACCACTTACAGCAAGTAATTAAAGATTAATCAAGCTCTGGAAGGAAGCAAGAGGGAAAGAATGAGATTGTCTAGCAGACAGGGTGATGGCCCTCCCCTTACAGAATGGAAAACACGATTCTAGTTCTTGTTCCAAGGGCTGCTTATGTATTTTATATTAAACAGATACTAGAATAAGTGACCAAGATCCAAGTGTTTCTGCACACTTCGTACACACCTTCCCACATCCACTGATGAAAATCTCTAAAATTTTCTTACCTAGTTAGCATTTACTTTGATGTAAAAAACAGCTTCAGCAAGAGATCCTTAGAAGGTTCACTGGACAGACTAGGGTGTTGCCATTAGGACACTTTAAGGGCATGGGATATAAAGCCTCTTGAGTGTACATTTTGCTTTCCAGGTGAATACTCTAACCATTCCCATAATGTGCTCATCAGCTCCTACTGCACATTTGCCTCTAGGCCTGACCCATAGAGGCTGTGGCTGTCACACTGCTAGTTTTCAAAGTCCTCTCTTCATTATTGGTGTTAATTAAGGTTTACCACACTAAAGCCTCGATATCCCCATCTTTCTCTGGCAATGCCTGCTTTAGTAGCCCAACAGGAGCAGATCGGCAGAAGCAAAAGTCAGTAGTGAGGACCTGACATCCACATTTTACACATGTTCAGGTTTTCCTTCAGAATAACTCTAGCTTGATTTTCTAGATTGAATACCCATTAGTGACTGGAGCACACTGAAGTACCCTTAGGGCATTAAAACCTGAAGCATCCAAATGATCACTTATTTTCTTAAAGCTGGTGTACTCAGGCAGCGTATGTGCCCACGTCAACACCATAGCAACAGACTTTCATGATTCATGAAGGAAAGCTGGTGTCTTGGTACGTGTCTGAGCATGCATGTTGAGAGCCAGAAGTTCTTATGCTTACTGCATATGTACTTTGGGAAGAAAATGGTGTCTCCCTGGCCAAATGGAACTCCTCAGTGCGGATCGAGTGTTGTATGCAATGGCCATCTCCTCTGCTCAATTTGCCAGCATATTTTACATTAAATACAGACTGTTGTGAGTTTTCTTCCTTGCCACACAGGCTACATGGTGTTTATTCTGGGAAAACACATTTCAAAATCTTACAGGGAAGAAATAAAAAAAAAATTAGGAGGATCTGATGGAATCTGCAACTGTTGGGGTGATTCTACCTGCATGATATGGTAGATATTTTGATCGCTGATACTGCATTTCCCTCCGGAAAAAGCCTGCTCCCGCCGTACCCTAGCCCTGACCCTTTCCCTACTTCAGGAAAACACGCTGGAGCAGCCCCCAGTCCCCTGCGCCGCTCCCATCCGCCGCCGACCCGGCTCACCCACCGTCCGCGGCCCTGGGGCGGTGGGAGGTGCCAGGGCACGGGCTGGGATGGGACGGGGGAGGCGAGGCCGGAGCTGCCTCGTTCCGCTGTACGCTCTGTTAACGGCCCGAGTTCGGAGCGGGTATCTGCCGCAGCCGCACCACGCCTCCACGGTAGCCTCAGGTGAGCGGAGGGGCTCTCCTCCGGAGGGTGAGGGGAGGGAAGCGCGGGCGGCAGGGCTTCTCCCCTGGGGGAGGTCGGAGGGAGCGGGGCTGGAGGCCGCTCTCAGAAGCGAAGCCGGAGGCTTTGGCTGGAAGAGGGAGCCGGGCTTAGGGCCTCCCGCAGGCCCGGCCCTGCTCGGCCGCACTCCGCCGGACGCCCCGCTGCCGGCCCAGGTCTGCCCTGGGGGCACGAGCGCGGTGCAGGACCGTTTTTCCCGGTGGAAAGGGGTGTTCGGGGGACCAGGCCTCCGCCGCTGCCCACCACGCGTCCATTACAGTGGTGCTGCCCCTAACCGAGGGGCCCAGCAGGCGGGTGGTGGGCCTAACTTCTGCATGGGCTCAGCTCCAAGGATGGAGTAAATCTGACAGAAAGGGAAAAAGAGCTCCGGAAGTGCTGTCTCAGGCCGTACAGACTTTCTGTCTCCACTGAGATGCCTGAGCTTCCCGATGCACCACTGTGAGGTTGTGCTCTGTTAAAGCAGGTTTAGTTGGAGCAGCAAGAAACTCTGTATGGATATTCCTGACTAAATGTGTTGTTCAAGGAGAAGAAGTGTATCCACAGGTTTGGTTTAACTTTGCTGGCTTTAAGTACTATGTTTTTTTTTAATTGAACCTGCGCATCGGTGGGTTACATACCCATATTGCCTGTGTGCTTTTTAAGGCTTCTCCTGCTTCACGCAAAAATTGTTAGTTTACAAAATTCATATGCTTTCTATGTGAAGAAATTTCTCATATGTCGAATAGATAGAGCATGTGGTAGGCTGAGGTCTTTGGGAGATAAGTTTTGTTATAGTATCATAGAATAGTTAGGATTGGAAAGGACCTTCAGATCATCTAGTTCCAACCCCCCTGGCAGGGACATCTCACACTAAACCATGTCACCCAAGGCTTTGCCCAACCTTTGTACAACTTTCCAGGAGAATCTGCTGCAGAATGTACAATTTAACAGTTCCTTTCACTAGGAATAATATCCAAATAGCAGTTTTCGAGGTTTTTTAAGGAATTCAAGGCGTGAACACTTTCGACAGTAGTCAGTATTCGAGCATTTTTTACAAATCTAACTGCTTACGGATGAAAGTATATTTAGACACTCTAAATGGAAGTGCATCTGCAATATCTAGAGGAGATACTTTCTTACCTACTTCAGGAGTCAGAGCAGTGTGAAGTTCAGTGGTAAACCGAGGCAGATCTGTATTTGAGATATATAAAAAATAATTTCTTTGAAGATAACGATTGCCGAGTCCCTGTTTGTGGGAAATGAGGTGGCATCCTTGTAGAAGACTCCAGTGTTACAAACACCACACAGTGTCTTTCTAATTTCAGAAAAGGTCATAAGTGATGGGACTTGCAGTAATGGTTCAGAGCTGCACCAGCGGAGGTTTAGACTGGACATTAGGAAGCATTTATTTACCAAGAGGATGGTCAAACACAGTAACAGCCTTCATAGAGAGATGGCTGATGCCCCAAGCCTGTCAGTATTTAATAGGAATTTGGACAATGCTCTCAACAACGTGCTTTAACTTTTGGTCAGCCTGCAGACACCCTGACCCAACTTTGGTCAGGCAGTTGGACTAGATGATTGTTGTAGGTCCCTTCCGACTGAAATAGTGCATCGCATTCGACCTATGTCTGCTAAGATGGGGAAATTAAATGAGGCCAGGTGTATTTTAATATATCCATGTATGTGGGAAAAGCAAACAGGCTTTTCAGCACAATAACATAAAAACCTATGTAAAACTAAGAGCTTGTAATTCTGATGTACACGAGCAACTAGGTGTTTGGTGGTGAAGTTTTTGGGGTCCTTTCCAACCCTAACTATTCTATGATTCTGTGATCAGTAGAGCTGAGGCAGAGTGACAGGCAGACATGGTGAGGTTCTAGGGTTGCATGGTTGCAGGAGGTAGTGTGATGCGTGGTGATACCCAGTGGAGGTGTGTTGGTGTGATGAGAGAGGAGAGCACGTGGAAACAGTATGCAAAGGCTGTATGGCCGTGTTAGGGTGGGGAGGGTGTATGAAAGCACCCGGCAGAGGCTGGTGTGCAGCATAGGGAAGATGTGGAGTTGTGTATGGAGGCACAGGAGGTGCAGCAACATGAAGCAGATGTGCAGAGAAATGGCATGTGTATCATAAGCTTATGGTGGGGACATGACAGGTGTCACCGCATGTGGGAGATGAGTAGGTGGGGCTGAAGAAGGGCCTGGGACAGCACAACAGTAGAGTGTAGCGTGGTAGAGTGAGAAAGGTTTGTGAGTCAGGAGCAGCATGAAGGAGGAACAGGGTGGTGAGTGGGGAGCATCCATGCAGTGAAGTGAAATGTGTCCTTGGGGTGCCATGTGTAGGCTTCATCGAAGTGAAGGGAACTTGGAGAGAGAAAGCATATGCTGTGTAACTGTGATAAGGGTCCATATATGTAATAGTGTAGAAGGGGATGTGTTTGTTGTTGGGAGTCATGCGTGAAGACAGTAACGGATGCACTGGTGTTCGCACAGGGGGCCGAGGGAGAGGGCTGGTTAGCGGATCACTGCTAAAAGAACGTGGAGGTACTGGGGGAAGACGATGCTGGGATGAGGAAGTGGACGGGATTTATGTCGATCACTTGATCCGAGGACCCGCTCGGAGGGCGGGGGAGGGGGGGAGGAGTTTGTGCCCTGTGTCTGGGGACGGAGGGGGGCGGCCGGAAGGCGGCGGGGCTGGGCCTCACTCCCGCCTCTACCCCGCGCAGGCCGAGGCTGCTATAGTAACGCGGAGGACGCCGGCGCTGAGCGGAGCCAGAAGGAGAGATCCTAGTCATGGTGAGCGCCTTAGAGGGAGGGAGAGCGGGCGGTGGGATGGGGCGAGCGCCGGCCCATGCTGAGCCGTGTCTCTTCCTCGCAGCCCTTCACCGAGCGCGCCTACTACCCGCCGGCGGCGGGGGGAGCCGGGGCCGTCACGGGATCGGGGCCGTTTCCCGCCTTTCAGTTCCGCGACCGCCATGAGGGCCCGGACTGGCGGCGGCTGAGCGCCGTGGATGTGTGCCGGGTGTCGCGGGAGGGGGACGTGGCGGCCCTGCAGGAGCACCTGGAGCACGTCACCTTTTGCAGCGCCGAGCGGGAGCGCTGCCCGCACTGCCAGGGCCCCGCCGACCCGCTGCTGCTGAAGCTGCTGCGCCTGGCCCAGCTCTGCACCGAGTATCTGCTGCACTCCCAAGAGTACCTTAGCGCCCAGCTTGGCAACCTGGAGGAGGCCTTGCGAGCTGCCCTGGCCCAGCGTGACGAGCTGGGCAAGGAAATGACCCAGCGCTCACTGGAGATCAAGGCGCTAAAGGAGGAGTGCCGGCGGAGGAAGAAGATGATCAGCACTCAGCAGATGATGCTGGAGGCCCGAGCCAGCTACCACCAGGTGAGAGGAGAGGTCCTGGTGGCCCAGTGACCCACAGCTTGCCAGGGATAGGCAGCAGAACAGCTCTGCTCTGCCCCAGTACACTTGCTGGGTGAAAGGCTGGAGCTGCAGGGACTGGTGACCTTAAAAAAGGGAGTGCATTGCTTGCAGGTGCTTTGCTTCCCATCTTTTCAGTTGATATCACAGACATTTGGGAGAGTGGTGCATCATCTTCGACAAACCCTCTTTTTACTAACAAGTGCTCTTTATTCTTGGATTTGCTTTTGATGTGTCTGAAGTGTCAGATACACACATACAAAACCTGTGATAAATGTGTTGCTACTTTCTGTTGCTCTCTTTCCTTTTGTATCAACGGCATGGTCAGAAAACACACAGGGCAAGTACATCAGAACTGGTGCTAGGCAGTAACTTACCTGTCTGTAAGTTACCACTTCAGTAACATTCTCCAGGCACAAAGTTTTTGCTTGTGTATGTGAGTCAGAAGTGACTCAGGCATTATGGTAAAGAGCCCCAGTGAGGTAGCTAATCCATAACTCCACAACAATCTGTTCCTTAAGGGTCTTCTTAAGAGACTTAGTACATAGCTGTTCTGTCTCCCTGTGTTACAGCACTCTTTTTTTAGGGAGGGGTTTTTGTGTTCTGGGTGTCACAGTTTGTTTTAAATATTTTTCAGCTTCAGCATTTTTCAACAGGTTGCAGGAAGCAGATTGCAGCTTGAAATGTAGTCTGAAGTCGAGAGTACACTGGACAGACTTGATGTGATTTTAGGCAAGCTCTTTGTGTCTATGAGTTTAAAGTTCTGTTTTTTTTTTTGTTGTTTTTTGTTTTATTCTTTGGGTACTAAGAGTCCTGATTGTTGAAATTCTCTTTAATCAGTGGAATAGTTGCAATACGGAACCAACACAAGTTTTCTTATAATACATCCAATCTTATCCCACAGTCTGATACCAATTTCAGCAGGCTAGTTTAATATTTCAAGACATCAGCTAAGTTGGCTCAGGTGTTTCTGTAAGGGAAGAAATACCTTCTGTCCCAAGACTAGAGCTATACATATGGTAGACTTCATGGAATAAACCTTGTCTAAATGCATATAAGAGTTAGTCTTAAAGACAATCTTAAAGACAAGCTGGTGTAATTTTAAAAAGCCAAACAGAGCAGTTTGTGTGTGCTGTGTTGCACAAGAAAACTGATCTCATGCATCATTTTATGTGTGGACTGAAATAATTCTGGTACTGTGATTGCCAGCTAAGTATTTCCAAGTTTTCCTGAAATATTTGTAGAGTACAGCTGTCTGAGTGGAAGCTGAAGAACATGGTAGTGAACTTGGCTCATCAGTAAGCTTCTGTTAAGTGGCCTTACAATAAAGCAGACATGGAAAAGCCGTTTCCTTTTTTTAATTTCATTTCATATAAAGTAAACATCTGACGTCCCCGTTATTTCTTTTCTCTGATAGAAAATTCTTGTCTGCAGAAGTTTATTTAGGTTCCTGTGAGAAAAATTAAGTCCAGGGAGTGATACTGAACAGTTCTTGCAGTTCCTACAGTGTTTCCAGGGTTCTGAGTGTGTGTGCCAAAGGGAAATGAAACTCTTCGCAGGGTTTGTAGGTGCAGAGTAGCAGTGTCATCAGTAAACAGTAATTTTGTGATAAACAATAATTGTGTGTTACTTATCCATGCCATGATCTTGGGTGGTCTGCAGTGCCAGATAATAGGGATTACTGGTGTTCCTGAGGGGGTACTTCAGATTCCATCACCTTAAAGTCTTGTCTGTTTTGCAAAGGAGTCTGTAAATAGTTACCTGTTTTAGTGGAGGTACATTTTATGTTTAATGTAACCATGCTTTGGAATTCAGATTTAATTACTTTAATCCACCACCAGTGTAAGTTTAACCATGAATCATAGAATAGTTAAGGTTGGAAAGGACCTTAAGTTCATCAAGTTCCAGGCCCCCTGCCATGGGCGGGGAAACCTTACACTAAATGATGTCACCTAAGGTTCTTTCCAACCTGGCCTTGAATACCACCAACTTCCCTGGGCAGCCCATTCCAGTGCCTCACCACACTCACAGTAAAGAACTTCCTCCTTATATCCAGTCTAAACTTCCCCTGTTTAAGTTTGAACCTGTTACCCCTTATCCTGTCACTACAGTCCCTAATTAAGAGTCCCTCCCCAGCATCCTTATAGGCCCTCTTCAGATACTGGAAGGCTGCTATAAGGTTTCCACACAGCCTTTTCCTCTCCAGGCTGAACAGACACAACTTTCTCAGTCTGTCTTCATACAGGAGGTGCTCCAGCCCCCTGATCATTCTCGCGGCCCTCCTCTGGACTTGTTCCAACAGTTCCATGTCCTTTTTATGTTGAGGACACCAGAACTGCACACAATACTCCAAGTGAGGTCTCACAAGAGCAGAGTAGAGGGGCAGGATCACCTCCTTCGACCTGCTGGTCACTCTCCTTTTGATGCAGCCCAGGATATGGTTGGCTTTCTGGGCTGCAAGTGCACAGTGAAGCCAGCTCATGTTAAGTTCCTCATCAACCAACACCCTCAAGTCCTTCTCCGCAGGGCTGCTCTGAATCTCTTCTCTGCCCAGCCTGTAGCTGTGTCTGGGATTGCTCTGACCCAGGTGTAGTTGCATGCACTTGGCATGGTTAAACTTCATGAGGTTGGCATCAGCCCACCTCACAAGCATGGCAAGGTCCCTCTGGATGGCATTCCTTCCCTCCAGCATATCAACCGAACCACACAGCTTGGTGTCATCAGCAAACTTGCTGAGGGCGCACTCAATCCCGCTGTCCATGTCAGCAACGAAAGATGTTAAACAAGACCGGTCCCAACACCGATCCCTGAGGGACACCACTCATTAGTGGTTACTGGACATTGAGCCGTTGACCACAAACTTTTGCCTGCAGCCATCCAGGCATTCTTTATCCATGAGTGGTCCATCCATGAAACCGACGTCTCTCCAATTTAGAGACAAGGATGTCGTGTGGGACAGTGTCAAACGCTTTGCACAAGTCCAGGTAGATGACATCAACAGCTCTACGCCTGTCCATCAGTTCCATACCCCGATCATAGAAGGCCACCAAATTGGTCAGGCAGGATTTCCCTTTGGTGAAGCCATGCTGGCTGTCACCAAGCACCTTGTTGTTTTTCATGTGCCTTAGCATGCCTTCCAGGAGAATCTGCTCCAAGATTTCGCCAGGCAGAGACTGACTGGTCTGTAATTGCCTGGGTCATCCATTTTCCCCTTCTTGAAAATGGGGGTTATATTTCCCTTTTTCCAGTCATCGGGAACTTCACCTGGCTGCCATGATTTTTCAAATATGATGGCCAGTGGCTTAGCAACTTCATTTGCCAGCTCCTTCAGGACTCGCAGATGAATTTTGTCAGGTCCCATGGACTTGTGCACTTTCAGGTTCTTAAGATGGTCTTGAATCAGATCCTCTCCTACAGTGGGACCTAAGGTCTTCATTCTCATAGTACCTGTGTCTGCCTTCCAAGACTTGGGTGGTGTGGTCATTTGCCAGTGAAGACGGAGGCAAAGAAGTCATCAAGAACCTCAGCCGCTTCCAAATCCAGGGTAGCCAGTTCTCCTGATAGCTTCCAGAGAGGGCTCACTTTGTCCCTAGTCTGTGTTTTGTTCGCTACGTGCCTATAGAATCCCTTCCTGTTATCCTTAACATCCCTAGCCAAGTTTAATTCTAAGTGGGCCTTAGCTTTTCTAACCCCGGTCCCTAGCTTCCTGGACAACCTCCCTGTATTCTTCCCAGGCTGCCTGTCCTCGCTTCCACCTTTTATAAAACTCTTTTTCCTTCTAAGTTTCCTCAGCAGCTCCTTATCTATCTGAGGAGGTCTCCTGGCCTTCCTGCTGCACTTCCTTCTAGTTGGGACGCAACACTCTTGAGCTTGCAGTAGGTGATCCTTGATACCAGCTAACAGTCTTGGGCTCCCCTGCCCTCTAGGGTTATAACCCATGGAACCTACTAAGCAGGTTCTTGAAGAGGCCAAAGACTGCTCACTTGACATCCAGGACAGTAACCTTGCTGCACGCTCTTCTCACTGTCCTGAGGATCTTGAACTCGACCATCTCGTGATCACTACAACCAGGGCTGCTCTGGAGCGTCACATTTCCAACCAGCCCTTCCCTGTTGGTGAGCATGAGGTCAAGCATGGCACCTCTCCTTGTTGGCTCCTCTATTACTTGCAGAATTAAGTTGTCTTCCACACAATTGAAATACTACTGTAAAATGGTACTTGGTATCTCTAAGTCCTAAATTTAAGACTTGTTGGCCATACCTTCATCTGAGTAGTACGCATTTAATTTTAAGTAAGTTTTTCACTTTTTTGATACTTTGTTCAGAAACCTTACATTCTCACGCACAGTGTAGGCATGAAGTGCACATTGTGTCTAACTCTGTGAAAAGTAGTTGCAAGAATAATGTCACATAATTCGAAACCTGAATATTCCCTGTGTTAAACCTGTCTCCTGAAGTAAGAGCTTGCTTTCACTGCCAGCAAGGCAAGTGACATGAAGTTTGTGCTTGAATGGATAACATTATTTCACAGCCAATTTCATTCCATAAATCATGTACAATCTGTTCCACTGTAAGATCCCTCTTGGTTGGCAGTAATGCTTTGCTGCCATACTCTCCCTTTTTACTATGGTTTTATGTTAGCACTTTTTTTTTGCATTTGTTCAACAAAATTTGTCTTAATAATTCATGTCCTTAGAGTTTGCTGAAAGAGGTATTTAATAGGATACCTATCAGTGGAAGTAGTGTAAATATTAGATGAAATCTGGGAATTTGAGTATGATGGCAAGATCTTGAATCTGTTAAGTCAGTCACAGTCATATTACACTGATAAGGAAAAAAGGCATCAGTTGAGCATTTGTGGTTTATTAAAATGTATTTATTTGAAAAGAACGAGTATGAGGAAGAAGTAAGAAGCAACCCTCCCTAAAGTGATTTGGGTCTCTGATTTGTAGGCTTACCAGTATGTTGCAATGCAAAATCTGTAGGTGTAGCTTCTGTTGTTGTACTGCCCATCTGTTTTTAATATTATGAATATTACAGAGATGGACTTCGAAGGTGAACAAAAAAAAAATAAAAAATTTAAAATGAGTAGGATCCAAATTTGACTTAAAATCTGACTTGAAATTAAAAAATAGTAAGTAAATTTTAGGAACAGTAATTGAAAACAGCTTTATGCTTCAGAAGGGTGGTAGTTAACATACTAATATATGTACCTTTTCTTGCAAACCAGTGTGCTGTTACCTTATCTTGAAGTGTCTGAACTTCTTAAAACTCACTTACGTATAGTCAAACCCATCTTTCATGGTTTTTTTTTCAGCTGTGATACAAGAATCTTAAGAATACCTGAGCTGTTAGTTGGCTGGAGTCAATATTTATTTTGCTGAATAGTGTTGTCCTACTTTTTCCTTACATACTCATGTCTTACCTGTGGTGTATATTTGAATTTGAGCTTGGTTTGCCAAACAGATGTTACTAACAATAACATGGTTTCATCTTTTTTTTGTTGTTTTTACTTTTTGTAGTGTCAGCTTTGTGAAAAGGCTTTTATGAGCTATTCCTTTTTACAAAGTCACATGCAAAGACGTCATCCAGAAGAATTTCGAATTGGTATGTACTTTAGTGTCATCAAAAAATTTAAGATAAATGGTGTATGTGATACAGTGAGGATGTGCAGTTCATTATTTTGTGTAACTGGGAAGAATGATTTTTGGGTCCCTTTTTAGGTGGCAGATACCAATTTGTGTGAATGCAAGCAACACTTGACGACAAAATGTATTGGATGACATGTTTCAGTCTATAGAAAATAACAAAAAATTGTATGCCATATTTACAGTACCTTTTCAAACTAATATTTCCACTGAATACTTCAGTCAGTAGCAGACTTCAGGGCACACTTTTTGTATGTAGGCGTGTGTATTATGAGGGTGTGTGTAAAATGAATAAATTGCACTTAAGGACAATACATTTTTTGAATATATGTATGTATATGAATTATCAGTCATATAATAATCCAGCTCACCTGGAATCAGTTTGAATAGGGTCAGACTCCTGTGAACCAAACTGACTAAAATATAGTGAGAAAGAGAAACTATCAAGAATAATCTGACTTCAGGTATTTATGGTAAACTCTGTTGCTATACCACTAATTCAACATACTTTTGCCTCTCTGAATTGAAAAGTACTTAGGTTGAAAAGCAATGCTCTCAAAATTTGTTTCATTGATCCCTAAATTCTCTCCTTCCCTTTAGGCTGCATGCTTATGATTTATTGCTAAGGACTAATAAGTATTGACAAATGGCAGTGATTAGAAATGAGTTAGGAAAAAAGAGCATTTGGCAGGAGAAAGGGAAGGAAGAATCTAGTGGGGTCTGAACTGCAGCTTGTCAAGCAAATAAAACAGCAGGAAGAGTGGGAGGGTCTGGGTAAGCATCTGAGTGTTAATATATTGGAAGAAGAAAGCTTGTGTGCTTTATGCTTGATAAAGATGGTACTGGAAGATGCTGCAGAAAGAGTAGAATTAATTATTATCCAAAGAATTAGTCTGAAATGACTGAAATGTGAGGGAAATACTCCATACAGTTATTTCTGAAATAATATTCTACATTGTGCTCAGATTCCCAGATGATGGGCTAGTAAATCCTTGGCAAATTAGTAAAATGTTTCAAGATTAAAGATTGCTATATTTTTTTCATATTTAACATGTTTTTTTTACAGTGACATTCTTCCTGGCTTATTCCAGATAAATAATGAGTTGTATTCCAAATGGATTACTTAAAAAAGTTATTTAGAATAATAAATTAAACTTAACAGAATTGAATTAATGAGGTTCACTTTGTCCTTCACGTGTCATTTTTGAGTCTGTGTTGCTTAGATTAGTTTGAAATTAGATTATAGACTACTTTTAAATATTGTATAAACTATTTCACGTGTCATTGATACACGTATTTTCAGTCTTTAAGGATAAGTTAGCAGGTAAACACATACATGTTTAAGAATATCTTTGGTGAATCATAGTAGTGGGAGGGAAGTGGTCTAAGAGAGCCACACTTCGTGAAGATGCTACTGAAACACTATAGAAATGCATTTGCAGTATCACATCTCCAGAAACTACAACAAACATTTTAAAAATCTGTGTTTCCTTTAAGCAGACCAGAAGAGGAAAGCAAAGACAGAGAAATTGCAGGATGAGATTGATAAACTGAAGGAGCAGTTGCAGCTCACCAAATCCCAGTTAGAGGCTGAACAGCAAGCTAACGTGGTCAGGTTTTCTAAGGTAACATGTGCTAAGTAATGTGAACGTCTCAAAAGCATTGGTACTTTGGACTGCGTTCATTCATTTTGTAACTGAACAGAGCGAAATGTATCTAAAACTTTCTTGTCTGGCAGGGATGTGCTTGAGCATGAGAACATAGCCCTCCCTTGCCTCAGGTAATCCATAGAATCATAGAATGCTTGGGGTTGGAAAGGACCTTAAGATCATCTAGCTCCAACCGCCCTGCCATGGGCAGAAACGCGTCACCCTAAACCATATTGCCCAAGGTTCTGTCTAATATTATAATATCTAATAATATAATATTATATGATTCTTAGATCCACTTTCTTCTTACTTTCATTTTAGACGTATTTTAAATAAATACTTTAGGCACCACTTCTGTGAGCACTTGCGAGTTCATAAGCTGTATGGGCTGTTACTGAAGCAAATAAAATTGCCTTGCTGTGGAGAAACAAAAGCTATTTTTGGCATTATGATATTTTGTAGTGTCTAAGTCTTTCTTAGATCTAACTGTGATTTTGTATGTGACATTACAAACTGAGTCAGATTTATTCTTTGCTGTGGAGAACTTTACTGTCTAACAGAGATGTAAAGCAGTTCAAGGAAGAGAGACTGAGAAAAAACAAAGCAGTCTGGAGGTTGCATGTTGGTCTGTAAACCCTTAGGATTTGGCTGACCAGAGAGCGAAAGCAGAAAGTAGTATTAGCTACTGCTATGTGAATGGAGAGACCTTAAACCAGAATGATTTTAAAGCAGTAATTATCTGTTTGTAATCACATGCATGGCTTTGTTTGGTATTATACTGAATCTTCGAAGTATACTTACTGTCTCAGAAAGAGAAACTAGAATCTCTTAAGTTACCTGTATAATTACTTTTTTTTTTTTTAACTTTGATAATTTCAGGTCATCTCACAGTTTGCATTTCTGTTTAAGTAAATACAATCACAGTTTGCTATAGAAATAGGGGTGGTTTTTTTTCCTTTAGCAAGGGAGAGGATTTGTGCTTCGGTTTGAGGAGCAAATTCTTGGCATAAGAAACAAATACGTCCCATGATTGAGTTAAATGCTGATCTTTGTGTTGCAGTTTACCCTATATTACATTCAAAAGCAGTCTTTTGTGGTTGTTAACCTAACTTGTGAGAACCTTTTCTCAATATTTGGAACTTCTGAATGGCTTTCCTAGGGGAGTATGAGGACCTTCAAACGTAAAACCAACCATTATATTTTGAAAGAAACCTCGCATTTTGAATTTAAAGGAAATAAAGAAAACACGGATATCATTAATTATTTTCTTCCTTGTTTTCAGAGGAAAATGTGGTCTTCTGTAAAAGATGTAGTGTTTCTTTCTCTGAACACTGCTTCAGACTCTTCTTTCTCCAGTCTTCTTGTTCCCGTTTTCTCAGAGCCATTCAGCTCCCTGTTTTGTTTTTTTGTGGGGTTTTTTTCCATTTTCAAAAGTACTTAAATGATGAAGAACATGGCTAGAGTTTTACTTAGGAATGTGAGCCCTGTGTGAACATGTGCTAGGCATGCTACTCATTCATTCTGTACCTCACTCTTGAGAGGTACAGCAATTATATATTTCTCCTGCCCCTAACGAATTGTTTTTCTTATGAAAACTTGGAGTGTGCGTAACAGGGCAGTGTATGCTTTTTAGTGCCTATGGGGTCTATTCTGAAGTCACTTGTTTTAGCTGAGGCTCCTAACTACAAGTGGACTACCTGAAATGTCCTGAAGCTGCAGCCTGCAGTGTTATACAACAAGGAGCTTTCAAAGCTTTTGTGTTTTTCTGGGATTTCACAGAAGACAGGAATGTGGAGTGTGGCTGGTTGCAGTGTGTCTGCCATGACTGACACCCACTGTCAATTCAGGTTTCATTATGTTGTTGTCTTTTGACCGAAAGAGCAGAAGATCTTTCCCTTTGATATTTTTTTTTTTTTTTAGGATAACCACTACTGGAGGGAATTTGGATAAAAACTGTCATACTTCCAGTTCTTGGTCACTTCTACTCCTTTGAGGTGAAAGGATGCGGAAGACCCCATTCTTCATGACTGTACAATGATTGCTTGTTATAGTTAGCCAGAGAACAAATTCAGACTGAATCTGTGATGGAAAGATGTAGGGATTGCCTACAAAGTGTATATTCTGGGCAGTGAAATGCAGGACTTCAAACAAGTTGAGGACTATAGAAAAGTGAATGACTAGGTAATAGAATTATAAAATAATTTAACAGGTAAAGTGGGTTAACTGTATATGGAGAAAAAATAGTTCTAATTTTGTCTACAAAATTATGGGCTCTGAGCTGAATTTTTTTTCTGAAGGAGAAGATCTTAAGGTTGTGATAGATACATAGTTTCATGGAAGCATCATCCCAGTGGTTAATAGCAGTCAGCAAAGAAAGTCAAATATTACAGATCAGTCTGAAAAATGGCTGTGCAAGCCACAGCCTACATTCCATGTGTGGGTCTAGTCCCTTCATCTCAGATATGATATGATATACCAATAAAAGTTATGGAGATGGTCTACAAAATTGATCAATCTGTATTTAAAGTGACTGAGCATGCTGAGAGTTGTCAGTCTGAAAAAGAGACAACAGCTTGGTGGAAATGGAGGGCGAGATACTGATGGCTGCAAGATGAGGAGTTTCATAGAGTGAATAGGTATTAATCATTCACTTTCTTTTCCAGTTCAGGACTTGGCATCCATCAAATGAACCTGGCAGGAGCCAGATTCAGACCAAAAAAAAAAAAAAACCCCAAACTTGCCTCTTCATTCAACTTGTGTATCTCATTGGCAAAAAAATGTTTCAGTTACTAAAAGCTGACACAGCCACAAGGGATGACTGCAAAAGTGTATGAAGAGAAATGTATTGAAGGCTACTGAGTTTACATAACTCTGTCTGTGCAAATCCTCTGAGCTGGAAACAGTTGGCAGCTTGGAGACTATTAAGGAGAATGTGTGTGTTTGTTTGCCCTGGTATTATCTTTTCCCACCTAAATGCTTATGACCTCTGTGAGAAACAGGATATGGCCTCTGTGAGAAACAGGATGCTGAATTAAGCAGATCTTTGATATGACCAAGTAAGGTTGTTCGTGTGTTATTCAATGAAAAATAATGAACTACCAAAGTGTCTTTCCAAAATATAGAAAAATGTATAGTTTCCTATCTCAAAATTCTTCTGAAACTGGTGGATTTTATGTTTTTTGATGTGACAGTATTGCCCACTGAAAGTGACTGCTTCCCACACATAGTTTGGGTGCTTGAATTGGTGTTGCATGTGGGGGAAAAATAACAAATAATGCTTTTTATATAATTTCAGGAATGTGAACAGCAAAAATCAAAAGAAGAAGAAATTCTGCAGTCATTTCATAAATGGAAAAAGGAGGAAAAAGATAAATTGGCTGATGAAATAGAAAAAGTGAAAGAGATGTTTATGAAAGAGCTTAAAGAGTTGTCTTCAAGAAACTCAACATTAGAAAATGTAAGTGATTTATATTTTCCAGCATTTTAAGGCATGAATCCCTTGTAATAGATGGCAGTGAACTTCACATACTTGAAGCGTGATGTTGTCATCTTAGAGGTCTTCTTACAAAACTCTAAAAATAATGGTTTGATGATAGCCATAATTCTTTGTATACTGGTGCTTTAGGAACATAATTTCAGTTCTTTTTTAAATTGCACTGTTCTAGATGAATGAATTAACGCCTTCAGCAACTACATCAGTTTTTGCTTACTCTTCAACCTTTGAATGCTTGTAGATGAGTAGATGTGATTGATGTCTGTTAGGTGTGCTTACACTAATATTCTTGTAACTGGCATGGAGGCGACTAACCTCTGGGTTGTACTCCTGACAGTATAACTGCATGTGTTTTCAATGCATGCTCTAGAAATGCTTTCCAGAGTTTTCACCAGAAAGAAAGCTGTAGAAGTATAGGTGGCTCAGAAAACAAATATGGACAGTATTACTGGAGTAGCATGTATTTTGTAGCTGCTATGTCCTGTGTGCACTTGCAAGGTATATTTATGTTAGATGTATGTATTAATAATTATGTGAAACTTGATAAATGCCGAACTCATCATAAACGTGAAAAGTATCTGATGCAGACTATGTATAGTTATGTTTAAAATAAATTGTGTATTAAATAACAAAGTGTGTATACATGTTCTTAAATTCTCTCCTCCCCCTCCCTCCCCCACCTTCTTCTAGCAACTGGTAGAATTACGAAAATCCAGTATGCCACAAAAATCCAACTTAGGGACACTGAAAGACAGCCAGGACTTTACAGAAGAGGAACCTCAGAGTCCTCAGGATTATCACAGCGTGGTAAAGCTTCTTGAAAAACAGGTAACAATATAACTTGATGTATTGCTTTTGACAGACTACTTGTGTTTTATTTATTTTTGTACATCTCTGAATAGGGTTTTAAATATGTAAGTAAAATTCTCATCTCTCTCAAGGCCCACAGTATCTTCTTCTTGAAGATTTACTATTATTTAGTACAATCTTTATAATGCAGATCGAGGCATTATTTCGCTTATCCTTTATAAATGAACTAATTGTTATTTATTTATATTCTCTTATTCTTTGTGATTAAATATAACTAGTATTACCCAGTATGCTTGCAGTTCAGTTCCAGAGTGCTCTAGTAAAGCATTTATGTCTGCTCATCTGTGAGATCACTTACAAATTGGAATTGTCCATTATCCAAGATTAAAAAAAAAAAGTTGAGAAACTTTCTGATGGGATCTGTCAACACAAGGCTTTTGGGCCATATGAAGCATTTCAGCTTGGTGGGTTAAACTTCTGTACCAGGACTGTATTATCTGACTAGCACAGATGCTGGTGCTGATGCACATCAATTTGACAGTCCAAAGTCCCACTTGTAGGAAGGATTGAGCTAGAAAGGGCCACAGAGGTCAAGGTTGTTGCATTGCTCTGAGACTCACCTCTGTGTCCAGGTTGTTCCTGTTAAAAAAAAAAAAGAAAGAGTGTGAGACCTTTGGAAATACCCACAAACCTTTTTACTCCTTTTTTTGACACTTTGAGACATGCATTATATATGTCATGGATCTTGGAATGTGAAGATCTTTGTATATTGCTGATATATAAAGCTGACTGTATCAAGATGAAGTATCTAAACATCCAGAAGTTTAGATACTTCAGTTAGTTTTACTTTATGGGTCTTTTTATTTCATCAAGGAAGATTCACTTCACTCTGAAATTTATATATTAATATCTTTTTTAATCAACATTACACAAAATACATTGCTATTGAGTACTTGAAATGACATTATTTTTGGGAAAAAAAGCCCTGCTCCTACTACTCTAATTGTTAATACACAGAGATGCGTCAAAATACTAGTGTATTTCTTACAGCTACTATGGATACAAATTAAAGAGCAGATATGTAGTTTCTAGAATGATTGGTAAGAAAACCATACTCAGATGTATAAAACATGCTGATGACTGTTCTAGGTCTTAAATATGGGGTTACTCAAGCTTCATATCAATAATCTTTTCAGTATTTATGCTTTATTTAGAAAAGTAAAGCTACATATATCAAACTAAATGGTAATGTGTTGTTAACAGGAGTAAATATTAATTTAATCTATGCAGGAAAATAAGTGGACATCTAGAATACAAGCCCTAAATCATGACCATGAGACAGAAAAGTCCCTGGTAAGTAGCACAGCAAACCAGCTAACAGGAGGTTTTTTTTCTTTATTACCCTTTCAGTATTTCTGAATATGCTGTAATACATCTGTTGCATTAGAAAGCCTAGATATCAAGAGTTGTAAGAGCATATCCTCTTAGACCTATTTATTACCTTTTTCTTTGCTAGGAGCTTGACCTTTCAGTCAAGGCTAAGGTTGAAACAGAATTTGTCACTTAAGAATCTGACAGACACTTGAAACTGTTATCGCTCTTCTGAAGAGCTTACAATTAGTTCTTCAAGGACTGTGTCATTATACAGTGTTTTCTGTGTTACATGGATATGCTGGAAAGTTAGATATAACTTGCCAACATGTAGCTTTCATCTGCCCTGTACCTTCTGCTGCCATGTACCTATACCGTATGTCTCTTTTTTTTTTCTTCTGTCACTTCTCTGCTGCTTTTTTAGTTGTAGCTTTCTAATGCAGAATCTGTTCAGCTTTTCCAGGAAAAAACACCATGACATTTTATTTTGCATCAGTTTATGTATTTTACTATACAGAGCTTTATTCCTCAGATTTTTTTTATGTCTGCATTTCTTTTTAATCTCTTTCCAGCTTTGTTTCTCTTGCTTCTTTTCCTTTCATTTTCCTTTCATCTGCGTGAGCATGTAAGAGCTGAGCAGATCATAGTGGTCTGACCAATGCTTCTCCTCCTCTGGCAAGAAAGCAGTGGGGAGGAACCATGGAACATTCCCCCAAAAGGATGTAGTTAATGATACACCCACATACAATGCAAGAATAGAATAAGGGAGGAGTAATGTAAGTATTACTTTTGGGATGGTGCACTTAAAACATATTGTTCCCTTTTTTCTCCATTCAGAGCTAATGGGTTTTTCAATCAAATTCAGATCTCATCTCCTTATTTGATTACATTATTTGATAGTATTTATAACCAAGTATTTTTGTAGAGTTGTAAGCTTTTTCCTGCAATCTTATTTTTAGGCAATCTCAGCAATGTGTATGCATGTCCCTTTCTTTTTATTGAGATTTAGGTAGCCTTCCTTGTGTAAATAAAAAGTGATCCTGACAGCTGTAAAATATGCAAATCCCAATGAAATCACAGGAGACATTAAGGTTTTTCTGGAAAAGAAAAAATAGAAAAAAGAAAAGGAAAAGTTAGAAATATTTAAGCATGACATTTGCTTGTTTAAACTGTTTAGTATTAAAATATTTTCTATAATAATATGAAGTTACTTTTCTTTTGATTACTTTTTAGCTGCTGTCACAGATTGAGAAACTTAAATTATCAGTGAGAGAAGACCTGAATAAAAATAATGCCTTTTACAAGAGGAGGATAGAAGAGTTGGGGCAGAGGCTTCAGGAGCAGAATGATCTGATTATTACTCAGAAGAAGCAGGTCCGTTTCGTGAAGCATTTGGTGTTTCAGAGAGCATAGAGCACAGAGAAACATTTTACTGGCATTTGGTCTTTGATATATCTCTGGTTGCATATTGACTGTGTATCTGTATGGCTTGGACTTCTGTTTGGGGAACTGAAGTGCAGAACATTGTTTTACACATAGAACTGCTTAGATTGGTAAAGACCCTTAAGATCATGGAGTCCAATCATAAACCTAGCACTGCCAAGTCCACCACTAAACTGTGTCCCAAAGCACCACATCTAAGTGTCTTTTAAATATCTCCAGGGATGGGGACTCCACCACTTTCTGTGGCAGCCTGTTCCAATGCTTGACAGCACTTTCAATGAAGAAATTTTTCCTGATATCCAACCTAAAGGTCCCTTGGCTCAACTTGAGGTCATTTCTTCTTGTCCTGTGGCTTGTTACTTGTGAGAAGAGGCCAGCACTCATCTCACTACAGCCTCCTTTCAGATAGTTGCAGAGAGCAATAAGGTCTCCCCTGAACTAAACAACCCCAGTTCCCTCAGTTGCTTCTCTTAAAACTTGCTCTCTAGACCCTACATCAGCTGCCTTGGTCTTTGGACATGCTCCATGATTTGCAACTCAATGATTTGCTTGTAGTGGATTCACAATTTACTATTTTCTTTAGACTGAATTACAGCCAGATAGTTTCCTCTACACTCAGTTTCATTCAGTGCATGTCTTGGGTGTCAAATGGACAGAACAGTAGAGCAGACTGGAGAACTGTTCATACATTTCAAATAAATGTGTAATTAAGTGTTTCCCTGCAGTGGAGCTGGGCTTGCAAAATTGAACATGAATTGCTTAAGCAGAAAGTACTGAAGCTATGAGTGCTGAAGTGGTCTATAAGCCTGCTTTCATTTCATTTTGTAGTTTGTGAAAAACAGGGCACAGAAAGCATAAGTCCATATAAGACAACAAACAGAAATAAGTCTTCATCAGTCATTAAGCATGAATGAAATACACATTAAGCAGTAGAACAGTGTTCCATAAAAGTAGTACTTTTCTCTACAAATCATAAACAATAATTTCTGTTATGGAATAGTACTGAAACTAGGTATTTTGTACTAAATGTTCATTTTTTGGATACTGATCATTTACATTTGTAACTATTAATTTATCTGTCTTCCCTATTCTAGATTAAAGAATTGTCCACAAGATCAGTTGGAAACATTAAATCATATGAAGGTAAGTACAAACTGCAAGAAAAATCAGATTTTATTTCTGATTTCAGCAGCTTGGCTGAAACAAATGTTACAATTCATTAAAACATAGAGACATCAACTTTACTCACTAAATATTGAAATCAAATCATGACTGGCAATTTGTGTTTCACAGGGTACTTACCCCTTTTCATGTCATGATTTGCAAAGTTCATGTTTTGCATCTGTAAGGCATCATAATGTAGAAAGATGATTGCTCGAATAGTGAAGAGATGTGAAATGCAGCAACTGTATTTTGTATTATGTAAGCAACTTTAGGCTTTGCTTTATGAAGTGTAATTTTAATTGTTTTGGCATGCTTGACTATCCTTTGGCTGCTGAACTCACAAAAGCCAAAATACTGGAAGAGAAGAAAAAATAATAGCTTTTCATTTAGGATACAGATCAAAGAATTTTAAGAACTCTGTCATTTTCGTCTGTGAGGTGCTTTAACATCTGAAGTCTTACAAGTAACTAAACCTTGTAATAGTGTTTTACTATGTAGTCCTGCACCACAAACATCCATATAGGTGATGCTGCAGTTGCATGACTTGAAACAAGTTTACTGCAGTAGATGATGACATCTGAATTAATTCTGATCCCGGTTTGGAAACCATCTTGCTTTACTGGCAAGGCGTTGGTTTGAACTGAATCTAGCAGCAGGGAGTAGGTTGGTTTGAGGAGAATGTAGTAACAGTAAGGCTGTACACATTTTCAGCTAGAGCTTGTGATATCCAGCCACACTAAAGGACAGACAAGTATAAGACCGTGGCACACAAGTGACTTTGCTTGTAGGCCCCAAGCTTATCTGAGGAGTGTAGAATTGAAGCGATGATTCTCTCCAAGGCTACACTCCATACATGAGATATATATAGGCTATATATAGGCTTTGTGCAGTAGATCCTCTTTGGGGAATATAAGCCTTGATTAGGCTAGACTTAACTAAGTAGCTTTGGGCCAAGACTTCTTCCCTGAGACATAAAGACAGCATACAGACATGACCAAAGAGATGGTCACATTCCACTTCACTGATGATATAGTTACTAGTTTCTTTTCCTGATTCTAGAAGTATTAAAAACATTAAACATCTATAAAGACATACTTTTATGTTGTGAAGGACCATTTTTTACTTTCTAAATGATTTGTTTAATTTTTCTCCATTAAAGCAAAAATTTAAATGATTTATAAATGTGATTAAATATTGCTATGTTTTAGAATCTCTATATATGTGTATTATTGCTTACTATAATATTTATTTTTTTTTTTACTCTTATGCAATTTTAGTGAACACTACTGTAGAGCATCTTCAAGAATCTAAACCAAGTCTACAACTGATGCATGGTAAGGCTTTTTGATAGTTCCAGATCCAGTATTTTCAAATGTAACCCTCTATCTTCTCAAATGTGTTGCTTGTTGAATCGTAACTGTAAGAGTAGTTAGTTACATTGAAAGAACATATTTGGAATTGCTTTGCTGTATGTCTGTGTCAGCACTGAGAATTACTGTCAAGTAATTGTAAACATGTACTGTTAAAAAAGAGTAAATGAAAACCAAAAGAAAATAATTTGAGAACATTTCCTAGCACGTGTATAGTGTTGAAGCACTTTAAGGTAAATAAAACTAATTGAGGAAATGAAATGTCATTTTCTTACAGAAAATTTGCTTATCTGGTATATGCATATACTATATAGGTATATATGTGTACTGGGTTTTATGTAGGGAAATATGTGGAGATGTTTGGTTTTAAGTTCTGAAATAGTGTATTTTTCTTATATGAGGTCTAATGGCAAGGAGGAAAAATAAAGGAGTCAGAATAGACAGCCATCCTGTGTAGATAGTTTTTCCAGAGTATATCTGTAGTTAAATATAGATCATTATTTATTTAAACTTGAGGTGTTGTGATAGTGTTTAGAATTGGGGGAAAGGGATGAACTTCCATTTGCGTTGTTTTGTACCTTGTGAAAATAGTTTTCTTTCTTTCTCAGTATGCAAATTAATGGAGAGTATTGTTACCATACCAATATTCTGCAATCAGTTAATTATTTGCATTTTAAGTAGAAAAGTAATGAAAAATGACCTTTTGAGCAAGTAAAGTACTTAAATGTTACAAACCAGTTTAATAATTTGAATTACTGAATTACAATTAAGTTTTTAATCATTATATCTCGTAGTTTTAAAACCTGTCATAGGGAGAGAAAATGGAATTTGTGTAAGAAAAATGTACAGAATTTATCTTGTACAACAAATGCAAAATTCTGAAAAGGCATATG
The DNA here is from genome assembly GCF_033783945.1 of Neopsephotus bourkii. Classification (NCBI taxonomy): domain Eukaryota; kingdom Metazoa; phylum Chordata; class Aves; order Psittaciformes; family Psittacidae; genus Neopsephotus; species Neopsephotus bourkii. The sequence continues at coordinate 1,523,041 of NW_026901541.1, forward strand.
GGGAGAAGGACAGTATACAACAGAAGCTTTCAATATAACTTCATTAAGGAATGAAAATCATGAATATGAAGTGTTGATTTAAAAATATTTGTAATGACGAGAATTATTAAATGAAGGAAAACAGATTATTATATGGTAGCATCTTTTAAATAATACAGAGATTTCTTTCTAACATATACAAGGTTAGCAGTTCACTGCGTGAAGCTTTTTATGTGAAAATGTATAGATGAAATGTTTTTTGGAGAAAAGTAATAATATATTTAAGAATAGATTATGAGCAAAAGTATTTTTAATAATCTCATTCTTTTTCATTCAAACCAGCTTCACTGCACCAACACAGTAGTGCTGGCTCTTGCTAAGAGATCTCAGGGCAGGTAGCTTAGCTATTGCCCTGAATTTAAGAAACAAGTTTTATGAAGAGTGTTGCTGCTAAGGGCTTACACAGCAAATTTGTAAAGCATTGCTTTCTTAGTGCATTTACTTTCATTTGTACTGAGGAGGAAGACAGTTCTCTGAACTTTACTATTTTCTGTACTCTGACAATTTTAATCAGGGCATCAGATCTTCCTGATTTCTTGCTGTTCCAAATAGGAAGTTTGTGACACCTTCTGAAACTTACTAAGATAGACAAGGCTGTTCCTGGCATTGATACACAAAAGATTCACTATCAGTTTATTATGAAACCTTAATGAAGGTGTTTCCTTCAGTTTCCTTTGCTGATGATTATTTTGTTTATCTCTGCAGGTCTCTCTGTCTGTCCCCTTTCTTCCCTTCTGGAGTTTTTTAAACTTACCCTGCCTAATTTCTAGATACAGAGGTTAGCAAAGGCTATAGTGTCTTCCACAAAATTTTCAGGGCTCCTCAAGGGATTGAATTACATACTGAATTATGACTCATGGCTGCATTTTGTGCCATTATCAAAATAAAAGCACTCACTCATAACTTTCACAAATTTATTTAGCACAGAGCATCTCTGGAATCACGAGAGCTGTAGTTTTCCTACAAAGCAATTGCCTGTATATGCAATATCTTCCTTATCTTTTTCTTCTTGAAAGAAAATTAATCCTGGAAAAAGACTCTCCAATGTAAACTTCAGTACACTTCTTGAAGTTGCTTGGAAGATTTTGTATTCACTCTGCACATCTTAAATCTATGTAAAGGAAAGATAACCTAAGTTACAAATGAGGTATCCTAGGTGTAAAGTAGTGCAATAACTGTGTTAGCCTGGTGCTTTTGTATTAACATTCCTGATTTCTTGCAGGAGCTAATAGTGTGCCCTGAATGCCATCCTGGCTGGCAATTCTTCTATTTCTGAGCTAGCTGTAGGGTTTTGTGCAGATACAACTGAAGTCTTAGCCTTAAAGATTCCTTCAAACTCACAAAAAGGCAACAGATTATTATGATTTTTTATTTTAAAAAGTCATATTTTAAAATCAGGCTTTGCCTCCTACATTGAAATGTTGATACTTGTTCAATATTTAATCTTTTTTAGGTCAATAATATCAGGTAGAATGCTGAAGACAGTAATTAAAAAACAAATACATTAATTAGATTGTTGATTAAAACCTATCTCTCAGTCTTTAAACATGATGTAAACTAAGGCTCAGTTGACATTAGGGACATAGCTGAAGCATCTGAGGAAAATTTAGGCAAAGTAGCTTTGCTAGACAGTTAACAGAGAAAAGGGGCACCTTCAGAGTTTGGTTCAGCTGAACTAAGATCTGAATTGCTCTTTGCCTGTGTCTCTTCGTTGACTGTAGGAGCCTGAGATGACTAGGCTCCTAACTTAGAGGCCTCAGGTAAGTGTCAAAAATTTATAATATTTAAGAATATTGGTTTAAAAATAATACTTATGCTGCCTGTGTGCAGTATATAGCTTCCTATTGATTAGTTAGGAGAAAAATATATGAAGTGTGTTGATACAAATACGATGGTCAAAATTATAGGTATCACAAATGAAGTCTGGCAGCTCTTTGGTTGTGAAATTTGAGTATAAATTAAAAGAGTGTATCATGACTATAACCATGGCTTACATTCCTTACATCTTTTAAGAAGTGCAGCAATTTACAGCAGAGAAGTTCTACATTTTATCCTGGGTTTTCATACTGCAAGTGCAAAGTACTTACTGTAGGTGATACTCCGCTATAGGTAATTGTTACACTTTTGTTCAGGGTAGAAGTTATTTAGCATTTAATATTTTAGAGGAAATAAACAGCATTTCTCCTTTAAATGCTGGCCAGAAGACTATTTTTTCCAGTAGTATGATCAGAATATTGGTGGGTTTTTTTAATTAAATGAGTAGATAAGAACAGACAATTAATGTATGATATGCTTGAAATATACACAGCTTGAACTCCTTATTATTGGTAAATATATTTCCCTACCCCACCTGCATGGAAATTGTCTTCAAATAGTTTTTAAAACAGATATTAAATGATTTGTCAAAGTATGCCAGGTACATAATTTTTCAGTAGTGTAATTAATTATCCGCTGAAGAAATTAAGACTTTTGATACATCTTTTCTATCTCTCCACGTATATTAGCTGGCAGAAGAGATATTCTGAAAGATGTGGGATGACAGACATCATTGTGGAGGTCATTTTAAGGTTGCTGGCCTTAATTATGGCTAGTATTAATAAGTCTTGATTCAGGCCAGTGAGATAAGAGTACATCCAGCCTGCATAAAGACTGACGTTGAAGGCAGACATTTAGTTAGATTCAGGCCTGAGGCTGACAGGAACTATTCTTCTGAGGATAAATGTAGGGGTAGGTTTGGGACTGACGCTGCCTAATGACGTTCATGGAGGATGTGTCTAGAATTTGTGACTGGGCTAGATAGAGAATTTAGTAATAATGTTGTTTGGTTAGGGTCAGGTGTGGGACTGCTGAGGAAGATGTACTGAATTAGCTTTGGAGTTAAGGTGGTCCATGCCAGCAGAAGTTGTTGGTTTATGGTAGGATCTGCAAAGGGCTAGTATCAGCCAGAGACATCTTGTTACTGCTGAGACAAGAGTTTTACAGGGATCACTGAGCTTGTATTAGGAATAGGTTTAAATAGGTATTGATTGGAAAAGAGAGTTATGATCAAGTTAAGAAGGATCAATTAAGCTAAGTATCAGTAGAACCTGACTGGTTTAATTATAAAGTTGGAATTTATCTCTATTTTATAGCCAAGAAAGGGGTGGAGATGAGAGCCAGGAATCACACTGTGTCAATGAAAAAAGTATAATTGAGGTTGAATCTGAACTGCAAGACTGATGTACTCTCCAATTCTGCCAGTACCCTAGTAGTCCAAAGCAGGTGACCTGCTTTGAACAACATGCCTTCTGCCTTGCTTTAGCCTCCTGGGATCCGCTTCCAGTAAGGCAAGGACACAGTATGGCTGTTCAGCTGGAGTGGGGAACTAAGAGGTAACTAGGAACAACTAATTTATTTCTAGGTGTGAGTCTGAAAAGAAGGTAAGTAGTCTGTCTGGGTTCAACACTTGGGCTGGGATGAAAGGTAGGAGTAAGATCCTGACCAGCTAGATCTGATGTTGAAGATGCTGATGTAGAGCAGCATCTGCTCAGGTCAGCTGAACTAGGTTTAGGGCTGATAATTGGCAGGATGGTAACTGGCTTTTAAATCAGAAGTTATAGTGATTACTTGTTTAAGGCTAGCATTGGATTGTGGCTTGGAGAGATTTTGGGCAAAAAAAGGTTGGATGAACTGGAGTTCACAATAATTAAAAGTAGTTAGGATTTCAGTCTGTATCAGCAGCATTGTTTTAGATTTGATTCCAATATGATGTTTAATAAATATCTCTTAGAATATGTTTAAGAGAAAGAAAAAGCCTGCTTATGTTGGAGGAGTTGATGTTTTCAAATACTGCACTTCCCCATGTCTTAGCATTCAACCTCCTCTGTCATCATGCCGTGAACAACAGTGTTACACATTACAGTAATACATTTTGGGTTTGCTCTTGCAACTGTTCTGATCTTTAACTTCCTCTGTTTCTAGTATACTGAAGAAAAGAAGCAAGTACCTTTTTTGCCAGATCAGCAGACTCTTTTCAGGTCTGAGTTCTGAGGACTGAGCTTTTCTTTTCAAGTTACCAGAAAAGGGCTTGTGCAGAGATGAGTCAGCACCTTTAAGCAGATTGCATTTGAGTGAAGTACAGGTAAAGCAAGTATAGATTGAATCCAATTATACAGCAACTGGCTTACTATCTAGTATGTCCAGCCAAGAAACTCAGAGGCCTCAATGCCCATCAGCTGAATTAAATCTTGCAAAATTTCATCTGTGCTTCAGGCTCTGTCCTCCAAAACAGGCTCACTGTAGGCTTTTGGGAACGATCCCAAACTGTGCACGAACACTGTTTTATGTTAGTTGGTGCAGGGCAACAGTGTGGCAGTAACAGTAGTGTGGAGGATCACGTTCAAGTGCCCAGAAAAGCTTTGACCACTGTTAAATTTGACAGCCTTAGAGTCTGAAAGACTGGAAGCCTATTTTTTTCTCAGTTTTTTTTGTAAAATATATTGACATTTGCATCTTGAAGCTTTTTTTTTTTTTTTTTAAGAACTTTTTATGTAGTACAAGTTATGTGGGAGCAAATCTGAGGTCTGGTTACCTGCTTGGAAAAGCAGGTGAGAGGCTGAATATAGCTGCAAGTATGGAAAGCATGGAGAGAGCAGCTACCATACCTAAACATTTACACCACCAGTTTTAGTCCTCTTTAGAAGGAGAATAATTTGGAGATGTGACTGTGTCACTTAGTTCCAAGTGCTCATTTCACTGTGATTACCCATCACAGTGCATCTATGTTTGTACCTCATTATACAAGAAGTACTGAAAAGCAGCCAACTTTACTGCAGTGTCACTTCCTTCCATTCTCCCCATGGAGTGTAATGACCATTTATAGTACCTGAGGTTTCTTGTGAAGGCCGAGGCAAAAAAAAAACACAACACCTGGCCAAAATACTGGCCAGTAAATTGTATTCTTCTATACTGCCATTAGTTGAATGTTCTAAGTGTAGTCTGGACATCTCTGGCTTTGTCATAAACCCTAGAGGAAACTCAATTTCTAGTTTTCATTTAAATAAATTAATTTATGGAAGGTGAATATTAACATTTTTTAAAAATGTTTTTTTATTAATCTACATATAAGCATTTTCATGCATCTCTTATATCTGAAGTCTACAGAGTGTATTTTAAAGTGTACTTAAGTACAGCAGTACTTTGTACCTGACAGCCTATGGAATGATAATTTGAATGTGTTTAGGAAGCTGTTTTCAGCAGAGGACATTTCATGATTTCTTTTAAAGCACATGGTAATACTGACTCTTACTATACTGGAGTGATCAAAAAGAGTTTTTAAATTGGTTTTACTGGGAGTTATCATAAATATATATATGTGAAATTTCCTTACGTTTTGCATGGACAAATTCAGTACTTAATAATTCCGCAGAAAAATAAGTTAACATTTTTCCCATATGTTTTTGAGGTTTTCTGTGCCTGTCCATTTCACTTGCCTTTGTGAACTTTTGGTATCAAACTGCACAGAACAATATTTTACAATAAATTGTAAAATTAAAATTATTCTTATGGGAAATGAATGATAATGTTAATTTACTTAATTCTAGGTGGTCTTGTCATTATAGATGCCTAAAAACATCCCACCTGGCCTTTGGGTGCCATCCCAGAAGGGCATGGGGTTCGCTATAATTGTGCTGAGGTATCAGCCAGCCCTGTGCTGATGGTTTGAAACTCTGATGGCAATAGACACACATGCTTGGGCAACTGGATCACTCCTGAAGTGACCATTGTATTAGGGTCTTCTCTACAAAAGTGTACCACCAAGGCAGTGAGAGGTCATGATGCATGAGGTTTGTGATTGTTCAGCAGGTTGTCAGCAATCAGGAAAGTTGACATCAGCATCTTTTTTTTTTTTTGCCTTTCCCACTCTGGACCTTGACCTTTTTCTGTCCTGTTTGTCTGGTGTTCCTGTTCTTCCTTATTATTAGAGCAGGCACCCTTGGTACATATGCTGGAACCCATAGAGGAGCTTTCAGAAGAGGAAAAAGGTAATGGTTGATTCAGCAAAAAATACAGTGGCATGTGTTTCTTGGAAATAAAAAAGGAAATATTTGATACCTGTGGTGGTTTTCATTGTATTTCAGCATGCTTATGTGATTTGGGTGGGAACATTCCTTGTTTGTGTCAGTCTCCTGTTTGCTATTTATGCTTGTAAATATTACAGTTTCCTTATCCAAATTCAATGTTTTTGTGAAAATCTGGCAAACTTTTTAAAGCAGGCGTATTCCATATGTCTAAAGGCACTTGGGCTAAGCAGAGCAAAAATGTTTGATGCTGATGCTATTGCAGTGGGTGCTCACTTCTTTTTCAAACTCTGCATAAGAGGGTAAAGAGTTCAGATAAAAGAAGGAAGTTGGTGGTGGAGGTTGAACCTGCCTACTTTCACAAACACACCAAAGAGACCTTTGCAAGTAATCTAAGTTACACCTACCTCTAAGCAGCCACAGATCCAGCCAGAGTTGTGCAATTCCAAATCAAATGATGTAGCCCAGTGTTGGCAGCTGTTCTTTTGCTTCATCTGAGGAAAACTTGGACAAGGCCACATTTACAGTGACAGAACAGAAAGCATTGATTCGTCCTTCATGGTATTCTTCTCTTGAAGAAGGCTAATAGTACTTTATGTGAAACACCAAATACCTGAATAGGATAATAATCTGTACTGTGTGCAAAAATCAAAATGAGTCTTGAACCTTATAGCCAATGAGTTTAAATTTTTAAGGGATTATGCTGTTTTGAAAGCAGAATTATTATTTGAATACATCTGTGCGTCACTGAGAGGTTTCCCCAGGGAAAATCCATTGACTCTTGAACAATCTGAAATAAAGACTGCCCACATATTTGCCATTCTTTCTGCTACTTCTCTTGCTTGCCATCATCTCTCTTGATGGATTGTCTTTGATTCTTCTGCTGTGCCTAAAGGCATGGCCTGCAGTACTAAAGAGGGAAGGAAAGAATGCGGTTTGAAAAGATGGACCCAGATTTTTTTGTTTTCGGTGACAGCCATTTGTAAGGGAGAGTGTGAAAATTCTTGACTTGGTACATTATTTCATAGAAATACGTAGGAGCTGAGACAGTGATCCAGACTTAGGGTCCCTTTTCTTCAAAGTTGTTAGATCTAGCATTTAGGGTTTGTTTTTTAAGAAACCCAAGAATGAGGGAGAAAATAGATCCGTAACTAGTTGGCTCTGGCAAAGAGGATTTGGCTTAATTAGCAAGAAAGAATATTTTCGTTAATAAGGATAATGCTGGATAGTCTTGTTACACATATTACTAGGTAGCAATTAGGAATTTTAAAATTATTTTAGATCTATTTTATTGTAAGGATTAACATCTGAGAGGGATGGGATTTTCAGAAGGCTCCTTGAAGCATTCAGTTTTATAATGTCTCCTGTCTGGCTTTCTGGGAGTTTTTCATACTACATAATGCACCTTTTCCTGACTGGGGATTGTCTGATAGATCTCTGTTTCCTCACCAGCCAGCAGTTTGCCTCTTCTAGGACTCAACTTTCAAACCACTTTTCATCCCACCTCTTTAACACAGATCTATTGGTATGGTAGCTGGACTGTCGCACACTTTTCAGTACCTATACTTCTTTCCAAGATTCATCGAAGCCAATCCTGCACAGTAACCTAATATACCATTTGTGTATCTTGAGGCTTTTTGGGGTCCTCTTCCTGGTGCTTATCTTTCCCTCACAGAAAAATGAAAAGTAAATGGAACTGCCTTTTAAGCAACCATTGTTTAAAAACAGAAAAAGTCACGTTTGTTTTGAAAGAAAACATTTAAAAGTCACAATATGGGCTTATTTCTTCATTTACATCTTTGTCTGCGGGCTGGCAAATGACTCTGCTGCCTTGTAAGGCATATTTGAAAGAGACAAACTCCTGCCCAAGATGTACCTTTCAGTTCAGGGGAAGTTGGGAGTGTGGTTTACAGTACACTTTTTTGGGATGTTGTATATGCTGACCACTGCCAAACAGAAGCAGCTACCATAGTCCTGCAGATCATTGGTTCACTTGGCATAAGTGGCATTCAGTAAAATTTTGTCTTGCCAGAAACCCTTTATAGGCAGGTTCCAAATGGGTATGTTCTGCTTCTTTACTTCCCTGTATGACCTTATAATACTTAGCCTAACTTAAATGTCAAGATTCTTCAATGAAAGAATCTGTCTAGGTAATTCTTTATTTCTTGCATAAGAGTTTCTGTCATTACTGATGCTTAAAGCAAGGGAAAAAGATAGAAACTTCTTTGTCTGCCTTCAAGTATGTATGATGTCATAGACCTGCATAGAAGAAAATGTGACACTGAACTTTGTCCTTGATGGAGTTTTGGAGAAAACCTCAGACTGAGGTTTTGTCTTTACCAAGACTTTTGAAAGTGTTACTACTTTCTGAAGATCCAGTTTCAGTAGGTGTTTCTCATTAGGGAACATTAAATTGTTTAAAGCTTTTCTTCTTTGTCATATTCCTGTTTTAATTCCTGCTAGACTTCAGCTTTGATTTGAGAGAACACTTTTAGAGAACTTAGTTATCAGAGGATAGTCTTTCATTATCAGAAGTTACCAAGTACAGTTCTAGTAGTAAAGATCTTTGTTGCTAATATTCAGGCATATAACTTTACAGTGATCCTGTAGCAAGAGAAGTAAAGAATACTTGTGGTGGTATGAGGTGCTGAGATATAGATTCCAGGTGAGCTGACTTCTGTAAGTTAGCCCAAGATTTTAAAAGGAATACAATTCCATGGAGACAAAAAGTGCACATGTATGTCTATGGTATTTATCAAAAAATGCATGCTTCAGAGCAGTTCTTAATTGTCCCATGTACTGTAGGTTATTCAAGTGTCTCTTAAGTGCACTTTTCCATTCTTATTTTAGAAACTGAGAGAGTTGATCGTAAAACAAGTAGAAGTAACCAGTATTTATTAAATGCTTTGAAGACTGATCCTTCTTTAACTAAAAAATTACGAGTGTTTTTGGAGCAAGCCTTGGAGGAGAAGCTGGAATCTTTGGGAATTAAAGCAGTAAGATTATTTTGAGTTATTTGAATCTTTGTCCTGCTTTTGCTATTGTCTTTCACTCTTGTACCACAACCCTCAACCTATAAAATCCAAAGCTAAATTTCCACATGTTACAACTAAGTGTAATTCATTAACCTGAGAGGATGGCCGTCAATTACAGCTGTGAAGGATATGGCAACACCTGTAAGTAGTGTTATCAACTTTCATGATTTTTATCCAAGCTTTGTAATACTTGAAGTTCGAAAGAGTGTATATGATTCTAGGATATAAATGCCAGAAATAATAGCCCCTCTGTTTACATTTTGTTTCCTTAGGGTGTCCGTGGTATCCCAAGTGATCGCTTAAATAAAATTTTGCACGCTGTTGAATCTGCTAGAGAATGCAGACAGAAGCAGGAGCCTGACTTTCACCGAATTCGAGAGCATCTTGAACGCCAAGTCAGCTTTAGGGCTGAAGAGAAATCATTGTCTTGTAATAGACCTGTTTCCTGTCCTCAGCTTCCTTCAGAAGGTTAAAATGGGTTTTGGCTTTTTCATTCTCTTTCATTTTATAACTGCTGTTTAAGGTTTTGCTTAACAACTTTTCTATATAGCTGCTTTCATAAATTGTCATATAAATATTCTATATAATTATGACCAACTAAACAGTTTTCTTTAAAGGGTTCTTGACATTGGGTTTAAATGCAGAAATCTTAGCTCCTGCATTGGCAAGATACATGGTAACTCTGAACTGCTTTGAAGAAAAAAAAAAAAACCTTTTTTCCTTCTTTTTTTGTAAAACTATAATCTGCAGCAGAGGCATCTGTACTTTGAGAAATTAAATATGAAAGAAATCAAACGTTCTTTCTAATGATGCAATAGCTAACTTCTCTTGTAGGTAAACAGCACAATCAACCGGGAATTTTCTCATCTGCCACACCGCGAAAACAAGTAAAACGCTCTGCAACTGCTGTCCACCCACCCGAACAAAGACCAGCCATCACTGAAAATACCTCTACACCCAAGTAAGAGACGCTGTTCTCACAGTACTCATAGCTTACGTATCCATCCTGTGGGTTTGGGTTTTTTTGTCTGATGTAACGATTTCCTGCTAATATTGAAAGAACTGGGCAAAGAATTCATATTACTTCTGTATAAACTTTATGCTTACTTAGTTGACTGTCAGTCTTGAAGCAGCTTGTCTTGTTATTTTTAGATCCGTGAAGCATTTGGGAAGTGTTGCTGCCAGGAAGACATCTAGCAACACGTATGTTTTGTTCCCTTGTATTTTTGAAGAAAACATTTTTGGTGACTGAATATTCACAAATGCTATTATTAATTAAGCTAAAACTATAACCACTTTCTGGACCACGTGTTTCATATTTAAAGTACTATTTGAGTGTGTTATTATAATCCCTGAAAGATAGCCTGTTCTGCTTTTATCAGATGTTTTCTTGGTTGTGAACTAGAGAGGAACATTCAGTAAAATCAGGCAGTATCACTTCCTTCAGTTTATTTCTCCGATGCTTTTTCTGACCCTGTTAAAAGCAGTTAAAGACTGGTGTGACCTTTTTTCTTCTGTTTATTGACATTTTCTTGCTATGACCAAAATTAAGCACAGTATTTCAAATTCCACTCACCTCAGATATGTCACTCTTTTATTTCCTGCACTGAAAAAAAGACTTCCTAAATTATTTTCATCTAACACAGTCATACCAGATGTTCTGTGGTGCAGATTCCTTGACTTTTATCTTTGCTCTCCCTGCTAAACAATTTGCCTGTCTTTGTTTGCTTGGCAAGACTTGTTATCCATTGACCTGTTACTTCATAAAAGATAGTTGCGTAGATGTCACATCTATGTAACAGATCATTTTATGGTAAATTTCTGAGTTTACTTAGCAGTGTGGTTTTTGTGTTGGTTTTTTTTTTTTAATGGTTTTATGGATAGTTAAAATATATTAGAGCTCTTGTTTTTTTCACTTAAGGAAAATGCATGTTATTGGAAAGGAAGGTTAAATAAATATATATATGTGTGTATGTATACATATGTATATGTGTGTGTGTGTGTATATATATATATGTATCAATGCAGTTGCTGAAACCCAGTAAGTCCTTGGGTTTTGTTTGTTTTGTTTTGATGTTTTGTTTTGTTTTGTTTTTTGCATAGAACTCCACCATTCAGTTCAGAAGAAGAAGTAGATGAAGATGACATTAAACAGTCTTACGTATCACTAGAATTACTGCAAAAACAGTCAAAACCATCAAGCAGCAAAGTCAGTGTTCTTCAGAAGGCTTCTGGCAAAAGCAATATGGATGGGACAGAGAAAAGTGAAATTGCTGAAACTGAAACACCTGCCAAAACTTCAAAAGGTTTTTTTCCCTACTTTTGTAGATGCATGCCCTAACAGCTGTGCATGATTTTCCATTTTCTGGTAATATTTCTGTGTTAGAAAACTTAATGAAGGCAGACTAGTCTAGAATGTGTATATATTTGTACACACTTTGTTTTTGCTTATATGTTTATATTAATATAGTACTTAAAGATGTAAGTTCAAATTAGATGTGCATCATGCTGTTTTATATAAGTGCAGAAAAAGACACAATCTTTGCCACAAAGAGCTTTCTTTTACTTATTCCTACTTTGTGGAAGATTCCCAGAATGTTTACAGTAAAGCTCCTTCCTGGTGAATGGAAATTATCATATCTTTTATGAACTTTAGGAACAGTTATTCAAAAGCTGACTGAACAAGTTGGAAAGAGTCTTTCTAACCATGGAAATAAGAACAAACCAGCTGGAGGGGTTAATGTGGCAGAGGCGTTTATAAAGAAAGAAGAGGTGAAAGAACTGAAGGTATCTCTTTTAGTAGTCATTATTATTTTATTAAATATCTGAGCTACATATATATGTGTGTTACTTTTTTTCATGCTGAAACTATCTTGAAACAGTGAATTACTTCATTCTAAAATACTGTTTTGGAATTACAGCTAGATAGTTTCTCCAGGCAGGTCTGCAGTGGTATATAGAAAAGGGCTAGCAAGTGAGCTGTGGCAAGTGACTTCTTCGTCTACACTGCTTATTACCTTGTACCATGACTGTTCTGGATTGTTACAGCTAGCACAAAGTTTGGGCACAATTGCTATCATTTTTATCTCCTCTTCTGAGACCCCACCTGCGTTCGCTACTGCAGTCGGTAGTGGGGCCCCCAATGTAAGAAGGATGTGGACCTTTTGGAGAGAGTCCAGAGGAGGGCTGTGAAGATGCTGAGAGGGCTGGAGCACCTGTCCTATGGAGGCAAGATGTAGAAGTTGGAATGACGGTACCGCCCAGCACAAGCAATCCAGGAGGTTCCTCGACAACTTCCTCCTGCAAGTAACAGAGGAGCTGACAAGGAGAGGTACCATGCTTGACTTTGTGCTCACCAACAGGGAAGGGCTCATTGGAAATGTGGCGCTCCAGGGCATCCTTGGATGCAGCGATCACGAGATGGTTGAATTTGAGATCCTCAGGACAGTGAGAAGAGTGTGCAGCAAGCTCACTGCCCTGGACTTCAAGGGAGCAGACTTTGGCCTCTTCAGGAACCTGCTTAGTAAGGTTCCATGGGGTATAGCCCTAGAGGGCAGGGGAGCCCAAGACTCCTGGTTGATAATCAAGGATCACCTGCTACAAGCTCAGGAGTGTTGCATCCCAACTAGAAGGAAGTGCAGCAGGAGGGCCAGGAGACCTCCTTGGGTGGATAAGGAGCTGCTGAGGAAAATTCAAATGAAAAAAGAATCTTATAGAAAGTGGAAGCAAGGACAGGCGGCCTAGGAAGAGTACAAGGATGTTGTCTGGGAAGCTAGGGACCAGGTTAGGAAAGCTAAGGCCCAGTTAGAATTAAACTTGGCTAGGGATATTAAGGATAACAGGAAGGGATTCTACAGGTACATAGCAAATAAAAAACAGACTGGGGAGAACACAGGCCCCCTCAGGAAGCTCTTGGGTGAACTGGCTACACAGGATTGGAGAAGGCTGAGGTTCTGAATGACTTCTTTACCTTGGTCTTCACTGGCAAAGGCTCTGACCACACCACCCAAGTCTTGGAAGGCAGATGCAAGGACTGTGAGAATGAAGGCCTTGGGTCCACTGTAGGAGAGGAACTGGTTCGAGACCATCTTAAAAATCTGAATGTGCACAAGTCCATGGGTCCTGATGAAATCCATCCGCGAGTCCTGAAGGAGCTGGCAAATGAAGTTGCTAAGCCGCTGGCCATTGTATTTGAAAAATCATGGCACTCAGGTGAAGTTCCTAATGACTGGAAAAAGGGAAATATAACCCCCATTTTCAGGAAGGGGAAAATGGATGACCCAAGGAATTACAGACCAGTCAGTCTCTGTGCCTGGCAAAATCTTGGAGCATGCTAAGGCACGTAAAAATCAACAAGGTGCTTGGTGACAGCCAGCATGGCTTCACTAAGGGGGAATCCTGCCTGACCAATTTGGTGGCCCTCTATGATGGGGCTACAGAACTGATGGACAGTGGTAGAGCAGCTGATGTCATCTACTTGGATTTGTGTAAAGCGTTCGACACTGTCCCACACGACATCCTTGTTTCTAAATTGGAGAGACATCAATTTGATGGATGGACCACTTGGTGGATAAAGAACTGGCTGGATGGCCGCACACAAAGAGTTGTGGTCAATGGCTCAATGTCCAGCTTGAGACCAGTAACGAGTGGTGTCCCTCAGGGATCGGTGTTGGGACCGGTCTTGTTTAACATCTTTGTCGCTGACATGGACAGTGGGATTGAGTGCACCCTCAGCAAGTTTGCCGATGACACCAAGCTGTGTGGTTCGGTTGATACGCTGGAGGGAAGGAATGCCATCCAGAGGGACCTTGACACGCTTGAGAGGTGGGCTGATGCCAACCTCATGAAGTTTAACCATGCCAAGTGCAAGGTCCTACACCTGGGTCAGAGCAATCCCAGGCACAGCTACAGGCTGGGCAGAGAAGAGATTCAGAGCAGCCCTGCAGAGAAGGACTTGGGGGTGCTGGTCGATGAGAAAATGAACATGAGCCGGCTTCAGTGTGCGCTCACAGCCCAGAAAGCCAACCGTATTCTGGGCTGCATCAAAAGGAGTGTGACCAGCTTGTTGAAGGAGGTGATCCTGCCCCTTTACTCTGCTCTCGTGAGACCTCACTTGGAGTATTGTGTGCAGTTCTGGTGTCCTCAACATAAAAAGTACATGGAACTGTTGGAACAAGTCCAGAGGAGGGCCACGAGGATGATCAAGGGACTGGAGCACCTCCCATATGAAGATTGGCTGAGAAAGTTGGGGCTGTTGAGCCTGGAGAAGAGAAGGCTGCGTGGAGCCATCATAGCAGCCTTCCAGTATCTGAAGGGGGGCTATAGGGATGCTGGGGAGGGACTCTTCATTAGGGCCTATAGTGATAGATAGAACAAGGGGTAATGGGTTCAAACTTAAACAGGGGAAGTTTAGATTGGATACAAAGAGGAAGTTCTTTCCTGTTAGGGTGTTGAGGCACTGGAATAGGTTGCCCAGGGAAGCTGTGAATGCTCCATCCCTGGCTGTGTTCAAGTCCAGGTTGGACGAGGCCTTGGGTGACATGGTTTAGTGCACGGTGTCCCTGCCCATGGCAGGGGAGTTGGAACTTGATGATCTTAAGGTCCTTTCCAACCCTAACTATTCTATGATTCTGTTCTAAGTTGGGTTTGTTCAGCCTGGAGAAGGCTTCAGGGAGACCCTCCAGCAGCCTTCCAGTACCTAAAGAGGGCTAAAAGAAATTTGGAGAGGGATTTTTTTACAAGGGATATGACAAGGGATAATGGCTTTAAACTGAAAGAAGGTAGATTTAGATAAGATTTTATGAAGTTCTTCACTATGCAGGTGGTGAGACACCAGCAAAGGTTGCCCAGAGAAGCTGTGACTGCCCCGTCCCTGGTAGCGTTCAAGGCCAGGTTGGACGGGGCTCTGAGCAACCTGGTCTAGTGGAAGGTGTCACTGCCTGTGGCTTGGGGGGGTGGGAACTAGGTGATCTTTAAGGCCGCTTCCAACCCAATGCATTCTGTGATTCATGTTCTAGAAACAAAGAGACCCCTTCTTTACTTGCTTTCCTATTATCTTGTTTTCATGGAGGAAAAAATTTACTTATCTAATAATTTAAAGTATTTTTGTTTCTAGAGCTTCATCTTATATCGAAGTTTTAAATGAGGGCGGGAAATTCCATTTTTGAGTATGGCATGTGTTCACAATACTGACACAACTTACTCTTTACCCCTCAGGCTCCTAGGGTCCCAGTCTTCCCCTCAGTTTATAGTTTTATAATTGGTAAACTACTATGGTACACATTGATCTTTGCCTGAACGATTTTTAAAAGGAAAAAAAATTACTCCAATCCAGAAGTCAACAGCAGATAATGCTTTTTATTCGACTTCTAGTAGTTGTTATTAGATTGAAATAGACAGCCAGACACTAGTTCTAGCATTCAAGAAAATATTTTCTTCACTAAATAAACAAATAATAGTTACTGAGAATCCCGTTATCCATTATAAAACTGATACTTTAGGGCTTCCTGGCTGCCAGTTGAATATGAAAATTATCACTCCTCCCAGAAACAGTGACACTTCTATTTCAGTTTCCAGAAAGGGGCGATTGTCTCAATCAACTTTGGATGTAATTGTAGGGCAATCACATTTAGCCTTTGTGCTTTTGGTTTTTAGTTGGTGACACCTAATCTGTCTATTGACTGTGTGGGAGCTACAGATTCCACCAGAGTCAAAATTACCAACTCAGACATGTCTATTTTCAGTGTAATTTTATGTAGAAATGTAACTTTCAGATTCTCTGCAATGTCAGATAATACAAGACTGTAAAATGTTCATAGTTAAATTTATGGGATGTTAGATTTTGTAAAGATCTATAGACAGTGAGCCACTATGTTAAAGTTTCACATGCAAAGAACTGTAGCAAAATAAGCCTTAAAATCTGTGGTTTAAAGTGGTTACAGTTTTCACTGATAACCTTTCTTACCACATCCCTCAAGCCCCTGGACCTCAAGGCAGGGACTGGGGGCATGAAGTCTTGGAGAAGATCGGGTTTGAGACCACCAGAGGAACCTGAACCTCCATGGTACTGAAGAAGATGCTGCCCAGGGTTTTAAATTGGCTGATGCAGTTGCCAAGCCACTCTCCATATTTGAAAAGTCATGGCATTCAGGTGAAGCCCCTGACTGGAAAAAAGGGAAACAGCAAACCCATTTTTAAAAGGAGTAAAAAGGATCACTGTGGGAACTACCAGCCGCTCAGCCTCACCTCTGTGCCTTATAAGATGATGGAACAGATACATTGAAACACACAGAAGACTGGAAGGTGATTGGAGATGGCTGACATGCCTTCACCAAGAGCAAATTGTGCCTGGCTAATCTGGTGACCTTCTGTGGTGGAGTGACTGCATCAGTGGATAAGGGAAGGGCTATGGATGTCATCTTCTGAACTCTGGAAGGCAGTCCCCCCCAGCATTGCTACCTCTAAATTGGAGACATCGGGTTTGATGGGGGGACTGTTAGATGGCTAAGGAATTGGCTCCGTAGCCGTGTCCAAGGAGTTACACTCGGCGGCTCAATGTCCCAAGTAGAATCCAGTAATGAAGGTGTCCCTCAAGGTTGTTCTGTACTGGGTCCAGTACTGTTCAGTATCTAATGACATAATGGGACTGAGTGCCCCCTCAGCAAGTTTGCAGATGACACCAAGCTGAGTGGTGCAGTTGATGCACTGGAGGGAAGGAATATCATCCACAGAGGCCTTGACAGGCTTGAGAAGTGGACCAGTGTGAAACTCATGAGCTTCAGTAACGTCAGATGCAAGGTCTTGCAGCTGCGTCGGGGCAATCCCCAACATCACCACAGACATGGGAATGAATGTATTGAGAACAGCCCTATAGAGAGAACTTGGGGATATTGGATGAAAGATTGGACGTGAGCTGGCAGCGTGCACTCACAGCACAGAGGGTCATCTGGATTGCATCAACAGGAGTGTGGCCAGCAGGCTGAGGGAGGTGATTCTCCCCCTCTACTCCACTGTCATTGAGACCCCTACCTGGAGTATTGCTTCTAGCTCTGGGGCCTGTGGACGTGGACCTGTTGGCGTGAGTCCAGATCATATATTCAGGTCCATATGTGTATGTTTAAGTACAGATGTATAGTTCAAGTTAATTCTTCAAATTTTAGGAGGGATATTCAAAGGTGCCCAAAGACATAAGCACAAATTGCCACTGGAATGATGGTTTCTCCAAAAATCCAGAGGGGTTTTATTAGGTTAAATACTAATAGCTGAAATACAGCTGCTAATGGTCATTCTCAAAACCTACAGTACCATAAACCTTTATAAGGCAACCCATTGTGGTATGTTTTATAAAGGTCATGTTTCACAGAAGTTACTTCAGAAGCATTTTAGAGAAAATGAATTTTGTACTTACCTGAAGAGGTATGACCTGAGTTCACCTGTACCAGATGTTGTGGTTAATGGTATTTCTTTTAGGGTAAGTCCTGGACTTAGTAAACCTGCTTAGCACTTTGCATTGCTGCTGTGTATTTACACTATTGGTGATTTCTGTTTGAAGTTGACCTTTCTTCTCTGTATTTTATACTTTAAAAATCAGTTGAGACTTAGTGAATATTTGATGAAACTTCCTCCAGCATTTCTTAGTCTATGTGACTTTGACTTTCTCATTACCACACCCTCTAAACGCAGATAGTTTAAAACAGCGAAATGTTGAATCGTGGTATGTTAATAATATAGCACACTGATCAGATCTGTCAGGTTTTGAAAAAGTTTGCATTGTTAAAATAGAGTTATGTTGCAAGGTAGAGCGCTAGTGCAGTCTCTTCCCTTCTTTCGAGACATATGACACATTCATATTTGTTGATTTTTCTCTACTATGTACATACCTCACATTGTTTTGTAATAGCATCTGAATCTTTCTGCTGTGCAATAGAAGCACTTTCTGCATCTTACTGTAATACTGAGAGGCTCCAGTGAAACAAGGTTTTAGTTTTGTGGGGAAACATCTTTCACTTTCCCCAGTTAGGCTCTCTAATAATGGCATGATTCCATTGAACCATATCTGATTGACAAGCAGGGAAATGCTGTAGTCTTCTTTCAAAAGCTGAATGAAGATACATAGTTTTCAGGCAGATGAGGTAAGGCAGACCTCAGGCTTACTGCCCTCAGTTTCTTCTGTTTGACTTGACTCTCATTTTGTGAACTCACTATGCAAATCCTCCACTTCAATGAAAATATGCTTGTACATGCTGACGGTGAGTGTTAAGAGGAATACATATTGTAACTTCAAGCACATGTGGGTTTTTAAACTTTCATTATTTAATTTTCTCTTTAAATCAGTTTTAAATTGAAAAGGCTTTCATTGCAATGTGAGATTTTTCTAATGTGAATACAGAATGCTTCAATAGCAAACTGAACTGCCAGCTTGCATGAAAACATATCATGTCTTTTGGGTTTTAAAATTATGGTAATAGATGTCATAAAGGGCATGTGCCAGTGCGTTTTTCTGTAGCAGTTTCACATTGTTGAGTATATGGAAGATCCCAGCACAACTTGAATAGACAGAGGAAATACCCATGTTTTTTCTTCTCTCTGTTAGTTCACTGAAGTTGATGATGATGATTGGGATATATCATCAGTAGAAGATGACATTTTATTGCTGAAAGACAATAGAGGTCAGAAAGCATTGACAGTTCAGAAAAATGAGTCAAATGCTACTTCTACAGTACATGCATGGGCTGTTCCGAAGACAAATGTGCCAAAGGAGGAAGGTAACACATTTGTACTTCTACATTATAAGCTTTAAGCAACTGACACACCTAAAGAACAACTCGAGTATAGTGTATTACACTTTGTAATTCAATATATGGTATTTTGTAAGAAAGGAACATGTAAGAACAACTTTGTGCTTGGTTATATGTCATGTAAATATCATGTGTGATATTTATGATACATACTTGTATGTAAATAACACACCACAAATACACAGAGGTGCCAAGAAACTTAAGTTTGAGATTTAAAAAAAGTATAGTACTATCAGGTTTTGACCTCATCTTAAAAATCAAGTATCCTGAGGCTTTTTTAATCCCTTCCCAAATTTAAGAGAGGAGGGAAACATTCTTACTTAGTCTTGATAATAATAATACTAAAATTTCATGTTTGTTCAAGCTATCTAAGTGACCTACCAAGCTGAGATAAATATTTGAACTACTGGTAAAGCAATAGCCTCAATCTTCCATAGAACTTACATAGTAGTTTCTAGTGTTAACATTTCAATATATGTAAAGGTTAAAGCTGTGTCAGTTATGTAAAGATACTTCAGATTATTTTTAAAGGCAAAGTAACGTTGACACTGACTGTACTGTGCATTGTACTCTGTGACAGAAACTGCCTTCATGTTATCAGCACTTGTAATTTCCTCATTGGTTGAAATTCCGGACTTCCTGAAGTCCACAGGTGTTTGTTCACATGGCTTGTCATTTTATCTCATAGATAAATACAAAGTAAAAATACCCCCAAAATAGTGTTAATAATGGTTAATATTGTTTTGTTATTCTAACAGGCCTTCATGAAGCTGATAACACAAGCACATTAAAAAGCAGCTTAGTCACTGTAACAGATTGGAGTGATTCTTCAGATACATAATAGCTGTGTTCCTGATGGGAGGCACTACTTTTGGATTCAGTTGGCATTGAAAATACAGCTGAAAACTTCAAGTGCTTCCTATTCATTTCTCATATTGATCACAAAACGAGGAGTACTGTTTGCAGAACTCTGTTGTCTTCAGTCCTGAATTTGAAACAAGAATACTCATCTACATGTTACTGGCCATGTCTGTTCGGAAATTGAGAGTTAATTCTTCTTTCTTGTGAATTCAATGGTGAAAGTCTCTTTCATGTCACTGAGGTGAATATTTTGCCTCTAATGTTTACATTAAAGATTGAAACTGGTCTTGCAGGAAAGCAAGTTAGCCGGTGAACAGAATTTACTGCAGAGTATTGCTTTACAAAAATTTTAAACACATATTTTCTTGTATTTTATCATAAACTTTATATAAAATGGTGAAAATTTTAAATACAGTAATTCCATTTATTAAAATGTTAAGTTTTTACCATGGTTTACAATAAACACCAAATGGAAAGGAAAAAAAAAAGGCCTCAGCTCTAAAACTGATTATTATTGAAAGCCCCATATTGTGGGAATATTTTATTTTTTATTATTTATCAATTAGAATTGGTTCGTAGTTTACATAAAAGCACAAACATTAGAAAAAAACCCCACACCAAAACACAAAGCTAAGGTGAGGAAAGCACTGACCTGCCAGTGCGGAAGTATTTTCTTAGTTCTGTTTTGTTCATGTTGGCTGCCTTCTTAAAAAACACAATAGTGTTTTGACTTTAATAAAATACAAAATAAAATAAGAGGAACGATTGGCTTTGTAGTTCTGATGCATTTTAGATGGTGTCAGGTAGAAAACCTTTTCTGTCGTACTGTGCCATTAATAAGTAGGGCTATTAATTTTTTATATTTATACCTTTGTTCCAAAATAACTAATGCATTGAAACTCCAAGGGTCCCTCAGTTCAAACCTCAAGGCAGACCTGAGTTTGTATGTGATTTTAAGGTCTCAGTCTACAACGCATTTTGTGGTTTATCCGTAACCTCCGATCTCATTTACTGACTCATTGTGCAAGTATTCCCTCAAAAACCATCACATGCTGGTGGACAGGTAAAAAATAAAGTACTAGCTGATTTTTTTAAGTGTTGTAACTAATTCAGTGCTGTTAAGCGTTGCCTGCTTTTATTTGGTCACTTTGAGGAATGTCAGTGGTGGAGCAGGTGGTATTGCCCAGGGTTTTGCTTTCCTAACCCAGTGGCTTGGAGCCACTCTGGAGCAAAAGATGTCCATCCTGCCCAGCCTGAGGAAACAAAACCAACCCCCCCTGGAAGTGATTTGTCACCAGCAGGGGTGAGTGCTGGGGCAGGGAGGAGCTCACTGCCACAAAGCAGGTGCGGAATGTAGGAACCGTCTTGGAACCTTGGCTTCCCCACCACAAAATTCCCTGTGGGCTGCAGTTTCACTCAGCCTCTGCTTGCCCCACCACACACATGAAAGCTTATGATCACGCATGCTTCTTCTCATGCATACATTCTTCTTAGGCCATGCAAAACCCTCTGCAGTGACTATTTTCATAACAGCTGGCCCTGACTTTTCTTAATGCCTGCTCTTGCCTCCCCAAATCCCATACTTATTTTCACTCAGTCGCTTCCTACTCCTATGGCACCACATTGATCAAGCTGCACATTCTCCCACCCCTGTAGCATGATAAGGAGATAAGAGCCTCCTAATTTCCACTGACTCTGGTCAGCTGGACTGCTATCCCAATGTCACTGCTAATCAATGGTGAGATACTTTATGTGTTAACCTGCAGAGAGTGTGGTTGGTTTGTCCAGTACTGAACCCAGTTCAGAAACGGATGCAGTCAAAATGATGCATGTGATGCCACTCCCATAAACAACTGACAAGCCAAATTGGTAAATACGTCATTTATTTTTATGAAGAATGCAACATCAGCTCATGATTTCCAGGTATAAACTCTACAATACCAACATCCATCGTAAAATACAATAAAATTTACATCAATATGTAAAAAGCTGCAAGTTAATGTTTTAAAAAGTCATTGTCTTGGTGGTAAGTACATTGGAGTAAAGGGTGGGGGAAATCACTCTGAATGAAACATACAAACTCATCTTTAAAACGCTCAGAATCTTCCCACAGTACACTTAAACATAAGCATTCTTGTCAAAGTGCTTTGGTGTGGTTTTGTCTGGGATGGTGTTCTGGACCTTTGTCCGAGCAGACATCACAGATGTGGCTCCGTTATATGCGTATCCCCTCCTGAAATGAAAAGAGAATCAACCATTCACAGCTTATCCCACAGACAGAACACATCTCTGCAGCCAAGTGTTACAGTAACATAAAACTAGATGAAGAAGAATGTACTTCCAACAATGATAAATCTCAAAGGAGTGTGAAGGGGGACACCTTTCCCTGTGTAGTCTCATCCTGGTTTGACATTCTGCCTCCAGCATCTCTCTTTGCAACTCACTTTTCTATAAACGCATATCCGTTGTTCACAGCTAAGTAAATTAGGGTCCAATCATGAAATATTTGAGCTGTGGCAGATCCTATGAAGTAGTTAGTCCCTGCAGCTGTGCCTCATTATCACCCTCTTCTGCTGATGGAGGTCCTGCTGCCACCACTGCTGTCCTTCACTTCTCTCCCTTTTGATCTGATGATTTGGATTAAAGAAACTTGTCTGTTCACACCTATGAAGTGACCTGACCACTTTTCCTACATCACTGAATGCATTTTTTCTCAGCTGCAGTAAATTCATGAGGTATATATAACACAAATACTTGTTTCAATAGCTTTCCTTAATTACATTAATGATGGACAGAGCATTGTCCTTAAATCCCATTATTTTTCTACATCCACACCATCTTTTTCTGACCCGCACTACAAGGTGTTTTGGAAAAGTAATCAGACCGTGTACATATAGTGGATACAAATGTGCTAGTATTGCTTTCTTTGGATAAGGACAAGTCATGTTTTACCTTGGAGAATTGCTGTTTTCAACTATTGAGCAGCAGAATATACTGCCACCAATTATGCAGAGTGAAGCTCCAGCCCATCCAATGAACAAAGCTGCTCCTAATTCATACCTGCAGGAAGTTAATAAATGGGTTTAACAACACAGAGCATGGATTTACAGGGGTTGGTGTTTTTCAGCATAAAAGAACTAAATTTTATTTGTTCCTGAATAGCTTTCCATTGACACACATTATTCATTGCAAAATCAGCAGCTCCGCCACTCACCCACATTCTGTTCATTATTCCCCTCTTACTTGGGTAGCAAACTCTGTCCCTGTGGTACATTTGGGTGATGCTTCTCTCCAGGGTGCCTGGCTTTCCCACATCTCCTCCTGGATTGTTTGGCTGTGGCATCGTGTGATTCTTCAGTGCTTTTAAAGCACACAGCTCCTGTCACCTTGGAGCATTTCAGGTTTGTTCCTGATGGCTCCCAAATTGACTGGGGCTTTGCTGAGCCTGTGACTAGAGCTGCTGCTGCCAACAGCTCTCCTTAACTCTTCCCTCTGGCTTGCAAGATCTCTCCCCCTCCCTATCCACACTCAGCCTGCTTAAAACACAAGTGTTTCGTACATATATGGAATACACATATGCAACATATATACACACATGTGATATATGCACATACACATATAGATGTAGCTGATATATGCATATACAGATACATACAGACATGCACACATATGCAGGTGTACATCTGTGCACACATGCACATGTGCACACGCACATGCCAGCATCTTTCTGCTTATCTAGTCCCTGTGGCTGAGTTCTGTCTCCTTTCTGAGCCGCTGGGCTCAGCTCCACGTCACCAACAGGCATGCCCTCTGCTGCCAGGGCAGCCACAAAGCGTTTGCAGCCAGAAACAGCTCACTTTGAGATTGAGAGAGATGGTGGTGCTTTAGGAGCATTATCACACAAGGGTGAGTCCAAGCTTCTAAAGTAACAGTAGAAAACGAAGGAAAAGAAGGGTGTGGGGAAGAGACTCTTTCCTTATCTTTGCTCAGCACCTACAGCCTGATCTCTGGAGCTTCAAGACAAGCAGCAAACCATGGCTGTCACTTGTCTGGTCCATTCCCAACCTCTTTGCCTGATTTACAGCTCTTTAAAACACTTTCAGGATGACCTGCATTAGAGCACAGGCCCAGCAGTCTCTTTCTTACTCCTCACTGTTAGGACAGATTGTGTGTCTCTTGCTCCTTCTTCTCTGCTCCAGTTCCTCCTTGAGGAAACCTTTATCTCTTCCTGACTCCTGGCATCTTGCACTGAAAACACAGGCCCCTATCCCTGATTCATCCACAGTTACTGGTCAGGTGCCTGTGCTGTTCAGGCCTTTGTTAGTAAGTCTGTTTATTTAGTGTAAGCTCTGGTGAGGTAGCCAAATGAAACCCTCTGCTTGACAGCCTCCCTGTACAACTGAACGACTGCTCACAGTGCAGCTGCACGCTTTTCAGCTAGTTCTGAACACTTCCATGCGAAGAGACCCTAATATCACATAAGCCAAAACACGTAACTGAAAGCACCTATGAGCTGTTGTACTAAACTTGTGCCTTTACAAAGGTGACACTGCAGCAACACTCAGAAATTGCCCGTGAGCACAGACACCCAGAAAATGATCTAGCAAATTCTGTAACAGGTTACAGGAGGGTGAACACCGGCTGGAGAAGAAACAGATCACTTTTCCATGTTTCTGAGAGTGTAAACAAAGGTTAAGCACAGACTTAAAAAAAAAACAAAAAGGCACACAGGATAAAAAGCCACACTTAGGATACCAATCCTGGATTCTATGAACATCCAGGTTCAAGTCATTGCTGACTCAGGACTTGCTGCCAACAAGAGATGGAGACACTGGAGCTCAGAGGTAGGACACTGGATGACGGCTTGCTCGTGACTCTTCATGGCCCTGCTAATGCTCTAACCTGTAGGCTTCTTCATTTTCTGTCCCTATCGTCTAACCAGAGTTTTTATTTATCACCCCTTGCTAAAAAAAAAGGACCAGATTTCTCCAAACATTTTCAATACCCAGTGTGGGTGGGACTTAGGCACCCAACCCCCAGATTAAACCACAGCTCAGTTGCCTTTCACCCTAGGAAACTCTGCCCCCAGCTTCTTCTGACTTGGTAATCGGACAAACGTGCACAGCTTTTATTCTAACTATGCTCACCTTTCCAGCCATGGTTTTCACAAGACTTGATCAGATTTCTGTCTGCTCAAGGACTGGGGGTTCTCTGATTGGAAACAGGTAGCTACATCAGAGCTCCTCACCTAGGATCCCGTTATAGTCAACACGCAAGAAATAAATACACACAAAGTTCACTCTAGAACACCCCAAGGCACCTATTTTAACAAGCTGTAAATGCAGATCAAAGTGACCAACACCTATGTGAGGTAAGCCTCAGGCTAGGGACCCCTCAAACCCCACAGGTACTGCCAGAGCACCCCTAAAGTACATGGACCAGGGTTAGACTCCCCACAAAAGTCAGTGCAGACCACTGCAGAGCTGGAGAACATGTCTGGACCAAGATTCAGTAAGGCTGTTGCTGTAACAACTTGCTTGCCAAGACCATTTGCCTAGAAACTGTGAAACACACGATCATTTCCACATTTCATCTAACAACATTGAACAGTTGGCCCAAGGTTAACATAGGGGAGGCTGAGGAGACAAATTGCCATCTCCCCTCCTGAAGCTCTTCAGTGGTACAGAAAAGAAATCAAGATTACATTGGGTTTAATTGGGTAGAGAAGGGTTATCTGACTGTTGCCTAAGTGTTGGGAAAGGTGGTGTGGTGTCCTGCCTTTGTTCTTAAGATTGTTTCTACTTTTTCAGCAATGTTTGTTACTATATATATATAGTTGTTACTTTATATATATAACTATTGTTATAACATGGATAAACAGGTTGCATATACAAACCCGTCTCAGGTGATTGCCACACGGCTAGATCAGTGGGTTGCAGAGGTGGCCTAATTGGTCTTTCTTCCACATCTTTAAACAGATGAACAACTTTCGGCTGAGAAAGTTGGGGCTATTGAGCCTGGAGAAGAGAAGGCTGCGTGGAGACCTCATAGCAGCCTTCCAGTATCTGAAGGGGGCCTATAGGGATGCTGGGGATGAACTCTTCATTAGGGACTGTAGTGATAGGACAAGGGGTAATGGGTTAAAACTTAAACAGGGGAAGTTTAGATTGGATATAAGGAGGAAATTCTTTCCTGTTAGGGTGGTGAGGCACTGGAATAGGTTGTCCAGGGAGGTTGTGAATGCTCCATCCCTGGCAGTGTTCAAGGCCAGGTTGGACGAGGCCTTGGGCGACATGGTTTAGTGTGAGGTGTCCCTGCCCATGGCAGGGGGGTTGGAACTTGATGATCTTAAGGTCCTTTCCAACCCTAACTATTCTATGATTCTATGATTCTAACTTTCTGATTTACCCTGGTGCTTATAAGGAAGACTTAAAATTTTCAAGTGTGTATCAATCTGAGTACGTGTTGTGGTTCAGGAAGAAAATAACTCTATCCCAGCTGAAATCAGGACTTTATGGTTCCCTGGACTTCACCCAATCCATCTTTTCAGCATTTAAGAAGCCAACCCTAACCTCCCATCAAAATCCAGTATGTAAAAAAACCCCTATCATATTGAAAAACCCCAACTGAATCAGCACAGCTACCTGAGGGAAATGCACACTTTGAATGTCTGATTCTTATCCTTGCAATAAGAAAAATTTTATTGGAAAGCAAAAAATAGATTTAAATGCAATAGATTTAAATGTGGAGAGAGGGCCTGTGTGAACTGTGCACAATCCATTCCAAGACAAGCAAGATGAAGGGAAATGATTCTCCATAAAAGAGAATGGGAAGTTAGTCAGATAATTTGGATGAACTAAACCCATTTATTAGTAAGAATGATCCTGATTACGGAGTTCAAACTGTGGCAAGGGACAAAAAGGAAAAAGTTTATGAGAGGAGGGGGGTTTTAACTGGAAGTAGTAGAGTGACAAAATAGTTTCCTAAGGGAAACTGTAGGAGCAATGTGAACAATACAGCAAGAGATGCATAGGTTTTCCCTACTAGAGGTGTCTGAAGAAAAACTAAATCCACTTTGGCTGCAAGGACCAAGGTATCCCGTGCTGCAAAGCCAGCACGAGATACCTTGGCACAGGATGCCTCCAAGTGTGTTATTATGTATGGTCAAGCAATTCCCTTGAACCTATCTTAAATTGGCAATGCAAATGATTGCATCAGGATACAAAATCCAGCCTAAGATTTCTTTCTAAGTAAAGTGGGGTTTAGGCTGTCCTTTTGGTGCCTGTCACTCCTCAGTTAGGTACATAATTCAAACCAGAAGTCTACTGGGGAACAGCTATAGGCAGGTGTCCGATTCCTGCTGCACCCATATGGAGGCAGGGTGGCTATTCCAAATGCAGAAGGCTGGAGGGAAATTCTGACAGCTGAGATGATGCTAAACATCTTGTGTCACTTTGTTTATCCACTAACAGTATCTCAAGCCTGTCTTTAACACTGCCAGGATAACTTCAGGAGGGAAATGTGCAGTAAAAGGTGAAAGGCTGAAACCCTCTCAGTGAAGAGCCAATGCCAAATCTCTACAATATACCAGTGAAGCATATTAAATGCTTCCACAATGCATATCAGAGTTCACAGATGGCAGTGAAATGCATTACTCCAACATATTTTACACTGATTGAGAGAGGAAGGTGCTGAATACCACCATTAGCTTCACTTGACACAAGGCCATTGCATGAGCTCCATACACCATGAAGAACTCAAATTACAGCTTGTGGCTTTCCTCTCTGCCTTTATCTTTGCAGTCATGATTACAAGTGCCCACAGCTGAGCTATGCTGGTTGTCCAGGGAAAAAAGGAATTTCTGCAGAGGGTGTTTTGCCACCTTTATTTAGATGCTTGAACTGCAAGGGATTTCCCATTCCCTCGTAGTAAAAATGTACTGCCGGGTCTGCTTGCTCTTCTGCAGCAAGAGTGTAGGAATACAGTGTAGGAAAGGGACTTCTGGCAACAACCATGGCATTTTTCACTAGGAACAGTAAGCCTGATGAATAATTAACTTTGGGCTATATAGACAGGATCCATTTTCTTCACGGCACCTCACAACCTTGTTTCTTTTGGAGGCCTTTTGATCCTGTCCTTACTGTACCAAACAACCTGAAACTATAGCAGAATTATGGAGGAAACTAATATGAATTCATTTTCAACACTGGACAGCCCTACTGCTGTAGGTGCCAGCCTACGGCAAATATGGATCCAGTTAATGCTATTTATTCAGACCATTTTCTTTCTATCAAGGAGAAACAGAAAAAGCCCAGGGTTCCTTCTGAGCCCTTACTTGGGTCTCAGAGAAATGTATACCCAATGCTTGAAATATCCTGGAATCACCACCAAAAAAACTTTGCAATCCTTGCCTTTACAGATCACAGAATCATGGAATGGTTTGGGCTGGGAGGGACTTCAAAGATCACCCAGTTCCAAACCCCTGTCATGGGCAGGGACACCTTCCACTAGACCAGGTTGCTCAAAGCCCCATTTAAAGATAAATTTATGTTATGTAAGAAGCCCAAACAGTAAAGTCTATGATGCTGTAATTTACAGCCAGTGTTTCCAGACCTGGTAGTGAAGATGTGATACAAAATCCAAGCACTGGTTTGTGAATTGCTGCCTATGTAGGTCCTAAGAACTTGCACAACTTTAAATGGAGTCTTCAGGGATGCTCTTTATTTCTGGTATGGATCCTGTTGTGCTTATAAGATCATGGATTACAACAAGATTTCTGATCCAAATTTCAGTCACCTGGATTTGAACATCTGTCAGTGAAAAGTCCACAGAGCCTGCAGAAACCTCTCTTCAAGAGGAGTCAGGATTGTGCAGTGCTCAACACCTTTATGGAAACCACCTCTCGAAAGCTTGAGGAAATAGTTTTCTTCCTCTTGTATTGAATGATGCACCCAATGAGTGCCTCTGTCTTGTGCAATCCTTTTGCTGCACCTCTGACAAAACCACAAGCTTCACTTCTGATTAACCCACTCTGCTCTGCAGTAAGCAGGGCAGAACCCTGCTGAGCTCCAATGAGCCTGGGCACAAAGATGACAGAGCAATCAATCACCCTACCAGCAGGTTAAATCATTAAATCTCAGCACATGGATACTCTAGTTGGAAAATGTGATTAAGTAAAACTGCAGCCCACTCTCCTCCTCTGCCCAAAAGGAGAAGCAGACGTTCTGTCTAAAAGGGCTCTGGTGCACAGTACGAAACTTAAGGTCTACATCTTTGAAAGATTTATGGGTATAGGAAAGTACTTACTTTTGTGCAACAAAAGAAGGATCAAAGAACTCAGACGTAATCCTGTTTGCATACAGGGAACAACTAGTCATAGAGCACAACCCTGAAAAGCATAAGACAAACCATTCAGTGGAGCCAGCAGAACAGCTTTGGGCCTGACCCTGAAGCCAATGAAGTCATGGAGAATTGTGCCCGGATTTCTGCAGAAAAGAAGCAGCTCTGATATGACTTCAAATACACAAACTTAGAGACGTAAAGTATATTTACCAGAGAGTATGAAAATCAGTCCAGCTAAACAAGCTATTTTTGCTTTAGTCTGATCGGAGCCTCCGACTTTAGTGCATTTCATCCCAACCAGTCCGAAAATGGCACCGAAGAAGCCCAGGCACACAGCGGAGATCATCAGTCCTCTGCAGGCTTGGATGTAACCTGCAGTGAGAAAGAGTAAGGCTGATGTGAGAACTGGGACCACAATGGGTTTCAGTGTAGCTCCTCTCCCTCTGTGCAGTGATAGGCACTCTTCACTACTGCAAACAGAGTCAGACCTTGGCTGGACTGACATCAACTTGCCATTTATTGAGTGTGTTCTTCAAAGTGACGTGTGCCCTTCACATGGCATCATCACCTGAGCCCAGTTTACAAGAGACACACTATGGCATGCAGGGCTGCGAAAAAATAATCCCATTGTATAGTATCTGCAAGAGGTTGTACCCAAGAGGTTTTGAAGAGCAGCTCCACATGGTTTGTGTAGCAGCTGTCGCAGGTTCCAGAGCTACTCTGTGCACAAAATAAGTCAGTCTTCTTGTGTGTATGTTGCAAATGCAATACAACTGGCAGCAGGCTGGCAGCAGTGACACTGGCTGGGGTCCTGGACCTGCCTGTACATGCCACTGATTTGGACTGGATTCACCAAGAAGGCCCTCATTCTGCAAGAAAATCACACGCCTGCTCAGCTTCACAGACAGCAGTAGTCCCTTGAGATAAAACAAACCACTGTCATACGTAAGCCTGGACAAATGGCTTTTGGCTGGCTTTAGCCACGTACAGCTTTGCTGTGCTGGCTGACACTGCCCTGAGCTGGACCTCACAGGGGCAGCAGGGCCTTTCAGCAGGACAATGGGCCGCTTGGCCTCTTCTCTCTTCCAAGAATATCTTGTAATTGAAAGACTGTGATAATCTCATATCACTGTTTACAGGGTGGAACGCTGCAATCTTACACAGCTGAATAACCATCACAAGATGTTTTTCTTTATAAGCTGTTGTTACATCTCATTTAAAATGAAGATGTACTTCCACTATTGGGGCATTCATTCTTTTCGCTTTGATCGCCAGTCAGTGAAAATGTTGAGAGCTAGACCATGTTTCCATTGCCTATTACAGCAAATTTTACATAATAACAAAAGATCACCATCCCCTGTGCATAAAAGTCTTTCATATATAGGAAATAAATATATAAAGGCAGGAACTAGAGGACACCTAATTAAAACAGAAGGCAGCAGATTCCAAACAAAAAGTGCGTATGTTCGTATAACAAAGTTGTGGAACTCCTTTCCATACGGTATGTGGATGCTAAAGGTTTACAGAGATTCAGAAAGAGACTGGATACATTCATTAAAGAGAAATCTGTGTCTGGCTGGCAGTCCCTTGAGCTGCAGGTGGCTACCACTGCTGCTTGGCTGCCTTCTGCTCTCCTTAGTGCCAGCCACTTTAGCCGCTGCTGGAGGCCAATGGGCTCCAGCATGACCACTTTGTGTTTGAAGAGTGTTCAGCACGCACGCACACCCACCCTTAATTCCCAGCTTTGTGCAACACGCAGCACACAAGAAGCAGTTTGTGGCACATAACACCCTGTTTTACCATTCCTTCCGAATTCAAGTGCTGTGCTGCACACAACTTAACTGGCATTTATCTACCTCTGTTGGCATACAGACTGTCTTCCATTTGCAGCATGCTTTTGTAGCCCATCTGTTATAGAAACACAATGGTCCATGACTGTAACTGTCATACGACTCGCATGTTGGAATGTAAGAGACAGAGTCATTTGTGCCAGACTCAAGCCTGAAGAAAGCAGTTCTGCTTTGTTAGTTTTTGCTATAGGCATGGAAAAATTGGCTTTTACTACTTTTGGTGGTGTGTGATGTATTTCCTGTAGCACAAAGGTAAAGCAGGAGAGGAAGACTGGCAAAGAAGCTATTATTTTTGACAGGTCCAATTTATTGACACTGTTAGCAGCTAATTGACACATTAAAGTGCTGAACCATGAACATATTTACCCGGAGGTCCTGTAAACTTTTATTTATGTCCAAACCTCCTAGGAGAAACAGTAAATATTCACCCCAACCAAAATAACCAGCATATGCTGGGAACCACAGGGCTGAAATTCAGCGGTTCCTGAAGGTCAGTACACAGTTCTACAATAGGTAGAGGGTAGTGAGACAGCAAGAAATAATTAACTCACTCACCCAGAAATCATTTTCAATTATAAACAGCGTGAGCTGGAGGCCTGCTCAGTTCTGCTGAATGAATAACCTTCCTCACTAAATATTTCACCAAATCGGGCAGGGCAGGTGCAGCGGGACGTGGTTCAGCTCACCACAGCAATCACCCAACTGGCACATGTTTTTAGGACAAAATGTATGGAAAAGTTAGATCACAATCTACACCGGTAACATGGAAGAGCAGAAGACCCTGTCAGTCCCACTAAGCTGACTGGAGCATTAGGAAGCATCAAAGGGTATAATCAACCTTTTCACCAAATCCAGCCTCCTGTTTCATGGACCTGAGGTTAAAACTATGTATAGCATTTGGCTGTAAGAGTAATTAACTTCTTCTTTGCCTCCTAGAAAGCAAGAACATTCTACTGCTTACAAAGGCTTATCATTCAGAGGAACGTAAAGGGGAGCTGCCTATTTCTTCACATTCCTCCACTCAAGACTAAAGACCATCCCCCTTCCAAGTGTCTATTGTCTGTATTTATGCCAGCTCCTGCAAGAAGCTTATTCTATACATACTGACCACCCAAACGAAGCTCCCAAGCAACGAACCCCCATGTGTTTCAAGCAGACAAACATGCATTACTCATAAAGTCATGTTTAGCAGCATTCCAAGAGAAACCAATTTCAAGGCTTCTTTTTTTTTTTTTTTTTTAACAAATGTGTTTTGTCTTGCATTCAAATTAATCTTTCTAGAACTTCATCTTTCTTGCCTTGCTGCTCTCATGCTTGCCTCTCATGCTCACAAACAGTTAGGAGGAACTCATATATCCATATCATACAACACTCAGAAGTAAATAAATATATATATATATGTATGTGCCACGTTCTGGGGACTGTCACTTTCACAGTAAATGCCTCTGGTGGCATCTTGCAGTCTGCATCATATGAAATATAAGAGGTTGCCTTACAGATAAAGCACAGATTCCTTCCAGAAGTACACACCTATTGCTTTTGTATGTTTTCCTAAGCTCTAATACCCTCTTTTAGCTCATAAATACATTTTTGTTCAGCTCTGTTCTTGCAAAAGGTCATTGGATCCATTGTTGGAGACATGGAAACTGATACGTCCTCATTTGCTGAGGTGATTTCATCACTAAGTTTCCACCCATGCCCAGTAGCACACAAAAGTAAACCTGAAGTGTTTTTGAGTCCCACAGACAGCAGGAACATTTTTGCTTGCACACAGAATGTGGGGCTGGGTCCTTAACAAGGGCTGGCCAAATTGATTATGTATGCATAAAGGTGGAAGGGCATCACATTCAATCTTCTCTGGTGGCCACTCTTGCGTTGGCCTGAGAGCCACTGGGGCAGCCCCAATGCAATGCCACCCTCAGCAATCTGGGGAACACAGCCCAAGACCGGTTTGTAATGCAAACTAAAATGAGGGTAATGGGGAACCATCTCTGGATCACTCTGACCTGAACTATGACACTGCTCCTGAAGAAAGAAGGACTTCTTCTGCATCCCGTGGGAGAGCCCCAGCCACTGGCATGGGGAGAGCCTGATTTCTTACCTACCATTTTGCCTCTGATCTTCTGGCCGACCTGAGCAGTCTCTCTGGACAAGAAGTCCAGCAAAACTCAGAGGTTTCATATTTGACAAAAAAACCCCCAAACATTTCCATAGAAGAGGAATCACTCTGTGAGGCAAATCCTCTCCAGATCCATGAGGAAAGAGTGGAGCAGAACCACCTTTCCCTGGGGCAGCAAAAGTATTTCTAGTAATTTCCCAGTCCTGCCCTACCATTTGGAGGAGAGCAACATGTCATTGCTAAATGTATCTCTACAGGGTTATTACTTCTGCTCACAAACACTTCAGGGAAAGTGGAAAGGCAGATCTGCCTTTTTTGTGTCTTCTGAGTCTCCTCTCTGGGGATGGAATGAAGAATCATAGCTTCATAGAATAGTTTGGGCTGCAAGGGACCTTCAGAGGTCATCTAGTCCAACCCCCTTGCAATGAGCAGGGGCATCTTCAACTAGAAGTTCCTGTGTTCCTGATCCCAGGGACTGGGACCCAGCTTAGCCACTGAAGTCAGTGCAAAGAAGAGGAGGGAAGGAAGAGGCTACTTGAGGGCTGAGGCTGATTCAGCTTCATGCTGACACACCGATTCTAAGCTATGCGTGATGCACTGCAGCCCCATGCACGCTCCTGCACTGGGGAAGGGTTTGGGTCAAAAGGGGAATGTACACACCCACTGTCAGGCGCTGACGGGTTCCCAGTAGGGCCTGTAACCATGAGGAGGGCAGTCTGGGCCAGGCTAGCTACTGAAAACACCTCTCACTGTGGTGGCTGCCCTTTTGCCCCATCCCTCACTGCCTGGTCGGTGCTGGGGGGTTATGTTAGCCTCTCTCCAGCATGACTTTCATTCATGTTGTGCCTGGGAATGAGGATCTCGCCCCATGGCATTTAGAGATGTCACCGAGCAACACTGAAGCCAAGAACCTTCCGCTACTAATAAACACTCTGGCCAGGAGGCTGGGATATAGCCCTTCCGGAGAAGCATGTCAGATTGACTTCTGCCCTAAATGAGTTAGTGCCCTGATGGCTGCTTCACTTGTGAAGAACATGCCTCAGAAACTCATTTATTGGGCAAGTTGTTGGAACTTGTTACCCAACGCACAAGCTTTCAACACACAAGTGTTTGGAGAAAGGGATGGTAAGGACTTTGCTGTCAAGTTTCTTCTTCATTTTGGAATTTCAGATGTTCCAAATTCTGTACATGTTGTAACTACACTTTTCTTACTCTAAAATCCAGATTAACCCAAAACTAAAGGAACAGCTGAACAATAGATTCAGTGGATCTGAAAGGTTATGCACCAGCAATCACTCTGTGCCTGCCTACATACAAACCACAGCTCCTTGCCCAAGCCTGGAACTATATTCTTGGCTGCTACACTTGGCCATAAGGTGACTGATGCCAGTGGAGGCCCACCAGCTGTCCCACCCCTTCGGAGGAACCAGTAACCCCCTCTGTCACCATGGGGCTGAGTCAAGAGAAGGTCTGGGGTACGCTACTTCTCTACCCAAAGGAAGCATCCTGCAATAGTGATGCTTATGGGATGCCTGCACTACTTCTTTTTAGTATTTTGACGTTTTTTAGCCCTACAGAGGTTAAAGGCTTTCTGATATTGATATTAATTAGCTTCATGACAGTATTATGTTATGATAATATTTATCTCTGTTAGTGATTTCATTAACACACTCTCTTTTCCTTTTAAGCAAACCTTTCACTACAAAATGCACCCTCAGACTCCACTGCAGAGAGAATGTCTGGCCAGACTGTGAACAGTAGGCCTGATTTTTTGTATCAAAGCCCCTGGCACATTATATGTTGTATTGTTACAGCTATAAAAAATTGGAAAATGTGCCATGATTTTAAAAACTTTCGCTCCCTTTCTTTATAGCCATTCCTGAGACTATGTAAGCTGATGGCATCTGCACCTTCCCTGTTTCTGCCAGCCACAAGGAAGTGTTCAAGGCCAGGCTGGATGGGGTTTTGAGCACCCTGGTCTAGTGGAAGGTGTTGCTGCCTGTAGTAGGGGGTTAGGAACTGGATGATCTTTAAGGTGCCTTCCAACCCCAACCATTCTATCATAACCAGTGCAGGTTTATCAACTGAAAGTCCAGTTGCAAAGATTTCCTGCAGTGACACAGTTTACCGATAGGGCTTTTGTCAAATCCCTCAACCAGGGAAGAGACACGGCACTCACTCAGCCTTCAGTTTTAGGCACTGCAGCAAAACTCTCAGCTTTACACAAAATAACTCTGTTGTAAAACTATGCCTTGCTTCTGCATACCTTTGCGTCCCTTACTGCCCCAAGCTTTTGCACTGTCATTTATCAACGACGCAATTAAATCCCAGTTAATAACCACTTAGCAAGAAAAGCAAAGGAACATCAATTAAAACAAAATGATGCCAAGGCTTGTTCTTCTCTACCGACCGTCGCACGGCTGGCAAAGCCATAGGAAAAGAGGAATGTCATGATGGTTGGAAAATAAACCAGCAAGAAAAATTCCTCTGCATTCTTCTTGTGTCAAATCCACATGCATGGAGTCTTCCGATGGGGGAAAAACAAGAAGGTAGCAAGAAGCTAAACCGGGCAGTTGGGCTCCAAATACAACCTCAATCGGCAGGTTTTAGGGGTTAAAACACACTTCCACGGGTGTGAGCAGCTAGTGCTCTGCCACCTGACAGGGGACATAAGGGCACTTGCCTTCCCGGGGTCCCAGCCTCCCTCCCGGCCCTGCTTACTGCCCCCCGGCACCCCGCTGCCCGCCGGTCCTGCCGGGAGGAGCCCCGGAGCCCCCAGCCCTGCAGACCGGCACGGAAGGTGAGATGTGTGGGTAGGGAAATTGGGATGGGGTTCGGCGGGAGCCTGACCGTCCAGCGCCAGCATGGATGGGAAGTCCTTGCAGTTGGAGACGCCGGTGGAGTCGGTCACGCAGGTCTTCCAGAGGTTGGCCCAGAAGGTGGCGGTGGTGATGACCGTGCCGTCGATGGTGGACACCTTCCAGTAGTCGGTGGGCAGCGTGGAGGAGACCAGCACCCAGCC
Organism: Neopsephotus bourkii; assembly: GCF_033783945.1. Classification (NCBI taxonomy): domain Eukaryota; kingdom Metazoa; phylum Chordata; class Aves; order Psittaciformes; family Psittacidae; genus Neopsephotus; species Neopsephotus bourkii. The sequence continues at coordinate 1,559,165 of NW_026901541.1, forward strand.
CGAGATGGTCAGCAGGAAGGCGATGATCTCCGCCGACGTGCTCGCCATGGGCCCGGCAGCAAGCAGTCAGCGGGCGGGCAGCGGCGCGGAGCCGCGGCGGCGGCAGCCCAAGAGCGGCGGAGTCCCGGCGGCAGCGGCAGCGGCAGCGGCTGGGGCAGGCGGAGCGGAGCGCGGAGGAGCGGGGCGGTGGCGGCGGCGGCAGCCCTGAGCCGCGCAGCCCAATCAGCAGAGGGAGCTCCCGGCGCCCCCCCCGCCCCGCCCGGCCCCCGGCGCCTCCCCGGGGTCCCCCGGCTGCGCCCCGGAGCGGAACGGAGCGGAGCGCCCCTCGCGGGGGCAATAAAGAACAGACCCGACACCAAACCCCCGAGCAAACAGCGGGGCGGCCCCTAAAGAGGCTTTAGGTTCTCCCTGCCCTGCAGGTGAGCGTCGCAGGGAGAGCGGGCAGCCCCGCGGCAGATGCTTCCTTAGCATTAGTAGTTTCAGGTTTGCATCTCCTTCTGCATGCAGACACTCTCCTTTTCCCCCTCCAAAATAGCCGTGAGGGGGTTAGTTCTGAGCAATGATTGTAGAAAACATATGTGCCAACCATATCGAGCGCTCCAGGTTCATACAAGGAGGTAAGCTTTTGAAATGACATAGCAAGGCTTTTTTTAACACTCTGGATGTCGTCTGTGCTCCTCTTACTATCCATCCACAGAGGATACAGCTTTTAATGGCTGGTTTTGCAACGTGCGGTGATGAACTGAGCTTTTCTATCTCAGTCTTAATGCACTGGCATTTGAGCCTGCAGCTCACATGGCTGAAATTATCCACCACGGCTTCTCCTCTTTTCCTAAGCTGTTTACTTTCTACATCAGTAATATATTTGCCATTGATGTGGAAAGTACACTGCCGGTCTTTACTTTCCTCCTATTTATTTCAAAACTATTGTTACAATTTCTAAACCTTTTTGCCAGCCAGGCAATCAGTAGAGGATAAGAAGCCACATTTACATCATTATTCTTCTGATGAATGCTCTTTGGTTTTGCCATGTGGACACAAACCCGGATGTAATCATCTTATAGACATTAAAAAAAAGGGGGGGGCGTGGAAAAAACCCAGCTACAGTAAGGTGTACCCTGGGGTGTGTGTCAGAGTTCAGTGGGAACAGGGTGCTGATCTGTTAATGTCCCAGCAGGATAAAATGGGGTCCACAGCCATGTTTACTGATGTGGTGGCTTTCTGCCTGCTCTCTGCCTCCTAGGTACTCTCCAAATACTCTCCAAGTCTCATCTACATGACATTATAATCCAAGTTCCTCTAGAGAGGGACTTTTTATAAAGGCCTGTGGTGGTAGGACAAGGGGAAACAGCTTCAAACAGAACGAGGGTAGATTTAGGTTAGCTTTAGGAAGAAATTCTTTACTGTGAGGGTGGTGATGCACTGGCACAGGTTGCCCAGAGAAGCTGTGGCTGCCCCATCCCTGGCAGTGTTCAAGGCCAGGTTGGATGGGGTTCTGAGCAACCTGGTCTTGTGGAAGGTGTCCCTGGCCATGACAGAGAGGTTGGAACTGGATGAGCTTTAAAAGTCCCTTCCAACCCAAACCATTCTGTGATTCCATGATTTATTGTAGGGCCTGGCAGCAAAAAGCCAAAAAAAAAAAAAACAAAAGAAAAAAAGTGGTGTTTTTTTTTAGTTTTGGTTTGGTTTGTTTTTGGTTTTCATCTTTGCCACTAGGATAGCACTTTGAGCTCTTGCAGGCAGGATTTCTATTGGTGGTGGAATGCTAGGCCAATCCAAGCAGTTATCAGCTGGGATCTAACCCAGGAGACTTGAGACCAGGTCTGGGTCATTGTGTTTTCTTCATGTGGGGAGCTCACCTATTCTTTTGTTGATAACACTGCTCTAGTTAGTGTAAAGCTTGTCGAATCCAGGGACTAGTGCCTGGGCAAGTTTTGGCCAGGTCCCATCAGAGGTTTTCAGTGTACTGCCACACTACAACCAGCAGGCTGGAGCGAGCTTTGCAGGATAGGAGCACAACCTGGAGACTTCTATGTCTGAACCCCAGGGAAGAAGAGGAGAAGGAAGAGGAGCTTCCTGACAAGTGCAGGCATCCCTTCCCACGGGGGCTGTGGAAGGGGCAGGCTGGGTGGGTGACCCTGCTGAAGGGGGTAACCAACCCTGCTGAAGCTGCTGTGGGCTCTGACTGTGAGCTCCAGCAACCAAATCTGCTGTCCCAGACCACTGTGCTTCTAACAGAGCTGGGCTTTGGCTGTGATGTGCAGCATGGATCCATATGTTTCTGACAGGCACCCATCTACCGACAGGGACTTCAGAGGGAGCCCATGAAGGTAGCTTAGGACAAATGAAGCTAATTCCACCTCAAATCCACTCTGCCTGTCAGTAAGGAAACTTCCAGCAGGGCTAATTTCATAGGATCATAGAATGGTTCAGCTTGGAAAGGACCCTAAGATCATCTAGTTCCAACCCCCCTGCCATGGGCAGGGACATCTCACACTAAACCGTGTCACCCAAAGCTTTGTCCAATCTGGCCTTGACCACCACCAGGGATGGATCATTCACAGCTTCCCTGGGCAACCCATTCCAGTGCCTCACCACCCTCACAGTAAAGAGCTTCTTCCTTATATCCAACCTGAAAATCTATATGTTCATTTCCTTGAAAACCCCATTTTATCCAGAATATGTAAAGTAGTCTCAGCATATATGAGAACCAGGCTCACTTTAGCTCCAGGGAAAGGCTCCTCTTCTCTACTCCTGACACTGCTGCTTCTGAGGATGTCTGTGTTACTGGTTCAGTTGTTACTGTCTTTCCCATCTAAAATCAAAACATGGAGCTGAGCTTCTGATCTCATCTGTGGTGGTGTAAACCCAAAATGACATTGTTCACTGCTGAGTATTCCCCCCTTGTTAAAGAGTAAGGGAAGTTGGAAGAGATAGACTTCCCCTTTGGCATTTTCTTTGTGTTGGCTGGGATCTACAGGGATTAGAAATTGGAAAACATTCATCTGTGAGGCTGTTTCTCCCCTTACTACATTTTCAGCTTCTCTCTCTTGTGCAACTCCAAGTCCCTCCATCATAAGCTTAACACAGACATCTTCCAGCTTCCAGTCTTCAAGAAAACAATGGTCCTTTTTCTCTCTGTTCCTGTGGTAGGAGCTTAATATCCATATGAAGGCATGCCTGTAACTCCCTTCAACATCTGTCTTTCTGCCACCAGCTTTGGCTTTTCCTACTTGGCTTTCCTTGCTATTTTAAACTTATACAGTAGAGTGAAAGACTTGGCTTTTGCTTTGTTTCTTGTTCCTGTGTTTTGGGATAGGCTGTGACTCGGGATCTTTTTGGAAGCTCTTCATACCACTGTGGGACTGCTTCCTGTTCTTTTCTGTACAAAAGTTAATCAGATCATTGCATTAACACAGTTTTGCACTGGGTCATTTGACTGAATGTGGGTTTATTCCCTCTGACTGAGAAAGAAAAGTACTCACACCTTTTTGTTAGAAAATCAACCCTTGTGGTTCATTTTTTGTAGGAAGTCTCATTGACTCTTGGGCATAAAAATGGCATTGGGAGGGGGAGTTATTAGTAAGTGCTTAGAATTGACTATTTCAATTAAAAGGGACCTACAGTGGTCATCTAGTCCAACTGCCTGACCACTTCGGGGCTGGCCAAAAGTTAAAGCATGTTGTTAAGGGCTTTGTCCAAATGGCTCTTAAAACCTGATAGGCTTGGGGCATCGACCACCTCTCTAGAAAGCCTATTGCAGTGTTTGATCACCCTCTTGGTAAAGCAATGCTTCCTAATGTCCCTGGAAGTTTTGAACCATTTCCACAGTCCTGCAACTGGGTACCAGGGAAAAGAGATTAGCACTTCCCTCTCCACTTCCCCTCCTCAGCCCTGTCGCCCCTCAGCCTCCTTCTCTCCAAGATAGACAAGCCTATGAGGTCCTCAGCTCCTCCTCATAGGACATTTCTTCCATCCCTGCCACCATCTTTGTTGCTTTCCTCTGGATGCATTCAAGGACCTTCATGTTGTTCTTAAATGGTGGGGTCCTGAACTGCCCACAGTACTCAAGGTGAGCCTACACCAGCACTGAATACAGTGGGACAATCACCCCTTTTGACCAGCTGGTGATGCTGTGTTTGATGCACCCCAGGATGTGGTTTGCCCTCCCAGCTGCCAGGTCTCACTGCTGACTACTATTGAGCCTGCTGTCAAACAGCACCTCCAGATACCTGTCTGCAGGGCTGCTCTCCAGCCATTCTTCTCCCAATCCATACTTGTGCCTGGCATTAACTATGTCCTAGATGCAGAGTTCAGCATTTTGACTTGCTAAGTTTCATCCCACTGACGATTGCCCAATGCTCCAGTCTATCTAGATCCCTTTGCAAGACCTCTTGTCCCTCAGGAGAGTCAACAGCACCTCCCAGTGTGGTATCATCAGCAAACTTGCTAATAGTGTGTTCAACTCCCACATCCAGATCACTGATAAATATATTGAACAGGACTGGCCCTAGAACTGAACCCTGAGGAACATCTGAGGTGACCAGTTGCCAGTCAGATGTAGCCCCATTCACTACAACCTTTTGAGCTCTGCCTGTCAACCAGTCCATCACCCAGCGCACTGTGAGCCTGCTCACCCCACAGTTGGACAGCTTGTCCAGAAGGGTGCTGTTGAGGGACAGTACGAACAGTATTACTGAGATCCAGATAAACTACATCCACCACCTTCCCTTCAACCACTAGGTGGGTGACCTTATTGTAGAAGGATATCATATTAATTAAACAGGACTTTCCCTTTGTGAATCCATGTTGACTGTGCCTGATGATTACATTGTGATTTAAATGCCTTTCAGTAATACCCAGTATAATCTTCTCCGTAAATTTTCCAGGAACTGAGGTTAGACTAACAGGTCTGTAGTTTCCCTTGTCTTTCCTCACACCCTTCTTGTAAACTGGAATAATGCTGGCTAGCTTCCACTCAGGAGGGACCTCCCCAGATTCCCAGGATTTTTGAACTACATATATTTTACAAATCAGAATTGAATATTATTCAATGGTTGGATTTTTATAATGTACAAAAGATTATTGTGTTGCTAAGTACAGAAGAGTCCTTCAGAAACAGCTTTGCTCTCTGGTCTGAAATACAGGATATTATTTTAGCTGTTGCAGGATCAAAATCACAAGCAATCGTTATTGCCTCATAAGTTAAACAGCAGATGACAACAGCATTTGTTCTGCAGCCAGGATAAGCAGGCTAGGGTCGTCATGCCTTTGTTCCACAGTAATTTTTCTTGTAATTTTACCATGCATAGGTTGGGCAACTTGGGACTTTTTCATGGCTCCGCAGCCTTGTGATTTCCAGGGTGTATAGAACGCTGGTGTAAGGAGAAAACCCCCACCAATTTGATCTTTCTAAGCCTGAAGGACAACTTCCTTGTTTGCTAGGGTTTCCCTGAGGATTTGAATGCTGAAAAGGTAAGGCAGACATGCAGGGAATATAGACAGACTTGTAAGAGTGTTACCACCTGGGCAAGGTCAGGTCCACTGTCAGTGATAGATCTGGGGGATACACCTCAAATTGGCATATGCATTAGAGGAGATCGAAGCAACCCTAAAATGAGGAGGCTTCTGCATTGTGCAGAACAAAAAGAGCCACCTAAAAAGTGAGCAGCCAGACCCTCTAAAGGAGAGCACAGAATGTTTCTGTATCATCTAAAATAACCCATCAGAGTGGGAACATCAGTTAATAATCACCAGTCCCTGCTGGTGGGGTCACTGCTGCTGTTTTTCTTAAGCTACCAGAAATGAGTTACATTGAATTGCTGCACATCTGTTGTGAACTGCCAGGATAAGAATGATTTTGAGGTATGCAGTTCATATATTACGTAACAAAAAGTAAAAAATTAATAGGAAGTGACAACCCAAAGCATTTTAAAGGAATGAAAAATTGCATTCCACAAGCCAATAAACTTTCCCCTCTCCCATTTTGTGCAGCATGTTCGGACATTGCAGGCTTTGTTTCTTGACACTGAGATAAATGCAGTGTTTCTTTCTTCTTTTTTTTTTCCTTTCAGCTCAGCTTAAGTTTGCTGAAAAAGCCGGTGTTGTTCCCTGAAAGTTTGCAATACAATGCTTTAAAAATAGATATAACCTGTTTAACAAACTGAGCAGGAAATGTGAAGCAGTGCATCTCCTACTTTACTGGAGGTGCATTCCTCCTGGCCAGCAGCACAGGTGCAGCTCTCGAGCTTCAGAAGTTGCCTCCACATCAAGTTAAGTTTTACTGAACACAGGTAGGTTGCAGTGGAAAGGGAAGCTTTCAGATTGATCTTTAGAATGTTTGGCCCTATGTAATGTGATTTAGAAAGGGTTTGCATAATAAAAGAATACTGTATCTAATGGAATTTCAAAGGATTTTGTCGAGGTGGGATGCAGATGAGCAAATGTCTTTCCAAAACAGCCAGTGCTCAGAAGCAATCCTTGCAGTGAGCCATAAAGATGAAGAGGTTGAATCCTGACTGGTGTCGGAGCTGCAGGCCAGAGCTGAGACCGTGGTTTTCCCAGAGTGGGAATGCTTTCCCACCAAGTGCATCCTCTGCCCCTGTGTGCCAGAGCTGCTCTCTGCCATTTCCTGAGCACTTGCGGGCACAGGGAGTCTGTCATCTTTTGCAGGTATCGAGATAGCTCCCAGCCAGAAGATTTGGACAAGCCTGAGCCAACCCTCTGGGAGGAGCGGAGCAGGACAAGGGGTGTGAACTGGGACATGGAAAATTCCCATTAGGTATCAGGAAAAAAATCTTTTACCATGAGGATCACTGTAAACAGTGAGGTCAAGCACTGGAGCAGGCTGCTCAGAGAGACAGTGGGATCTCCCTTCTTGGAGATGCTCAAGACTTAACTGAACATGACCCATCTGATTAGATGTGTTTTGGACTAGATGACCTCTGGAGATCCCTCCTAACCTGAATTATTCTATTACCCTATGATTTTGTTACCTCACTGAATCAAATACAGTGACTACCACTGGAAAAATTTTCCTATGCATAAATAACTGGAAAAGTAGATATATGTATGGCTGATATGAACTGAAATACATATATATGTGAAAAGAAGATTTCAGCGTATGGCTTAAATAATACGGCACCAGGGACCACATGCAATCATATTCTGAGCTTAACATATAATATGTAATCATTAGTGCACCAGTGTGCCGCTTAGAGCTATAATAAGCACTGCAGTATCTCTGTCTGCAAGGAAGCTCTTCCCCATGCCCTCCTCTGGTTCCTCACCCCAGTTCCCACAGCAGCCCCTTATTTACTCAGAGAAGGGTTGTGCCATAAAGAAGTTGGTGTGCTTTACCGTCTCTGGCCCCACCGTTTATCAGACACCAATTGTCCTGGCTGGTGGCATAGAAAGATTTTGTTTAACTCAGAGCATGAAAACCACAACCTGGAGCAAAGCAGCTCCTGTAGCGTGACTTAATTTGAGAGCAAACGGCCTGAGATCAAAAAAGGTCATGGTGACAAAGCGGAGTTAAAAGCTGACTTAGATCAACATTCTCAAGCAGCCCAGAAACAAAGGGAATAAGGAAATAATACTGTGTGACTTTTTTGATAGATATAGATTAAAAAAAAAAGATAATCAGGTTGAAATTAATGTACATTTGATCCATCAGCAGTACTGATGGGTCCCACTGGTTTGATTTGGTTTCTAAAGTGAGGTGTGTATTTGAAATGGAAGTGATAGCCAGACTGATTTGACAAAGGTCAATGAAAAGAGGGGCTGCCTGCAGCCATAGAAACTCTTTGATAAAGAGGACAGATTTAAAGTCAGATTTAAACCTGCTCACAAATGAAACTGACAGCAATGAGATCTGGGGAGATAAAAAACGCCTTATACACATAGATGCTAATGGGAGCGTGCATATGCTGGGGACCATGGTCAGGTTCTCCCTATGTTCCCATCCTCTGATATCACTGCCTTATCAAAAGTCAAATCAATCCAACGTACTTGTAAGTTTTTCAGCATAGCAAACAGTCCTTTGGTTCATTTTGTGTGCAGTTCGTGTGCAGCACAGGGTCTTCCTATTCCTCAGTGCAATGTTGTGTCTCCACACTCTTGAGAAAAGTCTCCCACTGTCTACTGCACATAGTTAATGAAGCAGTACATTACCTAGCTTATTTTCGCTGGGTCACAGTTCAGAGTAGCCAACAAGACATACACCAAGAACAGGACACAATGTGCTCTGCCTTGTATGTTAATGCTTTCACATTCCCATACTGAAAATATTTCTCTTGCATTACATTGCAGTAGCTCTACCTTTCCATTGCCCTTCTATAAAGAAATAAAGCATTTTCCACATATAACAGAGATTCAGTTAAGCACTGTGTTTATCTGTTTTCCTCTTTGTCCGAATGTCTTTTCTCAGCTATTTATTTCAGTAGTTGCTTTATATCATAGAATCATTTAGGTTGGAAAAGACATTGAGGATCACTGAGTACAACCATTAGCCTAGCACTGCCAAGTGCACCCCTAAAATATGTCCTGAAGTGCCACATCTATATGTCTTTTAAATACTTCCAGGGATGGGGACTCCATCACTTCCTTGGGCAGCCTCGCCCAGTGCTTCACAACCCTTTTGGGAAAGACATTTTTCCTAATATCCTCTGAAACTTCCCTGGTGCAACTTAAGTCTGTTCCCTCTCATCCTATCGCCTCTTACTTGGGAAAAGAGACCTACACTGACCTTGCTACAGCCTCCTTTTGGGTAGTTGCGAGGAGCGATAAGGCCTCCGTTCTAGCTTTTGAATTCATTTTAGCTACAAGCCAGCTGAAGAAGGGCAGAATCACTTTTGAGAATTTAGTGTTGAAATGATGTAAAGTCTATTTTCATGCCAGAAATGCACTTCAACTTCGGGAAAAGGAGAAATTCTTGGAACTTCGGGCTTAATTCCATTTTGTAAGAAAAGTCTGGAGCAGTGAATGATGCCTCATGTACATGGTCAACAGTTGGGATTTTGGTGGCAAGGCCTTTATTGTTGAATATTTAAATATTGCATTGCACAGTTTTTCAGTAAGAAAAATTGTAAAGTGGAAGAACATGGGATAATGAAGCGATCTCTTTGGTTTGTGCCAGCTCTGGGAAAATGTGTTCTGTTTTTCTTTCCCAGTGTCTGGTGTAGTCAGCTTATGTCCTGTGTCTAGAGAGGAGTCAAAAAACTTCCAACAGCAAATTCCTCAATTTCAGAAGTCTCCATCTGACAAAGTGGTGGCTTTTGATTCTGAGTCGCTTGACAAATACCAACAAAATACAAACACCAGTGGATGCCAAACAGTGAGGTTGGAGACACCAGCACTTATTGTAGCGAATCCTCTTTGTTTTCCTACAGGATAGTGCGCTGTTGACAAAAATAGCTTTTGGTGATGTCTGAGGATTAAGGGTTTATTTGGAAAGATGGCCTAAAGCGTGGTGTTTGGTGGTTTTTTTTAAATGTGGTATTCTTCAAGTGTTAACTTTGCTAAGCACATATGGGAAAAACCTGATTTGGTAAGAGTGCAGGATGTGAGTTTGGTAAGGTATCACAGTATCACAGTATCAGAGTATGTTAGGGATTGGAAGGGACCTCAAAAGATCATCTAGTCCAATCCCCCTGCCGGAGCAGGAACACCTAGATAAGGTTACACAGGAACGTGTCCAGGTGGGTTTTGAATGTCTCCAAAGAAGGAGATTCCACAACCTCCCTGGGCAGCCTGTTCCAGTGTTCTGTCACCCTCACTGAGAAGAAGTTTCTTCTCAAGTTTAAGTGGAACCTCTTGTGTTCCAGTTTGTACCCATTTCCCCTTGTCCTATCATTGTTTGCCACTGAGAAGAGCCTGGCTCCATCCTAGTGACACTCCCCCTTTATATATTTATGTACACTAATAAGTCACCCCTCAATCTCCTCTTCTCCAAACTATAGAGACCCAGCTCCCTCAGTCTTTCCTCATAAGGGAGATGCTCCACTCCCTTAATCATCTTAGTTGCCCTAGGTAGGATGCAGTTAGTACATAATCTGGTACGCAAGAGCTACAGGTTTGCTGCATCCATTAAAGAACCTGACACAAATGTTAAAATTCAGCTGGAGGAAGTGTTTGTGTTATTGCTGAATACTCTGCTAATGCAAAATACTGTACTTCAGTATGAAATGCAAAACATAACCATGCATGAAATTCAGTTCCTAGTCATAAACCCTCCACACACACACCCTTTCTAGTCCCTGTGAAATACGGAGAATCTATAGGAATATAGGAAGATGTGCAGACTTCTGAGATGAATGCTATTGCCTGTGAAGGAAATCTAGAGGAACTGCCTTGGGCAAAGGCATCAGCTTATAGATACCTGTGCACAGGCTGGTCAGTGGCACTAGCGCCTTGCAGAGCTATGGTCCTGTGCCAGCCATTGTCCTTGTCAGGCACTTTCCGGTGACACGTCACATGCCCTGAGCTGTGAAAATATTGATTCTGGGATCACATACCTGAACCTGTTTCAGTTTTCCTCCCATCCCAAACAGGAGCTAACCTCAAGCTGAGATCCTCATCATGCCAATGTAATGCTCTGGAGGTTGCTCCAAGTCCTTTTGCCCACCTCTGCCACAATTGATTTCTAGCTCTGGCAGCACAAGCCCCAGCACTGGACACCTCTGCTGGCTGAAGTTTGCATAAGGGTGACCCAAGGTGCAAGTCATTCTCCCCTGCCTGTGGTCTCTCTCTGCAGAACCCCATAGCAGCTCTGTTTCAAGCCACTGCTTCTGTGGTGATGCTGACTGAATGTCACCAGGCTCAGGCAGGTGTTACATCCCAGCTGTACACAGGTTAACCAGAGAAATGAAAGAAATGATAGTTTTTGATGATTTAGTTTAAGGTGTAGAAAGGAAAAAACACAGTTAAAACAAAGGGAAAGTGAAATCCCTCCCTGTGTTCAACAAAAGTTATTTCTCATATTTTTCTAGCAAGCCTCACTCCTGGAGCACTGACCGAGCACCCCCTTCTTGACCATTCCACCAGCCTAATACCATCCTGGGCTCTTCCAGGCCCCCACCTAACCATACACATCATCTGCCTGCTGTCATCCTGATGAGTCACCACATGAGTGGCTCAGCAGATGGGCATCCTCAAGTTTTGACCCCTCATCTCTCTGCCCCTCTCATGTCTCCAACAGTGGCTCACATGGGAGAGTGTCTTGTGCAGGCAGAAACTGCCCAGTTGCCTGGCAAACCTTATGGGCGCCAGTGTGTTTCTTGGCTTTTGCCAGGGACCAGCGTCATCTTTGGATGCATGCCTCGTGGCTCACAGGCTCTTTGCCCAGCTGCATTTCAGTGATTAACCTGCTGCCTTCTTCTGCCAGCTTAGGGGTTTATGTGACCACACCAGAGAAGACAGGAAAGTTAAAGATTTGCTTGAACTCTCTGAGACTGGTATGAAGCACCAAGGGTGGACGTCCCTCTAGATATTCAGCTAGATATCTACCTAGTTAATAAAGCTTGTTACAGTCATGCTGCAGACCTTGATCTCCAAACAAGGCTTGGAGAAGCCAAGGGGCAGTGTTTTCCAAGGCAGGACTGTTAAGAGATCACTCTCCTGCTTGTGCTGTCCCTGAACTCAACCCCTCTTCTGCAACAGTTCTCGGCACACTGCTATCTGTTGGCTTGTGGGAATGGCCTCTGCCAAGTTTTTCAGGCGTGGAGTAAGTTGTTCCCTTCTCATTGTTAAAGTGTCATAGTTAATTTCTAATGAGAAGTGCCTTTGAACTTCTGAACTTCAAACTCGACAGAGAAAGCCCTCCCTTGAATATACCAAAGCCTGTAGCTGTGCTTAGGAGAACGATTCATGCCACATACTCATCATGCTGAGAAATTATCCCAAGTCCTTTATGTGGCACATGCATCATTGAATGTATTAATATACATGAGCAAATAAAAGAAAGCCGTAAGACTGGGATGCACATCCCTAAAAGCAGCATTTTCTCTGCAGGTTGTCAAACAGACTGAAATACCAATCACTGATCTTTCACAACAAAAATCTCTCACATCTTAGAACAAAGCAAGCAAGTCCACTCATATGGGTGTATATATATATATATTTGTATATATTGAAAGATTGTGATGCAAAGACTTTCCTATATCCTTGCCTTATGTATTGGAACAGGAAAGAAAGATTAGGATCTTTGTTTCAGAAAGATCTACTTTATCCAAACTGCTATTTACGTGATATAGGAGCAAAATCGTTAGCCAACAACCCCACCAACCACAGCTTGATCTTTTCTTAACAAAATTAAACACATATGCAGCTCAATAAGTAAGTATTACCACAACAAACTGATGAAGCCAATTCAAAAACAGCAAGAGAGAAAGAAAGGTTTAGAATAAAAAGAGGAGACTAAAGTAACCCAGCCCTCCCTTAGCAGACAAAAATGTTCTTTTCCCTCTCCTTACAGAAATCTATGATGAGACTACAAATGGTGTCTGATCACAGCGCTTCTCTTTATTCACACAATTTCTTCTGCATTATAGATATTCCTACATACTACTACCCACCACTTGTATATCTCCAGGATTTTTCATTACTAGAAGTGGGATGGGCATGCAATAACACAAGCAATTCATTAGCCCTATCAGGAATTATCTACATTTGCTTGCAAAACAGAGAGGTACTCTGTAGTTTTGCCTTAAAACTCCCTGGACTAAAAATGCCCATCAGGACAGTAATTTCATTAGGATTTTCATCCTTTTATTTATTTATTCTTTTTTATTTTATTTCTACACTCTTTGTGTTCTTGCTATTTAGAATGTGCTTTAGTGTGTTTAATCCATTGGAGAAGGTTTCCCAAATGAGCCAGTTGTGAACCATGGACCACTATCTTTCATCAGCTCCTTTCAAACAGTGGGTTATGATGAAGTGTCATATTCTGGCTTGGTTTGTTTGTGCAACAGTTGGGATTTTTGTAATGGGGAAGTAAGGTTCTTGAGTAACCTCCATTTGCTTTCAATAGAGCTGCAGTGGCCTTGAATGGAGAGGTGTGTCTGAGGATTTTTCCCTGTTGATTTCCAGCATTTAATGCCTATTTCACTTTCTTATAGCAGCAGTAATGCCTGGCTACATAAGCTGTCTCAAACCCTACCTGATACTCTGGTGGGCAGTTAGGATAGAGTTCAGTATTTCTTTGGGCATGCTTTGTACCATTGCAATGCATTATTTTCCACTTTAGAGTTCCATTGTCTTCAGTGACTTCAGCTCTACTGTCCCAGTGCATTTGCAAGCTTGGAGTACCCAGAGCTTTGACAGTGTCCGCGTATAATCACTCCCGCGTGCGGGTAATTTTGGAGTAATTTGTACTTGTCAGTAGAGTTTGCCAGATTTCCTATTGAAAGGTTGAAGTTGCCAGCTCATGTAAATCTGCTGCTGTCCTGCTCTGCCTGGGGTCTTCCTTCACAACGGCCAGCTGTTGGTCTGTACAATTATTTCTGCCCTGTGTATCCTGCAACTTACAGTCTCATTTGAATGGTGTCTGCTCACGACCAACTCACTAAATAATTCACTTCCAAAACCAGTTGCCAGTGGTTCCTTATCTGTTATGATCCTGGTGGGTTTTAGGATTATTTTGGAAGCGGTGAAGGATCAACACCATAAGAGGCAAGCCAGTGAGGGATTTACTTTGTTATTACATTAATATCAGAGTATTTTAATGTAGGTGTCAAGTAGATATATTCACGTGCTGTTTCTCCAGCTTCCAGACCCTTTCCTGATGCCCACTTCAGGAAGGATCTCTAAATTGTGATGGTAAGGGTCGACTTGCCTTATGCATTAGGATGCTCATGAATTTCTCTTAGATTTACTTTTGTTGTTTCGTAAACTAAGACAAAACTACTATATAATTATTAGTTATTCCTGTTTGCTGGGAGTAAGGGTGAGGTTAAAATGTGTTTGTGCCTGGAAAGCAATCATTGAATGGAAAACTCCAGAGAAATACAAAAGTTTCGCCCCCTTTGTAGGCTGAGATGACAGGAGGGCACACTGTATAACCTCCCCATTTGGCTGGACCACAGCTAGAAATGTGACTCTTGCTTTGCACCTGAGTATGCAGAGACACATTAACAGAAGTGGTTTTGTGTGATGATTGCTGTATATATGCTTAAGGGGCAGGGTTACATCTTTGAGCTGAAAGAAGCTCTTTGTAAATACATAAATCATAGAAGGACTGCGTTTGAAGATTGTATCATATCCAGTGGAGGTGATAAAATCTACACCACATGTGCATCTCTGAAATGAGTCATGATTTTGAATAATGGTCCATGCTTGTTCATTTTCATGTGAAGTTATGAGGAAGGCTTAGCAGGAAAGGCTTACTTCAAGCTTTCAACAACTCCTCAAGATCTGCTGGTCTGGGAAGCTTAAAGAGCACTCACAAAGGCCATGTGAAATGGTAACAACAATTGATGACACAAGAATAAACAGAGCTATCGATCTGTGTGACAGCTGGCATAATTAACAGTGTGGTCTAACCACAGTGACATTCTTCTTCCTCTCCCTTTCTTTGCCAGCCATTCTCATCATGACTTCTTTAGCTCTGCAAGGGGCCCTTCATCCTTGTCTCTATTGCAAAATTGATAACAGCACACAAATGATGTAATTGGATTTTCCCATAAGTTAGTTAACTTAAATCTGCAATGGATATGATGCCATATTCATATGATGCTAAACTGCTGGTTGGCAATAAGCACAGTATAGGTAACCCTGTCCCACACTGTCACTGTGGAGCATTACCTGGCAAAGGCCAGAAACAGAATGCTCTCCAACTTAGATATCCAAAATGCAGATGTCCACATCTGAGCTATTCATTGGAGCTCCAGTCAGCATAGTCAAAGGAGTCTGGAGAGCTACTCAGCTGGTCAAACTTAGGGTGAAATGGGATGAATTGTATCCCTGAATCACCTGTTTCATTTTACTGACTGTAAAAGGAATCAAAACAGACAGATTCATATGTAGTTATCTATATCACAAATGTCATAGCATGGGATTTTTACTATGTTTAATGTCAAATCCCATATTTACAAATGGAGATAGAAACAGCCTGAAAAGGTTTTGACATTCACAAATACAGGCTGGAGATAAATTTTGCGCCCTCTTCTGGAAGAAATGTTTGATACATTGATATCATATATATATATATGGATATAAAGAAGTCTGTACAGTGAAATTCTCTCCTCATTTTCTTACAGCAGACTTGTCACAATGAACAACTCGGTAGATGCTGACTCTTCCTTCAGTTATGATCACTTGCAGTTACCAGTACATGTGGCTCCTGAATCTGTCTGCTGATGAAGTTAATAACCAGACTGTGGTCTCTTGTGAAATGTCTTCCAAGTGAATACACCAGAGCTCAATAAAAACATAGATTATTATTTTTTTAAGTCCACTGGTATCTGTTCACCCAAAGTACCCAGAGCAGAAAACACCCCGAGTCTGACTATGCACTTGTTGTACAGCAACATCACTCAATTAGCGTCCACACCGTTTAGATTTATGCAGCTCCGAGTTCATAATCAGATCCTATGTCCAGTCACAGGAAAGCAAACAGCAATTATTTTTTCACTTGTAAGAAGAAATGGCACTTCCCAGTGCCGTATCACACACCTTATCGCCCTGAACAAGCTGAAATGTGGCAGATGGATAATGCAAGCAAAAGAAATGGTTGACCTAGTGAGTCTGACCTTGGAAGAACAGTAATTTCACCTATCAAAAAAGAGTGCTCCCAGTTCACCCACTTATGTGGGAGGTTCATTATCTGAAACTTGAAGCACGTATGAAAAAAGGGAATGAGAAGAATATGGACAACTTTCCAGGTGGATCTGCACATTCCTATATCTGAGTGTTTCATCCAATTCAAGCTAAATGACACCTCTTCCAAACTTCTCATTTAAGCAGGGTAAATTACAGCAGAGCAGGCAATTATTACAGTCCCCAGTCTGTATGGTCTCAGCAGAAGTTTTTGCAGGGTATCTGCTTTCTGCTGATACCATGGGGTTACATGCTGGAGATGTGTGATCACTCAGAAGCTTGCTGCATGCTGGCTAAGTATCAGCAAGTGAATAGCAAAGAAATACTTATATCAACAGATGGATTTACTATGTTAAAATTGCAAGGATCATAAACTACTCTTTGTATTGCTGGCAGACCAATGATGTGTGTTAAGCCTGGTCATAACATCTTTGGCAGAGTCTTAGCCAATGGTCTGAAAAGGGTCACTGGAATAGTCAATTCCCTCAAGTCATTTTGAGCTTCGGAAAGAAAAGAAGCTTTGCCAGCAAGAAGAAATGAGATCTGTTTTGTGCAATCAGCTGTCCTTCAAGCCAGTTCTCTTTTCCAGTCTGGATAAGGCAGGATAAAGTCAGACACCAGCCTATTAGCTTTGCTTTGATGAGTTGTTCACTGTTAGCTTCGCTAACTGTCCTTGGAAAGGGAGGACCAGTGGGGCAGTATATGGATATGCAGAGATGTAGACCCACCTCCTTTTCTGGGGGAAAGGAGTAACACTGGAGTGCACATGAAAATTTTGTGTCCAGCCCTTTTGCCATCCCACAATGATCAGGCTGGGTCTGAAGCTGTTCTTACCCACAGCTGCGCAAATATGGCTTGTTAGAAGTGCCTGTGTTTTTCATCAGTAAAGGTCTGGGGTCCTACTCTGCAGCTTCTGCTCAGTGCTCGACACTGCAGTAACCACCAGCGTTCCCTGTGCGGTGGGCAGGGGCATACAGGGCTAGCAGAGCCTCAGTGGCCCCTGCTATCCCCTGAACTGTCATCTGAGCCTCTGAAATGGAGACCTTGCAGCTCTGGCCAAGCTCTGTGTCCAGGGAGTCTTGTCTGCCCTCCACTTCTAGCCTTGCTTGTGCAGATTGGTAGTGGCTCCCACCTCCTGTGGTCCTGAATGGCAGTTTGGTTTTCCTGCACTGCACCTGAACTTGGACCTGAACACATTTTGCTACCAGGACATCACAGCAACAGGGCACCTAGGCTTTCCAAGGATGGGAAAAGTCTGATCTTCGGGAACTAGATTTCCTGTGAGTTCCCAAACTCAACACTGTGATGGAGGAATAGGTCTGTTCAGACTTCCATACTCCCTAAGAGCAATGTGAGAGAGAACATGGGTGTGCAGAGGCTGCAACAGGAGTTCTCCTGAAAGCCAGCCAAACTCTGAACAGTACTTTGTAATGAACTTCATTACTAACCTGTTTATCTCCTTATTTGCTGGACCGAGCTATGGCTGTAGGATGCTTTGGCTCTACAAGAGATAAAATCTTACTGGGATTATACAGCTCTTTTCTATTAACAACTTCTTGGTAGAAGATTTAGCTTATATCTTTTCACGTTTTAACACCTCTTTGTGCCCCCAAAGAATGCAATGTTTTCTGTAAATGGTACTTAAGTGTATTCAGGATATCTCATTTTACTGTATATTGTTCTCTGTTCTCACAGGAGCCTCTCACAGAGGTTTGGACTCTACAGATACTCTGGACACAGTTCTTGCAAAACTGGTTATGTCTAATGTTTTGTAGCTGTTCCAAAACACCTTTGGCAATATCTGCTCTCTCACCTATTTTAACAGTTTCTCATTTATTAAGTTTGAATGTTCTGTGGCTTGAATGGGCTTTATATTTTGGGGCTGACCTTTGAAAGTGCGAGGCATGCAGCAGTACTCTCGTTAAGAGCAGAAGTTAAGCAGAAGATTGCAGGGTGAGCTGCATGGATGCATAAAGCAAAGATGAACAGTCTTAAGCACTGAAACTGGCAGGATCAGCTTGAAGAACAAAGGAGACGCACTCTCATAAAATGATGCAGTGGCTCACGATGCAAATCTGTCCCAAAGTATCTAAATCACCAAGGTGGCTTAATTTTGAATTTGTCTGCCTGCTTTGAAGAGGGTAAAGTCTGCAGGTTTCCCTTGCAATACCTTTGTGACTGATACCTTCAGCAGGCCCCCGGTAGCAATGGCATTTCTATCAACTGATGTGAGCTGTGGAGTCAGCTGGGCTAGCTGCTGTAAACACTGCATTCATGAGCAGCTTTGGTACCTTCCTAAAGGCCTAAGAATTATGGGCTGTCTCTGCTTAGCTAAAGGCACTGTTGGGGACAGTGCTCTCAGACCAAGTTTGCAGAGTAGCTTTTATCCACCCACTAGCTATTGCTAAAGGAAATTGTCTAGGATCTCATTGTATATCGTCTGGTTTGGGTTTCTTCCAGATCGTGATGGCTCTAAGATATAATGATGAATTTTAAGGTAGGGTTTTTCATTATTTTTGAGCAATGAAACTCAATTTAAGGTTTTTTGCATTCTGATATAGCATGTCAGTGCATGTGGGAGAAGGTGTTGCCTGTTGGTAAAGCCAATCTGTGGAGCCTGCCATCCCCAGAATTGCATCCCCGGCTATGTTTTGGTCAAATAAAATAATAATCCCAAAAAAAGATCTTGGGAGTGAATTAAATGACATAGTGTGGACAGTAATGGGGAGGATGATGAGCTTGGTGAAGACAGTGGCAATGTGGGTGACTCTGTACTTGGAGAATCTGGTCTTTGAGAACAGGACCACAAGCAGCTGGGACTCACCTGGAGTCACTTGCATCTGGAGTGGACTAAAACACTAGTAAAGAGAGCTCCTGATTCTGCCTTACAGTGGGGCAGGTTGAGGCTCAGCTAGCTTTAGCAAAAATATTTACCCCAAATTGGTCATGTAGAATCTTGTAGTTTGTAGAGAGAGAAAGAGTCCCAAAAGACAATTCCTTTCCTGGTTAAGGCAATTACAGAAGACAAAACAACTAAGGAGCAATGCAGGTATGTAAGTATAGGTGGCTAGTGCTGTTTTAATTGCCCTAAGGTATCTTCCAGTGACTGTTGGACGTGGGCTCCTCTTCATGTTTGTGAGGCCTGTGGAAAGTCTCAGATATTTTAAGGGTTTTTAAGATGGCTTTTAAGATGAGCCCTTCTCTCAGGCCCTGGTTCATTCTACTTAACTTAGGAGTTAACTGCCCTGTGATCCTCCTGAAGAAAGCACTGGAGAGAGGTACTCAACTTACCTAAACTTTGATCCCCTTTCCTCTGGAGAAGTCTATCCAGTGCTGAAACTGAACACAATACCGGTTGACAAAGTTTATTACTCAGATTACAAGTATACTTAGAAGTTACTCAATTTCTCACGGTCTGCCCAAACAACAAAAAGGTAAACTTTAAACACCTAGCGTGCCACTCCAGCTTGGGTTTCTCTTTACCCCTAGGTGCAGTGGGAGACCAACACCTCAAGTTAAAGGTCTCAATTTCATGGCATACCTGAGCCTCTCAGCTGAAGGAGCAGTTCACCTTTTGAGACAACACACAGTCTGCCCATACTCTACTACACCAGAAAGCTCCTTACCTAGGATCACACAAAACTAGCAATGCTGCAGCTGTGCCTGAGAGGTCAAACACCCAGGGTGCTTGGAGAGAACCACTTGCTCCCCTGAGCACAGGGCTGGAAGAAATGATGTCCAGATGCCGGTTTCTGCCTGGGACAAGCAACTTCACTTTTGTGGTTTCATTTTCTGTACAATATGGTGCTACTTCAAAAGCATGTGTGCTTGAGATTCAGTTTTAGATAATTTGATCATGAAACCCTCTGCTTGTTGATAAAATCTCTGATTTAAACACTATTTATTTCAAGCTATCTTACAACAAGAAGTAACCCTCAAAATATTTGTTCATCTCCCTCACAGAGCTCAAACACCTCTCCAGAAAAGGAGTATATCTGAGAATTGATTTTGGGTTAAGACTTCATTGACATTCAGAGCATCACCGTAATTCACTGAACGGCCTTTAGAGGGAAGCAGATCCAAAGAATCCATAGCGAAAGCAAGAGGCAATCCTTTTGCATGCACAGACAGACAGATCTCTGTAAACAAAACCCGACGTAGAAACTCTTGGCTTGTTCTCCATGTCCCTGTATAGTACTGGTGAGATTTGAACACCCCTCACATTATTCCAGCCTGAAAGCTCTCATATAATGAAGGAAGCCAGGGCTAATTTATCTTAATGTGCTAGTGTCAGGAGACCTTGCTGCTTTGTTGTCTATCTGGGGAGTCTTCCTTTAGCCTTGAAAAGTTCCCTTGAAAATAGGATTTAGGGATGACAGAGAATCACAGGAGCATCCAGGGCACTATGCAAGTGGTACTTATTAAATTTGGACGTTCCTGTCTGGCATTATAACGCATGATTTGAAGTTAATCTGGGACTTGAAGCTTCCTGGCTTCCATCTGCTCTCCAGTGAGGGACCAGGCAAAAATGTTGTCTGAAAAATGCCTTAGATACAACTTAGAGCCAAAATCTTAGAGGGTGATTTTTAAATACCACATATTTGAAGGAATGTGATATGTGTGACATTGTAATTCTACCTGCTTGAAGCATTCCTTTTACACTAAAAAGTGTTTTAAACGCGGAAGATCACTGAAGATCTTTAAAGATCAGAAGTGGGAGCAAAATCTCTATGGATAAAAGTTCTCTGCCCTTGTCATGTCCTCTCTACGTCTTGGTGGCACATTGATGGGGCAGGTATCCCCCAGCAAGCATTCAACCAGAGCAGCATGCCTGTGTGCCACACTTCTGATATACTAGAGCTTTTGTTTTACGGGGAGAAGGCAGAAATCCCATATACAGCATAGAATGAGACCACGAGTTTGGAACAGCTTTAGAGAAGTTCATGCAATTTTCAGTACACACATATTTCTGTATAAAAAAGGTCCAAGCAATGAGCTCTGGCATCAGACCTTGGTTGCCAGTTGTGCAACTTTATGGCTTGGTTTTGGCCACAGCAACTGGCTCTCCCCTAGACATATCTACTCTGGAGTGTGCCCTAAGCAATTCTGAAACAGCTTGGCCTGTTTTATTTCATGCCATAGACAGATCCTTCTTAGGCTCATGGAGGATTTTTGAATGGCAGAAGCATAGAAAGGGGGCAAACTTAAAAAAAACAACAGAGCAGAAATATCTGTGAATTAGAAACTTGTACACCTAACATGAATTGTTTGAATTTTGTTTGGAACAGGTATGGAAATAAACTATTTGTAAGTAAGTACCTGTAAAACAATGAAGAGCTGTGTAACAGCTGGTACAAATTATCTATGTCAAATCAATCTAGCTTCTTTCCTGATAGAATCATAGAATCACATGATTCTACCAGGAATCACAGAATGGTTTGGGTTAGAAGCAACATTACAGATCACCTAGTTCCAAGCCCTCTCCCATGGGCAAGGACACCTTCCACTAGACCAGGTTGTTCCAAGTCCCATCCAATCTGGCCTTGAACACTGCCAGGGATGGGGCAGCCACAGTGTCTCTGGGCAACCTGTGCCAGTGCCTCACCACCCCCATGGTAAAGAATTTCTTTCTAATGACTAATCTAAATGTCCCCTCTTTCCACATAAAGCCATTCCCCCTTGTCCTATCACTACATGCCCTTGTAAAAAGTCTCTCTCCAGATTTCTTGTATGCCCCATTAGGTACTGGAAGCTGCTCTAAGGTCTCCCTGGAGCCTTCTCTTTTCCAGGCTGAACAAGCCCAACTTTCTCAGCCTGTCTTCATAGGAGAGGTGCTCCAACCCTTTGAATATCTTCATGGCCCTCCTCTGCACTCTCTCCAACAGGTCCACTTCCCTCCTGTACTGGGGACCCTACTGATAAACGTACTGCAGGTGGGATCTCACAAGAGCACAGTAGAGGGGGAAGAAGAACAGAGTAGAAGGTCATCTGGGTAGGTAGGTGTACTTAAATGTTGTATACCTCGAGTTTTTTACACTCAGTAAAAACAATGTGAAGTTTGACAAAATCACCCTAAAGCAGGACTCCAAGCACTCACTGAATCATAAGTGGCTTTCTGTCCATGATACCCTCTCCAAAGGGGTCTGCAGGGATCTGTGCTGAACCTGCTACTTTTTTGTCCTTCATTAGCATAGCTAGCGAATAGGAATTCTGTTATTGCTGGCAGAGCTACAGCACAAGCTATTGAAACTATGTGTGTGTAAATTGAAGTATTCCCAAGTCAGTCACATTACTTACAAGATTATTCCTATATACAAGATTGTTGTTTGTGCCTAGCTCCCTGGCAACCCCTGACCTCTCTGAGGGCAGGAGCTGCCCTAGACGGCACGGGTCACAGTGCTTCCAGCTAAGGCTCATCTGGAGTTGCCAGGCTTATGAAAGGAGTTGCTAGCCCCCTTTAAATGAGATACGATGCCCCGGACTTACATAAACCCAGATTAATTACCTCAGTTTTAGTGTATACCTTTTCACTGATACTGCTAAGGGAAGCTAGAAGCAGATTAACAAGTGCTGGGTGTAAGTTAAAACTTTAATGACATACGTTAGCATCCAAGGGTTATGCAAGACAGCATTTAACATGAAATGTATTAACATTTGATAATGTTTTACATGTTGTGGAGATTTTGCTGGATTTGCCTGCTCTTTCATGTCTTAGTCATAATTGGACTGGACATCCTAACAAGGTGGCTTTAGGTTTTTTACTAATGAAGCTTTGAATCTCTAGAAATAGGAGTTAAAATCATAGAAAATAACCCAAACAAACAGCAAGGTTCACATTTCTGGGCATTTCAAGGACAAAAAAGGATTATCCACTGTAAAAAGTCTCCTCTTTCTAAGTAAAGCCCAGTTGAACATGCGAGCATAAAGAGCAACAGGAACTGGAGTAGGAAGCAACACCTGTGGCTGGGTAATGTGACACTTTCCTTTTTGTCTATAGGTGAGGAAAAAAAAATGGTTTTCTATGTGTACACTGATTTAGGGATCCCAAAATAATTTTTTTAGACATATTTATCTTAGAGAATGACATTAAAATATTTAATCCTGCCACCAAGGCAATTATTGATGTGTCTACATAAAATTCTTCCCCTAATGGTTGTCTGTTTTCACCCACTCATCATGCAGACTATTTTTTGTCCTAAGATGCACTAAGGCTTGAAGTGAAACTCAGGAGCTGGAGAGGTCTGGTTCCAGTTTTCCACACCTAACACTCTGTCTTTCGTGGGTTGCTACCTTCATTACCCAGCAGAGGAAGGTGCCCTCTGCAGACTCACAGGAGCCACCAAGCCCCCGGCTACTGCTGTCACAAATGTTATTTCCTGTCCAGCGGTCACATCATAGCAAACAGTTCTGGCTCCCATCTGATTTCTGTGTGTGGTCTGACTGGACATTTTGATCCTTTTCTTCAAGATGCCGAGAACTGTAAGCCATAAAACACTTCAGAAGGAGAGCTGGGGTGCTGTACCTCCTTGATTGTAACAGAAATGATTCCAAGCTGGGAAATGGAGCAGTGACTGGTGGTGTTACTCCCAGCGCCCTGGAGGAACAGCCTGACATAAAGCCTACAAATCCCACCAATCCAAAGGATATTTTCCTTTTGCTTTTGTGAAGCAGCATGAACAAACAGGCTTGATCTTCTTCCACCTCCTTCTTCTTCCTCCTCTTTCATAAACCTACCCTCTTCTTTTGAAGTTTGCTCCCTAGATCATAAACGCTTTGGGACAGAGCTGTACTTTGTGTTCTGTATTTGCACAGTGCCAATTACAAGAGGTACTCCTAGAAGCCAATAATAATAATAAACAATAAACACTGTTCTGGTCTCAGCGGTTCCTGCTAAGTGCAAACAGAGCACAATGCCTGTATTTGGTTCCTTTGTGGAGCACTGCATGAGACATAATCCCCCCCAAAACTGAGTATAGCTGACCATCAGCACAGCAGTGAAAAGTATCACATGAAGCAGATTCAGATTCACAAATTCTCTAAGCACCCTATGGAGCAATATTTTTCCTTCTAGTCCTCGCCAGTTCTAAAATCTGCACAGCCTTTCCGATGCAAATACAGTACTGACTTCAGTTTGATCCTTTAAGAGAAAGTCCACAACATTATTGCTGGAATTGAATCATAGGTATGGAATTCAATAGTATATAAGCTACCGTAAAAGGAAAGTAATGTAAGTCAAACTTTAGCACTTCTGTTTGTCACATTGCCAAATCTTAACAAGGCTCCCACGTTTCCACGAGGAAATGTGAGATTTCTGTGCTTTGAGGATATTCCACTAAAGAATACACATCTGGAGTTTGTTCCCTAGTCTTTTTTTGGTGGAATTTGATGTGTGTGCACAGGGGTGATGGCTTGTCCTTTCTTGTATATGCATGTGGAATGCACCATTAGTGAATAAATGTGACAAAAGCTGTTACTTTTAGGATATGTCCTACTAAGGGACTTTATAAGAGATGAGCATTTTTAGTTTTTGGGAGAGGCCTCTCATGGAAACAAGTGCTCAGTAATGGAAAGGAGGAGAAATTCTGTTTCTGAGAGATCTCTCTAAGACTGCTTCTGTGAAGAATCCCATCATCAGACTGAGCTGAAATGTGTTAATTGCTTTAATGCTTAGGCATGGGACCATACTCACGCCATCCCCTTGCAGGTCTCCTTGGACAGGATCATCAGCTGCCCTTGGCATAGAGAGGACTGGAGAAGGACAAGGTGGCAGGAAGGGAGTGATGGCACTGGCACAGCAAAATTTGGGATGGAAGGACAGTGGAAGACTCACATCAAAGCTGTGAGACTCGATGTATCTAAATGCATTCTGGGTAAAGGAGAATCTGCCCCTCAACCCTTCCAGACTTGGTTTCAGAGGCTCAGACAGCCAAAGACAGTGAGAACTGCATCCTGTATGCACAAGGCCAGTTAATCTGCTTACTTGTCTGAGGTTAGGCACCCAAATGGTAATATTTTGGACTGAGACAGCAGTTACTGGGAAACAAACACCAAATAGACAAAACGAATTTCCTCACAACATTTTTAACTCTCTCAACCCATTTAAAAGCAATGCTGCTTTCCTCCCACAAGGTGCTACCATACATGATAGCACTGTGACCAGGCACGTGGTTGTCTTCTCATGCCCTACTTCTCCCCTCCCGGGACCTGGGTCCTTTGCTGGACTGACAGGCATCCCAAGGAGTGGTGTAAGGAGGACGCTGGTTAAAGAAGTAGCTTTAAGAAAGTATTTTATATGAAAATAATGATTAATATATGAGCTAAACATAAGGATAACTGGAATAGTTATGATGGTATTACTGTTATTGTTTTGTCTGTACATTAGGACAGAAAAAAATTGAAAAAGTTCAGGTTGTTTGTGGTGTTTAGACCTAGTAAGATTACTTAAGGCAACATGTTTTGGATAAAGCAGTCATGTTACCTTATCCCACCTCATGTTGCCATGTACTGCACCTCACACAGCTGCAATTTTTGTTGTTCTTGTAGTAGAATGTGATATCTATAAATTTACCCTGACATTTTCTTTTTAAAATATTTGTCAATACATTTTTAATAGGTCCAAGTTCTGTTTGCCTGAATCAGTCTGAGTCTGCTGTAACTCCATCAAAATCTGTGGAGTTTCCCTGGCATCAAAGCTACAGCAATTTAGGAATGACTCAGGCTTTGAATTTTGCTAGTAGGAACTTGGAACCAGCAATGCAAAAATTACTTCTAATCACATCTGTAGATCCCCTTTTACTTTCAAAGATGCAATCTTCATCATCACATACTCTGGAACAGCTCACTTGCATTCATGTTTAGAAGCTTAATTATGCATCAATTACACAGGGGAATTTTAAATAAGATTTTCAGATCCTTTTGTTTCATGGATTTGACTAAAAACATTCTGTTTATTTTGGTATCACTCTCTTAGCTGGCATGACTGATTTATCTGATGACTAATTTATTTGACTCCAGCCAGAAATATGCTGCCAACATTTCAACAAAGGGCTCCTTTGGAAAGGGTTTATATTGTCTCAATGCATTCTAACTATTAAACGCTTTATGAAAATGTCCATTGATACCCAAGAGCTGCCTGGCAATAAGACAAAGCTTTCAACAACTGAGCTAAATCAGCCCTTCCTCTTGATTAGCCTTTTTGCCCGCTGTAACTAGTTCTCCACCAGCCTGGTATTAATGAAGCATCTTTGAAGAAGGATAGCATTATTTCTGCACAAGGAGAATGTGGGATAGCTTGACTTCATGCATGTGTGTGTGTGTGTGCGCACAGAGCATGTTTTATGTAAAAGCTCCATCGAAATAATAAATGGCAGGCTTAGTTTTTGAAATAACTGGCATTACCCGTTGCATGAGTGAGATCCTGGCTGCCAGTGAATGCTCATCAGAGACTTGTATTCCATACTCATGCCCATTGCTATGGTTAAAGAGGAATGTAGTTTTTATTGGGGCATCTAGCCTGTGTGAAAGGAGGGGGCAAAAGGCTTTGTGCATCAAGGAAGTTTGAGTCTGGTCAGCTAAATGTCTGTTCAATGAAGACCGAATAATGTGGGGTGGACATATTAAAGGCTTCAGTGCTTTACCCCTACAACAGCTTTTGGTGAAAGCATGGCTCTCTTTGGGCATAGACTGTGAAAAAAGAGAGATGAGAAATATGGGAAAATTAGCTGCAGAAGGAAAGAAGGAAATTGCTCTCCATGTGCATTCTGGCTTGGACTGAAGGCTGTGGGTATAAATTACACCCAAGTAATCTGAGGTAGTGTAGGATTCACCCACAGGTATCTGCTGAGTCAGGGTGGGATTCAGTTGAATCTTGCTGGTATGCCCATACCTTCACTAATCATCCATCTGCTTTAGTGTCAATTAATTGGCATGTCTAGACTGATCCTCTGACATGGTGTAGATGTCTCCCAGAGATCAGATGGAATCTATCCTAGAAGGGGAGAGGATCCCCTGTTCCTGTTTGACTAGAAGGTGATCACTGGGTGACTAGCTCACACATGGCATTTTACACCACAGATGCCTGAAGTGGTCTGGGATAAATCTTAAACCTATGCTTGAGATCCAGTGCAGTAATTTTAATACCTTATCAGGCACCAACTTCAGGTGCCTGATAAAGCAGTACAACATCTCCTAGGTAGGAAGAAAAGAGAACTACGGAACCCACACCATTCAACATTACTAATGTGTGACTCTGCTCTGCACACAAGATTATAATCTCATGGCAAATCTCAGCTGTTACAGAAAACATTAAGTTTATTCAAAGCATTGCCCTCCCTGCCAGCCTTGCTTGACTATTCCCTGAGCTGGCCACTAGTTGAGTGGTTTTTGTTCAGATTCCAGTCTAAATGCTGGTTTTAATTGATGCAAGACTGTACAACTTCAGTACTTCAAGCATTTTGGCCTATATTGTCTCCCTGACTCCTCTATTTTGGGCTGTTTCAGATATGTTAGGAGAGTATTGTTTTGCAGTGAAAATAGCACAGAGAAGTGAAAAGGGATGAATATGAGTGTGCTGCCTTTGCTTAGGGCTTTAGATCTCTTATCAATACCTAGGCCAAATCATGGGCCAACCTTTGCAGACCAGAATTCACTAAAGGACTTTTGTAGACCGAAGGCTACTAACAGCTGAACCTTAGATACTTCATAAATTGTATTTTGTGAATTACAGCTTTCCACCTAAGCATGCTGCAAGGGGGAGTCCAAGGGAGGACATCAGGGGCACATTTCACTTCTGGCAGCTAGAACTGACCACAGGGTGTGAGGCTGGGCTTCTTCAGACAACCAGAGAATAAAACAACCACGGAGTAATGAAATTAAACTAAGGGTTAGAGGTAAGCTGCCCACAGACAGACAAAAAAGGACAGCTGCTTTTAGGGTAGAATCTAAAACTGCTAATAGTCTTTGTGGTAATCCAAGCTCACAAGGTCCTATGGTATTGCCACTGGACATGGGGAACTGATTGCGCTTTTCCTGTTTGAGACGCTTTTTATATATTTGAAGGATATTTTCATACCTACTCTCCTTTAGACTAAATACTCTTAACTCTTCAGTCTTTCTTCATAGGTCATGTTTCATAAACTTGAGGGATTCTAGCTGCTTTTATCTGTGTGCTCTTTCCAAGTTCTCTGCATCTTGCTTCAAGTGTAGTACCCAAACTGGACACAGTACTGCAGCAGAGGCTAAGCAGAAACTCTCTCAAGCTATTTTTCATGAAGACTTGCCTTTTTTATTTTCGCAACATGGTTCAGTCTATGTGTCATGCACTGTCTGATCCCAGCTGAGAGGATCCCGGATAGTGGATTGATCCCTGCTGGTCCACCTCCCCAGACCTGATACCTGACCAGAAGCTTGTGGGAATTTTTTTCTGTTGCGTTCCCAGTAAGTTGTTTAGAAGGGAGAAGGTAAATATTTTGGGGCAAAGGAGGGGATAGCTTATAAAAACTTCACATCACTTGAGCAACAGTACTGGGTCAGACATAGCACTGAACTAATTTATGATCCTGTCTCTCCTAGTGGCATGAAGGAGACAGTAAGGCTGCAAAGGCGTGGAGAAAAGGGAAAGAAAAGAAATAAATCCATTTAGAAAATATTGCTGTTGGTAGAACTGAGTGAAAGCAGATGTAACCCTGTGAACTTCAGACCTTGAAGTAATGTTATTGAGAAAAGTGAGCAATGCCAGTGAAAAAATCTCTGGCTCTAAGAATCGTTTTATATGACTCATGCATAATAGCTATTAGTCTTGTTTGGAAGCAGACTTTTCCTTGTCATTTTTTCTTCTTTTAAGTGGCAACTCAGAAGCCTTTAACACCTAAAGTACAATTTTATGCTTCCTAGTTCATCTCCCTTATCAGCAGTACTTTCCCTCCAGTATTATGAACTACAACGATCTCGCTGCAAGGCTGTGTGAACAAGCAGGCACAATACAGAATTCTGATGCTGGACACAGATGTTTATTTGAAATGATTCAAGGTGGTAAAACTGCAAAGAACAGGTGGTTGAGAGTACTCAGACTCCTCAAATAAGATCTCCCATTCTTTGCTTTGATTAAAATACCAGAAGTTTTTGGAAATGACCCAGTTTCTCCCAGCTGACTGGTTAGCCTTTGCTGAGATTGTGGACAACCTGGGCCCAGTTCCTCTCATACTGAAACTGGTGGCCCAGTTTTCAACCCCAGGTCAAGGCAGAGACTTGCACCTCACAAGCTCATTTTCTGCTTCCTAATGATCTGCTTCCATCAAGCTGTCTGATGTATTTTGGGTGGATGTGGCCTATGTGTTTTATCCACAGCTCTTTTGCCACTTTGTGGCCCAGCTGTCATACACCAGACTGACCTTTCTTGGCTGCAAATCTTTTGTCTCCTTGAACACTGTTCCCAGAAAAGAGGAGTGGAAAATAAGGCCATTCCCTTCTCCCTGACTCTACTTTCCCTGGGGCACATCTGAGTCCTGCACACTTAGAAGTTCCTGATGGAGTGCAAACCCTATCAGCTGGCCCAGACAACCCATTGTGCCTGTGCTTGCCCGTAGGTCTCTGCAGTAGCTGGAGCAAACAGCACACTGCAGCACAACTAGCAAATGACCTTAGCAAGCACCTAAATATTCGCATATCATTGCAAACATAATAATAATACAGATCTGTGGGATGTGGGGTGGTGTGGAGTATCTCTTATCAACAGGGTCCACAAAACTCCTTCTTTTGTTTATAAGGAACTGCAGACCAGAGATGCCTGGATTTGCAGACAGGAAGGGTGAGGGGGGAAAACACCCCACTTGTTTTCTCCTTTGAGCAACAACATTTCTCTTAAACTTAACCAAAGAAGGTAGGGAAGCCACTTGGCAAACAGACTTGTGTTAAGTACCTTGGCTGGAAATGTTTATGCTTGTTCCTGTTCACACACACAGTGTTCTGCTCTGTGCGTGCCGAGTGGAGGGAGGGGAAGGACTCACCACCCCATCCAGCCATCCCCCTCGCAGACCAAGGCACCCCTGCTCCGTATGTCTGGTGAGGAGTTTGCCCACAGACAGAACTGCTGCCTGCAGGCAGCTGCCCTCAGCTGCCTCTATCTCCTTCTGCCTCTCTCTCTGGCTGTGCCAACACGGCACTTTTGGAGGGACCACTGCCAACAGCCAGGGCAGGAGAGCTTCAGCACTCAGAAGGAAGCTGGCTGAGCCATGGGTTGGGGGTGTCCACATCTCTAGTGAAGGCCAGGTCAAAGCATGGCTATGGCAGTGCAGGGTGTCGTAGCCACAGACAGCCAACTGACCATTGACCCTCTGAGAGTAAGGCCTGTACCACAGTTCGGAAAGCAGCAGAGATGCACAGGTCTAGAGAAGAACATCTGCTTTGCACCCTGCTACACCCCTGCACTGAACTGCACCATCTCCAACCACAGTGTCTCATTTGCTTTAGGGGAAGGTGGGTCTACTGCATGTGGCCTCCTGCTCCCCTAAGGTCACACATTTCCAGCTTTAGATTATTTCCTTACCTTTGATTATTCCACCTCAGCTGAGCTCCCTATGCCCCCTGGAAGGAGATACCCATCTCAAACACCTACACAGAGGCAGTGGCAATGGGCTGGTCCCTCTACAGCCTGTGCTATTTAGTGTCAGCCAGGAACGAAAGAGGTACCATGTGATGGTCTCAGCTGGAGATGCCCTTGGGACAAAAGGGCTGAGGGAGAAAAGCAAATAAGACAAATGCTGTTGGGTTTGCAGGGGTTATGCAGGATGTCCATGCTGTGCTCACAGTTCCTCGGGCTGTGACCTCCCTAAGAGCTCCCAGTGAGCAGCGCCAGCCTGCAGTGCTTGCTCAGCCTCTGGGACGGCGGGGTGAGAAGCCCTGGCTGCTGTCCGCTGGCTGGGAAGGCAGGAGTCTTTCTGACTCAGCAGGAATTGACCCGAATCCCTGGCAGGGAGGACAGAAAGCTTTCTGCCTTCCACTCGTATCTTGCCCCTGGCTGCGGTGAGTGCCCTTGCTTTAAAAGTCAAGGTCCAGGCTCTGACAAGGCCAGGGGGTGACGTCTCAGCTTTTTGGTCAGGCTGTATCACCGTTTCGACAAATCCCACCTCTGCGTACCCCCCGTGTGGGAATTCTGTAGCCTAGCAAGATGACTCCCAGATCATCAAGGAAGCTGAAGAAGCGTTGGCTTTTGCACTAAAAAGGTCATCTTTGCTTAGATCTGAACGGGGATGCATGCATGAGGGCCAAAAACCTCGTTGCTTGCCAGCCCTGCACCGAGTTAGGCAAATAGGTCTGCTTGATGGGTTCTTTAGCTTTGCTGCACACAGAGGCACAACAGTCACAGACACTTGAAAATGCTGACTTCCTGTAAAGAGCTGAGTTTCTGGGAAAATGTTAGGTAAAGATGATATTGGAGGTTTCATAATAGCCACTAAGTAAAGCAAAGCTACTTGCAGTATGAAAATGTCGAAATTTAGAGGAAATGAAAGCAAAATTGTCTGTTGCATTGGTTTTGCTAGAATATAATTCTACCATGACTTGTAAGGTGGAATGTTTCCATTAAAATATGCTATTGATAAGCCAGATGCCATTAATGATAATTTAGTTAATTAAATTACCTCTTTTCCCCACTCTGTGGGATAACTGCTTCTGTTATTAACAAAAGGTGGCTGACTCAGGGCCCAGTATGTGTTGTGATAATTGCTTGCATTGGGATGCCAGCCTGGGGCAGCAGCTTGGGCTTGTGGTGGGCTTGCAGTGGAGAATGTGTTAATACCTCTGGCAAGTCCTGTTCTCCTGGTCACCCAATGAAACCCTGCACCGAGATACAGTTAGTGAGTCACTTTCGCTGTTTCTTAGTGGCTGGGGTTTGGTTTCTACTTTTGCTGCTTACAGGATGAAATATCAATAGAAAGGCTTTTATGTGACATTCCGCGTTATTGTTCAGAAATTCATTTGTGAAGAAGGAAAAGGCAGTCGCCAAATAACAGAAGATTTTGGCGGATTTCCATCTGCAGCGGAAACTTAGAGCTTCTGAGCTCTCATTTCCTCTGGAAATATGAATCAGTGTGCCCTGACTATGAGCCTGAGACCCATCTTTGTGTCTGAAGAGTAGTCTCACGTGCAAAATAATAAGTATAAACATTGGTAGAGTGGACCTGGTAGAATTATTAGCATATGTTATTATAAAAGGAAATTCATAAGAATCCCCCAATATTCAGTTCTGCTTCTCATTTTGACTGTCAGGTTATGTAATTGTACTCTTTCAAATACCAGTAGAATCTACATAATTAAATTCTGGGAAACTTTGGGGCTAGAAGGGAAATTTTGGAGTCTAACCTAAAACAATACTATAAAAACAAATCGATCATACAGTTGATGGTGTACAGTATTAAAATCTCCTATATGGAAGTCATGATCTATGGAAAACTGTTCAGCAGTGTATCATAATTCTTAGCTTAGGATGTGGAATTAAGAAAATGCTATTTTTAAGCAGGTTAAGCTTGAGTACTTGTTTTACCAGAGCTTGGTTCATTACCTCCAGACTAACATACATTTTATTTAGAATAGTTAACACAGTAAAAAAGAGAGGTAGTTGTAAAGTGATCACATCAGCAGACCATTGAGTATGATCTGCAGAAGCTTTCAATGCCTCTGCTTTGCTACCTGTTTCACATCCTTCTTTAGAAATATAAGGGGCAAATGTGTGGGTGACCATTACAAGGTATTTAAGTTGCAAGAGGAATGAAATGTCCTCAGGAGATTTCCCATGCATCTGGATTTCAATATGTGCTTTGCTGAATTAAGACCATCAGTGTTTAAGTTCTAGAAGTTTTAATATTTGAGCAGGAAACAGTATTTCCCAGCATCCCATAAAAGTAGCAGAACAAGAATCTGGCTTTCCAGCTTTCTCTCCAGGCTAGCATATTTGGCTATTCCCTGTCAGTCCTGCACCTGGCATGAAGTAGAAACCCTTGTTGTACGGGTCCATCCTATTTAGCCACCATCCTTGTTCTGTGGCGACTTCAGATAGCTAAATGACAGTTTTAGGGTCTACAGTAACAGATTCTGGTATATATCTGCTCAGTGTTGTTGGTTATCTGTGCCACCTCACCAATGGATGCTTTAACATCTTTTGTTTGGTTTCCTTTGGTCCTGGTTTTGTGCCTTTTGTTCATTTCTCTCTGACAGAAAGAACCCTTGGAACAGGAAGACTTTGCTGGTTTATTATTAACAGTGAAACTAATGACAGTTTGAACACTTGGCTTTGTGACTTGAATTTTTCATTTGAATAGATATATGTTAAAAAAAAAAAACAAACCCAAAAAAACAGCAATAAGATCCTGGAATATTTAATGACACTAACCAATTATTAAATCCTGAGTACCATCAAAATGGAGGTGCTGCTTCTACACTTTGCTAGTGAAATGTTGTCCAAAGTGCCCCTTTCCTTGCCAGGTACTCCACTGCTGGGTTGGTCCATCTCATACGTTCAGTTCGGGACCCTTCTCAGCTGCCCTGCTTCCAGTCCTCTGCCTCTCCTACTGCACCTTGGCTGCTCGTCCATATGCTAGGATCATTTGGTCAGCTGCTCCATGAGCAGCTACAAGGCTGTGCAGGGCAAATGAGGCCATGAGGGGCATAGAGTGGGAAAAGAAATTGCCCTTGCACATAACAGAACCCTGCTTTAAGGCACAGCCATTTGAGCTGATGTGCTCTCTTCTGTGTTAACAAATGCATCCCTCAAGAGGAAAGCCATGCATGAGCACTGGGCTTCATTGTCCAGTCTGTAGAGAGAAGATTGAGTGGATGGGCACAGCCAGAGGTCCCTCACAGTGCTGGCACCAGGACTCAGTCAAGGAATAAGTGCCTTAAAAAAGTGGTAATCTGAAACCCTCAGTTACACCCTTGGTAGCACCACTGCTTCAAGCGTTTGATTTAATTCCAACCAGTGAAACACCCAAGAAGATACATCGATCAGACTCTAAACCACCAGTCAGTCCCACGGCACCCACTCCAGGAAAGGCTTGTAAGGATAGCCAGACACTATAGGACTTGATGCATGTGGGATATGGAGAGGAATCCCATGTGCATAGTTCTAAAAAAAATAGCTGCACCCATTGAGCATCCTGCTTGATACTGCAAAACTATGTGTAAGAAACATGAGACATAGAATAACAGCTGCACTGAGGGCTTTAATACCCCTATTGTCTCATAGCAATTTGTTTTCTCTACCACACTGGCACTTAATTCACACTTGCCCAGCCCACTCCATATGGTATCCACAGGAGAGATTTTTATGTACATGTATTTTTTTCTTGCAGTTTCTCATCTCATGACCATTGGCTACACTTATTTCCCCTTACCCGTTCTCAAGCTACTTGCTGCTCAGCCTCTCTTCCCCCTGCCCCTTGCACCACCCTCTGCAAATGTCCTATGTGCTAGAAGGCTAAAGATTAAAATCTTAAGTCCCAGCAGTGTGAATTCTAAAATCATCAGACTTAATGATCTTTACTTCAGTCTCCCTGTCTCACCCATCCACCTACCATGGCTGTTTTTTGTCAGGTCTCCTCTCCCCTCCTGCTGCAGGGACTTGTAAAAATGAAATGGATTGTATCTCTGTAACTTTGAATGAAGTTCTGATTGTAGCATGACTGCTACAAAGATTAGAAGAGGTACATTGGCCTTAGGCTTCTCAGCGCAGGCTAGAGGGAAGCTCCCCTCACCCACCCCAGTGCTCACAAGGCAGACCAGGGCACAAAACCTGTTTAACAGAGGTATTTTAAGACATTGGCTGCATACCAGTTACTGCTGGGCCCTATTCATCTTGCAGTATGCTCTCTGCTGCTATGTAGGAGCAATCAAAGAAAGCTAAAAGCAAAATGGAGATAACAATCTATCCTGGTGTGAGTATTAGAAGATGAAAGAGCTTTGTTATTAATGCCCCAATAACAATCTTTGTATTCCCATCCTCGCACCAGCTGCATGGGAACCCACCCTAGCAAATAGCAGCACTTTACACCTTTCAGATTTCCTCACTGATTTTCTGCAAATGAAGACTAATTCTGGGGTGGTCTTAAGCAGGTCCACCAGGGAAAAAGCTGTAAGGATAATGGAAGAGAAGCACAAGCAGCATCATTCTTGTCCAGGCCTTGACAAACGTGAAAAAGGTCTCAGCGCTGTAACCTCTGCCATTGTACAGGGGCAGAAAGAAGGCTTATAGCACAAAGAGATGCTGTCAAAGTGCCAGGGGTAAGCAGGAGTTGTGAAGGAGGGCTGGTTTACAATGCTGCATGTTTTCCTGCAATCCTGCTGATTTTAAAGCTGTGTCAGAGCCTGTCCTTTGTAACCTGCCATCAGCTTCTCCAGAACTGGTGACTGCCTGTGAAAGCCCCCACCCTCAGTGTTTTCCAGCTGGCCCTGAGCAGCCTAGTCCTGCAGTTCTTGGGCTCCCTTTATGTATCTTCCTGGCTGCAGATGCCTCAGTAGGCACACCTCTTTCCAGTTTGCCCCACAGCTCTGGCCAGAGCCAGGCAGTCTTCATAGTAAATAGCATTGTGGTTTAGCATTCATGAATTTTCAGAGCTTATAGATTAAAATCTTGGAAACAAAGAGCTTGAAAAGAAAACAAAGCTTAGCAGCAGGATTCCTTCTGAGCCACTTCAAAATCCCTAACCTGTATTTCAGCTCTGACATCCAAAACCCCAGGTTTCAGAGAGCTGTCCTGCCTTGTAGGGGATTCCTGGCCTCTGGATGCTTCTTTCAGAAATTAATGCCCCTATGGAAGCCCCGGGATTTGCGCTGGATCTACTGCAAAGGTGCTGATGGAGCTTGCTGGGGAAAGATCTCTTGGATGCTTCGGAGTTAGCCCCCTTCTTCAGTTCATATCTGGTCTGCCTGGGGCTGCTGGGTCAAATGTGACTCTCTGCTTCATGAGTGGCCCTGCTGCATATGAATCAATTCCTTTCCTTACTTGAAAGCACCCTAAATATGATGCACTATGTCTCAGGCAACTCCTACCTGGGCTGAACTGTTTCATTTACTTTCTCCTTTCACTTTTGGGGGTGAGGGGAGGGGAGAGTGTGCAATATGACAGACTCCAAAAACATTTGCTGTATATTGTTATGGTCATGATGTCCTTTGACCTCTACTGCATTACCGGCTTCCTCTAGGGACCAAACGTGTGCTTCAGACTATCTTGTTTGAGTGGAGAGCAGACTTAGTCATCTAATGTCAGAACAGAGGCCACAAGCATGGAAAAAGGCTTGCTACAGTCAAGAGGCAAACTGTGGGAGCAGAGAACTTTTCATTACCAAGATTTAGCACCCTATTTCCCTGCATATGCAAAAATCCCCATACTGAAATCAGCATTTCAGTCAGTCTGTTGACCCTTCTGCCTGCTGAGAAACGGAGAGTACTTTGGAATTAAGCCATAAAACTCTGCGAGGAATTCTGGCCATGTCTCATGGTCACCATTCCCAAATTTGTGCTATTGATTCTAGTGTCTATTTCTTCTTATATTGGTGTGACTTTGCCAATGCTGGTTTGACTTTCTTTTTTTCCTAAATCAGCAAATGGATCTTGTATTCAGAAAAACTGAACAGAGGGGTAGCTCAGACTGTCAAACACAAATCAACCATGCCTCCCCTCAGTTCGTGCTTTTCCTAGAAGGATTTGCTTGCTACAGGAAATTTCTCAGTCACAGTTATACTCTAACCTCAATATCAGACCACTGTGACTCTGTCCCTCTACCTACCTGCAGTATCCCTCAGCAGATCCCTCTGTGGCTGGCCATCAGCCTGAAGAAAACCTCCCTGATGGATTCTGGGGAGACCTGGTAGCAGCCCTAGTACGTAAAGGGGGTCTACAGAAAAGAGAAGAGGGACTTTCTACAAGGCATGCAGTGATAGGGAAAAGGAAACAGCTTTCAATGGAAAGAGGAAAGATTGAGATTAGACATTAGGGAGGAATTCTTCCCTGTGAGGGTGGTGAGGCACTGGCACAGGTTGCCCAGAGACATTGTGGCTGCCTCATCCCTGGCAGTGTTCAAGGCCAGATTGAATGGGACTTGGAACAACCTGGTCTAGTGGAAGGTGTCCCTGCCTTTGGCAGAGAGGTTGGAACTGGATAAGCTTT
Source organism: Neopsephotus bourkii (assembly GCF_033783945.1). NCBI lineage: Eukaryota > Metazoa > Chordata > Aves > Psittaciformes > Psittacidae > Neopsephotus > Neopsephotus bourkii. The sequence continues at coordinate 1,596,131 of NW_026901541.1, forward strand.
AAGGTCCCTTTCAGCCCAAACCATTCTATGGTTCCATGAATTCTGCCTTCTGGCTGATGGCTGCAGCCATTCACCCCTGGATGACGGCGCAGACCTCTCCCCTTCCAGCCTCTCGAAGGTGCAGTGCTGATGCTCTGCCGTGGCTCTGGGTACACTGAAACGGTTCCTGTCCCGTGGCCGCCCACCGGGGCAGGTCGGGGCCGCTGCCTTGCCAGGACGAGGGCAGCCTGTGTCCTCTGCCCGCCCGCTCGCCCGCTGGCACAGCCGGCTCTCCCGGGGGCCCCGCCTGCAGCACCATGGAGAGAGGAGAGGCCCGCAGCCCGCGGGACGGGACGGGACGGGGAGCGGGCAGTGGACAGGGAGGGGACAGGGAGCAGGCAGTAGATGGGGAGAGGGCAGGGAGCAATAGGCAGGGCATGGGGATACAGAGGGCAGCAGGCAGCAGGAGTGAATTCTGTAGTCCCAGCCCTCACTCTGCCTGCCTCCATGTAACTCCACTTGGGTAGAGCAGTGGCGTTGCCCACTGGCGGATATAGCGCTAAGTTCCCTCCTCATAGGCTCAGGTGAAGCCTGGCATTTGCTGCCACACAGGTATCTGGCTCGTTGTTGACTGGCAGCAGTCAAATTGATAGTGTGTTTTTCCTGGCAGCAATCTTTCTCTAGTGAGGGAAACTCTCATGTCAGTCCCTTCCTGCTCTGGGTTGGGCTCTCTGGGAAAGTTGCCAGTGTCACCCCGAAGCACGTCTGGAATTGCTCTCCACACCCCAATGAACTCAAACAGTGCTTGCCAATTAATGGCTGTTCTGGGTACAGGTGCTACAGTAGTAGTTGTCTTGTTTCAGCTTCCTTCCACCCCTTAGCTGCATTACAGTGGCTGCTTCATGAAATGGCAGCTCTGCATTTGTCTGCTGATGTGACCCAAAACAGCTGGGCATTGCCCTTTCCACACTGGCCTCATTAGGATAGTGCTACTTGCTTCACTTGGTTCCATCAAAACAGGTATTAGCAAGAGTAAGAGATGCCAGCAGAAGATTTGAGGCTCAAATAAGCAAAGGTTTAGAGAAGCACGTTTATTCTACTTTCTGGTACACCTCCCTGAATGCATGGCATGGAAAACCAGGGAGTGCAGAGGAGTCATGAAACAGCGTCATAGGCCTGGCATGCAAAGTGCTGAAGAAATTGAAGAAACCTGGTATCTGCCCTAACAGACTAGGGAGGTGTCATAGGGAAGGGATGTGGGCACAATTCAGTTTGGTAGATACACTTCTGTATTTTATGTGAATGAAACGGCTCTCTGCAGCATCACCAAAAGCAAAATACCTAAATAGGGTGTCTAAGCAGTGCCAGACAACTAAAAGCTAGTTCTTGTAAAATCTGGAATTGTTAGAATTCAAGACGATAAACATGAGCGGAATGAGAAAGAGGCAACCACTGCCTGCGGGGCACTGAGGACTCAGCAGGAGACAGGGTGGGTGGAAACTCTGCTATAAAAAGTCAGTATCTTTCTGGAGTCTATGACAGCTCTGACTCCAGTGGAGTAAGGAGCTTCAGTTCCCAGGCTTGCTCTTTGAAGGGTCTTTGTGGGTCTTTCTTAATGATAAGGGGTTAACCAGAGGTTAATGGTTTTGTTAAACAATATCGTGTCTCCAGTTTGAATTTCTGGCTAATGCCATGTGACATGTGTGCAATGGGCCCTTGGTTTTGATCATGCAATTTCCATAAGTATATCTGGTGCACTGATAATCGTAACCAAGTTAACTGAAGAGACAAAGTTCCCAGATAATATTTAGCTTCAAGCTTGCCATATTTGCATCAGATCTGATGAATGACTTTGCTGCATACTTCTCCCAGAGCAGATGATTTAATAAAAGATACTGCTTCTTCCCACAAGCATTGCCTTAAATGACTGCAGTTACAACACTATTACTATTGGTGCTACAGTAAATGAGCCGTACTCCTCCATGATCTTTCACCTGAATGTTTCAGTCACTGCAGCTGTACATGTGAAGGTACGTGTACATTTGGCAACTGCTCAGATCTTTTGGACACTGCTAGCAGTGTGGCTGTGCTAACCCAGATGTCCAGAAACATGAACCCCTCAAGATCTGTAGGTGGGCTGGGCTGCAGAGCCTGAGATCTTACTGTCTTGACTATGCTCCCATCTGCACAACCAGTCCTTCCGCTGAAAGTCGGTTCTGGTAAATAGCTGCATACTGCCTATGACTGCAGGGTTATCCTGCTCAAAGAAAGACCTCTGGAGTACATTTTTTGTTTACTCTGATTTGAACAGGGGAAAAAAATATACCTTTAAACTTCCTGTAGCTTATGTAAAAGCCTCTCTTGCAAAATCCTCCCAAAAGTGCAACTGAAACTTTAATAATCAAATGAATGTGCTTTGGAATAGAAGTGACTCACGTTATTTACTGCTAATGCTTTCTGTGTGGTAAGCTGAAGATGGATAAGTAGGAATAGAGTGAGGAGCTTGTGTAACAGACTTATCTTTGGCTGTAGGACGAATTGCCAATAGGTTCCATGAAATCATAAAAATGCAAAAGAGAAAGTTATATTGCCAGCCCACCCTGACATCACTATGCCAGCAATGATGATATATTGAGACGTGGAGGACAGAGATGGGAGTTTCTTACTTGTTTAATCTGAATGTTTTATTGTTTTACAATGTAGGACAGAGTGAGAGTGCAGATCTCTTTCCCTGTTGAACTCTTGTTTCCACTGGATTACCAGGAGTTTATGTTTAGCAGGTTTTCCAAACAAAATACCTCTTAGTGTTTATGCTACATGTAACATTACCCTTGGCTGGTGCGTGCACTGGCAGGTTAAAATTAGATTTCCTAAATGTCAGTGCAGCAGCTTGTTACTCTCTTATCTTAATAAAAGTGTGCTACTTTAATTTGTTGTTTCTTGTCGATGTTACCTTAACAGCAAGTAACAAAAATCTGACTCAAAAGCTTAAGTATGTATTTAAATGATATAAAATGATAGTAACTATACAAAGTGGCAAATGGATTACGGATTACATTATTACATTACAGAACTCATTATTCTGAAAGCAGCTTTTGTAGTACCAGTAATAACAATAATGGTAATTTCTAGTTAATGAAGTACATAACACTGTTTTAAGCAAATTTTATCATATGTGCCTAAGAGGAAGTGTTAATTTTTTTCTTTACATTTCAATGGAAATAATGCATAAAGGGTTATTTGCAAAGACACAATATTTCGTTTTAAAGCATATGTGTTAATTTCTATGACTTTTAAGTTATTTTTGATGAACAACATTCTTAAAAGAAATAAAACTATTCATATCCATTCATACCTCTCACATGTGATTTGTGATGGTTTGGAGCAGGGCATGATAAAATGTGTACTAAAATGATGCTGAGTTTTATATCAAAATCCTCTGCAGATGTAGGAGTCAATCTGTATGTCCTACCACACAACTGATGTAGCAGGGGTGTGAGAGGCAAGAAAAGGTATGGATTGGTAACATCCCCATGTTTCCAGGTTTCCTCGTGTGTGTGTGTGTGTGGGATGTATATGTAATATGGCAATAACCATAAAACAGTACATATTATATCTCAGTCAGCCACTGGCTATTAATGTCTTAGAATTGTGCTTCTTTTTTGTCTCACAAAAGCTTCGGAAGACTGGCTCTGTCTAGCCAGGATTTCCCTTCTGGTTTCCTAAAATACTAGTGTCTTAATCCGTTTTTTCTTACTCTAGCCTGACTCCATCTTGCTTGTGTGCTGCCCATATCCAGGAGGGAGCAGTCCCCCTGCCCTTGTCCTTGTGAGTACCTATGCAGTTTCACTGAAAACAATTATCTTGCCTACTGTCTTGATGCTTAACAGCAAATAGAAAGAAACCCCTTTCCATTTGCTGCTTTACACACAGAACAAAACAGAAAACACATTGCATAGTAAACTTTTAGTCAGTCCCTGTTGCTGAGAAAACCTGTCCCTGAGATAAGGCAAGAAGACCCTGTTTGTTTTTACGCTCTGATAGATGGCTTTCAAATCCAATGCTTTCCATTAAAATGGACATTCTGAAACAGCACACCTTTGATCTTTAAAGTTAAATTATTAGCCTGTGATACAGCAAGCATATGCATGTGCACTTAATTCCCAGAACAGGAATATTTGCATGGTATTTGTGGACATGGCTTCTTGCTATCTAATTTCCTTAGATACTAAAAAGAGTGCTGATAGCTGTCACAGAACTTGCTATCTTTCCTCCTCTCCTCATCCAGCAAAGAGGATGCTTACTTTTTGTGTGGAAATTAGAGCTGTAAAACAGTTTAGTCCTCTGCTAACGGTAGTTTGTTTCTAATAATGTATTTACTGAAACTTTGTCTGGTATACTTATATTACTAACCATATAGTTCTGCTTACTGTCTTTCTTGGAACACATATCATTCCTGTAAAGCTTTATCTGGTATTCTACCTACAATATCCTTTACTTTTACTCACCACAATGCTTTAGTCATAATCTCTTGCACAAGCCAAAATAATCTTTTTCTCCTCAGGCTCACATCTTGCAATACACACAGCTTTCCATATGATACAGTTAAATTACACTTACTTACCTTCTACTTTGAAGATAGTAAGGTGAGGTCTGCAGTGAAAAGCACCCAGTGCATTGCCGGCACAGTTCATCCAGAGACCCTGGAAAACCCAAGTTGCAGTGATAACAGATGATGCTCGACTAGTGACTTTCCACTCATTCGATGCAGTAGCAGCAATAGCAGCTCCTAGCCCACAGAAACAAAATATGAAAGCTATAATCTGTATTCCTAGCATGTTTCTCTGTAGCCCAGGGACTTAGTAATGCCACTGTGTAGGGAGAAAAGTACTTCAGTCATGTGAGTAAGCAAAAAGGCATAACATAAGCAAATTACACTTGAAGAAGTTCAGTAACACTTGCTATGGAAAGTTAATGTGCCTGAAAGAAATTGTCATGCTTGAGTGACTCAAGAAAGGCCCTAGGTGTTATAATGTCGAGGAAGAAAGGCAAGGTACAACTTTATGGGGGCTAATTACCAATACTTACTTACTAATTTCTAATTGTAGAAATTAATTAAAGTGTTTCCATATTTTTTCAATTAAGGTATTCCAGTTAATGCTTAATTTTTAGTTAATTGGAAACTTACAACCATTGCGTCTAGCAAAATAAGTTCAGAGTCCAAACTACAGCACTATTTAACAGATTACCATAACATTTTTGAAGGATCGCACAACACTTGAGTATTTTTAGAAGCCTGTGAAATTAATTCAGCCATAAGCAACCAACATTCAAGCAGCTCTAAAACAGTAGTATCTTGAAGGCAGCATCTGTGGATGTATTTGTAGTGTAGCAAACCTAGGGCTTCAACAGAACAGCAAGTGGTCCCTGAGCTGTGACGCAGCTGCAGTAGTCAGCAGAATGAACCTCGTGTAGCCCCCACTGAGAATTCTCTGGTCAGTATAGAAAATTTACTGCTTCTTATGGAACATTTGCTCTGCATGATGAACATAGTGCAGAAACATCTGTCCCACCACCGACTGAGCTCCTGCAATCACGCCATGAAAAATCCTCAAATAATATAACTGATTTAATAAAACATCACCTTTAAAGTAGCAGGCACTGACAGCACCACACTGAAACTGCTATTCTACTTCCAGGTCCTGAATATACTGTCATTACTGGTGTGGCACCTACACATGGTTTTGCATTTACTGCATACAGTTCTGGTATCCCTAGCATAAAGACATGGAACTGTTGGAGGAAGTCCATGAAGATGATCAGGGGGCTGGAGCACCTCCCATGTGAAGTGAGCTAAGAAAGTTGAGGCTGTTCAGTCTGGAGAAGAGCAGGCTGCTATGAGGTGGAAACCTCATAGCAGCCTTCCAGTATGGGAAGGGGGCCTGTAATGGTGCCGGAGAGGGACTCTTCCTCAGGGACTGTAGTGATGGGACAAGGGGGAATGATTTCAAACTTAAACAGGATTGGTTATAAGGAAGAAGTTCTTTACTGTGAGGGTGGTGAGGCACTGGCACAGGTTGCCCAGAGAAGCTGTGGCTTCCCCATCCCAGGCAGTGTTCGAGGCCAGGCTGGATGGGTCTTGAACAACTTGGTGTAGTGGAAGGTGTCCCTGCCCATGGCAGGGAAGTTGGAACTGGATCATCTTAAGGTCCTCTCCAACCCAAACCCTTCTATGTTTTTTATTATTCTACATGTGTGGCCCTCATTGTTTTAAGATACCAGCTTCCAGCTTTATTCATGCCCCTCCTTATTCCCTGGTCCTTTTGTCCTGTTCTCTGAAAGAGAAGCATGTATCTCTTCTCTTTGGTGTTGCTGTATGCTGTGTGGTGACATGAGATCACCCTGGCTATTGAGCACACACCATCACTTTTTACAATGAAAGTAGTCTATTTTTAATTCTGTTTGGGTGCCTCTAGCGTTGCTTCTCCGTGTTACAGCTGTGATAAATACCATGCTGAATTTGGCATCAGAGTTTTCCTGTAGACTTCCCAGACCTCAAGTAGGGGTAATCAAGGATGCTGAAGTATCGACATTCCATGTGAAGAGCAAAAGGAGTTTTACTGAGAGTGTCCAGTTGAACCATCACCTGATACTTCCATTTTAACCAGCCTTTGCCTCAGTGTTGAGAAGTAGGCCCCAGAAGCATGATTATACAGAACAGGTAATGACACTACAAGTAGGAATTTCTTTTCAGAGTAATTAGTAGGCTCACTTCCCACACGTCAAGGGCAAGTGGAAAGCCTTTTATTAACACGGACAGCTTGAGACACACAGGAAGTTGCTTTGCTATAGAGCAGCACTATAATATAGCAGGTTGTTTTAATGATGAGGACAATATTACACAGACAGGAAGCAATTTTTCCTGGAATGTCATTAGGTACCTTTTTTTTTTTAAACCATCCCACTGACAGGGGCATTGGCTTGGTGTTCAGAGAAGCTCAAAGTTTTACATTTAATGCTGAATTCAGGCCTTGTCCTGGACTTTCTCTGAGTGTTCTCACTGATCCGGACAAAAACTGTGGCTCATTTGGGCTGGAAAAGCAAAGATGACTGGATGCAAACACTGTCCCACCCCTCCCTGGTCTGCTTTCTGCTGTGCATAGCAGCATGCCTCATCAACATAGCCTGTGAGGAGCTACTGAGGCTCAGCAGGAGAGGGCTACCTGCTTGCTTCTTATTGACCTGGATCAAAGGCAGTGGTGCTTCCTCATTAAGACCTTGTTCTTTTAAACCTAGCATGCTAGGAAGGGGCTTCACATTTCTGGTTTTAGATAAACTGCAGTACAAACTCCTAAGTAATTTCCCCTTCTCACTCTTAGATGATCATATACAAAGGTTCCATCCAGTACACATTCACTCATTAGTGTCATGCTCCTGAGACAGTGAAAGTCACTTACTTTAGTGGAAAGTGCCTGTAGGCACCACTTGAACTGCAGACTACACTTTTACAGCTTAAGGAGGACTTAGTGGCCCCTTGGCCTTTACCCTGAGTTGCCTCTAGTGCATGACTTTGTGGAAATTCATGGTTACAAGCACTTCACCCTGTGTTGTTTCTAGGCAGTTAGTGTGTGAGTGATAACTAAATTAAACAGATACTTAAGTGATAAGAAAGAAGTAAGCAGTCCTGTTTACAACCCTCATTTCTTCTATAAACTGTCAGGAAGCAAGTTAATCAGTCATTTAAGAAGTTCAAGGAAAAGTTGAAAGTTAACCTGCTAATGGCGTTTTCCATTATACCAAAACTTCTTTTCTCTGTTACTGAACAGACAAAAGTTGGAAAACAGCTAGGTGCTTAAGAAGTGTTTAAACACAGAGCTGGAAAAGGGGAAAAAATGCTACAGGCCTTTGTCAAACCATTTTCCCAAAACTCCACAGATACACTAGCTAATTATTTGATGTATTGCAGAGTGTTTAATTCAATACTCTGTCAGTAACACGTCATATTCCTACTGATATTCTCCTTATAAATCAGTCCAGTGCCAGTTCTTAAACACAGCGACACCTTTGTGGCAGGGCAAGATTGTTTATATAGGTAAGCTGTGGCCTCCGGTTTGTGATTTCGACTTCAGCTTATGTTAATTGTAACCTACTAGCCGGAGGAGTTCCCAAGGCTGGTACGTTGGCTGATACAGATCTGACTGCTGACAGTATATGTTTTTCTCAGGAAGATATAGACTCTTAGCTAAACTGAGTTAGCTGTGGGAAGATTTATGGTAAAATTACAAGAAGAACTAAGTGCAAATCAATCCTGATGTTATCTGCATAAGAAACAGGAGAGCTCTGCAAAGGAGGTACCTAAGGTAACAGGGAGAAAGTGTCCCAGATAAGTAAGTACCAATGCCAAAGATATCCCTCCGCAGAGTGGGTGGACAATGCAAACTGATCCTGAGTACTGTGGAGGAAGTTATGAGAGGCCTAAACAAACATGAAGAAGTTGGACAAGCTGCAAAACTAGGAGTTAAATAGACTGAATGTGTAATTCATGACTTCTGGAGAAGCTGAAGAAGTAAAAGCATTGTGCAAAGCGGTGAAGGAATCAAAAAGCCTGGAGATATCACTACTCAAGACATGGCAAAGGCTAAGCTGTATGGCAATATAGCTGGGCCAATAACACAAACACAAAAAGGGTTCCTGAGAACTAGCAGCAAAGTATGAAATGGTGTTGCAAGCAGAATTCCATTTCAGTGCCAATTCCTGCTGACTCTTCCAGATGCGTGCACTGCCTGGGTAAACTGACGAAGGCTGAAAAGGCACCTCCTAAAGAAGAATTTGAAATTTCAAGGAGCAGTGAAATTCCTGGAAATGGAAATCTTTAGGGAAAAAGACAATTGCACATTTTGCTATAGCAAAAGGACAATATCAGATTATGATGGCATGAAGTTGGGGCTATTCAGCCTGGAGAAGGCTGTGTGGAGACCTCATAGCAGCCTTCCAGTATCTGAAGGGGGCATATAGGGATGCTGGGGATGTACTCTTCATTAGGGACTGTAGTGGTAGGACAAGGGGTAATGGGTTAAAACTTAAACAGGGGAAGTTTAGATTGGATATAAGGAGGAAATTCTTTCCTGTTAGGGTGGTGAGGCACTGGAATGGGTTGCCCAGGGAGGTTGTGAATGCTCCATCCCTGGCAGTGTTCAAGGCCAGGTTGGACGAGGCCTTGGGTAATATGGTTTAGAGCGAGGTGTCCCTGCCCATGGCAGGGGGATTGGAACTTGGTGATCTTAAGGTCCTTTCCAACCCTAACTATTCTATGATTCTATGATTCTATGAAGTAGTTGTGGTTTGAGATATTTGCTGCTCACCTTGCTACTCATGAAGCGCTGGTTGACAGACGCAGAGAAGGTAATCTCGGAGTCTTACACTCATTCCAAATTTTTATTCAGGATGAAGTCACAATACAATAATATGATTAGTGTTACATACTGTAGTATAGTCCTATTATTAATAGCACAGTTATATTTTTGTAGGACAGAAAGAGAAACTTCATGTACTCATCACTAGAAGAACTGCTTTGAGAATTTATGGATACAGAGGGTAACCCAGTTCAGGATTTACACTAACTTTATACAAGCTAGGTATGTGTGTTTTTAAGAATATACGTGAATATCTATATTCATATATTAATGTATTTAATATCTATATAGATACAAGCTCTGCTTTATTACATTTTTAAGCATTTTATGTCAGTTGTTTTATGGGAAAACTACTTACTTGTGTATATTATATTCATGAGTACTTTCTGAATATTTACATAAGAATGGGGGGCAATATAGGACAACTGATTCCAATCAGTGTTCAGTGGGAGAATAAAAATACACATGATTAAACTTGCTTTTCTCATCATGTGAAAAAGAGATGGATTTTAAAATGCTATTTTTGGATGATCTGGCATTAAACAATTTAGTTTATGCTGTCGACAGTGGACACTAGCAAATGTACTTTGATTAAAGATGTCTGCTGTCATTAAGTTTATAGTTATTGTTGGCACACTCTGCCTAGACTCGCAATAAGCGGCAGAAAGTCAAAATGGTTTCATCTTCATAAAACCAGAAAATGCAACACTGAAATGCAGTGCGGTTTAAATGGTAGGACGAGTCATAAGTCTGATCAGTGTTGAAAGCCGTGGTCATTGTGCTTTGCTGTGAACTTCTGAATGGACATTGATGAAGTGATGGGCTCAATGAAGATGTGTTTTTACAGAGTGAACTATTCAAACCCAGGCACTATTGGAACTAGCCTGTGCTACAGGAAACCAATAGATTACTGGAAGCAGTAGTATTAGACATGAACAAGCACCAAGGGGCTGTGGACCAAAGAGTTCAATGCTTTGAAAGACGACAGATACAAAGTCAAATGATTGCAATACAGATGAAGAAAGAATGAAGCTGGGAAAAAGGGTAATAACAGAAATATGGTGATGTAAGTGCTACAGACACACATAAACACTGAAGAAAAACACAATGATGAAAAAAAGTATGAGGCTGACATCCAAGTGAACTCAACCTCGAGAAAAGCTGTGTAAGGGCTCTGAGTGCATCCTCCTCTCCTGGAGGCTTGACTGCCGGGGCTTGGGGTCAGCTTACAAACAGTGCAGCCGAGGGCAGCCCCTTTATGCTGGAGATGTGGGGAGGCCCCCAGCCTCCCTCACAATGCTGCAGGGAAGCCATGGCAAGTGTTCCCCTCTGCCCTGTGGGATCTGCTTTTAAGGTGAGGCTCCAGATCTTTGCCCTTGCTGGAAGCTATGAGCTGCTGATCCTGTGCTGGCCCCTGTCCCTGACCTGCCAAATTGACTTCCCAGTTTGACCTTGGACATGCCTCATTGCTAGGGGCCTTTGTGGCTACCACTGGGCTGCGTCTTACCCTGATTGCTGTCACTATGGACTGCTGCTTCCCTGCCTGCCGTGCTCCCTGGCTGGCGTGGTGGGGCAGGTCCTGCCTCCACTCTGGGGAGGCCCCTCTGCCCCACAGTGCCACTCTCAACACAGCCTCGAGCCCTCAGTAACCTCTGGCTTGGCCTCTGGTACTGACCATCTCAGTGGCACCTGAAGCCCTCTACCCACTACTGAAGCTCCTTGGGGGCAACCCCAACTCCCCCATGCTCCCAAGCTCTTCAGGGATTGCCTGACCTGCCCTGGACCCTACAGTGACTCTCCAGAAACATCTGCCTGGACGCACTCCACCCGAGCCAGGGAGCTGCATGGATCATGGAAATAGCTCCATGGGGACTCCTGACCCAGCCTGAGACCCATCAGACCAGGTGCCTCCAGCTCCTGGCTGGGGGGTGGGGTGAGAAGCTGTAACCCAAGTATCTGGGCATTAATGGCAGAAACCATGGTAGAACTGAGGAATCAGAAATCCTGCCTGCCTGTGTCTGATGATGTCTCTGTCATTGTCTGATTATGTGTCTGTCATTGTCTGATTATATATCTGTCATTGTCTAATTGTGTTAGTAGTTCTGAATAAATGTGTCTAAAAGTACATGCAAATAACCCTTCCTGAGTACTGTGCTGTGTTGTTGAGTAGGAACACCGAAAAAAAGCTTAACATGAAGAATATACCTGAAATAACACTGTATATTTTGATGATAAGGTCCAACTATGCCAAAATAATCAAAATTGCATAAAATATTTTGACATACAGTAACAATGTTATGAAAATTAATAATGAGAATGAGCTATACTGTGTTCTGCAGACCAGAAAAGTGCTCTGTTCCTTCACAATATTCCACCTGATAATACAGATCTTTAACATTGCAACACATATTCAGATTGCAAAATTCTCTCTACGTATCTTTAGCCTATCTATCTCACGAGTAGGGTGGCAAACACATCTCTTTGCCTTTACTAGCCTGCCATGGTACCAGCCCTCTAGGGCACTCTCACTTCACATGGGATTTAGGCAAGAAGGAAAAAATGCGTTGCTGCCTTCCTGTACCAATTCAACTCACCACCTCCTTCAAGAGGGTGCCTCCACCCGGCCCACTTCCCATTCTGATGTGGTAGGGAAGCACCCCCTACTCTGAGTTGCTGGACACCTGCCAGTGTGCAGCTCTGATTTACTATGCTGCTAATCATCCTTTCGCTAAAGGCAGTAGAAATGTATCTGCTCATGAGCACACATATGTACCCCTTTTGTCTTAAATATCTGAGACACTGAACATGATTGCAAGTTCCTGAGAGCAATGACAACCTCTCCTGCTCACCTAAGCCCTTAATACCACCTTGTCTACTTCACAAAACACAGAACCATGGCTGCACATCCAGGCATCAATTCCTGTGACCTGCCATATGATCCTGAAAATAGAATTTGGTAGAGTTAGAACTTTTATGTCACTGAGAAATCATCTTCAATAAGGCTGCTGACACATTTGCTTGTCACCACTGACATCCCAAATCTATGACATGTTAGACACACCATTACTGCAACCAAGGTCTAATACCAGGATTTGGATGTGTTCTTGCAAATCCTTTGAATTGCTTTTTGGAGCAGCCCAAAGAGCTCCATTCTTGCTCCAGCTGTGTTTGCCTTGAATCATTAGAGCAAGAAAGGACTCTGGGGGTTATATATTCTACTTTTCCTTCTTGAATCTTAAGGGTACTGCTTACCCTGCCAGAAAGCCCAAACCCAGTGTTTCATACCACACATACAGATTAGTTTTCACGTCTGGCTGGTCTCCAGTCTTCCCTTCAGAGGGAAGCTTGTTGCAACATTCAAGAAATCCTCCATCTCTTCAGGCAGCAAGTTTTCAGGCAGCAGTGCATTAGACAGAGTGATGACTGAGAGCAGATGACACTGCCCAGAGCCCAAGTTTGTAAATCTGAAGAAAGCCATATGGTTCTGACAGCATTTCGGAACGTCTCAGCCCACTGAACCAATGCCATCAAGCTTGCAGGTGATGGCATAGATCTGTCTCATATCTCCAGATGGACCAGGGGAAGAGCACATATGAGGAGCTGAAGGTGTGGGACAGCTTTCTGCTTTCTAGTTTGTTCCTAGCTTACCACCCAACTGGACTTAGGCCCAGCAGCTACAGCCCTTTTCTTAAGTCAAGCCTTGCTGGTAATTAAAAGCATACCCAGGCAGCCCATCACTCTCACAGGGTGCGTGATGTGACTCAACACCTGATTGAGAACTGCTAACAGCATTCATGTGTTCTAAAATCATCAGGACCTGGTAGAGCATGATCACAGCCTTCCACGAGCTAAGCCCAGCTTCACCTGTCTTGTAAAAGCCAGTACTGAGAGTAGCCGGGAAGCTGTTCAGTGGGATCTGAGCCCTTCCCAGCTCTCTGTCGCAGCAGGGCAACCACTCAAAAGGAGGGTCATGTCCCAGCAACATTTGTATGTTTGCCTGGGAAGTTCTCAGACTGAAAAGCCAAGCTCCAGAATACTTCAGGACAAGAATCAATGTAATTACTCCTGCAGTTTCATGACAGACATGGTGATGTCTGAGGAAAACTTCTATGTCTTACAGCAGTGTGGGGTCTGAAGGCTAGGAGACTAAGAACTGATACGTTGTTCAGAGGCTGAGCTTTCACAGGAATGGACGCTTTGTACTCCCAGGTGAAGCTGGCTTCTCAGGGGTTTCAGGACCAGAGCGCAAGTGAGAAAAGCTGTGCCTTCTCCCATCTGGTCCTTGGTCCTGGGCTGAGGGCATTCTCCTTTTCCTCTTCCTCCCCTCTCCCCACCTTCTCCCTGTGAAACACAAGCTGATGGCAGAGCAAGAAACAGAGTGGAAAAAGAAAGGAAAATAAAAGGAGGCGAGGAAATGAGGATAGGGTAAAGGAGTGCTCCGCAATCAGCCACAGTCACTGACTAGTGTTGATCCATTCGTGAATATGGATGTGTATTGGTATGCTCAGGGGGACGATGTCTAGGGCTGAAGCCCACGCTTAACACATAGTGGGAAAAACAACTTCTCTGTGATGTTCTAAAAAAGCCTATTGCCTGCATTTATTATTCCTGGGCATCCTAAATCAAACCTTGATCTTCACCTTGGAAGACTGAGCTGATTGGTGCTACAGTTTCGAGTCTGATGGAGCAGAATCATGGGGAAGAGCTTTGAAAACACTCATGTCTGACTCAACATCATCTCATCTCAGTCATCTTTCCTCTTGCATGCATATATTGTCTTTTTTGTCTTTCTTTAATGTTGAGATTTTTACTCACAGCCAAGAGATGTTCAATCTGGAAGCTTTTTCATTTTTGAGGGAGGACCCTAAATGAGTGTCCAAAAGAGACTGTGTGTAGATGTAAGGCAAAATAAGACTATTCACGTGACTTTAGTGAACATAGAACAAAAAATACTTCTTTATTTGGGCTGGCAACTACAATCTTTCTGCAAGCTCTGTATCTACTTGGCATTGGCAAACTTGTTTGCTTTTTGGAATTGGCCAAATTCCAGAAAGCAAATGGTTCTGAGATTTGGAAGAGACTAAGCAAAAACCCCTTCAGCAGCAGGTATTTTACAGCTCTGTAAGCAATGCCATGCCAAGGCCTCTACACATGTATTCCAAATGTTCCAGTGTTTCTCCCTATGCCTCTAAACAGATTCGTAGTGGCCTCAGAAAGCAGAGGACTTTGGTTTAGACAACTGTAATCAGATGTTAGTACAGTTTCTTGTTTCCTATCAGTGGCATGTACACTTCAGTAGTGGTGGAAAACACGCTCTTTGCAAAAAAATACTGTTTGATTTACCATTCTTTCCTGGTATTCTTTACTGTTCCAATGCAATACAATTCATCATGCTAATTCTTACGAGAAAACGCATTTCTTGACAGGTGCATACCGTTGCCTGACTCCTAATTCATGATTTATAATCTTCTTAAATCACTGGTCTATTTGGGATTTGATGGAATCAGGAGTTGTATGTTTACTGAGAAGGGCAATCACGAAAGAATAACTACCGCATTGCTGCTTCCTCGGCTCTGGAAATTTATAGCAACTCATTCAGAGAAGAGAAACAAAGTACATTTTAAAGTGTAAAATTCTTTGTCTGCCCATCACACTCAGCTGCATTAAGCTGCATGACACACATACTTCATAGATCTCCATCAAAAGTTCAGCTGCAAGAGCACAGCCTTATTTGGCTGTAGTGACAGTAATGTCAGTGTAACTGCCCTTGATGTTAACACCTTCCACAAAGTTGAAGTTACTCACCTGGTTTATTTTCGTTTCATATTTTCTATCCTCTTCAAGAGGTTGAATACTAATACTGGTTCTTGAACATAGGCAGACAGGTCACATTTTGAAAGCTGTGTTTACAAAATGCATGTCTTATCTTCTTGAAATGAAAGCATGGATTTTGCCATTGAGTACTTTCCTCTGATGAGCTAAGATAAGGATGTAACTACACATACAAACAATTACACAGAAATATTCATTCGAGAGGACATATACCACTCTAGAAAAAGAAAATTTGAAGGCAGTCTGTATCTCTAATATAATATGCATATCAGTAATGTGATAATTTTGCAAAAAATAAGGAATGAAATGTGGCTAAGCAAGAAACCATGTAGGTCAAAGTGCCTTAAAAGATTACCTTCCTGGGTAATGCTGGCAAAGACCACCTAACTCAATTTTGCAGAGGAACACAAATCTTGGAAATTGTATCTAAAAAGCAAGTAGCTCTGATAATTTGGAATGACTGTGATGGAATATAACTTTTGGGAATCCAAAAAGAATATAATGGTTTGTCAACAAATTCCTTTGTGGTTTCTGCTTGTTCTTGATTAGCCTCTTTTGCTCCCTATGTCTGTTCTTGTGTCAGCTCTCCCTGTTTCTTGACAAGTCCTTTACTTAGTGTTCATTCTGTAATGTAAAACCTTGGCAGACATAGATGGATGTAATCTCAAAATGTTAGCTACCTGAGCTGCTTTGCTCCTCCTTGTGCCCACAAACTTTCTAGACATATATTGAAAATGTGCATTTCCTGTTTCCTTAATAGCAGTAGAGCATATTAATTTTGACTGTCAGAGATTACAAGTTCTTCTCCAAATAGTAATTTAAACATCAGGAACTGCTGTAATTTTAAACTTGGTTTTGAAATGTGTGCTTTATGAAAGATCTGGTTCTGGGATAAAACTTAATTAAGTGGTCACAAGATGATTCAATTTAAGATAAAGGGGAAAATTAAGGTAGTTTTGCAACTAAGCTCCCTGATTTTGAAAGCACAATTGGTGATGATTTCATAGGACTTATCACTGAAATCAGCTGCATGAAGTTTAGGGACTTGAATGTAGAAGTTGTAACCTGGAGCTATACAAAAAAGAAGCTGAAACCTACTGGACGAATAGGAAAAAAGTGAGTACCAGAGACTATTTTAGCTTGGTAAACCACTTCTCTCTAGTACAGAACGCAGTGGGGCAACATGAGGAATGCCAAAAATTAAACTGACTCAAAGTTCACAGAGAACTTCAAAGTAAATGACAAAAGGTTTTGAGATGTACAATGTATCTGAGGACAAAGAAAGGAAAGTTTGATCAACTGTATGGAAATGTGATGCTGGTATGAACCCAAAAGGAAAGGTTGGGTCCAATAAGGTTTGTATACTAATCAACACCCAGTCAGGAGTGCCCATGCAGTTATTTGTTATGCATTGACTGAGGAAAGGTAAGTACTGTTAATGCAATTTGTAGCACCAGAAGGCTGTAGAGTTCAGGCATACGTGAGACTTAACAGAGAGCATGAAAGGGTATTCTAAAATGATGTTTGTCTTCTAGATTTAAGCATCCTATTTAGGGCTACAGAAAGTGTCCCAGTGAGGCCTGGATTGGTTTCTGTGCTTAGTACATACCTTACACTTTGGGATGTGGCTGACTGGCTCATGGCTTCCTTAGCTAAGATAGGGAAGAGGAATAAATGGAAAAAAACAACAGTCATTTCTGCAGAATTATTAATTAAAGCAGTCAGCAAAGATGTGACTGGAGTGACATCCCATTCCTCGACTTGTGTAAATCCAAACCTCCAGCTCCTCGGTAAATCCTGCAGACTCCATGACAAGTGAATTAGGGAGCAGGTGTGCTGGAGACACACTTCAGCCTCTGTCCTTGTCAGCCACACAGCTGCCAATGCAAGATTCATGATTTCAGAAAAGACATTAGACCTGACTTTGGGGTCTAACAGGTAAGCGATGTAGTCAGACAGGAAGACACCTAACATCATCTCATCTTTCAGTTCTTGTTATATCCAGTGAAACAGGATAAAAGGCTGAAACAATTTTGGTTTAAGGAGCCATCTAAACACAGGCCGATATAGAGAGTCTAAGCTTGTGTTATCTTTATTGCTCAAAATCAGTAAAGCAGAAAAGCTTCCATCTGGCTTGTTCACCCCTCATAACTGATACCAGCACTTAGTGGGGCACAAAGTCCTTCTGCAGTGCACAAAACTTTTTCAGAGTCTTCAGGGTGATATTAAAGCAAAAAATGACATAGCATCTTTATAATTTCCACATGAGTGAGGAAATCAATGCCTCTTGCCATATAGTGCAGAAGCAATCTGTGCAGGGTTCGCTTTGTGGATGCAGATTTGGGCTCTTTCTCCCATGGCAATGCTTCAGTGCTTTTGTATCCTTCAGTTTCCAAAAGGTGCCTGCAGTGTGACCACGCTTCTGGAACTGCTTCTTTCTACCAGGGCCTCGAGGGAGTCATTGTCACTAGGCCAGTCTCACAAATTAAAAATTCCTGCATCTCTAATGACTGGATCATCTGCAAAATCTTTTAATCTAATTTCCAAATGTTTCAAAGTAACAGGAGTCCCATTCTCTGCTGGAGAAAAGGAACAGCAGGTCTACCAGTTCCCCTGTTTCTTGAGTAGCAGCAGAGCTTTTACCTTCCTCAGGAGGCAGTTGTAAATCTGTTGATTACCTCAGGGTTCAGATGGAGCAAAGCCAACAGATTTGCTAAGATGTTTGAACTGACCTGTATTTGGAAACTCAGGCTTGGTGTTCATGTAGATGGTATCTACTTCAAAATCTCTTATGTTTTCCATGCAGTTTCAAACAGATGGAGTGTTTTAAATTGCAAGGCAGTAGTGTTACTCCTTATTTAAAATGCAAACAAAAAGCCTTTAAAAAGCCCAGTTCTTCTTTAAAACTCCATTGCAATGATTTTGCTGAAAAATCTCTAATGGATTCAGTTCAGGCATACTACAAATGTGCCACAGATTGGGCCTGTGGAGGATAACATAATAGTACTTAAGAAGTTTATTACGTCTCACAAAGTGTCCTGTAGTCACTCACAAGGTTATGTAGTAAGATCCTAATATTGCAAGAACAAACTGATTTTTTTCTTGCAATTATTTTGCAGTGATGTCAAGTGATGTCAAGCCTTAATGTGCAAGTATCATCAATAATCATTGCTCAGGTTTGCAAAGTCCACAAATCTAAATAACTTAGTTATGCAGATATTTAACATTACATCATCTAAATTAATGGAGGGCCCAGGCATCTACATACCCCTGCCAGTCTCAAGTCCAAAGGCTGATGTCCTATATTACAGCAATCCTGGGAAGGTCAAGGTCCTGTACAACCAAATGCAACAGGAAGAGTTAAGCTTATTATGAACATATTAATGTCACAAGCAATAGCAGATAAAACAGAAAACAAAATTATCTGGTTCATAAAGCAGAGCTAAGTGATGTCCTAATGCTCTCACCAGCTATTTGGTGTGTGGTAGCCACTGCCATTAGGCTGATGGCACTTTTAATGCAACAGCTACATCACATTCTTGGGTCTTGTATTTGTCTGGACATGGTCCCTCTTCACTTCTTTCATCAGCCAGTAGCAAGTGGCTTGGCATAGAAACCGCAGTAGGCACCAGAACTGTCCAATGTGGATACACAGAAACACATGGAAGAGAAAAGTCAAATGTTCCCCATACTTCATGGTCTTTGCTGTCTTCTCCCATTCACCTCTAACCACCCTTCATCTCAGAGTCCTCAAAGCATGGCTCTGCCCTCAGTTTCTCCAGAAACTGCAGCAGTAACACTTCAGAGAGACAAGATGGCACAAGATGACCCACTAAATAGCTGTCTTATTCCTACCTAGTTTCTGACTATACTGGACACTCAAGAAGGAAGCATCATTCAGGGTACTCTGTTACCTAGACAGCCTAAAATCATGTCCCCGGCACTGCTTGATTTACAAGTACAAAAGAGGTGTTAATCTGTCAAAGGCATACCCAGCAAAACAGCATTAGCAAACAAGGTTTTTGGTGTTGGCCGGATGTCCTGCGACTCTTCTGCAGAGATGGTCCCAGCAGTCTAGCCTGCTTGCTCTGGGGGAGGGAAAAACACTTCCCAGGACTCTTAGGGAGGCATGCAGGCTGCCAGAGTTGTCAATGTGGAAAGGCACCATCCCTGACAGAAAACTAACTTTGCTCTTCCATGTCTAAGAAAAGAAATCTTCCTGGGTTTGCCCTGGAAGCATACCAAAGTATGGTTTTGGCCTGCAACAAACTGCGAGCTCCTTCTGCAACGTGGGTGAAAAACAAACAGGCCTTGAGGCATACAGGGAGCTTACATATCTTGGTTTGTCCTTGGGGCTTTCTCATTAGATAGTTGTGTGTTGTTCTAACCACACTAGCTGGCTGAGTTGCCTTGGCTGAGCTGGCTGAAGGCAAAAGCCATAGGCAAAAGGCCCATTTAATTCAGGAGTCTACTGTGAAAGGTATAGCCAGGGAAGTTTCATCTGGTATCATGGAGTCTTTCAGACCCCTGGCAGCCAAGTTCTGCTATCCAGTGCCAAATTTCTGAGCTTTCTACAATGATCTGAGGGTGACAGTCCCTATGTTGCTGTGTCTTGAGAGACCTACAGGGAGCATGAGGTTGTCTTTCTCTGGGTGCAGGCTAGAAGGGTCTACATTTGCCCACGACCGTTATGAGGAGAATGAAAATATTCTATGAGCAATGGTAACTGGTTTCTGTTGGGTTGCAAATACATCTTGTTGCAGATAGGCCTTACTGCCCAAAGTACTCCATTCTCCTGGCTTTGCCTATGTCCCCCAAAAGGATGTGCTGTCTGCCATCCAGTGATCTGAGCTCTTCTGAATTTGGAGCACCCAAAGAGGCATACAGGCTTCCTGCCAAAAGCCAGGGATAGAGGGAAGCACATGGCTCACTGTAGGGGTGTAGGTGGGGAGGCAGAAAGGTCCTGCCCCACACCAGAATTTGGGCAGGCTGGGCTTACAGGAATGGGTTCAGGTCAGTGACTCTGGCAGGGTTGCCAGGTACACTTCAGGAAATCTTTTGGGACAATATGGAAAAGTTATTAGCCTGGGGACTGG
Organism: Neopsephotus bourkii; assembly: GCF_033783945.1. Taxonomy (NCBI): domain Eukaryota; kingdom Metazoa; phylum Chordata; class Aves; order Psittaciformes; family Psittacidae; genus Neopsephotus; species Neopsephotus bourkii. The sequence goes on from NW_026901541.1 coordinate 1,616,451, forward strand.
TGCTTGATTTTTACCTCCTGTTTTCCTATTAGACCTTGATGGATAAAGGCACAAGGTGATTGTGTAACATAGTCAGCCAGTGCACATGGTGCACATACATGGAGTGTGTGGCACAGGCACCATGTGGGAGAGGTGGGGAGCATGGTACACTTTTGGGCCCTGCCACTGCAATAGCTTTGCAGCATACACAGTGTTCTCTTAGGGAAAACTGCCTGTTTGAGTAGCTCTTCCTTTTTTAAAATGGTTGTTGCAGGTGTTATTGGTGTTGCTCATCTTTCACACTATGGTTAAAGCACTTGAGCAAGAAGTGTGCATTTAATGTGCATAGCAGGGATAAATGGCATCTTATTTCTTTGTAATTAAAAAAACCCACAAACAACTAAACACAAAAACCACTCACATTTAAATATCTAAAATTTAATTTTTTTATTTGTCTGCTGTGATATTTTATGCCAGATCAGTTTCTGGGCAGGAGAGGAGACCAACTGGAGGGAGGCAGTTGTGTGTAGCTGTTCAGGGAAGTGGATTCATCTATGTCTGTGTAAGAGTAAATGAAGTGCATGCTTTTGATCTCGATTGCATCCTCTGACTAATATGGAAATGTAATAATAAAAATCTGCTTATAATAAAAATGAAAAGGTTAATTATTCCAGTGCCTGTGCAGATGTTATTGATAATGCCTTTTGTGTGAAAGAACATGAACAAAACGGACCCTGGACTTTTAAAGAGACCAAAAAAAAAAAAAAAGGAAGAACACCAATAGTGTGCCAAGTTTTAAAAAGAGAAACCCTTAAGGGGAAGAAAAATAGGAAGATTGAGAGTGTAGAGTGAAAAAGCAAATATTAAAAACTATGAAGAAAATCTTGTCACTACCACATTCATTAGAAAAATTCTATCCTGAGTACCCTTTGTAAAATATCAAAGTTTTATACCCCAGCAACAAATAAGAAACATAAATGAAATCAGGAGGGTTGAATTACATTATATATTTCATCAGTTAAGTCTTGAGTTACTTGCATCCTCAGCCTATAAATGCACTGATTCTAGAAGACAAAAATGTCCTTTTATAGGAGCAGATGAGTAGAAATCTTTGAAACAGATACTGCCAAAATCCAGTAATAAATATAACATCCTTGATTTGAAAAGCCTACTTAGGGCAGCGATTCTCAGAAGGTTTCCTGTGAGAAGAGGCATGAGCCAGGCAAGAGCTAGGGGGCCCTGGAGCTGAGGGGCAGCACTGCTGAGTTACAGAACCAGCAGGAAAAGTCGGGGATGTCTGCCATGTGCTATCCAATTTTATTTCAGGAAAACCCCACATGCCACATGTACCACAAGATTCAGAAATGCTAGTTTGGAGTCAGTTTAAAAAGAAAACATGAACTTGTAGCCCTAGAGGAGCCAAGAAATGATGCCTGCTAGTCACAGAAAAGGGATGTTGATAAAAAGCCAAATAGTGATAAATTTAAATGTGGGCTCAGAGAAATGAAATGCAGCGAGAGATTGCTTCAGGCTTAATAAAATCTAAATTAAAAGTTTGGGGTCTAACAAATTTTTAACTTTTTCGAGGGGATAGATAGAGGAGGACTATCTGTATTGTTGAGTTAGTATGAAAGGAAACACAGGGAAGGGGGTATGCAGGGATCAAGGTACGCCAAAGAGAAAAATAATATATAATCATAATAAAAATAAATTATTTTCTGAACATTCCTTGGATCATAGCTTTCTCAAACCATGTTGCAAAATGTTCAGTGGTCTTTTATGGAAGACAAGTAACTCTGGCAAGACAATTTGTTACGGATTTATGAAACTGTGTCAATAAAAATCCAAATTGAAATTGCAAAAGCAAAGAAAAATATTTTTTTATGTTAAATAAAATGTTTTAGTAATTCTCTTTGAAATCACTTTTCAGTCTGGAATTTCTTTTAAGATCAAAAATGCAAAGTGCTCAGATTCACAGGCTGAATAAAAAGCTTTCTTCAACCTGAAATTAACCTTTTCTGTGAAATTGCCACCAAATAAGAATTAAAAAAGTATCATTCACATAGGTTCATCCATGCATCTAACCACCAAAAGAGCATCATTTTTCCACTTCCCTTACTGCTTTCACTCTCTATCTTCTGTCATTTATTATCATTTAATCATGCCACCATTCATCCAAGCAAGAGCTGAACTGTGCTTGTTGTCGCATGATTAGGTAGCAAAACCTTTAAATTAACTGTTTCACTAAAGAAACCTATTAGATTAAAGGCATAAATATAAAAGGGTTTAATCGAATATTTATCCAGTGCAGTCAACCAGGAAAAAAATGGTTGCCATGGCAGCCAAAATTTCCCTGTACAAGTGTCGGGAGCTGCGATAGTTCACTGGTCAAGCCACAAACTTGGGAGGCCCTGCTACTACAGACTTCCTCTTTGGAAGGAATGTTGGAATAGGTAGGAATGTAGCATAGGTATCTCTCTGCTTTCTTCTCTACTCGTTCAGCTGACACCAAACTTAAGTGTGTGCCGTCTTTTAAGTTGCAATCTGCTAAAGAACATGTACCTTTCTGCCTTCTGTATTGGTCCCTTGTCACCAGTACAAATTAGGTCCACCCTAAACATGCTTTGCAAATGATCTTAGCATCATGTCCCATTGGGGAGATAAGGATGTGCTCAGCCTAAGTGTTTTGCTTTATGACCTGTAATAGTTCTCAGCTTGAAGTAAAATGCTAAACATATGTACTGGCTATTGTAGGGCAGCATGAGCAGAAACTGAAATGCAGGCTTATATAGGCATTTATGGAATTAGGCCGTCATATCACCACTGCTTTGATGTGTGATTTTTCTCCTTGCGGCAAAGGCAACAAGAACTGTTTCTATGTTTCTTTTGTAATGATGACAAACCTTTACAGAAAAGTACATTATGTGAAATGTCAGCTAGCTCACATAAAAGTGACAACGTGTCACTTTATATGTGATCTGGACTCCCAGCTGCTTAAATCCTCCTGAATAAGAGTTGCAGAGATGCTTAGTGATGTATTTTGTATTTAGACTTACCTGAAGGCTTGTACAAAGAATGGGAACAGGCTTTGGAGCTCACTGGGAGCTTAGTAGGATGCTAGTTTTGTTTTCATTTCCAAAAGCCCTATTTACTCCTATTTACCTGTTTGAGTGCTCTCACTCTAATTTATATTTAGATATGTCCAACAAAACATCTGGGTGTACTGAATTACTCCTGCTGAACAGAAACTGTGCAGGAGGAAGTGGAGAGCACTTACCCAGTTCACTTAGTTACAAATGTTCCGATGCAGAAATTAATAATGCCACGCTTCTCTTATTCTGGGTGGGCCTTCTTCCTTCAAAGAATGACCTTTCTATAAGGGAATATAATTCTTACAAAATTACTAAAGGAAAATATTTTTTAAATTTTTGCAGGTTAAATGACTCATTCAAAAGGTCATTATTTAATGTGTAGAACAAAAGCTGGCAAGATTATTCTTATTCTTTTCCTGTGATAATGTAGCTTCTGGGAATGCTGCTCCTGAAGGAGGAGTACTATGCCAGTACTAGACAATTAAAGAATGAAAAGGATAGTCAATGCCCAGAGGAGCTCAGCATTAAACTATGAAGACAGTGATTTGTCCAATCCTCTTGTAAACTCTGCATTATAAAGATTACTTCTTAGGAAAATGACTGGTCACTAAGGTTTTTTACTCTCCATTTTCCTCTGTTGAGAGGGGCAAGAAGGAAGAGCCATGTAGGTGCCACGGTGGAGGGGGGATTCAAAAGATCTCATACACATTGCTAGCAGCATGGCAGGTTTATGGAAAACTAATTCAGTCAGAGGCTCCTGTTAGGTGTTGCCTGCACTTAGGAGGTGGGAAAATTTGGTCTTTCCTTTTAGTTACTGCCAGAGAGAGAGGTGGTGCTTTTGTGCAATCCTCTGATGGCTGGTCATCTCCTTTGAAGATGATCTGGAGAAGAAAGGCGCACACATGGTAGCACCAACTTTCTGTCAGGAGAGACGATCGCGTAGCATTTGGCTGCTGTGGAGTGTATTTTGAAGTGTATAAAATGCATTTAGTCACAGAAACTGAATTACAGCGATATAGCCTAAATCCATCCCCTGCACAGAGATATGTGCCCAAATCTACCCCACCTATTACTGCCTGGTCACAACCAAGGGAATTTGTAAGAGTTTCCTCTCTGTCAAATTGGTCTTGAATTTCAGTTGTTGTCAGGACCTGATGCATATTGGTGGCATCTATTTGACACTTCACCATCTGCTGGTCATTTTAGTACCTGACACAACCATCCTCCTTCCCTGTTCCACTTTCATGGTTAACCTCACCTCATGCTTGGTCTTCTACCCTTCTACCTCATTTTCCTTGCTTCTCCCTCTGGCACCAGTTTGGTCCCACATCCTTTGCAAGCCTTGGAGAATACTTGCCCCCTTCTTACATACAGCCTTTCTTCTGTTCTTATTCTCTGTGGTTCATCTAGCAGTCCTTACTACCACAACTGTTGTTCTTATGCTGACATTTCTAACTTCATGGTTTTCTCCTTGTGCTGTGCCTGGAACTACTGTTCCTCTTCTGAAAACATCCACAGCCTTTTTATGTCTTTCTGGTCTAGGTTGAAAGACCATCAGAATGAAGATAGAGGCAGAGGATTTGATCAGAGAAGTAAGAATTGTCTGGTAAGGATGAAGACACTGATAAAGATTGAGATTTAATGAATGCAAACACGGCCACAGGATTTCCAGGAACGCTTTGCAATTTAAAAGCAAAAGGAAAAGGTGCATATGTGAAAGTTTACATCTGGCCAGTTCAAGTCACAGCATGGGAGTGCTCCCAAATCTCTCACCAACACTAACCTTTTGCACATTAGCAAACGCAAGTACTCTTATCTCCCACAGAATAGGGCACTGTGAGTTAGTTTTGTGTGATGCATCTGAGAGCATGACATTCCCCTCTCTTTTTTACATTTACCCACGTGCCTGTTCTCTCAGGACTACACCCACTCTTGGACATGAAGTCCTTGGCCCACAGGAAGTACCATGAAGTACGGAATACAAAGTGCGCATCCCCAGGGTGACAGAGAGTACAGTAACATGTATCTGTGGTCGGTTCTCTACTTTGTCTTCCATAAACTATCGCTAAATTCAAGTTCCCAGTGCTTGCCTTCCAAGTGCACTGTTGCTTGCTCTCAGAGATCTAAATAAATGCCTAAATGACTCATGCAAACATCTTTCCACCACAGAGGAAATAGAATGTCCCTCTGTAAGAGCAAGCTATGTAGAAGACGAAGTTTTCCATCTTGGTTTGTCTGAGGCTGAGAAACAAATAGTCACAGCAAGGGAGCACTAAGGAAGACCTCACTGCCTTCTGCTCTAACCACAATATGTAATGCTTCAAGCTTTTTTTCTGTAACCTAAACACAGCTGTGGGCATATTAGCTTGAAGTTGCACTAAATCAAAACAGATTGTGAGCAAGAATAAACAACACTTGACATATTAGTCATGGTACTTAAGATGTTGCTAGAAGATACCCAGATTCAACAGTGATTAAGATGTTGTAAGAATATACACACAGAGAAACAGTGGGTATGTAAATATCCTTGGTGCCTGTGAGGGATTTGAATCATAGGTTGTAAATTAGGTTGGAATTAGGTTGGAAAAGACCCTTAAAATCATCGGGTCCAACTGTTAACCCAACACTGCCTATCCAACACTAAACCACGTCCCAGCTGCCACATCTAAACATCTTTTAAATCCCTCCAGGTATAGTGACTCCACCACTCCCCTGGGCAGCCTGTTCCAGTGCTTGGCAACCCTTTCAGGAAAGACATTTTTCCTAATATCCAATCTAAAACCTCCCCTGACACAACTTGAGGCCATTCCCTCTTGTCCTGTCACTTGCTACCTAGGGAAAAAGAGACTGACACTGACCTCAGTACAACCTAGTTGTAGAGAGCTGTAGAGAGCAAGAAGGTCTTCCCTCATCCTCCTTTTCTCCAGACTAAACAATCTGTGGTACTTAATTTTGCTTAAATTTACCATTTTAATGTAAACCAAATAAATTAGCACAAATATAATACAATAATTACATTACAAATATTATAAAACTCTGGCTCATAAAATGCATCCCATTTAGAAAAATCTATACTCTTATGGAGTCCACCCTTGCTTGAAATACCCCAGACACATGTTAGGCAGCCAAGAAAGAATTGAGAAGAGCCTTACAAGAGTTGTGTGCTTAGGTGAGGAGGATACGAAGATATCCTGCAGGCCAAGGATATGTGGACTCCAAAAATTGTTTTTTGGGAGCTCTGCATTGGCAGGTGGTCTGCTGAGAGCTGTGCCCAGTAGTGTCAGAGAAAGTTCTCTTTCTTCTTTTTCTGATGCCCCAGAAAAGTGGGAATTCTGCGTGACCCAGACAAAAGGTCAGGCTGTGGACGTACACATGCTAGACCCTGGTGAGGCAGCTGAGAACTAAGGAAGACCTAGTGGTAATAGTGTTGACAGACTGCACTGGCCAAGGCTGAGAGCAACTACGTTTGCAGTCATTTGACCTTGTTTGTGTTCTGATTTGACTGTCCATACTTCACAGCAAGTGCCTCATACACAGGTCACAAAATATGTGACATACTTTGAAGATGGCTCTGCTGGTCTTAGCTTATTTCTTTTAGAACAGAACTGCATTACCCATTTTCATGGGTCTCTAGCTTTCCAGTAAAGTATTGAAAACTGGGTAAAGCATCCTCTTCTTTCTCAGCATAAAAATGAAGAATAATTATGATTTTTTTAATTGTCATTTTTAATTACTATTATCTTCCTGCATGCAGCATCTTGCTAGAATGCTGGGTCTCTGTCTGTGCCTTCTGTTATTTAAAGCTAACTGTATATGTACATGCAGTGGTACTTGACTTTGCATTGAGGTTCTTATTAAAGATAGAAATCAAGTTTTCAGAGTGCAGTGTGAGTGTGTTTCTTTTGCTATTAAAATTTATGAGAGTGCTTAATTTTGGGACCTCTAAATATTACTGCACCTGTCAGTATTCTAGCTATTTTCCATCTTCATCCAGGATGCTGGATGACATTAGGCTTTTGCTTAGGCCATTGCTGGCAGCAAATACTACCCAGGCATCTCAGAAAAAAGTGGAAAAAAAAAATATATTTTTTAGAGTCATTGTTACTGGAAGAAATTTGAAGATCTCTAGTCTATAGATCTGAAAGTGCATACATCTATAGATCTGAAGTTACCATCTGCAATTACTATTTTGAGGTTGGAAGTACTGTCTTATAACAAAATAAATTGTTTTAATTATGTCCCACCTCCCATCATAGTTGATATAACTATGGTATAACATAGGGCAAAAGCCACACTGTGCCACTCAATTTAAGCAAGCTTTTCTGTGGGTTTATGTTACAGAAAGAAAAAACCCTCAGATCTATGTAGTAACCTATGAATTTGTCTGTGTTGTCTTCTGTCCCCTGGCTGTTGCCAAAAATAACTTTCTTAAACATAAGTCTGGGAATGCCAGATGAAATACGATGAGGATCCAGATGACCTTGATGGTGACGTTTGGTTATGAAAAGTGACCTACATGCCTTTTCTTCTCAACCTTGTTGATTATTTGCATTATTACTAGAGGGAAAGGAATTCTTCTGGGAAGAAAGGCAGTTTTGTTTGAGCATTTGTACATTGTTTATTTTTCTGATTTTAGCATAGAAGCTGAGTGGCTTCAAGAACAACCGGAAACATCTGGGACATAACGGTGGACCTGCTGACTGTTTTGCTGTGTAACTTGTAAATGCCTGAGTGCTCATGATCTGCATTTTCCTTTCTTCTTTACTCCTCAGGAAAGGGAAACCTTCCATGGTTCCACTTCTGATGTCTCTCCTCTCCCTCTTGCCTATTCAGGTTGACACTAAACGAAACAGATCATGCAACAGAAACCATGTTGCGTAAATGAATGTGGAAAATGCAAGAGAATGCTGTAATCAAGAAAAGCTTTGAAAGAAGCACAGGTTTTACTAACTCAATTGGAAGAATGTTGTTTGTTTGTTCCTAGTCACTTTTGAAAACAGAGGTTTCTAACCAAAGCCACGTGAATTCTGCATTTTTCAGTGTTGTATGTCCTAAATGTTGCTGTAGAAAATTAAGACAAAATTTATACTCGGATTAAAAGGATCTTTTGATCCTCCAATCTGTACCTCAAGGGCACAGTATCACTGCAATCAGACCTACATGAATGGAAGTGGAAATCAACCATTCACCTCCAGGCTCTGAGAAGACATTTCAAAAAATAATTTCCCCTTTGTTGTGTGGAAGTTGTGACAAAACCCTGGCAATCTTGCCTAGTCAAATGAGTCCATGGGCACTGGCATTCACAGAAAACACAGATGTCAGGAGGTCAGTTAATCCACTTTCTACCCTTCGATTTAGGTTGCCTATGTTGCGCAAACATCATAGCAGAGATTATAGAAACATAGAATAATAGACTGTCTCAAGTTGGAAGGGACCCAGAAGGATCATTGAGTCCAACTCCCTGTTCCTAGCAGAAACAACCTAATCTATTTTTTAAATGTCAGGGATGAGAAGTCTTCATTTCCCTAGGCCATCAGTCAGTCTGCACAATGCTTACACAAGTTTGTTTTCTGTTTGCTGACTCACCCTTGCCCTGAAACAAGTTCAATTTAATTTTTCTGTTACTGTAATTCACTGTTGCTTGGAGATTATCCTGGGCTGTGTGGGCTAGTATTAAGCTAAAAAAGCAAGAGATCAGGATAGGAAAAAGGCAAACAAAGGGCAAGATTTTCTGCAACATACTGTTTGAAAGAGAATGTAAAGAAAAACTTTGCTCTTCGGAAGCTGTATTATCAATATTAGAGATGTGGGTTAAAAAATTGAACACTTGAAACAGTAATAATAGAAGCAGGAAGTTTAATGTCTATTACCTCATGAGACTAGAACAGTGAGATAAGCTCTTAGCTGCTTAGGAATATAGGAGGAGGGCTATGTAGCTCAGGACAGCAATATTGTAAAAACACATTATTTGGTGTTTTAACTAATAGCACAGGGAGCTGCTGCTGAAGGCCTGCTGCAAGCTCATCCAAATTACTGGACAGAAGTATCAGTCTCTAAGCATCTGTGCAAGAAGTATGGAGATGAAATTGTTAAGGGCAGCTGAACAGGTGGTAGGCGTGTAAATTTTAACTTTATTACAACATTTTCTGATACTTTTCTACTGCATCAAATATTTAATAGAAAGTAACTGGTTTTGAACCTCAGCAGGTAATCAGTACAAACTATTTGCTATGGATAAATGATTTTAACATAGTTTTGTGTAAAGCAAGTAAGTGGACATCAAAACATCAAAAGAACTAAAGTATGAAAGTTATCAGAAATATATAGTGTGTGTATATGTGTGTGTATGTGACAATTAGAAAGACAAATGTGAATGGAAATTAAAGGTTCTTTAGGGAGAATCATATTGGCCAAAATAACCTTATTGTGTTAGTCAAAAGATGGAGAGGACTCTGGCTTAAACCCCAGACTGATTCAGAAGTGAAGATGGTAAGGGTGAGATTCAGTAGTTTAAACATAGGTGCCCACTGTCAATTATAAGGCATCAGACACATGAGCACAGGCTGAGGAGATGTAACACAGTTAATGGAAGACCTGAAACCTGGAGTGGTAACTTGTGGCTGAGTGGAATACCCCACCATGTCTAAGATGGAAGAAGGCACCTCTGCTTAGACACCTGAACTGCACCTTAATTTAAAGAGAATGAATAAGTCAATTAGTATAAATAAGAAACTGTGGCATGTATAAAATTAACATGGGGATGTAGTAAAAGATATGAGGAAAATAGAGATGGCTAGTGGGGTAACAAGAAGAAATAGGAAGAGAAGCTGAGGTATCCCACTCTGATCACCAGACTGAAATAGCAAAACTACTTACAGCTTGGTTCTGCAGCACTGACATTTGTGTTCTGCAGCTTAACAAGAACAGGCTGCTATGTCTGTATTGCAGAAGGATGAGAAGCGACTCTCGTGGATACGTCAGTGAGATGATGAAACAGGCCACCGGATAGTGAGAAGCTGGGCTGACAGCCAGTGGGACAGCCTGTGTTCTTGCCTGTGGCATGGCAGCAAATAAGGCTGCCTGTTTGTTTTCTCAGGCAGGCATACAGTCCGCCTTTCTGCCTGGCTTCAATCAAAAAAACATTAAACTCAAACAATGTACTGTTGTAAAGCCTTCACATTCTGCTATCATAGCTTGTCTCTGGGAAACTACTCCCTCTGATGTCTTGCAAACAGCTTTGAATCTGACTCTGTCCCTAATACTGCCTCGGAGACACCATGTAGTGCTCAGCAAATCTTTAATACATTCTTTTCAGACACACTCGTGCATGTCCTGGTTCTCTAGGTGACTCTCAAGGCCCTGCGGTATGACGTGGTGAAATTGTTCAGCCCTGAAATCAATGGCTGTTTGTCTGAAAGGGAGAGGTTATAGGGCTACATCCTCCACAAGAGTAAGCTTTCCTATTGCATAATAGGAATTTCCTATTACATAATCCTAGTGAGGTTCCTATTGCATAACAGGGATCAGTGGCTGTATTTCACCTTAAGGTCCACACTCTTCTTCATTCACCATCTGGGATTCGGTTGAAACTGCCCAATTATCTTCTCAGGGTTCTCAGAACAGCAGTTTGTGAACTCCTGGTACTTTAGTGATAAGTGCCACAGAAAATGCACATAAAGAAACTAGTCAGTCTGACTGCATTCAGAATGAGAAGAGAGTAGAGCGAGGGTTTCAAGCCACACATTGTACAAATGCTTAATGAGTGACTATGGTCATTCTTGTGCAGTGAATAAACAGGGAATCTTGTGTGTTTTCATGTTGGGACACCCTCTGTGATCATAGAATTGATTTCCTTAGCACAGTGTATATGCATAACAGGTTTAATGCAGATGCAACTGCCTTAATTTGGCCATTACCCTATTTGAGTAGTTGGCTTTGCTAGACTGTTACCTGTATTGCAGATTTACTAAGCCGCACATAGTGTGTTTATATCTTGCTTTTCTCTCTCTCTAAACCAGAAAGATTATTAATTTCATTACTCTGTTATTTTTCCTTCCCCTTCCCGTCCATATGCAGTCTCAGATTTTCTTGAGCATTTTAGTTGCTAATTGCTTCACACTTCTTTATTACTGCCTTGGTTTCTAATGGTTGTTTGCACACTTGACAGACAAGAGTTACAGATTCATTTGGCTTTCAGGGTATTATGGGGTTTGCTGAATTTTATTTTCCCCTTCCTTTTTATTTTTTCCTGCTCCAAGAATTTGCAGGGTGTTTTGTTTTGGACTTATAAGTAAACCCTAATACCTATTTTAAAACCAAGTAGTGCCAACATTTGTTGCTGATAAGTCCAGCAAAGGAAAAATGTACTTCTTAAGGTTTGATCTTTGTCCTTTTCCTACCATTACAATCACACTGCAAAAAAATGACTTTAATATTTTGCTTTAATACTTTTAACTGCATTTTTTAAATAAATTAAATGTTCATGACCCGTATTCTATTTCCTTGCCCAAACTAAGAAATGTTTGTATAATCTTTCATTGCATACCTACTTCACAAAGGTAGTGTTTCATGAAGTCAGTTTTAGATTTACATCTTCCTTTCTCTCACTGCTTGACCCAAACTTTACTGGTGGTTTGGGACTTGCACGGGGCTGTCATACCTTTTAACTCTCCTATCGGTACCAAGTTAGACAAATTTGCTTCACAGAAATCTAAGCCTGACAGATTTTGCTGATGGGCAGAGCTTTTTTTTTTTTTTGTATGTTTTGGGAGATTATTCAAATTAATTATTCAGGTTCTGGAATACATGTCCTTTCAAACCACTGCACCATTTCTGTAAGTTTATTTCCTTGTTTTAATCTGGAAGGATCACAGACAGTTGTTGACAGGTGTACTACTTAGTGCTTGAAAAATTCTGTGACATGTTGTCTATGCTCAAGCAGTGCATGCTGCTGCCAACCTCATCACTGTTTACTGACAGCAAGCTTAAGCTTGATTTGTCTGGCTTATGGTTATCATAACATCCTTGCAAGCGTGAATTGATGCTGCTCCTTCAATAATACAGTGTGGCCCAGACTCTACCCCTTTTATCTCAACAACATTGTCAACTCCAATGCCTCTAAGGTAAGTCAGATGCCACCCCTGTAAACTGTTTCACTGGCAATGCATTTTAGTGGGAAGAGACAGGGCTGGTTGCATGAGATGAATACACAGAACATAAGAGTGGTGCCTGTCTTGGGGCTGGCTTAGCTGGGCTGGAAAGAAGCCCAGGAGTTCAGGACTGTGATTAGTTGTACGAAGTCTGGGTGGAGGATATAGCCGTGTATATCAGGGGACAACACTAGGTTCAACCTGAAATACAGGAGATTCCTTCTGAAGACTGAGGGTGGTCAAGCACTGGCACAGGTTGCCCAGAGAAGTTGTGGAGACCTTGGAGACCTTCAAAATCTCTCTGGGCATGGTCCTGACAACTGCCTTTAGGCTATCCTGCTCAAGCAGCAGGGTTGGACCAGATGACCTCAGAGGTCCCTTTCAACCACAGCCATCCTGTGATTCTGAGACCACAGAAAAATAGCCAGTATGGCAGGGACCCATACTGCCAATTACATTGTCATGCAGATTAGCAGTTCTTTGTTAAAGATACATGTCCCGCAGTCACTTGCAGTTTCCTCTACTCTCTTCGGTTGTACTCCCGGTGGCAAGCACAGTGACAGTAGTGCAAAGAAGTCTGGTGGTCACTTGCTGAACTTTCGAGAATGGCTTCAAGGATTTCTGCAAGGTACCATCTCCTGGAATATTTAATTCCTACTACTAGCTACTCTTTCATTTGCACCACCAAACTATCCTAAATGTTGTTAAACAATGAGGAGTCTTTTTGGTTTTATTTTATTTTATTTTTTTTTACAGAATCATAGAATCACAGAATGGTTTGGGTTGGAAGGGACCTTAAAGGTTATCCAGTTCCAACCCCTGCGATGGAAACGGACACCTTTCACTAGACCAGGTTGCTCAAAGCCCCATCCAACCGGGCCTTGAACTCTGACAGGGCTGGGTCAATGGAACCATCTGCAACATCTGGGAAGGAGAGGTGACAGCAAGCATTGCTGGTGATATTTGGTCCTATTAAGCGGACTCACCCCTCACCCTTAGTGTGTTTTTCTACCCCAAAAGGCGCTTGGCACCGTGCTCTTCGAGGAGATGCATTCCATCTGGAAGGGACACACACAGAGGCGAGAAACCAGGGGCAGAAGAGCGAAGTACCCCCAGCCCGAGGCTGCCTCCACGCTGAGGTGACCCATCGTGCGGCACTCGTCCCCAGCCGGTGGAGACGCGGACAGCCTGAGGGGCGGATCCCGCCCGGCGCGGCCTCCGGGGCTGCCCGGCGCCTCAGCTCCGCGCTGTGGCGGGAGCCGCGGGCGAGCTGGGCCGGCAGGAGGCGTCCTGCGGCGGGAGGGAGGGACGAGGCGGGGGTGCCAGCGCTCCCGGAAACAGCGCCGGCCGGCGGCACAGCGGCGGCGGCTGCCGCGGTGGGAAGTCGCTTCTGGTCCTGCGCCCTCGCCGGGACGGGTTGGCGCGGCGGGCGGCATGGAAGCGGTGCCCCGCGAGGAGAAGCCCAACCCGCTGCGGGATGCCAACCTCTGCTCCCGGCTCTTCTTCTGGTGAGCGCCCGGTCTAAGGCACGGGGGAGGGCGGCGGCGCTGTGCCGAGGCTTAGAGCCGCTCGCCTCACTTCACTTCACCTCGCCTCACCTCACCTGGTCGCTGGGCTGCGGGGCCCAGCCCGCGGGGACGGGGTGTATGTGCTGAGCTCCGGGTGAGGGCAGCTCGGGAGGGTCCGGGCGCCTCGGCTGCGGGCGGGGGGATGGGAGGTGCCTGCCGGCGCTGGTAGTGCCGGCTGCCGGTAGTGACTGTGCAGTCGCGGCTTGGCGCCGGCGTGTCAGCCGTGCCGGCCGGGCGGCCGCTCGCACGCAGGTGGCTTCTGGAGTGCGGCGAAGTCTCCTAAGGTGAAGCCGGCAGCCCGCGACGGGCGGGAATCCCCGGCGGCGGTCCGGGGACAGCGCAGCCCTCGGCCTGCACGCCTCCGGCGGCCCCGTCGCCCCGCTGGAACACGTGTTCGATTCCCTGGGGAGCTGCGGAAGCGTCCTCCGCCGCTCTCCGCTTCCTTGCCCGGGTCCCCCCGGCCGCGTAGGGGCTGCAGGGCTCCTCCCTGGCACTGCTCCTCTTCCCCGCTTTCATAACGGATCGCGGCCAGGTATTGCTCATCTCGTCAGGGTTTGCTAATCTTGATTTCGGTGTGGGGCTTTCCCCCGCTTGAACGAGGTGGTTTCTGAGCTGAATAGCGGCGTGGGAGTTTCCCTATGGCGGGGCAGCAGCCTGGCTGCTCCCATCCCCGATTCAGCTGCAGTCAGTCTGCTGATTTGGCCCTGGGGAGGCTTAGGGCATAGCAGAATGAAGGCAGGGTCTGCAGAAGTGCTCCACGAGCTTCCGTGGGAGCAGATGACTGCTGGTCCAAAGTTAGTGCTTGTGCTCTTACCAGTGGAGACTTTGGCATGGGTATGTAATAATAACTCAGAGCAGTGAGGAATTAACAGCTCAACAGTGTAGTTGCTTAGAAATACAACTGGAAAAGAGGTGCAAAATGAAATGGCAGAACTTCGAGCTTGGCTGTCTTAGCAGATCCTCTTTGGAAGAGAGCAGTTACAGAGGTAGTGTAGATTGTTCATCACCTCCTTTAGCCAGAGTCAGGGTCATACTGTGTTCTGTGGGGGAGGAGGGAGAAGGAAGAGGTGTATGGCAGGTGGGGCTCTTTTTTTGGAAGCCTCTGAAACAGAAGTGAAAACCACTTTGATCCTATAAGTGACTCAGAGCAGGTGCAGAAATCCCTTTTGAAAGGTAGAGAGATTTTAAAAGCCCTGACAAATTTTAACTAAATATATTTTCAGTTGTGGAGATGGCCTTAGAGGTACTCTGTGCAGAAAGGGGAAAAAAAGGAGGTTGTGCAGAACTCTATGTTCAGTATTTTGACTTGTAGTTTCTTTTTTGATACTGGGGTAACAGTGTTGGAAATAGCTTTGCTAGGAATCCCAGGCAGAATGGGATGGGATGAACCTTGGTTGGCCATGTAGCTTTCCAGAGCTCCTTCTGTTCAGTACCCTTTCCTTTGCTCTGGAGTCTTGTGGTGGTACTGGTTGTTTCGCCAGAAACAGCCCAGCTGGAAGTGGAAAAGGAAGTGTGTGGTGCTCATAGCTAGGTTTCTGACGGATCATATCATCCTTTTTTAACCCTTCTCTATTAGTCTGAATGTATTGCAGTGAAGTGTTCAACAGCAACAACAAAGTACCTTAAATTTCCCACTTTTTGGGTGGACACCTGAAACGTTCCTTTTACCCCAGACATGTTTGTAGGTTCTCACTGTGCAAAGGGGAGGGTAGGTAGAAGTCTGTGCTGCAGGATGACAGGCCTGCTGAAAGGCCAGAGATTGACTGTGACTTCATGCTTTGCAGTCAAATGGTAGTCTGTAACTTTAGGGCTTGTGCTTTGAAAAAGGGTTTAGTGGGATATGAAAAGCTTTAAAATGCTCTGTGTACTGGTTTCAGGCTTTCACAGCTGTATAATTCACAAGAGTGGAAAAACCGTTTTAAAATCTCTTTTACCTGTGTTGTATGTCATAATGAAAAATACCTGTATATCCTTGATGTTTACTAGCCGGAAAGCATTAGTATTTTCTTAGTGAAAGTTTCGGGTGAAATGTTGTCTGCAGTGGCTTAAATTGAGTAAGCAGAGGCTGTCACTTTTCTGCAGGTTAATATTGTTTTATATGAAATCAAGGAAGTATTGAAACACACTGCATGAGCTATAAATCTCACTTTAGGGGTGGCTTCAGGAATTGCTCTTCATTTCTCCAAA
This sequence comes from Neopsephotus bourkii, assembly GCF_033783945.1. Lineage (NCBI taxonomy): Eukaryota > Metazoa > Chordata > Aves > Psittaciformes > Psittacidae > Neopsephotus > Neopsephotus bourkii. Next base: position 1,632,426 of record NW_026901541.1, read on the forward strand.
GTATATAGCATCTGACAGCTGTATGAGTACTGCTTTGGTGCTGCTTCATTTTAACTGCCATCTCGCACAGGATGTTCCAAAATGTTTTTTTTCCGAAGAACTGGAAAAGCAGTGCTTGAGGAGGGCTGGCCTGGGAGTAGCCACAACCACCATGTGATTGCTCAAGTGTGCCTGCTCTGCTCTCCCAAATCCCAGGTGCTGGCTGCTTGTTATTAATGAGGGTAGAAAGTAGGGCATTGCAGGTAGCTAGGCAAGGGTTCTTCTTGCATTTATTTTACTTATATTCTGCTCCAGAAGTGCAATTTCACCATTGTAAGGAAGCATACTCTCATTTGTTGCCGGTGGTGCAGAAGAAAAGCTAAAATTATTGCCTGGCAGAAACAGGATCAAACTCACAGGAGAAAAGAAGTCATGTTTTCATTGAATTATAAAATGAAGGTAATGAGTGTGTAGGCTGAAGACACATTCTTCTCCCATTGTTCAAAGCTTGTCTTCTTGCTTTTGGGTTGTGACTTTGACAAGTATGAGCTTGATGAACATTAAATGCTCTAGTAGCACATTCATGGGAAAGAGGAGCATCTGGATTGTGTATGAATATTGTTATTTTTATAATGCATCCCTTGTGTAATATTAGTCTGCATGTCTCAAGAATAAAAAGGTATTTCTGACAGAAGTATAAAGATCAGGGCAGTCCCAAAATATTCTTGTTATCCCTGTATCTCACTGAGTTGTCTGTATTAACACAGGATTATCAAGCTCAGGTTGTTGTTCTGGATGTTCCAGATGTGACTCTGAAGGTCAGTAGTTACTCTAGTAAGTTCTCATGCTCACCAAACATCTTTAAGTTCAGGATGGTAGTTCAGTTGTAAAGTTAGCAGAGCTGGGGTATATTTCTGGTTTAGTTCATCTATATTTTGTTGTGGTTTTGGTTTGTTGGGGTTTTTTTTATATTTTTTTTTTATTGCCGGCTCAGCTTGCTGGTAAGAATGAAGGCTTTGAAGGATGGATAGGAGGATTTTCTGTCTTTTTTAGGTATGTCCAAGGAAGAGAATTCAGTATTTCTTATGTTCAGACAGTTACTCTGTTGTAGAAACTGTTTTGAGTGCAAAAAGCCTTGTACTCCATACTTAGAGAACAGCATTTTCACACGTTTTTTTCTGCTGGGGATGGTGATGGGGAGTATTAGTAACTGTACTAATAAATCAATAATAAAAGAGTATCTTTTCTAAATATTAACACATCTTTGAGCTTGCATGTTCATTAAGCAGCAGGTGTATTTTTATTTGCTTATAGCGTTTGCTCCCTTGGGTTGTCAAAGGTACTCTAACCATACAGCAGTTGAATTTTTATGCACTCTGTTGTTCAGGCATCAAGTCTACTTCAGTGGAGAGTTACTGAACATGGGCTGTGATTAAAGTTTTAGAAAACTTTTGGCCTGTTAATAACATGAGAAGGAGGGCAAGCTGGAACACCCTGGAAAGGGTATCTGGTGGTTTTGCTCAGAAAAAGAAAAGAAATTAAAGTCCTGCTAATTTTAATACATTGTAATGTATTTTTAATAATAATTACTTACCCATCACAGACTTGCTGTGACTATGACACATTCTTGGCTCCTTTGGAGCACTGGATGCTATCAGCATCCTGAAGCTGGGTGCATTTTACATCATCACTTGACATGTGGCAGCTGCCATTAAAATAGCTGCATTAAAACATGAACTGAAAACTTGCCCCTAGGCATCTGTGCAGTTAATGATCCCAAGGAAGAAACAATTGGTTTATGATTACCTTTTGGTGTCTGGACAGCATTGTTCTTGGCTTGCTAAGCATGTGCTTTAGGGAAAATGACAAAACCACTAAGTCTTCTTCACATCTCTGACTTGGAGCGCAGTGAGAGAAGAGTGAAAAAAATCTTTACCTTCGGATTGAAATGTGGACTGAATGAGGTAAACACAGGCATGTGAGTCCAGGGATTTTAATCGATGACAGCACAGTATGTAGCTGTCTGACCAAAGGCATTCATGTTGCATACCTCCTGTGTAGCAGAATAAATCTGCACGCTTTCCTTAATATCTTCCTTCTCTCTCACCCTTTAGCTTAGAACCAGAAGGGCCAGTGACTGATTTAGTTGGGCTTCTGAGTAGGCCAAAGTATCACCTGCATTTTAGTCCTGTAATGTTGCTCTCTACAAAAGCATGTCTTGCCTTGCACTGAATGAAGTTAGGGAGAGAATTCTTTGTGTTGCTTGGAAGTTCCAGCCTGAGTCCAGCAGTGCCACCGTTAAAATTGTTCCATGTGCCTTACTTTGTCAGTGAATAGATTTATCAGTGAGGATTTTACATGTTCTTCAGGTAGCAAATGAGTATTTCAGTAGCATCAGTCATTGTAATTTGCCATCCTACCAATTCCCTTAAATTGGTGATGGTGGTGACTCTGAAATATGCCAGTTTGTAAAGATCTCTAAGGAAGCTAGATTTTACTTCATTTATTGACTTACTGGTGCAGGACAATTGTGGTACTGTAAGAAACTCTAAAGAAATATGTAAGTATCTGCAGTATAGGTAAACAGAAACCACATTTTCAATACCTAAAGAATGAAATGGCACTTTTTCTCAATTGAAAGAAGACTGAGGATCATCCATACAACTTTGTTTGAAGATAATGCCTTTTCATTTGTCAGATACTTAGTATCCTATAATCAAATTTGAATCATTCAGTGTCTTGAACTACTGCATTTATCTGTAAGTTTTGCTTGTTTGAATTGCAAGGTAGCTGTATTATGCAGAAGATACTGTTGACAATCACTGTTTATGAGCTAGTGAGGTTAAAATACGGGGGTAAAGAGTGCTAAATAGATTATATCATGTACAGCAGTGTGTATAAATATCATAATGTTAGCACTTGCTATCTACAGTAAATATCTGTGCTCAGATACACAATCAGATGAGCTGTTTTGAGTACAACACCAAACTTTTTTGCCTTTGGAATGCCTTAAGTAAAGCATGCTGTAGCATTCAGAAGAAATATCCCTCTTAAGTCCTTCAAAACTTAAAAATTAGGAGTATGTTGTGCCGTGTTTTTTTTTCCGTTTTTTCCAGAAATCTTTTTTTGTCCCCACTTCTAGAAAATTTGTCAAGGCTGTAAGTAGAGTGGAGAGGGAGATAACACGGTTAGATTCTGGGAATAGAAGCTTAAAAAGACCAGTCATCGGGTTTTGGGGGTTGTTTTTTGTATCCCTGATACTAGACCACTTGTAATACCAGTGTGAATTCACAGGTGATTTTAAATCTTCCATTACTTGTCAAAAAGGAAGTTAATACAGAAAACTGCTACCATTAGGTTTTAGTAGTTGTGTTTTCTTTTAGATATTGAAATCAGAGACCATTATGCTGAAGCAAACTTTCTGCTTAACACTGGTTTCAGGGTCTGAGCCTTTTTCTTGTTGTTGGTTATTGCTTTTTGCTATTAAACACGTATGGAAGGTGTTAACAATTTTTAGGTGCACTCTGGCTAAGTTGTTTCAGTGGTATCTGCTTTTTTTCCCCCTTTCCCCTTTCCTTGCTCTGTTTGTACTTTTTCTTGCCATCTGGAACATCAGGAAGTACATTAGAGTAATCAAGTATCTCATACCTGGCTGATGAAGGGTAGCTGAACAGCATGAAAATAGCCTGCAATAAATGCAGTTAAGTACCAATTGAGTTACTGTCAGCACCAGAAAGTGGATGTTCAGCAACTTAGCTGCTTATGCTGTGCTGTGAAAAAGCACCAGCTCAGAAGATGAGATGAAGCTGAGTATCAAAGGTTAATACAGTCTGGCATTGCAACTGGAAGCCTGAAGGGTGTTTTTGAGTTAACATGGCTTTGAAGTAATTTCATTGTATTCCTATTTTTATTTACTGTAAGCAATGAGAAAATCTACTGTTCAGGCTGCAGTAAGCCAGGGAGGGAAGTTGCAACAAAAACACCAGTTGAAAAACATCTCAAGAAATAACTAGAACTGACTGTGTTTATTAACTGTAGGTGACTGCGTTGATAAGGGACGTGGGAAAAGGCAGCTTACTGAAGAGAATGAGTGAGCGTGTGAAACACAGATAGGTTTAAAAAAAAATGACATGATGATTACAAACTATTGCAGTGATAATTACAAATTTTTGCAAAATAACACTGGAGACTGTCAGTGTATGTCCTTCTGTCTCTACATCCCATCCCAGCAGTGCTCCTGTGGACTGAAAGCAAGTACACAGCAGTGTTAGATTTGCACTGCTGATGTAGAACTGCAGCTCACAAAGGTGGATAATGAGCAGTACAACAAAGCAGGTGGACAGCTGAAGTAAGCTTTGGAGGATAATCAATATGGATTTATAACCAAAGGTCCCATGAGGAAACCCCATTTATTAAAAACAACCAACCAACCAAACCAAAACAAAACAAACAAGCTCCAAAGCAGGTAATGAAAGAGAACGAAATACGTGTTACTCTGCAGATTAGAGTTGAAGTAGTGCTTCCAAGCTGCTTAGAGAAATGAAATCCCAGTAGAGGAATTTGAGTGAAGAAAGACTCTCCTGTGCAACTGTTGAAAAATAACTGCAAATTGAATGTAAACAGATGATGCTTGTAATGTAATGCACAAATAGGCTTAAGAGGAATGGGGAAAATGGCGTTCTTAAGCCACTTCCTTAAGGAATTAGTTGATGAGGGTATAACGGATGTGGCTGTAAAATTACCCAGAAGTTAAACTTCTGGGTACAAATAAAGAAGGACGAAATTAAAAGATTTTTCTAAGTAGAAAAGCAGCCCATGTAGATTGATTTTTCTGACTTGGCTTGTGATAAAGCAGAGGCTTTTGGGAAACTGGTGAGAGCAACATTTTGCACTTATGCAGAGGAAGGTACTGAAATGTGTACGTGACTGACTATGGTGATACTATTGTGTGGCTGGTCAGGGCAATGGAAGCTGGTGGGTGTATGTCTGCCCAACAAACCCATCCTTTGATCCTGGGGTGTTTTTTTATTTGTGCCAGCTTTGTAACGTAATTCCAAATTTATAATGTAATTTGTAATGTAATTCCAAATGTGTCTTGGCTGATGTTCTGTGACAAACTTTCTCAGTTCATGAAGAGCTTGCAATATATGCCTGCATTTCTGGAAAGCTCTGCAAGCCTGCTCTGCAGTGCGAGAATGGTACTTTTTGGATCATTTGCAAGCAGGATATGATATAAATCCAGAGGTGCAGCAGGTCCTGTCCCTGGGTTAATGGACTAGTTCAGCTGGACACTGCTTTTAGTTTAATGAACTTACGTGTAATGTATTCTGGCTGAAAAGAAATTATTCTGGGATACTAGGAAACCTGATTTCAAAGTTTTCTCATTTAGGAAGTTGTATTTCATGTATGAAACAGAGTAGTGTGACTGTCCTGATTGTGTAAGGACTGTGCCTTTCAGATAGGGCCTGAGCCTCTCACACACTGTCTCTGTGAAGAAGGGGGTGACTTGAGACCTCCCCTTGATGTCTCATTTCTCTTACAAGGGTATGGAAACAGTGAGCTTTTTCTGAAGATCTTAGAGTGGTTCTGAAATTCTTTTGGAATTGCTCTAATTGCAGCTGCTAAAAAATTGCACTTTCCTGAACAACTACGTAAATTGTGGCTGGTTGACTGTTGTAATATTACAGGGTGTGTAATCCAGGAGTAGGGAACTGCAGGAAGTGAATGTTTATATTGTGGTCTTTGTGTATCTGCTAGTTCAGAAATGAATCACTTTCCTTTTTTATCAGTGCCCAAGGTACTGCTGTAAAGGTGAAAAGCTTTTTGGGGTCAGAGCAGTGAGTTTTGCAGTTGGCTATCTCTTGGGTTTGCACAAGGTTACAGGGGGGATTTTTTAAATTTGATTTTTAATCTATTCCTAGCGACATCAGTATTCTGGCAATAGCAGGGACTAATTCTGGGCTTCTTTCCAGACTGATGTCTTTGATCAGCTAATCATCTTGATAGAAAAAAGGCATTCCCAGTAGAACAGAAGGTACTCAGGATTCTTCCAGATACTCAGATTTTTGTGTGTAGTTTGTGCTAGGAAAAATTTGGGCTAAGCTCTTTGAAAAGCATCATGTGAGCCCTGTGTTTTTAAGAGTGTCTAAAATGAGGTGATGTGTAAAGAACCAAATAATCATGCAAAATTCTTAGCAAACAGGAAGATACCTGGGAAAAGAGAAGACAGTGGCTAATGGGTCCCATTTTTATTTGAGTTGAACAGCTTCTTCAGAGAGAAATACGGAAATGTGGTACTGAGGTGTGAGTCTTTACACCATGTTGTTTTTCTTCAGGCAACAGATTGCTAGCAAGTCTATTTTATACCCTGTCCTTGGGATAATAGTAGTTTGCATCACTGTCAATATATTCCCTCAATTTCTCTCGGTCATCTTTAATTTTGTTCATTGTTTTAGCTTTTTTATTAAAGAATAATGCAGCTTGCACAGGTTTTGTGTTCATAGCAAATTCTATTTTTCATTGGGCTTCCTCCCCAACCTCCCACTTGAAGAGATCAGTGTTATCTGATGTCTGTTTGGACAAAAGACAGGCCACTCTAACAAGTAGTCTTTCTTCATGGATAAGTTCAGGTTTCAGGGATGTTCTTTATGTAGGCCATTGCGTTACTTGCCAGCTTCCTTTAACAGTCCTCTTACAGCACTCTTTAATTTAACTGAGCCTTCAGGCAAGAGAAGGGCTTGGTTCGTTTGCTTGTTAGGAGTGTGTGACTCCAGTAACAGCAGGCTGTGTGAAATTGGTTGGTCTCAATTCTGCTCTAAATGCATAGATTCCACTGGGTGTAATCTAGATGTAGCATCCTGGTGGAAATTACTTTAATGATTGAATATGAACATTTGCTAAGTCTTCTGTCTGAAAGCGGACCTACTGATGTGAAGTTCAGCGCTTATCAGTGAGATGTGAAACTTGAACTGCTCTTGCTGTACAAAGAAATTGCAATGGACAAATAGAAGACCTCATTCTTGGGTAAAAGCTCTTCAAGGATTAAGCGCAATTTCAGAAGAAAACTTTTTAAACACCTTCTAAAGATCTTCAAGTATAGTCTACAGTAACACAACATGCTGTTAAAAGCTTTTGTATTCTCAAGACCTCCACAGTAGTAGTACATCCTGAAGATGAGTGTTCTGGGGGAGAGTAGTCAGAAAGCCCAACAATGGGTGATTATTCTATGTTGGTTCTTTTTGTCACATCCCCCCGCCCCCAACCCTGCAGAAACGTGGACTTCTGCTGAGTCTTTGCCATGTTGTCCATCATAATAAATGAGTCACAAAATGAATTACTATGGCTTTCTGCATACTCTACAATCCTTGCCTTCTTTAATGTCAACATATGGGTTATAGTGCAATGTATTACCATTTTCAAAATTATGGATTAAACTAATGGAAAAACGTGAGAAGCCTTGAATTTGCACTAGGTCTCATTGGAATTCATAGTCTGAAAACCTTCAGATTTTGGGCAGTTTTTACCCTGCACTATTATCTCCATCTGCTACTTCATTTGGAAAATCAGTCTGATGGTATGTACAGTGCTTGATTGGTGTGGAGATGAGGGGACAGAAGGGATTTGGTACAAATTGTAAGAACTCAGTGGAGGTGGGTATATCATCAGTAAGTATTTTAGAGAGTCAAGGCCAAAGGGTAAGTTAGATTATTCTAAGGAATTCTGTAGACTCGAGACCATTCAGTTGTGTTTCACCTGGTTGCTTTGGACATGAACTACACTATGGCTGTGGTCCACACTTTCTGCTGCTGTTGACTGCAGCGCTGTTTAAAACTGGTATTAGGAGCAGTCGCTCTCAATAGCAACATTGTTCCTCCTGTGGCTCGGTTGTGGTTTTTTGAAAAGTGAAAGTAAAGGAATGGTGTTCTACAGAGTAACATTAAGAGCATTGTTTTGTTTCTTCAAAGTGTATGCTAAAATATATTTTTAAGTGTTTTTTATTCTCCTCTGTGCATTCTCCTACGTGCCAGTAATGGACAGCACTATTCAGCACGGGTGAGGCCACACAGTTCTGGGCTCCCCAGTGCAAGAGAGACATGGGCATACTTGAGAGAGTCAGAGGATGATGCAGGGGCTGGAGCATCTCTCCTATGAGGAAGGGCTGGGAGAACTGGGACTGTCCAGCCTGGGGAAGAGGAGGGTCAGGGGGATCTCATCAATGTATTTAAATACCTGAAGGGAGGGTGCAAGGTAGGCAGAGGTAAGCTCTTTTCAGTAGTGCCCAGAGGCAGTGGATTCAAGCTGAAACACAGGAGGTTCCCTCTGAACATCAGGAAATACTTTTTCACTGTGAACTTTAGTGAGCATTAGCACAGGTTGCCAAGGGAGGTTGTGGAGCCTCCATCCTTGGTCATACTCAAAAGCTGCCTGGAAATGACCCTGGACAGCAGCTCTAGGTGGCCCTGCTTGAGCAGGGAGGTTGGACCAGATGAGTTAGAGAGGTCCCTTCTAACCAACCCCAGCATTTTTGTGATTCTGTAATAAATATTTATGCTCCTTGTTAAATGTCAGAATGATTTTTGTTTTCACCACCTTGGCAACAGTAGCTGGTGGAATCTCGTAACCATTTCCAAAGATGTGAGAAGGATTTATGCCTTTATTTTCCTGAAGGAACTGCCTCATCCTGATTCTCACGGTAAAAGAGCTGGGGAAGAGAACTTGTTCTCTATTCTTCCCTGTCAGACAGACCTGTGACTTGTTTATGGAGTAACTCTTTAATATTGATGTTGCTAGAGGAGGAACACTTGGTATCAGCCACATGAGTCAACTGAAGTCTGTAGATCTTTCCCATAACTGTCTGTCCTGGAGCACACAGAGCGTCTCTTGTCCAGAAGCCTGAAATTGTTTGAATGGCCTTGAGGGTATTTGCATCATGTCTACTTTTTACCTGTGGTTGGCTGCAAGAACTGTGGCTGAAGAAGTATTTCAGTGGAGCAGAGTCATTGTGTCAAACCAGGCAGAAGCTCTTCTGCTGGTTGGAGCAGTTGATCTTTGAGAGACTTTGTTAGGACCTGTAGGGAAGTTGTGGCAGGGATTGGAGCCCTGGTGCTATTTGACCGTAGAGTCCAAGCACCAGACTTGTCTGACAAGTACTTTCTGTTTCTAATTGTGCCTTTAACATACATTTAGGATTTAACAGCTCACATACACAAATCTTTAGTACTCACTCCAAGAGTTTAAAAAGGGCTGTTAGGCATCAAAGATGCTACTCTAAGGATAAACTCTTAATCTTTGAATGAGTCACACAAACACTGTGCTAACATGCTATGCAGTGAAGGTAAAACACTATTAAATCCCATTTGTTATAAGCAGTTGTGCCATGGAGACTGTGAAAAAGATTTTTGCAACAGTTCTGTCTTCAGTGAAACTCTCTGAACCCCTTCTTCTAGGATTCAGCCTGCCCCTCCACCTCAGAACTAATCAACAAACTTCTTATAAACCAGTGTATACAAAATGTAATTGGAACATGCCCGAGCAAGAAATGCAAAGCTAGTTGATGAGTATTCATAACCACTGTTGTGGTTGTGAATAAAGAAATGCCCTCATTGTAAACCATCCCGGTTTTGAATTCTCACATGTAGGCATTCCAGAAGATAATACACTTCACCTAGTGCACCAGGTGCTCTTTTAAAAACTATGTTGATGAAGTCAGGGGATAATTAAGCATCAGATACTAAACAGCAGTTATGAGCTTTCACAGGCAATAGAAACTGCACAGACACCTTGCAGTGAGTGCAAGAATATGTTTTCCTAAACAGATCCATTCCTGACCTCTTGCTTCTGATCATGTTGACCAGCTGAGAAAGCACTTGTAGTAAACAGGCCTGACACCCAAAATCTGCATTTCTTCTGGAAACCAGCTATCATGGATTTGGTAGAGAGACAGACTAAGTGGCAAACTGCAAGTTTCCTAACTCCCTAGCAAGTTGATCCCACTTGATGCCTGTTTCAGAGGTGTCATTCTCTTTTGGTCCATCTCATGATTAGCTTGGTCAGTTTTGTGCTTTCTGCCATGCATCAGTCTGCTCTGTGGAGTGCAGCTGAAACTGTTTGGATCTTCTTGACCTGTGTTTCAGGCTTGAAGAAGGATCTAGATGCATAAAAGCTAGTCTTACTGTTCCCTGACAGTATTATTTGAACTATCAAAATGCTGCATTTTCCAACAAACCTACAGTAGCACCATTAAAGTTTGTCTTCAAAGTGCTGTCATAAAATACTGAGCTTTTAAAAATCTGTCCACTAAGAAAACTGAGCTGTTAAGACAACATTTTCCTTTTTGGAATCTACACGCTCTGACTGCGTGCTTTTTGTTCGTATTTTCAAACATGGCTAATATCACTTCTAGTAATAATCCATTATTTACCCATTTTTACATGAGTGGTTGTCTCTGAGTTACTGACCTAATTGCTGTCAAGATGGTAGTTAACAGCAGTTAGGTTTTTTCCTCATGTAAGTGAATAGTCATGGTAGTTACAAAAATGTCTTTTAACGTGTATTACCATTTTATTTACAACTCTGTCAATATTTTAATAGTTGGATTAGGTTCTGTGTTTTTTCCTAAATATTTAAAGGAATGCTAATTTTCCTTAAACATATGGAAACACTGTAAGAAAACAGTTGCCTTAAGGCCAAGAAGAATTCTGCTGGCTGTCAAATAGGGTGCTATGGGCATAAAAAGCTTTAGGAAATGGAAAACATTTTCCCATTTGTGAAAGGGAGGTGACTTAATTCTTAGGTAAGAGAAAAGTGCAGTAAAATGCACGGGTGTTGGGTGATGCAGGAGAAGAGGAGGCAGGAAAGGGATAAAAGAATTAATAAGTAAAGAAACTACTCTTTTGGTTTGCTGATCAGTTTATTAATAATTTGTATGTAAATAGGTGGTTGAATCCCATATTTATCATTGGCCATAAACGGAAGCTTGAAGAAGATGATATGTATAAAGTGCTGCCAGAAGATTCCTCAGAGAAGCTTGGAGAAGAACTGCAGTGGTAAGAAGGAAAATAATTGTTCCCTTTTATTGAATTTCTGCTGGGGAAAGCAAGAGTTTTATTTCTGGGCTAAAATTAGAAGAGGTGGTTGTAAAGTTTAACAAAGTCTGCTGTCAAAAATGCTGATGAACTAACGGCAATATTTAGAACTTGTTTACCATGGAAGCATTTTAATGTTTTTTCAAGTTATACATTATGAAAATGCATTAGTCTTTCAGTTATGTTGTTTATAATTAATCTGACACTTCGCAGAATGCTTGGAAAAGAACACTTTTCATCAACTGTTACTGCTGTAATCCATAATAAATTAATGTGAGCCTTCTGTCCATGAGTAGAATAGCTGTGGAAACTTGAAATTTCTCTCTGTGAAAGTGGAGGAAAATCTTAGGGTTTTTACTTTGTTGTTTTCGGTTTTGACACAAACTGAATTAAGTGACAGCTGTCTACCCTTTATGTATGTGTGCATATAAATGTATGTATGTTGAAAATACGCCCCTCTTTAGTGAAGTGGATAGAATGCCTTGAACATCTGAAGCTTGTGTCTAGGAGGTGTTTTTAGTTTGTTATAAATACTCTTTCATGGACTGTGTACCAAGTCATGTTATTATGAACCCAGGAAGATCTCTCTCTTTTTTAATAGTGAAATATCTTCCAAGAATAACAGTTTGTCGATTGTCTTGAACCTTGCAATAGCTAACATTTTTGTCCTCAAATAATCTTTTGTTAAATATAATTGGAGGAAGTGGTGTCTCCTGGTGAAAGGTGGCCTCTGTATTAGGGAATTGTGGTCTTGCTGTTTCTTGCCATTACACTGAAGGTAGAGCAAATCAAGTTTTCTGATAGTTTGGTTGGGGTGAGAGACTCTTCAACAAGTAAAAAAAATCTGGGAATGAATGATTATGACAGGTCATGCATCATCCTGCTCTGGATGAGTTAACTGAAGGAAAAGGGTAGGTGATAACCTCACAGGAGTGCAGCTTTTAACATCTCTGTAGCTGGAGAGCTTTGCCAAGTTCTACAGCTGTGTCTTGAAGTTCAAGGAGTTAGCTGTGGAGGAAGATGGACTCTTTCCAATGATTCTTACAGTAAAAGCACACACTTTCCATGAGTCAGGAAATGGTAGAAAATACAGCATGCCAAAAAAAAAAAAAAAAGAAAAAAGAGTGGTTTTTAATTCTGTAGTGTACCTGGCCAAGAAGCACACAATATAATTCATAAATAGCCACCTAAGGAAGTAGCCTTTTCTCTTGGGCCAGCAAACACAGGAGAATCTACACAGTTTCAATTTTGATTCCAAAGTATTTAGACAGTAACTCTCTAACCCTTCAAGGGGGTTAAAAAAACAGAAAGTTTTATTATCCATACTGTATGCCTCAAACTTGTGTGCTGTGTTGCAAAATAATTTGGCTCTCATGCCTTAGACTCATTTCAGCTCTCAAACTAACAAGGTCAGAAAGTCTGGCAAGAAATATTTAGCCTCCAGAAGAAAGGGTGAGTATCCTGTCTGATAACAGCATGCTTTAAGAAGTCTGCTTAAGTTCTGATACTTTCTTCTTAAAATTGTGCTGCTTGTTACTGTCTTTGATTTTAATGTGAACAGATTGCTCCCTCCTTGTGGGCAGACACACGGTGATGCAAAGGTCTTTGCCACTCTGCTGCTGTAATCCTTGCCTTCAGAGAGACATGTGGAGTGTTAGGTGACAAAACTGCTGCAGAGAGTTGCGTTTGTGCCATATCTGCTTGTCCTCATCAAAGCACGTGGTAGGAAAAAGAAAGATCAGGGCATGAGAAGAGGTTGTTCATCACGGCCTCCCTTGGGAAGTGCAGTGCTTATATGACAGTGAAGACAGCCCATGCTTCCTCAGTTTAGTCCGTAGTCAGGAGATCATATGGTGTTAGGCTCTTAACTAAGTTAAGTGTCTGTCTGAACTGATAGAAGAGGAAAAAAAGGGTTCCTCATCAGCAAGTATGTCAAAGGCAATAGTAGCCAACAGTGATGAATTGTTTGTGGTTGTGCAAGGACGAATAGGCCTATAATAGTGTACTATGTGTTTATGTGAATGAGAAAACATGACTATCTGTTAATTTTGTGTTGTATAAAAGTGAGCACGGCAATCTGTCTGTATATCTGAAAGTATTTTATTCCAGGTAATTGTCTTGTGGTTTTACTTCTGTTCTCCATCACGTTTGTGTTCTGTTTGTCAGGTACTGGGATAAAGAGGTGCAAAAAGCAAAAAAGAGAGGGAAAATGCCACATTTGACAAAAGCCATTATTCTTTGTTACTGGAAATCCTATTTAGTTTTTGGGATTTTCACAATGATTGAGGTAAGTGGAGTAAAATGTCATACAACACACTTCGTAGGTAAGAGCAGTGTGAAGCTTGGCCTCTTAGATTGCATGATACATCCTGGTGACTTCATGCTGCGCTGTTCATAGAACCTGTAATGTTCATGTACTCTCTCAGAAAAGTAAAACTCTCTTACTCTCAGAAAAGTGAAAAAGAGCCATAGCTCTATAGAGAATGAAAAATTTGAGTCATAACTGCAGGATTATGGATGTGGAACACAGAGCTGATTTCAGTGCAATGTTTTTGAGACATTACAAGCCCTTGACTTGCATTGTAAGGCTTAGCAGTGTTTTATGTATCTGAGTGGGGTGCCCAATAAAAAAAGGTTTTTCTTGCTATATGTAGATGACTGTAAAGGACACACTGTCATCAGTGTAGTACATACTAACTTTTATAACATCACAGTTTTTATTGGCAATTGCGAGTTCTTTTTAAAGAATCAGCTAAATTTTAATGTGGAACATAGTTCTTTCGAATTACGTGTTGACAAAAATTTTCATTTTGGAGCGCAATAAAGATAATATGGGATGGGACTTGCAGCAGTACTTGGCTCTTGTTTGCTTGGTTACAAGCTTGGGCAGCATCGTGTGATATCAAATTGTTAATATTTTTTTCCCCTTCTTTTTCTTTCAGGAAACCCTCAAAACAATTCAGCCAATATTTTTGGGAAAAATTATTAGTTATTTTGAAAACTATGATCCCTCAGATGAGGTAGCTGTGAATTTTGCATATTGCTACGCAGCTGCTCTGTCTGTGTGCACGCTTATTCTAGCTATAATGCACCACTTATACTTCTATCATGTACAGCGGGCTGGCATGAAGCTGAGGGTAGCTATGTGTCATATGATTTATCGGAAGGTAAGCAAACGTGTTTATGGTATATTTGGCATTCGACAGCTTTTTCATTAGGGGAGTTTAAAAATACAGTTATTTGTTCTGTTCATGCTTGCAGTTCCATTGAAGCTTTGTAAAAATGTAACTCATGCCAGTATATATCAGACCATAAACGTACATATGTGCTCTTGCTCTCTCTTTGGTCATATGGTGTTTGAATGACAGCTTCAGGCCTCCTAGAGAAAGTGAATTAAATAGCCCTAAAGACTAGGTAGAGGTTCTGATTTTTGCCTGCTGGTGCTGTTGGAAAGGGGCCTTGCCATTGCTGGTTTGTGTGCTGGAGCTGTCAGAAGCAGTTAGGATACAGCAGAAGAGGGGCAAAGCTCTCCCAGGGAATGCTGGCAGTTACTCAGCCCTGCAGGTTCAGCCCTGGAGAGGATGTTATACTTGGCTGTCATCACCTGCTTCAGTTCTCTCAGGTGTCTGGGAGCCGCTTCACTGTCGTTTCCCCCACGACGCTTTTGTGGTTAATGGTGGGATTTGTTTATATTGGTTTTTCAGCAGTGCTGTAGAACTGGTGAGTTGCCTCCTTTGTGGGTCAGAGAGGCTGCCCCCCTCTCGAGCCATCCGTCAGGTTAGTTTAGGGACAGGCAGCAGTACTGCAGTACTGCTACTGCCCCCTCCGGACTGGACGAGATAATTACTGATTACTTCGTTAGTATCCCGACTGCTTTGGTATGAGGAAAGAGGGGCGTGGGCACAGGAGACACGGTTCAGAACCATGCTGAATTCTAAAGGTAGGTTAGAGCCATTTTTTAGTGTCAGTTACTGGTTTTATTGTGGGAGCACTGGAGTCCTTCATTAAAGCCAATGAAGTGGAGGGATGTACATTTAGTAAGCTGTGATTTTTTGCTCTGTGTGTCCTGATCAAGAAATAGCTGTCTTTGACTACAGATGGAGCTGAGGCCACTCTGAGATGGACAAGAGAAGTTACAGGGATTACTTCCAGGAAGGAGCGGAGTGACATCCAGGATGATACATGGGCTCTTGTGTGCTCTGAGGAACAAGCAACCCAAGCATATATATATATGCTTTCCTCTTCTGAAGCTGTTGGCAGTAACCAAACCATTGAGCTGGTTTCCACTTCCAAGTGGGAAGTCCCTGCTGGGGATGTTGGAAGGGAAAATGCTCTATTTTTTTTTTTTTTTGCTTTAGTACTGCTAGAGTTGTGACCTGCCAGCAAAGATGTTTAATTGAAGAATCAGGACTGCAAAGTTTCTTTAGAATGTGAAGAAATTCATGCTAATTTAGCCATTCAACATAGCTACCATGCAGTTAAGGCAAACTCTTGTACTACTGGTATGGTCATGCAAAGGTTTTGGACAAAGCAGTAAAGTGAGGAGAGTAAAATTGTCCCCGTTGCAAGTGGTGATTTCTTTCCATGCATATATTTATTCTCCTCCCTCTTCTGATACTTTGGAAATTATCCTCTGGGAGCTCATCTCTAACATGGCACACTGCTTTCTTGTACATAAACATCTCTCTCTAAGGTATTAATTTGCTAAACTGATTATCATAACAGAGTTTGAAGTTCATGAAATATGTATATAGCGATGTTGTTTTTTGCTGTGTTGATATTAGCTTAGAAGCTTGGAAAAGAAATGTTCATAATATGCACCCTTATTTCTAGAGATGTGATTAAATAGAAAATTAATCTCCCCTCATAAGTGTTTACTCCTGAGGGTGGAGGCTGAGGTCACATCAGAACATTGATAAACTTTTCTAACCATTTGCCCTCCTTATCTGAGGCTTATAGATAGGTCATACTTCCTCTTTATCCTCATAGAGACCTTTGAAAGAATCTGGATGCTGATTTACTAATACTTTTGCAGTGTGTGTTAATTGCTGTAGTAAATACAAACTTGGATTTTCAAGGGTTAATGGTTGAGTGAGAGAGCATCCTTAATGGAGAACTTATGCTCATAATTCTTAAGTTTTAAACTCTTTTTCATTTCCTGGAAAGTTAAAATGCCATTTGTAAAACCCCTGTATTCAAACACTAAGGTGTTTTGTGATCAGTAAGAAGTATTAGTGATGCACACAGGAAGCTTGTAACAAAAATGAAAACTGAATCTGTTTTGTGACTCAGTCTCGTGTGTTAAAACAAAAGGCTACTTATGGTATTGAGGTTCAGAATAAACACTAAAGCAGTTTAAAGTGTGAAGTAGTTAGTTGAGACTGAAAGCTGCCAAAAAAAGTGTAAGCAGTTATTTGACCAAGCAGTTTTATTATTCTTTTCTGTGGTCAGTTTTCCCTTTTTAATGTGCTTTTGAATTAACTTTTGGGGGCAGAGAAAGGTTAAAACACTAAGATGGGAGTATGGGAGGCAAAAAAATGGTTAAAAAATTGAAGTTGGGCCACTGCAATTACATCTTTGGGGTAAAAAAAAAAAGTAACCTAAACATCAAGTGTACGAACCATTCCATTAGTCCATATAATTAAAACCTATTTTTCTTGAGAGAGGGTGCTTGCTGGGAAATACATCTGTACAGAAAATTTATAGACAGAAAGTCAAGCAGATCTTTGTGCTGAAAACAGGCAGATAATTGGCAAATGTAAAATAAAATTAAATTCAAGGTGCAGTTGCTTTTAAAAAGGTGTGTGGCTCTAGATTCGTATTTCTTACCTTCAGGGTGAGTTTTAAATGTTAAGGTCAAAATTCAGTCAGCTGATCGGAGCTAGACCAGCTAGAGCCGCAGCCGGCACGCTTCAGCGACCGCGAGGTTCAACTGAGATTAGGAAAATCAGCGAGGATAACGCAGAGCCATCGCGATTCCCGAAGCCCCAGCAGCCCTTGCGAGAGAGCGGCTGACAGTGCGGAGGGGCGTTCCCACGGTGACAGCGGGAGATTTAAAAGCAGATGAAACTCGTTACTAGCATTCAGTCAGCTGATCGGAGCTAGCCCAGCTAGAGCCGCAGCCGGCACGCTACAGCGACCGCGAGCTTCTACCGAGATTAGGAAAATCAGCGGGGATAGCGGAGAGGCATCGCGATTCCCGACATTTCGCGATTCCCGAAGCCCCAGCAGCCCTTGCGAGAGAGCGGCTGACGTGGCGGGGGCGTTCCCACGGTGGCGGCGACCACCCCCCTGCCCCTTCACTTGAAAGAGCCTTTGAGAGTGCAGCGACACCAGGTGCAGGGATGAGCAAGTAGGTCGTTTTGCTGACCAATATGGTCGTCTCCAGAAAGAGAGCTAGCAGTAAGAAGACTGTAGCAACTCAGACCGAGACCCTGTCCCAAACCGTGGCTGTTCAGGCCTCTGGATGCAGGGAGTACCGGAGCCTGCTACTGCTGGGGGAGGGAGGACAGCATTCCACCTGCGTGAGGTGTGAGCAGGTAGAAGATCTGCTTAGCTTGGTGGCAAAACTTAAGGAGGAGGTTGAGACGCTGAGGATCATCAGGGAGTGTGAAAGGGAGATCGACTGCTGGAGTAACTCCCTGGCGGGCCAGTTGGAACAGCTCCAGGGTGATACCCCCCAAAAGGGGATGGACCCCCTGCCCTCTCAGACAGAGGGGGATAGCCCGAGACAGCCCCTTCCCTGTAGCTGTTGCGCGGAGGTAGGGGACCAAAAAGATGACGAGGGTTGGAAGCGACTTCCGGTTTGGCGTCGTGGGCAGCCCTCCTCCCTTCCTGCCCTGCTTCCCCAGGTGTCCCTCCGTAATAGGTTTGAGGCATTGGATCTTGAAGGAAAGGTAGGTGAGGATGTGGTGCAAGGCCCGCCTACAAGGCCACATAGGAAAAGGCGGTCGACTTCGCACCTCAAGACTGCCTCTGGTAAGAAAGAAAGAAAGAAGGGTCATTGTAGTAGGTGATTCCATTCTGAAGGAACAGAGGGCCTGATATGCAGAGTTGACCCTCATCACAGGGAAGTGTGTAGTCTGCCTGGAGCCCGGATCAGGGATATCTAGTTGGGAGTCTAGTTGGAGGCCTGTATCTAGTGGAGTTCCTCAAGGGTCAGTACTGGGACCAGTATTATTTAATATATTCATCAATGATTTAGGTGAGGGAATTGAGTGTACTATCAGCAAGTTTGCTGATGACACTAAGCTGGGAGGGGTGGCCGACACGCCAGAAGGCTGTGCTGCCATCCAGCGAGACCTGGACAGGATGGAGAGTTGGGCGGGGAATAACTTGATGAAATATAACAAGGGAAAGTGTAGAGTCCTGCATCTGGGCAGGAACAACCCCAGGTTCCAGTATAGGTTGGGGAACGACCTGTTAGAGAGCAGTGTAGGGGAGAGGGACCTGGGGGTCCTAGTGGACGACAGGATGACCATGAGCCGACACTGTGCCCTTGTGGCCAAGAAGGCCAATGGCATCCTGGGGTGTATTAGAAGGGGGGTGGTTAGTAGGTCGAGAGAGGTCCTCCTTCCCCTCTACTCTGCCCTGGTGAGACCTCATCTGGAATACTGTGTCCAGTTCTGGGCCCCTCAGTTCAAGAAGGACAGGGACCTGCTGGAGAGAGTCCAGTGCAGGGCAACTAAGATGATTAAGGGAGTGGAGCATCTCCCTTATGAGGAAAGACTGAGGGAGCTGGGTCTCTATAGTTTGGAGAAGAGGAGATTGAGGGGTGACCTTATTAGTGTATATAAATATATAAAGGGGGAGTGTCACGAGGATGGAGCCAGGCTCTTCTCAGTGGCAAACAACGATAGGACAAGGGGAAATGGGTACAAACTGGAACACAAGAGGTTCCACTTAAACTTGAGAAGAAACTTCTTCTCAGTGAGGGTGACAGAACACTGGAACAGGCTGCCCAGGGAGGTTGTGGAGTCTCCTTCTCTGGAGGCATTCAAAACCCACCTGGACACGTGCCTGTGTAACCTTATCTAGGTGTTCCTGCTCCGGCAGGGGGATTGGACTAGATGATCTTCTGAGGTCCCTTCCAATCTCTAGCATACTGTGATACTGTGAAAACAGTACCAAAGTCAGTATACTGACTTTGGCTGGGATACAGTTAATTTTCTTTATAGCAGCTCCTATGGTATGTGGTACATGTTTCAGATGTAGTAGAAAGGGAAAGTACCAAAACAGAACTTTGGGGAGAAATTGGTTATATTAGTAAAACTGCTGCTTTGTGTCTGATGTTTCCATTTCCTTCTGCGTCCTTTGCAGTCTAAACAGGTCCATTCAGCCAGGAAAATGTAAGGCTTATTTCACTTTAAAAAAAAAATAAAAAAATTAAAACCCAGTGCTACTTCAGAAGTGGTTTTGAAGCAGGAAGGGAAGAAGACTAAAATTGCATTAGCACTGACAATGGAAAAGGCTGTGTTTTCCTGGAGAAGACAAACCAGTCACAGATGAACTACCTCCTTTTGGCTCAGATGCTTGCTATCTTGGTCAGAATGAACTAGGGTAATACATTTTGAAAGTGTTTTTGCTGTATCTGAAATAGCTGGGAAGAGGTCAGAAAGGTGATTCAGGTGATGTGTCCCAGACGTACCCAGGCTGTGGACCACTAGCAAGACACCGGTGCAGTGTTCTGCTGGGTGGCTGAAGTGGACTTGAAATGGCAGATACATCTGTGTTGTAAAGGAGTACGTAGCAATAGGTGCTGTAAACATGCTCTGGTGGGCAACTTCTTCTAATCTACACATCATTTGAACTCCTATTATTATGGTCTACCGATATCTTAACAGCTTTTCTAGGAGCTTGTCAACCTTGATCTGTGTTGTGGAGTAAACATGATGGAAAAGTGGATGTGCTGTGACAGTGATACCTGCAGCAGCTTCTCTGGGGATTTCAGATGTATGGGAAACAAGCTTAAGACAGGGAATGAAGCAATCATTTTCTCAAATAATTTAATCTTGTCTTTCATATACACAGTATTCTAGATTTATTATTGGAATCTCAGAGGAATTTCTTAGTGGGGTTCTAAATGTTTCTGGCTCTTGGTTTCAATGTTAGGGTTGGGATTCTCTCTGTGATTAGTAGCTTTGTAAAACAGCAGTGAGATGCAAGAAATGTACAGTCCTTTGAAATTATATTTTGAATAGTACTTTGATATCTGATGTTTTTGCACCTGATTTGAAATATTGGAACAGAATTTTTGAAACAGTTGATACTTTTGAGGTTAGATTATTGATCAGAAAGCAATCCTAACACTAAGTTTTTGGAGAGGGAGAAGTAGATGTGCACTGCCTAAAAATTGAAGTGTTTTGGAGGAGTGAACTATTCTGTTACGGGAAAATATGTAACATGTTTTTATATGTTTTTAATATTTTTTTTTTTACTTGTGCTGCAAAACTGTATTCTCTTTCCAGCAGGAGGAGAAGGAAGCAGGGTCTGTAATCTATAATTCTGAGCAATTTCAATTTGGATCTTTGCAGTCCTGTTCAGACTGCATATTTCCAGATGCTATTTTTTAGGGGATATTGTATGATCACATACTATTTTCTGCTGATCAACTTATTTATTAACCTATAGAAATATTTGTATTTACTCTTTTTGCTTTTCACAGCATGTGCTAAACTTCATTTAATGTTCTTTAGAAATCTTACGATTTTACAAGAGTTATTAAGGAGGGAAGTTTTTAAAGGGATATTAACTCATTTGCAAAGACAGAAAGCACAGTTTGCAGCATTAGCAAGAACTGATAGTGTAAAACACATAACTTGAGGTTTTTGTCTTCAGTCAGGAATCTTATTCAAAACAAAATTCTTTCAGTTGGCCAAACATTGTCCTGATTTTAATTTGGTCTTCAGGTGGAGTACTCTGCTTCTGTTTTGAAGTAGTGTATGGGAGAGCAATGCAAATAAAAAGTTACAGGCTCTTTTGTTTAGTTTTGATAACTTGCTATGTTGGTTTTTTCCCATTTTTAATCTCTTCAGACATGAAAATGGTTACAGCACTTCTGTTTTCCACAGTCCTTCCCTAAACTTTATTTTATACTCTCTTCTTCAGAATGTTTAACCTAACCCACATGTTACCTAAGGTTCTTGAACTGTGCCCAGGTATTCACAGGCAAAAGCTGAGATATGCCTTCAGCTTTTGCCCTGGTGTTGTATTTGTGTATCGAGGCTTCTGCGTATAGATGTACTGTGCTCTGTGAGCTGTGACAATTTTGATTGTTCTTTTTTAGGCACTTCGTCTCAGTAATGTGGCTATGGCAAAAACTACCACTGGTCAAATAGTAAATCTTCTGTCAAATGATGTGAACAAGTTTGATCAGGTAGGAATATTAAAGGTCTTTCCAAGAGGCTGTTGAAGTTGTGGTGTTTTGAGTTAAGAAGTTTTGTTTACAACTGGTGATTGTTTCCTATGAACATTTCTTCTAGCTCTTTCTTAAACATCATACAAAGAGAAATACTCTCTTAAAAGATGGGCGGAAAACATACCTTTTTTTTTTCCCCTCCTTAAGTGTTTTCGGAGGCTCAGAGAAGTATTGGTTGAAGATAAAACAAAATCAGTGTGGTAATTTTCTACTTTTCTGGAGGTTAGACACCTCCATGTACATTAAGGTCTCTGAATCTGGTGCCAAACTCTCACTGGATGCCTCAGTACCTGTTGCAGGCAAAGGTGTTTCTTTAACTTTGTGTTATTAAGGTTTAATTTTTTAAGGTAAGACCAAAAGCTAATTTTTCTTTCTTAACTGTTTGCCTAGGTGACGATTTTCTTGCACTTCCTGTGGGCTGGACCAATTCAAGCTGTAGCAGTAACAGTACTTCTCTGGATGGAGATAGGCCCATCATGTCTTGCAGGAATGGCAGTTCTAATTATTCTTCTTCCTGTCCAGACCTGCATTGGGAGGCTTTTTTCTTCCCTAAGGTAAGGTTGCATGTGTTGGGTTGTAGGTTTTTTTATGTCCTGGATTTTAAAATGGACATACCTGATGGAGGCAGAGTACTGCTGCTGTCTGGTGAGGGTTTTTTTTTGCATTGTCTTTCGTCTTTGCCTGTGTTTTTCGTAGTTGATAATGTGAGAATTCTGAATTCCTGTTTAGGGACTTGAAGTAGACATTTTTCCAGACACGCAGAAAATATCTGCTACTCATTAGCTGTCCATTATACTAGAAGAGCTGGGCTACTTCTGTAGCTTACTTGCTGTAGATGTAGGCATAGAATTTTATAACTTCTTGAGCTTTGCCTTCCTGCATTGATACTTAAGGAGTGGTTACTACAAAGGCAGTACTGTCAGGCCTACTGTAGTTTTGATTTAATGGGGATGTACAGGAATTGCAGCAGAAAGCTTTGAAAGTTTCATGTTTGAAGGTCTTGCTGTCACCCCTCCAAGACATAGATGCAGAGAGGAAAATGGGAAGGAACTGAGAGAGAGAGGAAGAAAAGAATTACGGTGATGGTTTTGATGTCAGCTATGAGGTTTCTAACTGTAAGGTTTTAGGCTGTGGAGATACAGAATGAGTTTGCAGTAACTATCCATTATCTGACAAATTTAATTTGTTTTTTTTTCTGACTTCCCCCTAAAAGAAAGACTTGCCTCAAGTGAGGATATTGAATTATCTTCAATGTTCTGTCTTTCAGACTTTCTTGTGTATTTAATCGTGCTCTACTTTCATTATCAATTTGTAAATAGCCTTTACATCTAGATGGGAATATGTTTATGTTTGCTATTTACACATGCGTAGTAACGTTAACTCATTCTTGCCGCGTTTATTCACGGTGAATTGGTTCCTTCTAGCTCTTTCAGTCAGTGAAACTCTTTAATGAGTTACGTGTTGTTTTCATGTTGTATTTTAAGATGATTTTCTGAAAGTATTGAGACTGGCATTGCTGTTGCATGGCTAGGTATGAAGAGAGAGCTGAACTATGAAAGGAGACTAACTTGTAGATTTCCTTCTATTTGTAATCATTGTGATAGTCTTCAGTTATGGGCTGTTTCTCAAATAATGAGCCATTCAGTGTTCTCTGTCAAATTCTTCATGCTTTTTTATGACAAAATCTGTTTGTGGAACACTTTCAATATATTATTACTTGTGCATTTTCACTGCATGTGTAATATGCATGCGTAAGTATTGAGCTACTTCACTGTTGGGATTTTTTGAGTTTTAAGTTTTTTAGGTTTTGGGCTTTGAGTCAATAGTTAAAATGCTTAGTACTTAACTAGTGCCTTGTCCATGGTGGTAAGCATTATTATCCCCATTTTACAGATGGGAAACTGAGGCACAAACAGATTAAGGGACTTGTCCAGGGTCAGACAACAAGGTGACAAAAATCTCTTCTCTAAGGTATGTATTTTTATAGTTAAGCAGTGGCAGTGTAATGTTATTTGGGTTTTTCCCCCCATTCATTAACAGCCACTTGTTTGGATGCAGTGCAAGGGAAAGAATCTTAACTAAAAGAGCTTTTGTTTGTCTATGGGTGCATAAAAATGTGCAGTGACCAGAAGGAGTTAATGGAAAAGCTGAAGTGGATTCCAGCTCTGTAATGATGGGTATATTCACATGGCAGTTGCTGGCAATCTGCATGGATTTAAGGAAAACAGCCTATAAGGAAGTAATTTAAGGATTAAAGCTTTTGCTAAAATCCAGACACACTCAGTGTGGCAGTTAATTTGTGCTATTATTCATCTTTATACTTGGGACCCAGTCCTGTAAACACATACATGCACACCAGCGTATGATGCAGGCATGAGCTTCAGTGCTGTAGGAGTTTGCAGAAACAGACTCAGTATCCTATAGAATGGTATGCAGTATATTATGAAGTGTTGCTTTTACCTGCAGAGGTACTAGGAATTTTATAAAATACATGACCTGATACATTATTTGAGAAATAGTTCAATTATTGGACTGAAGACCATTGTATATGTATTTATTCACAAGAACTCAATCCTTTCACCACTTAGCCATGCAACTGTTATATTCTGATTTAAAGCCATTTTAGTTTTTTGTAAGGTAAAATCTGTTACTTATGACAGACTTGATTAAAACTGACCAAATATGCCTCATAATGGCAAAAAAATCTGCAACTTGCTTAATTTAGAATGGTTACGAGTGTCATAAAGGGAACTTCTCAGACACTTGCAGAAGCGTGAACAACATATGTTAAGTTTTGCCTTTTGCTGTGACAGTGAGTGTATGGGGAGGAAAGAATGAGCTCTCTCAGTCTTTGAGCAGTTGTTTTTCTTATTGCTGTCCCTTTTTGAAAAAGGGAAAGAGGATTTAGCAAAGATAATCTTGTTCATGTCAGTACAGTTGGTGCAGGCAAAGCTGTCTTCCTCAGTCTTAATAAGAAATCTTGATTGTATTAGGGCCAAGTTTCTACATTGCTTTTGTTAGTTTTCTTGTATAAATATTTCTTCTTGCATAAATACCCTGCTTCAGTCATCTAACCGTTTATGAACACTGGTGTTGAGAAGTTGTTTTTCGTAAAGTTGAGCAGGCGCTTGAAATTCTTTCTACTTAAGTGTTTTAAACATTGCTGTTTCTTCCAGAGTGTCGGAGAAATGTGACAGGCAGGCAGGTTAAGCTGACAAAACCCAGCTCCCTTCTGAAGAGCTTTTTAAAAGTTTATTAATTTATTTTTATTTTAAGTATGATTTCTGAATCTTAACTTTTGTTGCTATATACAAAGTCAGAAATCCAGCAGGGGAAGGCGTGTTTTATCAAAATAAGGCCTACCTTAGCTCACTATGTGTGAAGTAAGTTTATCTACATGAGTGAATTCAGAATTGTAATAGGCTTTATTAGCATGGTTTGTACAGTCATTATGTGGCGTCTAACTTTCAATGCTTTTTCCTAATTAAAACTGTGACTTTATTATTTAATTATATATTTTTTCCCATTTGTTCATCAGTGCAAACTTAAAATAGATTATTTACTTTAGTGATAATTGCAGTTAATGCTTAAATAATATTAATTTGTTAAAGCCATATCTAGATTAGCTCTCCTAAATTATAGCTCATGTACTGTTACTAAGTAATCTTTGCTTTTGAGTTAATCTGAAAAAGACACACACAGAGGCCAAGTTTCTTTAGCAACATCAGAAGAGTCTTATGAGAATGATTGTTGTTCTGCCTTTTCAAAACAATTTTTAAAAGTAATTCTCTGATTTTTGCTTAGTCCTAAATTCTATAATTGTAATTTTTTTCTTTTGAGTTGTTTTTTTTGTTGTTGTTGGTTTTTTTGGGGTTTTTGGTTTGTTTTTTTTTTACACAAATACATAGTTCAAAGAATACCATGTATTTGTGCAAGCTGACATATAACTGAGCATTAAATCAACTTAGTTCCTTGAGAACAGGGGATATCGGGAATGCAGATACACCAAGTCTCTCTGCTGTGTGTCAGCTTTAAGATGCTCTTTTAGGAAGACCCTTCAGTGCAATTAAAATTATATGAATCCTCTATACAAGTCAAAGCAGAAACTTCATTGTTATGCCATTGTAAATACTCTTCTTTTGAGAATAAGAGTTTTTACTTTGTGCTATTTACAGGAGCAAGACAGCTGCCTTAACAGATGTCAGAATTAGGACCATGAATGAAGTCATAAGTGGCATGAAGATAATAAAGATGTATGCTTGGGAAAAATCATTTGCGGAACTTGTGAATGGTTTAAGAAGGTAATCCTGGAAGGATACAGCTTGGTATATGATCAATATCTGTTTCCATTTTTTTTACTTGTCAATAATTGTATTATTTTGTACTTTAAAGTGCAGTTTACTTGAACTTTGGTTTGTTTTTATTTTAGAACTTTCTATAGTTTTAGAGTGAAGTAATGAAAATACAATCTAATGGCACAGAAAAAGGAAAAAAACCTCTGATATTTATAAACTGTGTTTTTATGCTTCCTTTTATGCTGTGTTTAAAACCAGCAACTGATAAACTTGTAGTAGTTGTAATTAAACTATTTCATCCCCAGTTGTGTAAACTAGTAACAGGTAGCCAAGAAGCAAGACATTTCCCTCCTGAGAAATATATGAAATCTGACTTTCTGTCCTAAATGATAGCATCTGCAGGTAGCACTCTTGCTTCTCTTTCTGTGTTTTGAAGTATTGCTCAAGCCATCTGGAAGGTGGAGGGGAGAAAGACAGCAGCTCAGAAATTCCCTAGTTGTTCAACTGGCAAGGCCAGCTGATTTGGTATCCCGAGACATTTCATTTCTGAGGTCCATCAGTATCTGATGAAAACTAATTCATTAAATGACATTTTCAATCAGTATTTGTGCTTTTACTTAACAGTATGAGAGCATTCAGTACTAAAGAATGGTAGTTCAGGTGAATATTTCTCATTTAATTTTCATGTTATGTCTGGCGTGAGTAGATTGTTATTCTGCTGTAGATTCTGATTTTTTTTTTAATTTGTTTTACTTTTTTAAAGGATTTTTTTTTCCTTCATATCTATGTACAAGCTTGCAAACTTGCTAATGTTTCCTGAGACATTTCTTCCCATGCACATAATAATTTCCTCCTTCAGGTGTTAGGATCTTGTGCTGATTGAATGTTCTTGATTGATTGAAAGCTTTGCTGTCTTGCGTGGAGCCAGAGAGGATATTTCTTGATTAAAAGCTTCCTCAGTGGACATATTCACATCACTAAACTTTAGATTTCCAAATTCAATGCATCGTTAGGGTTAGAGGCTTCCTTTTTAATGACAGAAAGAAGCTCTTCCAAAACACATTCTGAGCCCTCTTTCTTTTCTTTAAATTTGCTGTGGAAAACTGTAGTTAAGTCTTCAATTCAGCCAGGTGATTTATTGCCCAGTATTTTGCAGTGGCCCTTGACAGTTGCTCAAGGTGACATCTGAGCCTTGTCCATTGCTCTTTTTTTCCTGTGGCTGTTCTTATTAGTTTTGCGTTTGTGCCCTAAAACCGTGTAGTATATTATATACAGCCTGCGGGTAGGCTGTAATTTATCTGATTTTTATGGAGAGTAGCACAAAGAACTTGCTGATTATTTGCAGATAGTAGAGAGGATTATTAAGGATTATTAGAGGGTGGGAAAAGTGTTTCATCCAGGATTGTTGAAGTAATTGAATTAGACCCAATTCAAATATTTTACATACAAGTGTTCTTTCACTGTACTCTGGAGATCAGAGACTGTGAGCCCTTAAGCTGAAAAAATGTCTTTGAAACTCTGAAAGTCTGTCAATTCATCCAATTTGGCAAGTATAGTGGGAAAGTTGCTTGACTAGTTTTCCAGGAGAGCGTCTCTCCTCCTTCTCTCTGTTAAGTGAAAATTTACTTCAAATTGTATCATCATAACTTGAGTTTCTAATCTTACTGTGGAAGATAATAAAAAATGGTGAAGAATTTCCTTGAGAATTGCCCGAATATTTGGGAGGAGAAATTAGAAATTGTTTCAGAATTTTGTATTTGATATTATTTCAAGCAGATAAAGTCATAGAATCATAGAATAGTTAGGGTTGCAAAGGGCCTTAAGATCATTTAGTTCCAACCCCCTGCCATGGGCAGGGACACCACACACTAAACCATGTCACCCAAGACTCTCTCCAGCCTGGCCTTGAACAGTGCCAGGGATGGACCATTCACAGCTTCCCTGGGCAGCCCATTACAGTGCCTCACTACACTCGCAGTAAAGAACCTCCTCCTTATATCCAATCTAAACTTACCGTGTTTTAAGTTTGAGCCCGTTACCTGTTGTCCCTAATGAAGAGTCTCTCCCCAGCATTCCTATAGCCTTCCTTCAGATACTGGAAGGCTGCTATGAGGTCTCCACGCAGCCTTCTCCAGGCTGAACACCCCCAACTTTCTCAGTCTATCTTCATATGGGAGATGCTCCAGTCACCTGACCATCCTCGTGGCGCTCCTCTGGACTTGTTCCAACAGATCCATGTCATTTTTATGTTAAGGACACCAGAACTGCACACAATACTCCAAGTGAGGTCTCACAAGAGCAGAGTAGAGGGGCAGGATCACCTCCTTCGACCTGCTGGTCACGCTCCTTTTGATGCAGCCCAGAATACAGTTGGCTTTCTGGGCTGCAAGCACACACTGAAGCCGGCTCATGTTCATTTTCCCATCAACCAAGTCCTTCTCCACAGGGCTGCTCTGAATCTCTTCTCTGACCAATCTGTAGCTGTGCCTGGGATTGCTCCAACCCAGGTGTAGGACCTTGCAGTTGTCTTGGTTAAACTTCATGAGATTGGCATCAGCCCACCTCACAAGCATGTCGAGATCCCACTGGATGGCATTCCTTCCCTCCAGTGTATCAACCGAACCACACAGCTTGGTGTCATCGGCAAACTTGCTGAGAACGCACTCAATCCCACTGTCTGTGTCACTGACGAAGATGTTAAACCAGACCGGTCCCAGCACTGATCCCCGAGGGACACCACTCGTTACTGGTCTCAAGCTGGACATTGAGCCATTGACCACAACTCTTTGTGTGCGGCCATCCAGCCAGTTCTTTATCCACCGAGTGGTCCATCCATCAAATTGATGTCTCTGCAATTTAGAGACAAGGATGTTGTGTGGGACAGTGTTGAGTGCTTTGCACAAGTCCAGGTAGATGACATCAACTGCTTTACCCCTGTCCATCAGTTCTGTAGCCCCATCATAGAAGGCCACCAAATTGGTGAGGCAGGATTTCCCCTTAGTGAAGCCATGCTGGCTGTCACCAAGCACCTTGTTGTTTTTCATGTGCCTTGGCATGCCTTCCAGGAGAATCTGCTCGAAGATTTTGCTAGGCACAGAGGTGAGACTGACTGGTCTGTATTTCCCTGGGTCATCCATTTTCCCCTTCTTAAAAATGGGGGTTATATTTCCCTTTTTCCAGTGATCAGGAACTTCACCTGACTGCCATGATTTTTCAAATATGATGGCCAGTGGCTTAACAACTTAATTTGCCAGCTCCTTCGGGACCTATCTGCAGATGAATGTCATCAGGCCCATGGACTCTTGCACGTTCAGGTTCTTAAGATGGTCTCTAACCAGATCCTCTCCTACAGTGGGCCTAAGGTCTTCATCCCCACAGTCCCTGCATCTGCCTTCCAAGATTTGGGTGGTGTGGTCATTTGCCAGTGAAGACTGAGGCAAAGAAGTCATTAAGAACCTCAGCCTTCTCCAAATCCAGGGTAGTCAAGATACATGGGGAAGGAGTAAGTTGTTATGCTGCTCTTGATAAAGGAAGACTTAGGTTAGTAAGAAGTTCAGACTGGCGGCATCCACATTGTAAATAATGTAGTAACCTTTTAAGGGTTGGACTTCGTGAGTCATTTTGAAGTGGAAACTGACGTTTAAGTGAAGTGGAACATACACATCAGCGGCTTTTCAGTTGCTGGAGGGAGACTCGTGTCTGTGCAGTACTTCAGTCACATTTAGGGTAAAGGTTGGCAGAACAATTGGCCTTGCAGATCAGTGTTTCTTGAATTATGAATCTGAATTCCTAGAGAAATTGAAAAAACCCCACAAACCATGAACAGGGTCCAGATCACAAAGGGTTTAAACTGAGATCGAAGAAAATATTGCAAATACTGTGATCCAGCTTGAGGAACAACAGCTGAATAATAGCAGATTATTTTAATGTAGAGTAACGTAGATTAGTATGTGAAAATTATGACCATGTCTGGGTCGTACGTAAACTCTTGATCCTTTGGAAGTTGCCCTATTTTTTCAACTCCTGCATATGTGTTGATCTTAAAAGTTTTGTGACTGAGCTCTACTGGATTTTGGTATTGAAACAATACAGAGTTTGTGGGTGCTTAGCTTTTATATAGAGGTTTTTTCCTCTTTGCTCTTACATGCAACCCAGGAAGATTCAGAGCAAATTAGAATCTGAATTAAATACTGGTTTGACCAAAGCAGAAGAAAAAAAAGTATTTTGGTTTTCTGTCTCCCAAAAATAACTATTTTCTATAGCTACTAAAATATTAAATGTAATAATTTTCCCCACTCGGTTTCTAAGCCATTTAAGTCGTCTTTGTTATTTACCATATAATATACTTAACAGTTCTTTACATGTGAGTTGGGGGGGTCCAACCGGAAGAGAAAGGACATGAAAGTAAAATCTGAGAGTTGTTTTCCTTCATCCAGTTGTTAAGGGCAACTCTAACGAGAAAGTTTGATGTGACTTTTTATTTTGCATTTTTAGGAAGGAGATTGCCATGATTATGAAAAGCTCCTACCTTCGAGGACTGAACTTAGCCTCCTTCTTTGTGGCAAGCAAAATCACAGTGTTCATGACTTTCATGGCATATGTACTACTTGGCAATGTTATCTCTGCAAGTCGTGTATTTGTTGCAGTGTCCCTGTATGGCGCGGTAAGACTGACAGTAACGCTGTTCTTCCCTTCGGCTGTTGAGAGAGTATCTGAGGCAGTGGTTAGCATACGACGAATCAAGGTACGGTTATCAATTTGGATGGTATGTGGATTTCTTCTCTTAGTCTAACATTGTTTTAATGTCACAGACAGCAGCAGCCTTCAGTTTTGCAGTTGGATTTCTAACGAAACAGCTTATTTTGAAAGCTGAATGTGTTGCTGTGTATGTGTGTGCAAAAACATGACGTGTACTCTGAGGCTGTCTGAAATGTAGGAGATAAGAGCACTTGGAAAAAGGTGTTGTAGACATTTTTTAAGTAAGAGGAACATGTGTACAGACAGTTAAAGATATCACGGCTCATTGCAGGGGATTGGACTGGATGACCTTTGAAGATTCCTTCCAACCCAAAGTATTCTCTGATTCTGTGATCTGCTTCCTCTTAGATACTGAACGTAGGACATCGACAGCTATCTCATGTCTGCAAAGTCTTAGCTCAGTTAACTTCTTAACTAAGCTGAGTTAGTTAACTTGTTAAGTCTTGGCTGCGAAGATCAAGATCTTCCTTCTTTTCTCAAAATATTGTCTGCTAGAGCCTGTTTGAGGTCTTTGTGCTTTGTGATTCAAAGCATGATAGATTTTTTCTGGTTTTGTCTTAAAATTGGCTTAACTCTTACCCTTGAATGTCTTTAGAATTTACCCCTTTCCTTTCTAAATGTGTTTGAGCTATTTATAAATGAGGCATCATGAAAAGTGTGCCAGGACTGTGGCTGTGGGACAAAAGTGCATGTTCATGCAACTTGAAGGAAAGGTTCTCTGGCTGGGCTGTAATGCAGAAGTACAGTAGTGAAAGTGTAACGAATCAGTTATGCAGACATAAGCAGTTTAATTTTTTTTATTAATGCCCTGGACTTTAAAAGGAGAAGTTAGGTGATCTGCAGCTACCTTTGTCACTTGGAGAATGCTTAATAAGGGCAGTTAACAGCTTCTTACCATGACCTCATTTTCTTCTGAGTGAAACAACATAAACCTTTACCATGAAAGCAGTGGAATTCTAAGGTATTGCAGTGAAGTTTTCACTTCTTGCATGGAAAGATGGAATCAAGCAATTCTAAGATTTGTCAGTGTTTCAGGGAGAAGACAGGGTGGGTTCTTGTGGTCCATTTGCTTCAGGAGTTCTGTTTTATTGAGTGGATGGTTTTTACAGTCCTGTAGTACTTCAATGCTACTAAATCTACACCTTTGGGGGGTTTTGGAGGGGACAGTTAGCTAGTTAGAGGGACCCTGTTGAAAGAGTTGTGCACTGTTTTGGAAATGCAGTTCTTTGATCAGTTTGTGTTTGGTTCCCCTGCTCCCTTAGTGTTTGTATGCTGCTTAGGTTCCCTTTCTTTCCTTAGTCTCACAATAGGCTTTTCTCTGTTCTTTTTTTCTTCCGTTTCTTTTTTATTGCAGAACTTTCTGATGCTTGATGAGGTCTCGCACTTCAAACCACAACTGCACGATAATAATGAGAATGTCATTATTCATGCTCAGGATTTGACTTGCTATTGGGATAAGGTAAATTTACTTCTACTAAATGTGAAGTATATTGGCACTGCAGTCATTCAAAGTCTGAAACGTGATGTCTGTGTGTATGTATAGTGTGCTAATGTTTTTTTGTTTCATCTTTTGTATATGAGAATCTATTTAGTGTGTTAAGGTAACTCTGTGGAATAGTACTGAAAACACTACCAAGTGCATTTAAAATCAGCTATTCCTGAATATTAATGAATATCTGTGTGTTTCTTTGTGAAAGTATCTCTTAACAGGGCTGTATTGTAACTGAGGTACTTAAATTGGAATTAAGCACAGTAAGGTAGACCTAAGCATGTGGGGTTTTGTTTTTTTTTCTGTAAACTAAATATTGATCAGTCCATTGGTCTTGAATCAGTTCAATATTATACTACTTAGAATGGAAAGCTTTAGATATTAGACTGCATGTGTTTGTTACTCTGTGTATTTTAATTGAGACTGTTCAGCTACAAATTTTTCTCTGCTTAAAATGCACCAAACCCACCAAAATGGCTAGAAAAAGGAACAACACAGAGCTGATAGATCTGTTCTGTATCCTTTTCTGTAAGAAAGGCAAAGGTTGACTGTTGTCTCTCTTTTAAAACTGCGATTTGCTGTGGTAAGCAGCAATTTGTGATGAATTATTTTATGTCTTATGAGCTGCCAATATCCTTGCTCAAGACAGGCTTGAGTCTCCATAACAAATGGTGGAAGCTCTAAAAATGAATTTTGTATGTAAATGTAATGCAAATAAGACATGTCACATATTGCCCTTTATATACTTTCTTCCCATACGTGTGCTGTGTCCCAAGGAAAATAAAGTGTGAAAACATGAGAATCTACCTGATACTACTACTCAGCTACAAAAAAAAAGAATTGCTGTATTATTGAGCTTTACTTTCTAAAGAGTTGTCTCTGCAACATAAATCTTTGAGATATTGAGTGAATTCTTATGAAGTAGTTGATATTAAATTTAATGGTGAATACATTCTAATGCAAAATGGACTGTATGTTTCAGTCTCTTGTTTTCTTCTCAAACCAACGCAGGTAGCACTGTTAACAATTTATAGGAAATGGTTGCATAAGATGCCCATAAAATACCTTCTTTTTTTCCAAGACTTGTTTATATTGCATAAGGCAGGGCAGTGCAACTAGAATTACTGGTTGCCTTTAGATTTTAAAAGCACCAAACCAGCAAACCACCCACCAAACTGTTACTGTAACTTTAATTTTGTATTTAATGCTGTGTGCATGGGAGAACAGTTCTCCCAGAACTATTAAGAGCTGCTCAGAAAGTTTCTCCTACATAACTCTTACAGTGATGCAAAGTAATTATAGAGTTTCTCACCGAAAAGATGATGAGCTCTGAGAGAGTGGAGTTAGGAAAGGAGTAATAAAAATACTCTATCCTTTCTCAAGTAACTGACTTAGCTTGCTACCCTGGCAAGGTTTCTCAAGACTCCTTGGATCTCTGTACAGCTGCATGATAATTTTTTTACTTTAAAGATTGTGTGCTAAAAGAGATACTAAAAATAACTCCCCAAAACACAGCCCATGAAACCAAAATCACTGGAAGCAAAAAAAGGGATTATTAGCTAGACTTTTAGGAAAACAAGCTAACATGGTGTATTGCAGTTTATCAAAAGATAAAGAAAGCCAATTAATTAATGGTCACAGTCATGTTTTAGTAAGACAAGTGTTATCTTGAGTCCCACAGGCTAGTCTGGTACCAGCATGGAACTAGGGATTCTTCACTAGGGCTTTTTTACTGCTGTGCCTTAAATTTACAGAACAGTGTCTGCTCAGCTGAGCAACTTCAGATTTAAAATTAAAGCATTTGAACAGAGGCCAGATTTATCCCTTGTAATTTTAGTCACTTAAATGTGGAGCCTCAGCAGTATAGGACTTCTGTGCAACAAACGATCTCTGTATCCCGTAGGTGGGATGAATTGTTTTTTCTCTCGTCTGTAGGATATGTAAGATCTGCCCAAGCTCACCGAAGGTGTTGCTGTCCCTCAGGGGATCATTCTTGTATCCTGTCCTCACACTCTGTGTATCTGTTCCCTCCCTTGTGCTGGTATTAATGCATGTATTTGTGGTCCCGTGGTGAACCAGTTCAGAGGGATAATGCAATAGAAAATGAATCACTTCTGACATGATATATTTTCTGATAACTGAGTCCCATGACCAGCCTGTCTGCAAGATCAGGCAAGAACAAATGGCAGAAGAAGGGAAGTGAAAGACACAGATAATTGACAGGGCACAGGAGAGCTGGGACATTTGTGGTAATGAGCTGTCAGATAACTTAGTTGGAATATTAGTTTGTGCTCTAATTTAAGTGCCTCAATTTAGTGTCTAAAAATAGGTGTGATGAATTCAGGACAAATTGCCTTTAATTGTAAGGAATGCTATTTTGCAAAAAATACCGTGCCCCTTAGGTGTTTGCTTTCCTTTTGTATAGGTTGTTTGACATCCTGCAATACTACTTTCATATTTGGGCAATAGTTTAGAATCTTGTTGAAAATTTCTATAATGCTTTTGGGCTCTTAGAATCTATATTTAAAAAAACAAACCTGAGCATGAGAGAAGATATATTTGCACTTTGATGAATACAAAAGCACAACCTCAAGAGATCTGAAGAAAGACTTGTGTCTGAAAGCTTAAACTTAGTAAGAGATGTTTTTCTCTTCCTACAAGCTTTGCAGTGGGAAAAAAAAAAAAAACAAACCCCAAGAACACTCAGCTGTCATAAGCTGGTAATGTTTCCCTGACCTTAGCACTAGCTGAGCACCTCAACTCTGTACTCTGGAGGGAGAAATCAGATTCATGGTAAAATGCTGATTGGGAGCGGGGTGGAGGAAAGGAAAAAAGCCTCGTTGATGCCACCTTGTGGACAGCAGAAGTAGTTCTGCAGAGTTGCACAACGTGCGCACATTTGGGTTCCCAGCGTGACTCTCATCTGTGAACCCTGTGATGCTTCTGCGAGGTGGGAGCTGTGGTGGGGGACATGCTCGGGACACGGTGCTGCCTGACTGAGTATCTGTCCTGGCACAGGTAGACGCGTGTTCTAGCCCAGCTCTCCCAGCCATCCTGTGTATGGGTGGGTACTCTCCCTGTGTCTCTCCCAAATAATTTGGAATTAGTTACAAGCTTCCCCTTTTTGCAGTTCTAGAACTCAGTCGTGCAGCATCATTCATGTGGGGTTAGGTGGTGGCCTCTTCAGCCTTGACCTGTAAAAGGTGGATGGAGATTTTAAGCAGTCTGCAAGTTGTTAAGTACACTGAATATTCTTCACCGTGCTCTCCTTTCTTGGAGCTTAAGACCAGGGTTTGTTTGGAATATTTGTACCAATAGAAATGCTACTTCATTTTATTATTTTTTTTAATGCATACATTTTCCTGTTTGCATTTTAGTGTCAGTCATGCTTAGTGTGGTCTAAGATGCATGTAAAGGCGTATCCTGTTAGAAGGGTGTTTTGCTTTAATGAGAGGGAGCTGCACCAGCCCCTTAGCTATTAAAGTCATGAGCATCCTTTTTTCCCACAAGAAAAAGGCATTTTTACAACCTTGATAGGAGAGGTGCAAAATATGTTGGGAAATAAGCTCTTATCAGTAGTGTAACATAAAGGATAAGCATGCTAAAAAAGGAATGTTAAACAGGCAATCCTAAGGTAGTATGTATTCACACAAATAACCCATTATGTTGTCTGTGAAAAGTCCCTGAGAATCCATGATATACAAGATGAAGTTATGTAAATCAAACAGCATTTTACTGTTTTCACTTCAGATAGAGCCTTGACTAGAGCAGATGGAGACCTGACTTTCCTAGGGCTCCACGAGCATTTCAGCCCTCCTCTTTTCCAGCATTTGTGTGGCTACTCAGTGTTGCCAGATGTGCCATTCTGGAGCTGTGAATGCTGGTGCGGTGGCCAGCACAGAGCTCTTGTTTCTGAGGCTGCTGCCTCAGCCTTGTGCTGAGCTGCAGCAGGGATGTGTGGGCTTTGAGAAAGCATTGGTTCTGCTGCCTTGGTATGCATTATTCCTTGAACCCTGTTTTGTCTGCATTACTTGTTTGAGGTGAAGGATTAGGGTCTTTTGAAAGTGTGAATTACTGAAGAAGCAGAATGTATGCCTGAAAATATGGTGGGCATATGGGTTGCTAATTTGTAGTGATTCGTGTACATTGTTTTATAAAGATTGTTTTGATGGTGCATATTTCATTACTGAAGAAGCCTAACTTTTTCTCAAATCCATAGAATTTAGAAAACCCAGCACTTCAACAAATTTCTTTTACTGTCAGACGAGGGGAATTACTGGCTGTGATTGGTCCTGTAGGAGCTGGAAAAGTAAGTCTTAATGTTTAATCCATTCTGTAGTGGTTTTATGAGTGTTAAACATGACTAGAAACTTGAAAATGTATGGTTCTTTTCTTTGTATAATAACACACTTCAAGATACTGGCATTCAAGACAGGCAGATGTCCTTCTGGGAGTGGGAAGGTGATGGTTCAGAGTTAAACAGTGCTTTGTGTGTTGCTTCTAGGCTGTGTGTAAAGGGTACAGGTGCTTTTCTGCTAGCAATAGTTTGAGTGACAGGGTGGAATAGGCCATCATAGCAATAAACACTGCTCAATCTCTGTGATGCCTTTATTGCAAGCTTTTTACTGTTTTACTCTTTTCCAGTCTTCACTCTTAAGTGCTGTGCTTGGTGAGCTGCCTAAAGACAAAGGTTTGATAAACGTTACTGGAAGAATTGCTTATGTTTCTCAGCAGCCTTGGGTGTTTTCTGGTACAGTAAGAAGTAATATACTGTTTGACAAGGAATATGAGAAAGAAAAATACGAAAAAGTTTTAAAAGTCTGTGCTCTTAAAAAGGTACGAGTTTCTCTTGGTATGTTTTATTTTCAGAAGCTTTATTTTTATCTTGATGTCCTTTCAGACTTGTGGTACATACTGCAATATATAATATATACAATTGATTGTGATGAGTAGCATGTGAAGTAAGTCCTGTCGCTTAACAGATTCATTTAGGACAACTGTGAAAGCAAGTTTTTGTAATTCTTGAAATTTCCACTAGAGGGAGTTGTAGCTTGCGTGAAGCACGGATGCATTTGTTA
Organism: Neopsephotus bourkii; assembly: GCF_033783945.1. Classification (NCBI taxonomy): domain Eukaryota; kingdom Metazoa; phylum Chordata; class Aves; order Psittaciformes; family Psittacidae; genus Neopsephotus; species Neopsephotus bourkii. Next base: position 1,669,526 of record NW_026901541.1, read on the forward strand.
AAAGCTATTCCCAATTATTTAATTTCATAATCATGTTTAGTGCTTTTTGCTGGTATTAAGGTAGGTCTGTGTGTAAATGCAATGAAAGGTGGAAGACAATTGATCAGGCTAGCACTATTTGTGACTACCTTTCTGTAAATAACCTTTATGTTGTTTGGGTTTTTTTAGGTAAATGTAATGTATATCATGTATTATGCATTGCTATCAGCTATCAAAAGAACCTTAGTGCTATATATTGGAGAACTTGCTGAACCCTAGTAGTTCTGTGGAAAAATATTTTTGAAAGGTCTGTGTGCAAAGGAGTTTGTACATGAGATATAGAAGAGGATTAAGCCAGATTTGTCAAGAAACAGACATTTTGCTTGGCAGCTAAAATGGTTTTATGCAGCATGTTACGATATTCCTGTCAGCAGCTACACAGGTGAAAAGCAGATGGTTACTCTGATGAAAATTCTTTTGCAAGGTTTTCACACATGGTAGATAGAGTTTTAATATCTCCTGCTGATAGTTACTCATATGTTGTTGTCTAAACTTAAGGTTTCAGTGAGTTTAAAAGACAGCAAACTGCATTTAAAAAAACGCATTTCATACTTGATGGTAGATTTGCTTTCATAGTTTTCTTTCAAATTTATGTATCTTAGAAAAAGTTGTGAAAAAACCGTCAGAATATGTTTTATAGCTTAATATAAAAAAACTTCAGTATTTCCTGAATAAGAAATACAATAATATGATATGCCTGTGGCAGGGGGGTTGGAACTAGATGATCTTAAGGTCCTTTCCAACCCAAACCATTCTGATTCTGTGATATGGAACAATGTATAATTTTGTTCTGTTACTCATAGTTCTAAGCCCTGTAAATTAACCAATCAGTGTGATGAACGTTGTGGTTATTTCTCTTGTAACATTGCAGTAAGAATAAATGATGCATTGCAGTTCTTAGGGACATTGGCAAAATAATATACTGATACTAATTAGTTCAGTTTTATTTATTGTGACAGCTAATTCTGTTCTAGTAAAAAATAACTAATTTTCTGTTGTACATCATCATTATCCCTTTTAATACTGAGAATTAAGTAGTGCACTTCCCTCTGGTAAAGCTATAGAAAAAGTGAATTTTTAAGATCTCACCTGTTTTTCCTGCTTTCTTAATTATCTTTTGCTTAAGATCCAAAGTCATAAAGTAACTGCAGATATTTGATTTAGTATGAATCCTTGTATTTTAATGTGAGATGATAAGTTAATGCGTTTCAAATAGGAAAATGCTATGTTGAAGCAGCTTTTTCAGTCTTTGAAGTTAAAATCATTAAGAAAATAATTATCTTGATATCTCTTCTTTGGCATCCACAGGACTTGGAATTATTAGCAAATGGGGACCTAACAGTAATAGGAGATCGTGGAGCTACACTGAGCGGGGGACAGAAGGCCCGTGTAAATCTTGCCAGGTTATTGCTTTCTGCTGTTTCTAAAATTAACAAATTGTCAGACTTAGTCACTAAAGTAAACAAATGCGAGACTTCATGATACTGACTTTTCCTTAAACCTTTCAGAGCTGTGTATCAGGATGCAGACATCTATCTTTTGGATGATCCACTGAGTGCAGTCGATGCTGAAGTTGGAAGACATTTGTTTGAAAAGTATGTTACTGCTTCATTTTAATTTAAAATACAACTGTTACCTTCTAATTCCTTATAGAAAACTTTGAGAGAGTATTCCTGGGGAGATGGATCTCTTCACAAAACTTAATGCATTCACTTTCTGCATTTATTTTTCCTCTATTTTATGTATTTGGAAGATCTATAGGGTTTTTTTCCTCTCTGTCTTTCATTTTTTCTTTATTTTAAAAGTCCCGTAAAAGTCTCTTTTGCAGATACAATTAGAATTATTTTTAAGGGAATGCATGACATATTCTTGAGGAAAATGTCAGATTTCATACGTGAGAATAGGGGTGTATGACTATTAGTAGCGGATGAATGCTAATATCGGGTGGGATTTTAAATCACTTGCTAGTTTGCAGCTTTATTTGCATAGTAATAAGCACTTAATTCACGTAGCTAAAGAAAAAGATAGAATGATCTTAGTTCTTTGAGCGATTTTTCATTTTGGTTCTTGAGTGCTTGATACTTCTTTTGGGTAGGTGAAACAGGGAACTGTGGCCCGCAGAGTGACTGTGGATAGCAGAAATAGAGGAAAAGAGAATGTATAAACTTGCTATACATGAAAGACAGATACTGGACCTTCCTCCATTCCTGAAGAAATAGGGTAGTATTCATTAAAAGTCAGGTTCCCTTCTCAATGAATTTCTTCTTCTCTCTCTCTTCTTTCAAACTGCCTAATCTGTGGCACATAGTGGGTATGAGAATAATCCAGTTATTCACGGTCAGTGTTTTGTCCTTGTTCTTCATAGCCTGCAGCTCTTGGTATCAAAAGGTATAATATGGAATTTATTAGGAGTAGAAGGAAAAACTTTCAGTGGGGTTTGGTTGAAACCTTAAATGAGAGCATTTTCTTAAATGTACTTACACCCTTTGAAATCCACGGTCCAAATACATGAATTAATTTGGTTTTACTGTTGTTCCCTCCTCTCCACCCCTAGAGAATCATAAAAACTTGTATTGCAGAAATGGTTGTAGAATTTGCACTGACTAGCATTGCATTTGTGTTTTACCCCATTTAGTATCTAAATTTGAAAATAGTACATCCTACTGATGTTTGCAATTTCAACTTTAGAGATCCCTCCAAAACCCCATCCACGTTTTATTTTATTGATTTCTTCAAATAGCTACTGTTTGTTTCCATCAGCCAGTATGGAGTAAGAATGTTATGATTCATAGGCTTCATGTTCATTAATTCTGTGCAGGATCGTTTTCACCTCCCATGACTGATAGATGGAGTTCATTACTTCTGTAGTTCACATACTCTATCAAATTCCTTTAATGCCTGTTGAAGCTATCTTAGGCTTTAGCTGCTGCTTTCCTGTTTCTGCACAACATTGCTCTACAACTCCAACATTTGACTGTATCAGTGCCTGAGTTCTGAAAGTTCACCCACCGGAGATGTTAACCTGTCTCTCCCGTAAGTCTTAAGGTCTTTTCACCTTAAAGAGGAAAACAGGAAAGTACAGTAGTGCCTTGTGAAGGAGGTAGGTTTGCCTTCTCAGTTTATTCTATGTTTTATGTGGGCTGTAACATTGGAAGGATCTACATCCTACTGTGAAACTGAAAGTCTGCATTTTTGTGTGTGCAGAACCATAGAAGAGCAGAGATACCATTGCTCTGCGAACACAGTGTATGTTTTGCTGATAAATGTGTGGAGATGAAGAGGAATAAGGAGATTATCTTGAAGAATTTGAAACTCTGAAAAGTAGCTGGGTTTCTTTCACTTTTGTTTACTTTTCCTCCCCAACTTAGATCAGTTTGAGCAAAACAGATAAAAGCATTTTATGGAGAAAGCAAATGGGGTAGGGTGGCAAGGGAAACTGAGCAATGCCTCCCTCTTGAAGATCTTAAGGGAGGGCTTTTTTACTAACATGTTGTCTTCTGAGGCCTTTGTGGCAGCTACAAAAGGTGCTGGGATTAATAGAGAGAGTGTTACGTTCACTTTGAAAAGCATGGCAGGGCATGTTCTTTAATGCTTCCTGAGTAGTCCTAGGCATGTCGAGAAGAGAGAGAACTTGGGCAAGAATGATTTCTTAGAACATGCTGCTGAGGAATGTCCGAGACACCACTTCATGCAAGCCTCCCCCAGGAGTCCAAACCACGAGGCATAAAACAATGGAAAACATGGAAGAAATGGGGCTTTGTTTAATGAAAATCTGAAATGGATATTGTTCAGTTCACTCTCTTTTTATTTTTTTGCTTTTCCTTGTTATTTTATATTAATTTTTAATTTTTTTTAGAAGTGTCTCGTCTCTGTGTTTACATCAAAGATAGGTATATTCCTAGTAATTTCCTGAGGCTGTGGTCTGTGGATGGCTGATTCATTACATGTGTTGCTTCTCCCATTCTGTTCAGCTACTGCAGTAAACATTTTACAATATATGAATACTTTTCAAGTGAGAGAGAAGGCGAGAGCACAGCTTCAGTAGGAAGGAAGTCCATGATACTTTTAAGGGGCTGTGTCTTGAGAAAGTTTCTTCATAACATAGACAAGTTGTACTGTGGATGATGAAGCACATAAAGCCAGCTTTCCAATGACTTCCTCTCTCATGGTCAGATTCTGTGGGTCTTCTAAGGTATGAACTGGAGATTCCCTATTTCTGTGTTATTTTTAGCCTCTTTTCTTGTGAGTTCTTTTGATAGTTAACAGTAGGCATGCTACAGTCTTTGCTCAGTGGGGAGGCACCACTACAGTTCTATGTTTTTGTATATATTTGTGTGTATATGAAAATATGCATATACATACATATACATATATACATATATATAAAAATAAAAATAGCTTTTCATTAACTTTTTAGGATGATACTTTGGGACCTCTAATTTTGAAATGCAGGACAGTCATACAGATACAGAAGTACTTTTCTTTGTATGATGAAGCTTGGCATAGCCTGTGATGTTCTAAGAAAATCATTTAGTTGTGCCTGGTTAGCAAGCAAAGAAGTAGAAACAGCATAGTAGAAGTAGGTGTGGATTTTCCTGTGTCTGGCAGACCAAGAAATTTCCTGCTCTCCCTGTGCATCTTTGTAAACATATGTCTATTAATTACATGGTTTCACATAATGTTTGGATAGAAATTAAATTGTGTCCCATTATCAGTGATACTGACTCAAACATGGTGTTTTTAAGAGTGAGATTTGTATTCTGTCCGTCTGTGGAGTCCGATGCTCTTCTCTAGTTACTGTTCTTGTATCTTCTCTGATGACAGGAGCTGTGTGGCAGTCTCAGCCTGATTTCTTTCTGTTCCTCCTCTGTGCTTGTGAGAGTTGCAGGACAGTTCAGTAATCTTTTAGAATCAGACCTTAATTTGTGATGGTACTTGGGAGTGGTCTGCACAGGTGTGTCATTCCTGCTGTGAAACAGAATTCTGCAAATTTATACTTCTTTTTAAGCAGGAGGCTGTTTTGAAGGTATGGTCATTTGTCTTTTCTTTCTCACTTTTGCCTCTGGAACCAGATAAAAGCTGCAGAAGAAATCACTGCATTTATCACAGCACAGTAGTGAACTTTAGCATCTGTCAGATGGAGCACCTCAGTAATAAGGCCGTGGCTTCCTGTAGGAACTCAAAGGACATGTACCTGGGAAATGGGTCATGAGATAACCCTTGAGGCTGACTGGAGAGTCACCTGGCAAGTTGACCAGGTGTCCTGGAATATAAACTCTCTCTATTACCATCTGAGGTAACCGAGCATTCTTCTGCAAGAAGGGGACGGGAGCAGACATGGTTTTGTAGCAATGGTGTCCCTCATAATTGCGGAAAAATGTGAGGAAGAATTGACATGTGCTGACAGCACAGGAGAGTGGCAAATGCTATCATGAGAAGTTAATGACTTAAGAGATACTGAGTTCCTCAGTGGACTCTTACCTAAGTCCCAGAAATGCTTGAGGGGAGGAGCAAAATGAAGTAGGGAAAATGAGTAAAAGAATTATTTAATTTTGTTTTTCATTAGATAACACAGATCTGAAGGTTTACTTTGTCTGTTTAAAGTAATTTGTTCTTTGGAACTCTTACGAGTTCATGAATGCTTCCAGTCCTGTATCTCAAAAGAGGGTATGCTTATAGATCATAGAATCGTACAATGGTTTGGGGTGGAAGGGACTGTGAAGATCATCTGGTTCCAACTCCCCTGCCATGGGCAGGGACACTTTCCACTAGACAAGGTTGCTCAAAGCCCCATCCATCCTGTCCTTGAATACCTCCAGGGATGGGACATCTAATGTAAAACTGCATCTCTAATCATGTTGCTCTTTTTTAATATTGGAACTTTGAGGAAAAAGTACTGTTACAGTGGTGTAGGTGATTAAAAGAAAGCAGAGCTCATCAGTCCTGTAAAACTAGCAGATAAAAACTAGCATGTCTCGTTTCTGTAGAGGGATTACAGACACAAAGTGTGTCAAAGGAACCAAGCAGAAGTAACTCTGGCATTTACTTGGCTGGTGCTGTGTTTAAAGGTATAGATGTATTACATGAATCTATGACATACTTTGTACTCTGATGACAAATGTACAGAGGAGTTGGTGTGTAAAATTAAGGATTTCACTCTGTCCCCCCTTCAGGTAGGATCTCTGTAAATCAAGGGTATCTGTAAGGCGTTCCACTTTGTGTTTTTCTCCTGGTCCATGCCCATATGCCTCTCGATACCACTGCAGAGGTTACAGCCAAACTTGCATGCCCTCTACATCTTTTTTTTTGTATTACAGGTGTTACTCCTGAATACTTATTAGTCATACCTTTACATTTATATGATACAATTGAAATTCCAGGAACTTTGTTGTATATATTGTAGGGAATTAGTATGTTGTAGTAATGTTGCTTAGGGTTGTAGTAATTACTGTAGTAATGTTGGGGAGGTTGGGCTTTTTGCTGTTGTTTTTTTGCTTGTTTTTTGAATTTTTTTGCATTTTTTTTTTCAGAAAGTGAAAAGCATAATTGTGATCACTGCTCATTGTGTGTTTTTCAAAACCTGAAGTTTTAGGTTTTATCTCACCAAAATGTTTTGAGGTTGTGTGAGGTTTTTTGGTGGAGTTTTTTTTGTTTTTTTTTTTTTAATTTGTGTCTTTTTTGTTTGTTTGTTTGTTTTATTTTAAATACCACAAAATCAGGGAAAAAAAGAAAAAAACTAAACCCACTTGTAGAACCCCAGTGTAGTTGTGTGCTTTAATGGTGTGCGTGCAGTTGCAAAACAGGATTATGAATACTAAACCAGAAATGGGCTCAAGAGGGAGGTATGCAAATTCCTGTAGGAAAAGTTCACAAAGAGCAACTTAAACACCAAGATCTCTGGCTCAGAAAGTCCCTAATAGATGGACTCTGGAAGCTGGAAATGTCTACCAAAGGAAGCATCACTGTGTGTTTATGTATATACTTTCTCTAGGTATCCACTGCTGACTGGTGCCTGGGACAGCGTAATGTTAATGGGACTGTACGTTAGCCCAGAGGGGGCAGGGGCTTCTCATGAGATGTGGAGTTAAATGGCTAGCGAGCACAGAAATAGAAAAAGCATAGTAGAAGTAGGTTTTTTTTTGTCTCTAGCAAACATATCACACTTTTTTTTTTTGTGAACTTCAAAATGTACAAAACCAACTGAGAAATTCTTTTCCCTAAGCCACTTAAATGTAAAGGGAGAGGAGAGGAAAGGAAATGTAGTAAGTATATTAATATAGCAAAGGCTTTGTGCCTGTGAGCACTTCTGTATGCTTTAATTTCATTTCAGTGGTTACTTTTATTGAAATAAAGTTAGCTAAAGTTAAACTGGGATGTGAACTTTCAAAAAGGAGAGGAAAAAAGAATGACAAGGAAGAAATTAGAATCATTAAAGAGGAGACGCTTTGCAGAGGTGAAAGAAAGCTGGTTCTTGGAGATAAAAACTTAAAAAAGATTAAAGAACAACTTGTCTCAAATAAAAGAAAACCTGATAGGGAAGGAAGAACAAATGAGGATTTGTATGCAGGAAAGTGCCAAGATGCTGCCTTTGCAACACTGTGTTGTTGGTGGCCGCCGTCCGAGAAAGTGTCTTCTGCTGCATGCTCTGCAGTAGCAAAGCTCAAGCTAATTGATATTTTTTTCTAATTATAGAGAAGTTTGTTGTCAAAGAGCAAGCTGTTGTTTTTTTAGTGGGCAATAGTGCAACATGCAGAAAACCCCATCAAACATCTGGCCGGAACACTTGTTAAGTTTAAATTGTTTCTAGCTTGGGGAAGAGGATGCAACTTTCATAGTCCCTTCATTCCCCCTTTTCTTGTACTGAAGAGGCTGAAGAACCTTTGGTTCTTCTCTGTCTGGATCTCATCTGGCTGTGTGCACACTCATGTATGTGTTCGTGTATTTAATAAGTGTGGCAATGGTGACTACAATTTGTGTAATAGTTTGTCTTGTTGTTATGCATTAAATGTGGTGGCAGTCTAACAGTATGCCTCTTGAGAGTTAACAGAGAAGCACAAAGAAGGTGAACTTTGTGGGGCTTTAGACATCAAGTAAAAAGGCAGTGGCAGTCTGGGCATACTCCAGCAGATGTTGGAACCCTCGGACCTGATACGTAGCCTGCCAAAGCAGGCCTTCCCTGGATTCTCTGTATCCCTGAGGAAGGGCAACGCTGTCAGATGGTGTTTCACCTGCAACAGGGTGCTTCACCTAGAATCGATAGTTGCTTTTCTTCAGCTACACAGAGCAGTATTTCTAAAAGGAGATGTATTATGAACCTAAGCCTTAGTGAACCTGTTAAAAATATAAGTACTTATGGACTGGTTTGTTTTGTGTTTGTTTTTTTTTTCTCAGTTCTAAGACAATACCAGGTTCTAGTAGAATTCACTGAGTTCTCTGGGTTTTATGCCAGCCCTTTTATCACATTCAGTTTTGCTGAGCCTTTCTTTGAAGTCTGGCTTCAACCTATGGCAGCCAAGGCACTGTACAAACTAAATGCTTACTGTAAACTGCAGAGTGGATGCTGTCAAGTGGGAGGGAGGATATTTTAAAAAAGGAAATAATTTAAAAGGTTTTGAACATAAAACCCAAGTAATTCAATGTTTTGAAACAGACGTTAAGTATCTACGTAGTATTTTACTAGTTTTGCAACTTCAGTGTTTCATGATGATACAGTATTTTAAATGGCAAAATTTTCTACTGAGCTGTCTGAGCAGTGAGTTGTTTAACTTGGTAATAGATCTAAGTATACCCTCTTTGTTGCGATTTTTCCTCCCTTTGCTCATGCCATTGAATTGTGACAATTTTTCTACTCCCCTGTTATCAACACACTATTCAGCTAGCTTCTTTCTACCCAGATAGACATGAAATCGAGAGGTGTTGTTTTTTTAAAAGTCGCACTTGAGTGAACTGATGTATCGGTGGAAGTATAAATTTCCACAGAGGTAATTTTTGCCTTCTCTCCTGAGATCAGGATCATGCAGGATGCTGTGCTGACAGCTCGCACAGTTCTGAGTGGTTTGCTCTGATGCTGTGATAATCCACTCTTTTTCTTTTCTATCCCCACCCCCCCCCAGTGCACACTTAAAGTGCAGTGGACTCACTGTGATTCAGGATCGAGGTTTAAAGGTTTTCAGCCATCAGATTTTCTAGTGGCTAGCTTGTATGTCTAACAGCTTATAGGACATCTGGCGCACAGAAAATTCAGTGATGAAAGTGGTATATAGGCTTTGGGGCTATGTAACAGAAAGATAGATCTCTTCACGGTAAATACCTGATACATTCTGTTTTGGCAGCTTTCCTGCTAGGCCTTTCCTGTAGCCTCTCTGATCTTTGTCCAGTTCTCTGGGTAGGTTTTGTTGAAGATTGTTTTGTTTTGTGTCTTTAGCTTGTGCTATAGCTGCCGTGTGGCTTGTTTCAGTGACTGCTAAGGTGGACAGTAAGCACACCAGAATAATATTCCCTCAGAGGGCTTGGTGTATGAATAGTTGCAACTGCTGAAATAGTTATGCAGCTGCATATACCTTGATTAATTGTTATCTTGGTTGGCCACCTTAGAATGACATCGTGGTCTTTATAATTTCTTCTTGAATGCTGCATAGCCAGCATGTAACTTTCTCACAAAGAGTGTTGCCTTTAACTTCATTTTACCATGCTTATTTGGAACACTAATATACTTTCTATATGTAATTATACTGCCTAGTACTAGTACTAACCACTTTATACTTTATTTCCTGCAGTCTTTGTAGGAGTGATAAAATAGATGTTAAAAGCTGTGTGTGGAGTTAATTGGATGTATATGAATAAATGAAACCCAGTAAGCAATATGATATCATTGCTGTCAATATAATGTTCTTTTTCTGCCTTGCTCCCCTTACTACTTATATTTGCATTTCTGCACTGAATTTCTGGTATTGGATTGCTGTGGTTTTCCTTTTGGTATTTTTTGACAAAACCAAAAGGGAGATGATTTGGGAGTGGGTGTTTGCTTTTCCATTGTGGTGAGTGCCACCCTCCTGCGTCATGTTAGCAAATGGGAGTTAGCATGTTAGCAAAAATAAGCCGACAGGACAGATCTGTGGAGAAAAACATGTGGTGCAAAGGAGCCTGTGCAGTTCAGAAGATTCTGCTTTCAGCGGGCTTCAGCCTGGCCCTTCAGGCCTCATGCCTCGTTGGCTGAATACTGATCAGGGATGCTACTGAAGTGTGTGTTCCCACTTGGTTTTGTCTAGAAGTCCAGCTCATGAGCCCCAATACTACTGAACAGTATGAGCAATGGCAGATTGAGTTGAGACAACTGGGAGATGATCTTCAAAAAGGCACTCCTGATGCAAATGGCAAATGCTAATGTGTAAACTTTCACTGGACAGTTCAGTTATACACAATATCACTTTTCCTTGTTTTCTTAAGAGAGCGAGTAGTTGAGAAAGGGAGACAAACCTCTTGAAGGGTTCTGTGTGGTGAAGGCAGTGCTGGTAGTCGTAGATGTCAGTTGTGTCTGTGCTGTCCCCGTTGTACATGAAGAGTGTGCTTGCAGACCTTTGCACTTGTAAACTGTTGCTCCACTGCTATGGTTTTGGATTGGTTTTGGTTGTTTTTTTTTCTCTGGGAGCTTTTCAAAGCTCTGCTGAAAAGATACCAGGTATATTTTCTGCTAAAACTGTACTGGATTGAGCTGCGCTTGCCAAGTGTTTCTGGTGTGCCTGGTCCCTTCATTGCTCTCTCCAAATCCTAGACTTCTGGGAAAGCCTCTAGGCTAAGCAGGTGAGGTACTTGAGAAGGTAGGTAAGCCCTCATTCCATGGGAAAAGGTCAGAGATGGCTGAAGGGTTTTGCTCCTCTTCCTCAATACATACCTGGGTAGAGTACAAATCAGTAGTACTGTATGTTCTTCCAGAACTCTCAGTGGCTCACTGTTAACAGTTGCTCTGAAAGCTCATCGCAAATAAGTTACTTTTATTTCCTGTATTTTTCCATAACTGCCCACAGTGTGCTACCCTGCTTTCTCTTTCTATTAGTTTAATTTTTGTTAAATACCCTCTTTGCAATTCATTTTATGACATGTACGTTTATTAGGAGGATGTTCAAGACAATTTTAATGAAATTTCTGTAAGGTATTTCCTCCTTTTTCATCCAGACCATATGCGTCTGTTTTTTTCCTGCCTTGAAAGCTTACAAAGTTAAATAAGGAACGTGTTTGTTAAGTGTAACTTTTACAAATCTCACATACATGGGCTTTTTTTTTTTTTTCTTATTTTAAACACTGTATAATTGAAGTCAGATACAGTCAAAATGTTTTAGGAAACTTCATTTTTAATTAATTTTTCCATTTCTTTGCAGATGTATTTGTCAGGCCTTACATCAAAAGATCTCTGTGTTAGTCACTCACCAGTTACAATACCTCCGTGCTGCAAATCAGATTCTAATTCTAAAAGATGTAAGTGATTTCAGTGTCTATACTTTTATATCTCACATACTTTCTAATTACCCTTTTAATTTAAGAAGGAAAAAAAACAGTGGTTAAAGGGTTTTGCTTTTAGTTTGTAAATATATTTTCTGTCTACTAATGATTATAAATGTTCTTAAATATTTGTAATTATTAATAAATTTTTTCTTAGAATACCCTCCCTGAGAAATGTTTCTGAATTCTCATATATATAAATGTAATCTTATATACTGATTTTCATCTTACATATGTATAATATAATGTGAGAGAATCACTTATTTTGAGACCATGTTAATGCTTTGATTTTATTCTTGTTCCTTAACACTTCTGAGTGAAATAAGAACTATGTTGATTTTGCAGCCAGTCCCTTTTTTAAATTAGGGCTGAGAAATGGTCATAGCTACCTTTTGAGAATGAGCCGAGAACTGTTTCCTTCCAAACTTTGTTGTACCAGATGTTCACAGGTAGAGGGGGAATGCGAGAGCTTTAGCTGGGGTTCTTTTTCTTTTTTTAAGTTTGGTTAATGAAGTGTATGAAATTACTTTTGGTCCATCACAGTGCGGCAAAATAGGACACCAGCAGTCTTTTTCCACCCATTAAAATCTCTTTAAAAGTTACAGTACTTTCTGGAAATGAGTTTATGATAGAGATGTAGAAAGTGTGTAAATGTCCTGTGTTGCTCTTTGTAGATCTGTGAGGACCAGAAAATTAAGTTGCTGTTTCCCCCTAGCCTGGGTTAATATAAAAAGACTGATATTTACGTATGTAGCTCAACAGCTTGTACTAAAGCTGCATGGCTGTCTCCTGCAGCTTCTCCAAGGAGGCAATCCTGACATGGCTGTAGCTCGGACTTCTGTCATCCTGTTTATATGCTCCTTAGCCTGGTTAGTTGACAGAAAGGGCCTGGTTTAGAGGGTGAAGAGCTTGTTTCTGTGCTTCTAAATGAAAAAATGGTAGGTAGAGGCTTCAGTTCAGTTACTGAAGCAGGATGCGTGCTCAGCAACTGCAAAACTCCAGAGGCAGCAAGGCTAGATAGGAAAAATTGTCCTTTATGGAAAGTATATAATGAAGATAATCAAAGCTTATATTAATTGTAGGGTAAAATGGTGGGGAAAGGTACCTATTCAGAGTTCCTGAGATCTGGCATCGACTTTGCTTCCCTTTTGAAAAAAGATGAAGAGGTAGAACAGCCATCGGTTCCAGGAACCCCCAACCTGAAGTCTGCCCGGAGCCGAACCTTCTCGGAGTCCTCTGTCTGGTCCCAGGATTCTTCTGTCCACTCACAGAAAGATGGGGCAGTGGAACAACAACCTGTGAGTGCTCAAAGGGTAGATGTGTGTCAATTCTTGTTTGGCTGTTTTTTAACGTAAGCTTCAATAAGGACTTTCACTGCTGCGTTTGAGTTTCAGGGATTGTTGGACTGCATTAGCAGGTGAGAGCTTGCCCATGGCGGATCTGCCCCAGCACTGTGAGGCTGGCAGCCCTGTCACCTGGGCTGCAGAGGGCAGGCATCCCACAGCTCTGAACTGTTCTGTTCAAACCCAGCACAGTGAGATTGTTCAGATTCAGCATCAGCTCTGCCGATCATTCAAGACACCACATTGTGCTTCCTTCATCCTGTCCTCCAGAAGCGGTGCTTCAAAGTACCACGTATTGGATGGCTGCTGTGCGTTTGCGCAGTGCTGGACTCAAATTAACACTTTCCATGAAATCTGGAGCTCTAGAAAGGGGTGGCTTTATGCAAAACCTACATTTGCATGGCTGGCATTAATATACACACATGATCTTGAGCTGGCTCTCAGGGTGTAACCTTGGGGCACCCCAGTATTGCTCTCCCAGCCTTTCTGATGGTGAAAACAGAATGCTTTGTGTGGTGCCAGCTTGAATTGAAGGTGCCTTGTTTTCTCCTTTGCTGCACAGTGTAAAAGCAGATGTAAAGTTTCTGTACCAGAGGTGGCCTTCTGCCAATGTGTTTATTACATTCACATAAAAGAGTACAGGAGCCCTGTGACCCTGCTGGGCTTGTGCTAGCATTGCAGCCATGGAACAACTGGAACAAGTAATCCTTGTGTGTCCCTGACACCTTTATGCAATAAGACTTAATAAAAACAACAACAAAAAAGGATGCTACAGACTTTCTGTTACCTTTTTTGAGGAATATTTTTATCCCCAAAGCAGTAAATTTAGCTGGCATTATTAATGTCCCAGTGGTGACTCCACTAGTAAATCCACAGAGATGTGACACACTTTTTAGCAGCATTGGAGCTGTAGGATAGGGGTGAGGGCTGGAGAAACAAGTAACTGAGATGGGCTTCTCTTCTTTCATGGGTGAGTAGGTGGGATTTCTCCTTTCACATATGAGTCATATGTGTAAATACTACCACTCGTGTACAGCTAAGTCTGCTGACAATGAAATCAAGTGTTACGTGTCCACTGAATTGGCATTAGTTTTTCTATCACATGTACTGTAAAAAAAAGAAGAAGTTTCTGAATTAGAATAATTCTTTTACATTCTTTATGCCTGTCTCATTTTTTCCTTTTGTGTCTTTCAGTGAACTGCATCTGTTGTTTGCTTAGTACGATTTGTTGTTTTACTTGTTTTCCCTATTAATGGATGTGTTGTTGGTACTTGCAAGGGGGTGATTAAAACTTCATGGGTAATTTGTATATTCTGAGCATATGTTGATTGATTTTAGTGCACACTTAAGAGTATTTGAATACTTTTCTGAGAAGGAAAGGTTACACACACTTGCATTCTGAAAACAGAATCTTTCCCAGATCAAGCCCTTAGCTTCCAGTGCTGTTATGTCTGAAGGTAGCGAAGAAATAGAAATACCATAAGCAAATGAATGCCTGGTTTAGCAGCCAGTTGGTGTAAATATTTCTGGCTGTAAATGAAGCCATGTTACGTTCTGTGATGCAAGGCAAAATAAAATCCTCACAGTGTCTTTTGCAGAGCAGATTTTTCAGTATTACTGAGACATTCTTTTTGTCAAAGCTATAGTTCTGATATAAGTTTTTAAATGCATCATCACTTTATCTCCTTATTTAATTGTTTGCTAATTCTGAACCCTGGTGTTCCAAGTGGCTTAGTCAGAGTCTGTAACTGTGAGGTTGATGGGTTTTATTCTGAGGTCTTTTGGGTTGTTTTGTTTCGTTTTTCAGGCTGAAAATGCACTTGCTGCAGTGCCAGAGGAGAGTCGTTCTGAGGGAAAAATAACCTTTAAGATTTACAGAAAATATTTTACTGCAGGAGCAAACTGCTTTGTGATCTGTATACTCATAGTATTCAACATTTTGGCACAGGTAAGATGTCAGGAGCCACAAATAGTATTAAATGTATTTGGAGGTGTTTTTTTGTGGGTTTTTTTTTCCCCCTTTTTAACATAGTGTATTCTTGTTACTGTGATGTTTCATCTAAAATGTTTGGGAACATGGTGTTCTTCCATGGTTTTATAGTGTATTTGATCAAATTTTATGTATCAGCATGGAGTTTTGGTACAGCATTGAGAAGTCCCACACTGGTAGTTAAGTCACCAGTTTTAATATTTGAATAAAATATTTTCCTGGCAGCATGGCAGAGAAATTATAAGCCAGTCTAATTTTTGCAGAGAATAAAATCACAAGATTTCTAAAGTAGTGTTTAATAAACCTGAAAATTCAGTGTGTTTCCAGTTGAGGGTAGAGAAGGTGGGTATGGGAGGACAGAGTCTGACAGAAGTGTTAGAAGAAAAGCTCATCTGCTGATAGGTACAGGTTATGAGAAGGGCTCGGAGAGTTGCTGTTTGCCAGAATAGGAAGGATGAGGAAGAGGATAAGCAAGTACTGTGTATAATATAAACTGTAGCAGGTAGGTAAAATAATTTTAAAAGGGAAAATGATTTTGAAACTTACTGAAAGAAGTGGTGAGCTGAGGAAGCTGTGAGAAGATAGCTTATTGCCTTTTTCTCTGTTTCCTGCTGAGAAAGCTTAAAATAATTTCATGAAAATTATTGGTCTTGGCTGTAAAATACATTCTGTATATTTAGACACGTTACTTCCTTTTTGCTTGTCTGTGATTTGAGTCTGTTGGAAAGATAGCTGAGCAAGATCAAATCTCTGCAGTAGACCACCCAGAACTTTAAATTCATGTGAACAGAGGTGTATTTTGAGATAAATGACCCTGTTACAAGTTTGTAGTCACCTCTCAGCACAGAAGGAAGGTGGCAGTAGGAGTTTTCCCTTCCTTCTCTCCTCTCATCCTCCTTCAACCTTCTTTCTGGTAATTATCTCCTGTAAACACAAATTTCTGGACTGGTAACATCAGAAACTTTGTTAATCAAAAAGCATTTTGGAATATCTCTAGTGGTAAATTTAGGAACTGAAAAAAATTAGTTCTTTAATGTGCAATTAACATACATTAGGAAGATCTACTGTATTTTGTTTGCTTAAGTGTAATGCCTTCCTTTAGTTTGCTATCACGCAAGGGAATTTAAGGTAACCTGTTTCTTTGTAGAGGGATCTAATGCACCTTCTAATGTGCTTTGCAAATTGCTGCTGGTCTTGAAAGACTGGATGGCATGCTTTCCTGAATGTGTGATGTTTTCCCAGAGAACATAAAAGAATAGCGAGGGAATTTAATTTTCTAATATTTTGCTTTGTTTTTTTTTTTTTCATTTTGTAAAATGATTCTTGTATTTGCTTTTTTACTGAAGGTGGCATATGTGCTCCAGGACTGGTGGCTTTCTTACTGGTGAGTTGATGACAAGAACTGGTCAGTCAGATGCTGTTTGTCTAATAAAAATCAATGTTGTATAGGTGGCGGGTGTGTGTGTGTGTGTGTGTGGAGCCTGTTTTAGGAAACTTCAGAGTGTGCTTGATTGTTTTATGAGCCTCACTCATTTTGGGTGGGGTAGGGCTGGGGGAATCTTAAATTTCATGCTGAAGTGTAGCCTGTGATTGTTTCCGCTTATGGTGTGATGCATGACAGCATCTGTACATGGGATCTTTTGAACTCAAGATTTCAGCAGAGTTGAATCTAGAAACAGTTTAATGTCCGCAGGAATATTTGCATCATATGATTTGATGATTGTTATCTTCTGTATGTATTTCCACAGGGCATATCATCAAGAAAATTTGAATGTCACAACAAATGTAAATAATGGAGCAAATGAGACTGAACATCTAGACCTTAACTTTTATTTGGGAATTTATGCAGGTAGTCTTATATGCATGTTTGTGTGTCTGAAGAACTATTTATTATCTGACCTATCATAACAGTTTCAAGAGGTGCGAAGCAGCGGCAGCGTGGGGAAGTGTGATTTCTAGCAGTAACTGAGTAATGCCTTAACAGATCAGGAGCCTGAGTCTTGCTTCCTGACTAAATTAATTGGAATAAATAGGAGAAAAATCAAACAGAAGAAATAGGTTGAATGGAGACTGTTATTAATTTACTCTGGCTGGATTGTGGGAAGTAAACTACGAATTGAGTATTCAAAAAGTCAGTCACTGTAAGGTTGTGGTTATTGTCTATACTAATAGGTCATTTGAGCTAAATCTTCAGTCATTATATGGATGGGCAAGAGGGATTAGAAATGGATCTTCATTCTGTGCTATTCTAAAACTTGACATGACTGCATTCCTTTTGACATGCCATACCAAAAGAACCAGTTTCTAAAAGCATCCTAGATGGGTATGCAAAACAGGATGTTAAAAAACATTTCAGTGTATTTCATAAGGTAGCCATATGCTTCTGAATATCCAGCAAAGAGCATTGGTCCTTCCATGCAGGCATCCAGACATCTTGAAATACTGCTCTGAAATGTAGTAAACATTGGCATAGAAAAAATGATGTGTAGACAAACATGCTGTCAGACTTTGCTGTTTAGCACTTCTGGTGATGTACAGTTTTGTATGGCATGGTAATTTCTTGATGGAGATGTAAATAACAGATCTGAGAAAACAGGTGGAATACCAGAAGTTTATGCATTGAATATATTCAGAAACATCTCTCATGGGTGAGAGGATAAGCAAAGATTTTTTTGTTTGGTTTTGTTTTTTTGGGGGGGAATCCATGTGATCTAATTGCTTGACAGAAAACATTGTGCTTGGCCTGGGAAACAACAATTAAGGAGCCAAAATAAACTTGGCTCTTATTTTTGATGTGTAATGTCTTATTTCATGAGCTGTTCCAGGGGACTTCACAGTATGATTAATTGTGGCAGAGTTGGCTTTCTCTGGACATATAACCTGAAACACCTTATGGAAAGATTCATCCTTTAAGGCAAATGTCGTTTTAGGTAGCAGAACAGCAGAAGTTACCTTTAGATTGAAATCTTCCTTCTGATGGCTTAGTGAGATATCTGCAATAGTTGGACAGATAGCATTGACTTACCGACACAGAATTGTAAGTGAAGTTGATAAAATTATGAAAAGGTAGTACATTTCATATGAAATACGTCACAATCTAACTTACTTTTTTCTATAACCTCTGAAACTGTATACAATAATTTGGTATTTTTATTTCTGATTATCAGTGTTTGGAAAAAGAAAAATGTCACAATGGTTAGATGAGATATTAGGAAGAATTTCCTTACCATGAGGGTGGTGAGTCACTGGCACAGGCTGCCCAAGGAAGTTGTGGCTGCCCCATCCCTGGCAGTGTTCAAGGCCAGCCTGGACAGGGCTTTGAGCACCCTGGTCTAGTGAAAGGTGTCCCTGCCCATGGCAAGGAGGTTACAACTAGATGAGCTTTAAGATCCCTTCTGAACTATTCTGTGGTTCTATAGTTCCTTGTAAGTCCTTGTTATTTCTAAAAGACAAAGATGTAAAAGAGTAAAATTTCTGTTAATGGGAAACCTTGCTGGCCAGAACTGTTGTACCAACTCCCCACCTTTTCTATAGAGTGAGCACGCAGAGTTCTTGTCTTTTTCATACTGAGGTGGTAAACTTGTAAATGGGGAAAACAAAAACCTTCAGCATGAGACAGACTGGATTAAGGACCTTGAAAATAGGTCTCATTAATCCCCCTTTTCCATAGCCACTAGGTCTTTTCAAGTGATTTGTTTGGTGACAGTCATGCCAGCAGCTTCCAATGGCTTCCAAGCCTGAGCAAAGTTGTTACAGAAATGTGGGCTTCCTAGGACATGCTCCCTTCCTCCCATTGCTCCAGCAGACTGCTGTTAGGTAGAAGCTCTGCCACAGCCTCCTGCTTAGTGTCTCTTCTGCTCCTTTTTTATATGACTCAGCTTTTCTGTTGGGTACATGCAGTTCCTCTTGGAAAAGTTGTTTTCCTCTGCGTGGCCCAGAATGCAGCGTTCTGGACAAAGCAGACAAACTCTTGTCCTTTTCTTAAAAACTGCACTGTGCAGAACATGGGCAATAAACTGCAAGCAGACAAAGGAAATATTGATACCTTTTCTTGTATCCTGGGAGGATGCAGCAGTGAGCAGAATGGAATAACTGATTGCCTTAACCATATCATATAATTTCAAACCTCACTCTTTCCCACTGCTACTATAGCTGTACCTGAATTGCATCCAGTTTTAACCTGTCCTTAGAATAGGTAATGGTAGGGTTTAACTTCAGGGTATCCTCAAGGCCTGAGCATCTGGGCTTGTGGTGCCTATGCTTAGTTTCTGGAGCAGATCACGTGGAGTCTGGAAGCACTGCCAAATGTAAGGTTGACACCTTCATTGACTGGGAATTTGGGCAGCCACACTGAAGACTGCACACAGCAAACAGGGCAGCAGCAATCTCATCATTCTTTGTTTTCATTTTTTGCCCTGTAGCACGCTTGTCTTATAAGTGGAGATGTGCCTAGAAGAAAGACAAACAATGTGCAGACCAATTCCCTAGAAGGGCTCTATTTCATGTGGCATAAGGGATGCATCTTACACTGTGTTAAAGAAATACACATAATTTAAATTACTTGATGTGGTTTACAAGGGGAAGAATGGCATGAGTGGTTTGGGCTGATTGAGAGTAACTCAAGGTTGCCTCTAAATAGCCTTGTGTATATTACTTGGTTAATACCTGCTGGCAGGTGTTGAATCTTCACAGTGACCTCTGCAAGCCACAATTATACACAGCACTGTGAAAAAAATTTCTTAGCAGAGCTCTTATGCAGAAGGTTTCAAAACAGATTTATTTCATGGGCTAATAGGCTTTCCTGCATTTCTGTAAAGTACCAATTCTTTCAAACTGAAAAAGATAAATTGTTTCAATCAATGATATCATAGTAACTGAAGCTAAGGTCAAATATAAGATATATATGTTCTGTGCTCAGTCTGAGTCCCTAGGCTTAAGTTTGGATTCTTGCTGTATACAGAAGTTGTCAAAATTTGGTTTTAATTAATTTTTTTTTTAATTCCTTTCCTTGTGAAAAATCCACATCTTTATGTACGCTCTGTCCATGTTGTTCTAATTTCAGGTTTAACGGTAGCTACAATACTGTTTGGCATAATAAGAAGTCTTCTGGTGTTTCAAGTTCTTGTTAATTCTGGTCAGACCTTGCACAACAAAATGTTTCAGTCCATTTTGAGAGCTCCTGTCTTGTTCTTTGACAGAAATCCTATAGGTAAGTATAATAGTAAAAAATCCCTGAACATTTCATGTACCTCATTGATACGTTAACTATACTGTTTCTGGGCAATTATTTTCTTACCGTATTTTTACATGTTTGTTGGTTGGTTTTTTTTTTTTGTTTTTTTTTTTTTTAACTTACTTAAAATCTTTAACAGTGTGGTTTTTTTAAAAGTCAGAATGTTGGCTGCTTGCTGATGGTTGATCTTACCTCTTCAAATACAGCCTACAGAAATAATGAATTACCTGTGTCTTTGGTGTTGTACATTGACCTGCTAGTTGCATTGGTGCTCTGACTGATTTACACAGAACTGTCTTCCATATACTGAATATCTATGCATGTATTTTTGTGGGGATGCCTTCTTGTGTTTTTCCTTGAAAGCTTAACCCCAACTATTATTTCCCATTTTAAAAAAATAGTTGTAGGCGTGTGTGCTACTTCAGTTTATAGAAACACTGTAGCTTACTATCCTTCTGGAATTCACAGAAGTGTGGAACATGCAAGTTAAAACTGTAATCCATATCCATATTAACAAATTTTCTTCTTTCAAAGGAAAAAAGATAGAAGTTGGAGCAGGGTTAAGAGGGTGGGGAGGTGAGGTGGTAGTGATTTACTAGCTAGTTTTACACGAGAAACAGGAATCTGGTGGTCTTCACTCCCTTGAAGAAAAGGAACGTAGGCTTGTTCTCATAGTTCCAGAAGCCATTGAATGATTGTAGGATCATATACTGTTTAATCATGTAAGACAGCAATGGCTTTATTGGTCAAAGAAATTAGTAACATTTTCAGGAAAAAAAGTACTACTCGTGGAGAAAAGATTCATGTCCGTAATATGATAAATGAAACACATACAGTTTCCCCTTAAAAAAACCCTTGAAGAATCTAGAACTGCAGAAGTTTAAAGCTGTTGTTACATGGTCTGCTGGTACTATTGACTCTGCTGCAGTGTAAATTCAAGTCCACTGTAAAGCACTATAAGTGAAGCCATAAGCTCAAGAGACAGGTTAGTGAAGAGCTAGTGAGAACACATGTATCAGAAGAAATCGTAGTACTGATGGATTTTGTTGTCAGGTAGGCAGGGATTTTCCTCTGTTCTCCCTTTATTTTTTGCGTGTGTATGTGCAGCTTATGCAGTAACTATTTTTGAGGGAATACATAATCATCTTGTAAGAATGCCCGTAAATCTGGCTCATCATAACAAACTATGAACTCCAGAGTAAACATCAGGGGCAATGTGGAGTAAGGTTGCTTTGTAACACTGTGAAGCTCAAATTAGCAGTGCTTTCTGAAAGTGACATTCATAGAACCTGCCTGTCGCTGGTATTCATACACTGTTGTGACTTACAGATGTGTGTTTCTGCTTATGAGCAGATATGTTATAATAGAAGATTAACTTCAGTGTGCATATATTTCTTGCCCTTCATCTTTCTTTTGATCAGGTAGCATGCAAAGGTACTGCTGTTCTGATATATACATCTTTTGAAAAGGGAAAAGATGACATGTGAGATGATGGTCTTGTTCAGCTCTGCAGCATGTAGCAGTTTTTCAATTCTGGTTTAATATCTGTGTTTCATTGTCTGAATTACACGTGGTTTTACTGTGCATTTACCTTTTCAAACTTCAGACACTTTTTTTTTTTCGTTGGGGTGAGATTTTTTTTAAAGTAGAAGTATTTTTTTTCCCTATCTTTATTTGATATGCCTTAGTATGAAAGACATACTAAAAAGAAATTGAAATTATTAAAGGCTCTTTCTTTCTAGGGTTATATTTGTAATAGCCAAGCCAAGATATTAATTGTTCTATCTCATGTTTAGCAAAGCTGGCATTGCAGTGTCAGATCTGTCATTTTAGCATCCAGCATGTTCTCAGTATTTGCATGAGGTCTCTAAGACCTTAGCAGAAGCAGTTGCTGAACTGATTTAGGCTCTTTTATTTACCTCAAAATAATCAATTAAAAAAATGCCATGGCAAGTATTTTGAACACAGTGTTCCATGTTCCAAAGTTGAGGAAGGAAACTTAAATAAATAGACATCCCAAGCTCTCAATAGTTCTTATTGGGGAAGCAGGCTAATGAGCAGCATCAGGGAGTCGGCATTAGGAAATGGAAATATGTGGTGAATCATGACATGTCTGTCAGCTCCCCACAGTGAAGATCCAATCAGTCGTGGTGAATAAATGAGATGACTTATTTCTAAAAGAATTATGCTTTGTGAATCAGTTTAGGCATGAGCCCAGGATCTCTCTTTACAGATTACATTAGCAATATATAGGGATGGGAGGGTTGTAAAAGAAACAGTAACAAGCATTTTGCCCAGATGATACAAGAATTTGAGTGTATTTTTGGAACCTGGATTACATAGCAGAGAAGAAGAGGAATATGAGGACCCCTCTCCTTTCTCCCTTCCCACCCTAAAATATTTGTATGTACACAGATTTCAGCTTTCTGTAGTTTGGCACAGGTCTAAAAATAATCAGATGTTACTGTTGTTTTGCATTGGAAGAGCCTTATTAATAAATGACTGTCACTTAAGTACTTAACCTAACCCTATTGATCTGGTAATCCTTAGTGATTAAAGCTTCCTGTGTAATCCAGAATTCAAAAAGAATGATCAGATATTTATGACTGAAACTTAAATTTTATCAGCAGACATCTGTACAGAGTCACTTAAATGGCTGTAGTGAAAGCTAGATGGGAAGTTAGAGATGAAGTGGTTGTATTTTGGGTTTTTCACATCTGACTTGTCTGTGTTGATTTGTTTATTTTTTGGAGTGTAGAATTTGACTCTCTTAGAACTTCCTTTGCTCCTCTATCCATATCACAGTAAGAGAATTGCATGCGTGTCAAGGTATCTATAAGGAGGAAAACGTGGATGTTTTCTGCTTCCTAGGGAATGCTTTACGTATTTTCTCTTCATGTGTCACTTGCAGCAAGGGGTTGATTCCTGTGCATGTCTAGCACAAGAGGGCAGCATGAGCTGTTTTATCCCAGTCTAGCATTACAACAGCTTATTAGGATAAGCAAATTTATCTGTTATGGTTTTAGAGGTGATATTTGAGGAGTGAATTGTCAACCTCTCCATTGAGCAATACTAATGTCGTTCTGTTCAGCAGTCCTCATTATCTGCAAGTATAATATTTTCTCTTGATCTTTTTACACAGTAAGCCTTTCAGCTTCATGTGATGTTGAGTTCAGGAACTTTGTTGGCTTTGTAATTAGGGTTATCTGACTTTTGGCCAATACAGAGTTTGATGCTTTGGTTCTGTCAAGGAGACATTCTTCCGTTATTACTGCTTTTAATTTCTTTTTCAAGATGTTTGTAAGATTTCAAAACAAATTTGATAGAAAGCTAGATAAAAGGGACTAGGACTTCAGCAGCAATGACTTGAATTGGGAGTTCCCTGTTTTGAAATTAGTTTCTTCTTGGTATCTTAGGAGATCCCAGTTTTGACAAGCTTCAGGATTTGATTCAAGATTACTTGCTTAGCTTGTAAATGAAGTGTTCTTTTCTGGGATTTGGGAACAGATTTCTTAGAGAAGTGATGCTAATGTGTAACTGCATTGCTTTCGGTAATGGTAGTTTTAGTGGAGATAGTGTGTAATTTTGAATTGCATTGAGTTTAGGAAACTGAACCCTGCTGCTGCTGTGTTGCTGGGTGCTGTGAGAGTGAATGAATGAGATGCATTAATTTGTTCAGATAAAATAGAAATCTTCCCCCTCCAGAGATCTGTCTAAAATTCAAATTGAACCAGAACCGCTACACAAATGCATATGAAAATCTAGCTTTTCTTTTTTGTATCTCTCCAAACTCTTGGTTCTGACAGTTCGTAGAAGGAGGAGATACATTTTGGCAGACATAACAGCATTTCTGGCCTTCCTGGAAACAGAAAGCACTGAGTTGTGTCATGACTGTCCTCTGTCTGTTAAATTAGCAGATTTTCTTTTGGTTTTCCCCACAAATGCTTCATGGAAGCATTAAATAAATATTGATCCCTTTGGGTGTTTACCTAGATTTTGAGATTTGTCCAGGTTATAAGGAGAAATATTTTCCTGTTTAGTAGCCAGTAATGACATGCTGAACTAGCTAATAGCAGCATATAAAAGCAAATTCCAAATATTAAAAGATAAACATGTGAAAGAAGGCTGTTGTTATAATGAAGAGTTTGCTTTTCTTTAAGGCATAAGGATTTTAATTATGGTGTTCATAAATCAAGTGTTGAAATGCCTCTAATTTGACAGAGAAAGTTTCTTTATAGGATTAAAAGCATGTTCGTCAATGCACAAGTGCCTATCTGCATTTTATCTGACAGAAGCTTCAAATGGGCGATGTTGTTAAAGTGTTTAAACCATATAATATTTGCAACAAGTATGATATTTCAGCAGTCTGAAAATTACAATGCTGATAATGAGGTTGTTAAATTATACTCTATCAGTTGGATAGTGAGACTGCTGTAGTTAGTGTACATTAATGTATGCTTGTTCACACAAGTGATTCTGCTGAACAAGTAGCATGTTTAAACAAGAAATACTGGTCTTAAACCCTGTGATTTACAGTAGGTGGTGTTTTGGCATATCATGCAGTTAACAAAGCAAAGCTTCATGTTAAAATATTTCGTTTGTAGTCTCATTCATCACTGATATAAATATTCAGTAGCAATGCCAGAAAATGCATTGTATTCCTATTTGACTCAATGACTCAGTTGCTTCCCTTTTTGTTTTCTTTTTTGGAAACAAGATCTGTGCTCTTTCTGATGAAGTTTTCAGATACTTCCTTGTGGTCAAGGTGAATTCTGCAAGATTGTGAAAAACTATATCAGCTCTTTTGACAGGTTTCATGTCCTCTTAAGCTAATACAAGAAAATACATTGTCCTTAAAGCAGTAGAGGCTTTGTTTTTTTTGACTCTCTGTGCCAAGCTCTAAAGCACATTCACGTGTGCGCAGGTTTGTTAGTTTGTGTTGAAAAGAAGTCCCTATAGGACAGCCTTTTGTTGTAAAATAAAAACACACATTCTCTCTTCCGTGTTGGTAATCACTTGCATTTGTTGTTATTAAGATGGCAACACAATAGATTCCATCAATCATCAAGATCCTTAACAACCACACAGCGTTGTAAATATTGTGTTTGGGTGTTTGAGTGGAACAACTCGTCGCTGAAGTAGGTGTGATAATTAAAACCTGTTAGGTTGCCACATGTGTTTAAAAAAAAAAAAAAACCCAAACAAAACCAGCTTTAATGTTTTTTCATGTAACAATGGTGATATGTACTTTAAACCTTATCAGGCTGTGATAATTAAATGATACTTTGTGGGAGTTGCTCATTTACTGTTCATATTATCGTGGCTTTTGTTAAGAGTTTAAATAGTCTTATGCTTCCACGTGTTCTATCACCATTATGATTCTGTCAGGAACCTTATAAAGTTGATTGCTATAGGAGTAGTCTTTAAAGTTAGTAAATAGTACTCCGGGCTTATGTTTACATTTATTATCTATTAGCATAACTCAATTCAACTCTATCCTATTTTTCTCAGCAATAATGGAATGAAACTTGGCCGTAAACTGATGAGACAAGCCCATTACGCTTTCAGTTCACCGAGTCAGTGCTCACCCTATTTATGCTTAATATGTGAGATAAAATTAAAAGGTTTATGGAAAGGCTGTTTGTGGGAGGGGACAGGATATTATTTGATAGGGAAATAGCGTGAAGCTTGTTCTGACAACCACTTCCAAGTGCAGTCCCCTGCCTTGCCTGCACAGGATTTCACGTCCCTTCTGAGAGATTTTCTATCTCCTTCACATTAATATCCCCTGGTGGGGAAAAAGGCCTGCTGTGAAACTCATTTCTGACCATATGCTGACCTGCCCAGATACTGCAAAGTCTAGTTTTTTCATTTGCTAAAGCCACTGCAGAGAGAGCTGCTCCCACCCCACCTCAGCCAAGCAAAAAGGAGGCACGAAGCAGTTGACCAAGACAGAGAAACCTAATTAAAAGTACGGGCTTTAGAAGACTGCACAGAATCTGTTCAGAGGCATATCTTCCCTTCAGGTGTAGAGGGAGAGTAAAAATGGATTTATATTTTAGTCTTGCATAGGTGGCAGACTTATTTTGATGACATTTGTGAATGAAGAAGGAAGGAAATACTGTTTGGAGATACTTGAAAACAGAGGGAGGGACTGCAATAATATAAATGGAAAAATTGCAAGGGGCTTAAAGAGGGCCTAGCTGAGGTGATGCAGCTGAAAATAAGCTTTAGGAGATAATCCAAAATGGAAGAGTGTTTTTGGTTTTGATAATAACTATTTTAAATATATGGGGTTGGAGGGTCTTCTATTTTTAATCTGCTTAAAAATTTCTGGATGCTGTAGTGACTGTTGTGGATAGTTGGGGATTGGAGGCACTACATGGGTAGGACCTCCTCTCTTGCTGTTCATGGATGCCTGTTCTGGGTGGGAAATGAGCATTTATGAGAAATGCAGAAAAACTTAATCAAAACGCCACTTTTATTCCACCTTGGAAGAAGGCAGAAGCATTTCCATGAGAAGTATTTTGGGGAAGAGGAGGGCAGGGGTAATGAATAGCCAGGTGGTGAGAGCATGTATGTGGAACATGGGGAAGGCCGCCCGGATCTTCTCACTCTCTGATTTAATATGAGCCTTGAACATGTGGCTTCCCCATCCCAGATGAAAGCCTTTCACATCAGGCTCTTGGCTCCATTGGGCACTTCCCTGTGCTGTAACCTTACATTACTGTCTCTTCTGAACACACAGACACAGTTGGACCACTGTGGTGTTTGCAGAAAAACCAGCCCGTTTTGGTGGTCTTGTGTGTGGGTTTTTTAATCTAAATGGCTGTAAATGAAAACAAAATAAATACTATCACAGTGCAGACTCATTTCATTAGCACTGTTCTGCTTTATACTGCACAGAAATCTTTCTCCCAGATGATCCTAGGTAATTTGCACTGCAGCATCTGGTTGAATTAATTAGTCATTTATTTATTTATTTAGATTGCCAGCATGTTGCAGATTATGCAACAACTGAAGATTAGTTTGTGCCTGTGGTGATCTTGGAGAGTGTTTGGAAACAAAAGGCACTTCTCAATCCAAAATTAAAATTGTAGTGTAGAAAAGAATGGATATTGTATGTGACTCTGCCTGTTCTGGCATTCCAGAGTGAAAACCAAAGGATAGAAATCAACGGTTAGGGAAGTGAAGGTATTGAATGGAGCTCAACTTCAGTGTGCTGCTCAGTTTGAAAAATACAAACTCTCTCGAGTTAATTACTAAGCTATTTGTGAATAGTACAACATTACTTGCTTGCTTCCACCCTGTCGTCCCCAGGTGTTTCTTGGGTTTTTCTTGTCAGAATTGGTAGTTAGTTTGTTAGATGCTTTCAGGTTTTGATTTCTGCTGTCATTTTATGCAAGGTAATGTTACATTTGGAGGAGGCAGCATTACAACAAACTGCATATGTTGACAGCTACCAGTCTTAAGAGAGCTTTGCAAAGTGCTTTAAAATAGCATCAAGCATATAAACAACATTTTTCTTTATTAGTTACTGGACAATAGTCCTGTAATTTTAATAGCAGTATGTAATAGACATTAATTATCACTTGTGGCAAAACCAGCCTTGAGGTAGGTAGCTTGAAACTGGAAACAGCAGGTTTGTGGAGGTTTGTTATAATGATCATTTAAATGATATTGTTGAGAGCATTTGCCATGGCTTTTGACTGCAGCTTGAACAGAATATTTAGCTGTGGTGGTCCCCAGTGAAAGGCTGTGAAGTGAGGAGATTTCTGAAATGTTTGGGGAAGCTGAGGCTGCTTCAGCTGTTACTCACCTAATGCTGGAGAGAAGATTGTATTACAGAGCCAGCAGGTGAAGCAAGCTGACTGGTGTATGGGAGAAGTGTGTCCAAGTCTTCATTCTCAAGTGTTCGGTTCAGAGTAGCAGTATATTGTATACTAAGAAGGTGATTTTGGTTTTGTTGGACTTTTCACTGCTATAAAAAACTCGTGAACAACTACTGACCTGCTTGTTTTCTAATTGTAGCATCCCCTCATCCTTCCTTATTTGCTAGTTAAAAAACATAGGGTTCACTAATACTCCTCAATCTTGAGCTTTTATTCCGTGCTACTTGTGCAACATTTATGACATTCATAAGCTCAAAGGAAGTTTAAACTCATCATAAGTTCATGGTTTTTCTGTTCTCCGGCAGGGTCCTTGTCAGTTTTCACCCACCATGTTCCTGAATTTGTCCTCTGCTTTCTGTGTCTGGGAATGGTACTTTTCCATCTCTCCCAACCCCTTTACCCTGTCTTCTGCATACACCCTGCCCTTGTTCAAGCATAAATCTTCACTAGGCTATGTTAATGTTGGGGCACAGAGTGCACAGTGATCTGAAGGTGCATGGAAAACTGAGAAGGTGAAGATTTGGATGATGGACATCAGTGCTGGCAATTACAAGGTATAATGGATGGAGGATAGATGGCTTAACTCTCAGTTTTCTTTTTATCAGATGTCATAAGATTTCTGTGTGTGGCAAACCTGTTTTTTCTCAATGAAGTTACTGTCTGTTTAATATGCAAATGATGCAATGCAGAATACTGCTAATTCGTGCGTAGGCAAGAAAAACCCCTCTGCTTTGTGGTAAGCTTTCCTTCATTGGGAATACATGTTCCTTTGTCCCTGTGTTTATTAATTTCTCAGCATAATTTCATGTTTTTCAGTTTGAATGTTCACAACCCCAAATAGACACAATTCAGTTTAAATTTTCAGACAGATTCCTACATCTGTTTTTAAGATGTCATAAGTAATTTCTTGTACAGGAATACTGTTCCTGCCCCATCCTATCTAGGACATGCCCAGAGGACAGTAAGTGATTAGATGCTGAGGCATTTGCTCTGTGTTGGATTTTTTATTTTTTTCCCTCTTTCCTTTTTAATTTGAACATTTAAAGCTGTAAATAAACTTTATACTATCTCATTCATCTCTTCTTCTACTGCACTTATTTTATGTTTATAATCTGTCATGTTAGTCTATAGAGAGAAGGTGGTGAGTGTCTGTCTTCACTTAGCGAGATTTGGTTTAGAATGTTGAATGTTTTATATGCAGCAATCTTCTCATTACATGGGATAATGACCAATTTCAGAAGTACCTTTGCTGTCTATCACTTGTGTTTGCTTTCTCTTCCCTCCCACTGAAATAGGGAATATATCCTTAATGCTAGACAACTTAATGAAAAATCTTCTATTTTTGTTATGATGGGTAAGCATGAGTAAATCTGTGCATTGCCTAATGAGATAGGAGCTGAACTTTCTTTCCTTTTACAGAAGGAGAAACTAAAAGCAAACTGAAGTGCTGGGGTTCCCAGGCCTGTTCAGATCAGATTTGCTGTATGGCACTTACTTGGTTAAGTTATTGTAAAGTATGAAGTACAAACGGCATCTTTGTTATGGTAAGATTATTCTTTCAGAAATAGAGGTTAAGGGTTCAGTGAGTAAAATAAACCATTTCCTGGCATAAAATAATAGAACTGCTTCAAATCCATTATTATTCCTAGTTTGTAGCTGTTTAGGATTCCACTTTGAAGAGTATTTATATTGAGGAATGGCCAAGTAAAGCGGGGTGTTCACAAAGGTTAACATTAGCCTGGGTTTAGTAGGTACATAATAGAGAGAAAGGCTCTTCCAGGGCATTACCAAGAACACAGTGTTAGGTTTTTGCTCTGAGTTTCAGTGGAGAAGAGCTGTCTTTCCTACTGGATACAATGTGGGAGTTCAGGGTACCTAGCTGTCTGTGTAATTAAACATGGGTATCTTAAAATCTTTAGTGTTCCGAATTAACCACTAAACTAAGAGAAAGGAATGAGCCATGATAATAATATTTATTTTTACTTACGCAAAACCACACACATCTAGAGGAGAAGATCATTTTTGAGACCATTGAAGGAACCTGAAGATGGACAAATCCATGGGACATGGTGAGGTGCATCCACGGTCCTGAAGGAAGTGATGGATGAAATGGCTAAGCCACTGTCCATCATGTCCAGTGAAGTTTCCCCTTTTCCAGTCTAATGACTGGAGAAGTCCCATTTCCAGTCTAATGACTGGAAATGAGGAAATATAACCCTCATTTTTTAAACGGGAAAAAAGGAAGACCCAGGGAACTACAGGCCAGTCAGTGTCACCTTGTTGCTTGGCAAGATCACGGAGCAGATCCTTCTGGAAACTATGCCAAGGCACATAGAAAATAAGCAGGTGATTGGTCATGGCCAACATAGCCTCACTAAGTGCAGATCATGCCTTACAAATTTGGTGGCCTTCTATGCCAGGGTTACAGCCATGGTGGACAAGGGAAGAGCGACAGATGCCATCTACCAGGACTTGTGCAACGCATTTGACACTTCGTGCATGATATCCTTGCCTGGAGGGGCATGGATTTGTTGGGTGGACCACTTGGTGGATAAGGAATCAGTTGGATGGTTGCACTTAAAATAGTTGTGGTCAAAGGCTTGACATCCAAATGGAGACCAGTGACAAGTGGTGTTCCTCAGGGGTTGGTATGGGGACCAAGTGCTGTCTTTGTCAGTGAGATGGACATTGAGATTGAGTGTGCCATCAGCAAGTCTGCCAACAACACCAAGCTGTTGTGCAGTCCACACACTGGGGGGAGGGAATGCGATCCACAGGGACCTTGACAAGTCTTGAGAAGTAGGCCTATGTGAACCTCATGAAGTTCAGTAAGGCCAAGTGCAAGGTCCTGTGTGTGGGTCACGGCAGTCCCAAGCACAAGTACAAGTTGGACAGAGAACAGATTGAGAGCAGCCTTGAGCAGATGGACTCGGGGGTGCTGGTTGGCTTAAAGCTCATCATGACCAGGCAACATGCACTTGCAGCCCAGAAAGACAACTGCAGGCTGTGCTGCATCAAAAAAATTGTGAGCAGCAGGTCAAGGGAGGGGATTTCACCCTCTGCTCCTCTTTGGTGAGACCCCAGCTGCAGTGCTGTGTCCAGCTCTGGGGCCCTCAACCTGTTCAACCCTGTTGGAGCAAGTCAAGAGGAGGGCCATGAAGATGTTCAGAGGGCTGGAGCACCTCCTGTATGAAGACAGGCTGAGAGAGCTGTGCTTGTTCAGCCTGGAGAAGAGAAAGCTGCGTGGAGACCTTAGAGCAGCTTCCAGTACCTAAAATTGCCTACAAGAAATTTAGAGAGTGACTTTTTACAAGGACATGTAGTAACAGGGCAAGGGGGGGTGGCTTTAAACTAGAGGAGGGTAGATTTAGATTAGGAAGAAGCTCTTTACTGTGAGGGTGGTAAGACACCGACACAGGTTGCCCAGAGAAGGTGTGGCTGCCCCATTCCTGGCAGTGTTCAAGGCCAGGCTGGATGTGGCTTTGAGCACCCTGGTCAAGTGGAAGGTATCCCTGCCTATGGCAGGGGCATTGGAAATAGATGATCTTTTAGGTCACTTTCAACCCAAACCAGTCTATGTATTATTGTATTATTCCATTATTCCTTCATTCTTTTGATTCTAGTCTATGATATAAAAATATATACTACTATTTATATATATTTTTAAACCCCATATGCTTTGCCTGATGTTAGCAGCTTCTTTTTTTTTTTCCCTTCCTTCATTCCCCGATCTCTTAGAAGAACAATTCTGGTGCCCCCCAGTCTCAACAACTGGCCAGAACTGAACAACTACTGTTAGCCTTCCAGAATGGTTGTGGTTGTTTCCTGACTGAAAAATGGTAAAATGGTTTAAGGAAGAGTTAGTAAACCGTTATCTTTAGTCAGTTAATATTCCTTTACGCTTGAAGAAAAAATGTGTTTGATGCTTATTTAGGACAAAAAATATCTGCGGAAACATCTGCAGGTTGAAAGCACCAGAACTATGAAACATAGTTGGTTTTAGCTTTAGAATCTTTTTTTCTACTGAACCAAGAACATAGTGGGAACATTTTGTCCCCGGTATTTTCAACAGAAAACTAGTTACAGTAGACTTATTCTAATATTAAGAAATCTTATCTAAGAAGTGCTTTGAAAATAAAAGCAAATTGCAGACAAAAAGTGCCTTGAGCTTTTTTGTAAAGCTGACAAGTTTTAATATTCCAAATATCTAGTGACAGTGATCTTTTTTCATAATCAAGCTTCAAGTATGATTTAATACTGAATTCAAAGCCATTCACTAAATGCCACTTACATTTAAGCTCCTAAAAATCCCCAACAGAAAAATGGGAAAAACAATCCAAACATTTTTTTTTAATGGAGATAAGAAAAATAAACTCTGCTGCACCTCAATTTAATAACCAGTTTTGCTCAGTCACTACCAAAGGCTTAAGAAACAGTGTTTAGAAGTGATTGTTCAGAAATAAGTGTTTCTCAAAGATTATGAGGGCTTATACAGATGATTTTGTTCATCTGCTGAGTGTTTGAGAGTAGAAATGTCCAATCTGACACTTTCCAGAAATGTTTGCTTAAGAAAGAAAGGTTCCCGTGGAAAAATAGAATTTCATTAATTGATTTCCCGTCTTAGCAATTCAATAAAGCAATATTAATACATACTTCCAATAGGGACATGAACAGTTTGTGAAATGCAAAATCCCAAGTTTCTGAAATGGTCTGTTTTCAGCTTAAAATATAGTGCTGTGAGCACTGCTTAATTTGCTAATACCCTGCTTCTGTTGTTTATGGTTCTTATGAGATACAAATTGTTCAAATGCTTTCCTGACTGCTTTTTTATTAACTATAAAGTAGGCATGGAAGAGTTTTGAATAGAAATCTTATGTATTTTTCAATTAAATGGGCAGCAGAAGAACAGGTTAGTATTATGGTTCCTGGAAAAACAGAAGAATATATTCTGTCTTTGACTCCATGAGGAGTCAATACAAGAATATTATCACAGCCAGTGACTTCCAGCACTGGAATAGAACAGAATTTGCAGACTTCTTTGGGTTGTATCTGGATTACTGCAGAGTAAATGTGATTACTTTTAGCACGGAAGAAAAAGGCTTAAAAGGCCCTTTGCACCCCTTATGTTTGGTGTACACCAGTGATTAATGCTTGTCGTCCATGTCATCTTTAAAGGGATGGTGGTTCCTCATAATGGAGCTTCACCAGCAAGATAGACAAAGCATGCTGTTGGTATAAGAAGAAGCGTGATGGCTATAACGTTTGCTCCTTAGACCAAACTTGCCTCTTGCTATGTGCGTTTCTGCTGTAATACCAAAGCAATTCAGAGAGGAAGCAGAGGGAGGAAGGCAGTTATTCTAATTAGTGGATCTAGACTACCCTCAAAGGCTCTGATGCTTCGATCTAATTCGGTCTTCTGATTTTCTGTTGATTCTTCCAAATGCTTCAGACTTACTCAGACAAAAGCCTCTTTCTTCACAATTGTCAAATTTCATTGAATTTCAAGTCTTGGTGATAGAGCTTAATTGTCAGCAAAATAAGTCTTGGTTTCTGTAAATTGTTTGATCCTCAATTGGTTTAGAAGTGACAATATACTTTCTTTTACAGGGTTTAGATATTGTTTCCATGTGGCATATGGAGCAGAGTTGGACCAACTAAAGAAATTATTTCAACTGTTTTCTGTCAGGAGGGCTTAGACAAAGAGCTTAGTCTCACATCCTTTAGAGTTCAAGTATCTGCCACTAGGGGCAAAAATTATTTTCCTGTAGGCATTCATCTTTTATTGTAGATTTACTGTGCTGCTTCACTTGGTTGATAATCTAATTTAAACCTCAGAGATGAGTCATACCTCCTCAATGGGATTCACAGCTAGTTTAAATTCTCTGATGTCAGAAGTTTTCAGTTCTTCCAGGGTCTCTTTTCTGAACTTAATGGTCTTTTGGGTGTCTGAATGCACCAAGGAGGAACAAATGTGACCCATGCAAGTGGTGACGCTTCAGTGATACTGTTTTACGACATATCTCAGGGTTTTTTTGTCAATATTTATTTGGGGGTTTAGGTCAGGGAATTTGGGATGTCTTGACTTAGTTTAGGTTCTAATTGTACCAAGTGGTGCCTGTGAGGAGATTTCTGTAGGTACGAGGGTGGTACCCAAATGAAGTAAGGAACCTTCTGTAAGGTAGAATAGACCTCGCCATATGGATCATGTGCTGTACTAGAGACTTTTGTAAGACCAGCACCTTCTATACCAACTGTGGTATGACAGTTTTCCAGAAAAACGTATTGGAGTCTCCTTTCTTTGGAAAAAAACGGCCAAGCCCCCAGTTGTCCAGAAGGCTCTGCAAGATGTTTGAGTGATCCAAACACTTCAGCTTGTTTGTGACCTTCTCCTGAAAGCATGAACATTGCATAGCTGACCACTAAGAACTTCAGGGATTGAACATTCATATTTGGAATGTGAATTGCTATTTAAGGACTTCCGTCCCAGAGTCAGTCAAGGACAAAATAGACATACAGAAAGTTAAGAGGTGTTGGAAATACCATTCACCTGTGATGAAAAGTTTATTGGATGCTTTTCATATGCTTTTAAAAGTTAAGCTACATTTTTAAAACCATGAGAGCCAACATTTGTTCAAGTATTTTATCTACAATGCTAAGGTGTTACTAATTAATACTCAGTAATATTAATAGTGGTAGGGCTATTGACACAATTTTGCCTTCTGTGGAGTTTTTTTTCTGCTTGAAGTTATCCTTTTGCTTTGTGTGTTTTAATAAGGTATCCACAAATGTATCCAGAATCAAGTCCTGTGCTTATGCTGGTTTGTGAAGAGGGAAGGAAAACCACAATTTTCCCTAATTTAATTTCATGATTATATGTGTATTTTTCCATTTTAATCCTGAATGCTGTCTTATCAGAGATTTGGTTAATGCCTTTTTTCACACAGAATAATGGCAACGCAGTTGTTTTGAAACAGCCTTTCCCAAGGTGTCTGGAACCAGATTATGATCAGTGATTGTTTCAAAATTTGTAGTGTTTATTCCAAAATTATAAATTGTGCTTTAGATCCATGGGAGGATCTTATACATGTCTGTATACTGGATACAAATACCTGAAAAGTACGTATTTTTGTTACAGACTTGCGCTGCTCTTCTAGTTGTCCAGTTTCTTGCAGTCCTGGAACTTCCTTCATTCTGATGTGCCTGATGTAGTTTTAGCAGAGAAGCTGCTGGTTAAAAAAAAAAAAAACAAAAACAAAACAACAACAAAAAAAATTGTTGAAAATGGATGTCAGAGAAAAATGAATGCATAAACAGGTGAACTGTTAAGACCTGCAGTTCTGTAGTTAGAGGAGTGAAATATGCGCCTGTAAGAGTAGTTTGAAGCAAGGAGTAACTGAACTCCTCTGAATTGTTCTCTAAAGGCATGTCTCAATATATAGTGAGTCTTGCCTCATCTGACTTAAGTATAATCTTGTGAACAACTTGTGAACAACTTACACTTGCATCAAACAGGGCTGTGCAGTATGTGCTGGGTGCACTTTGCAATCTCCCTCCAGGCGACAGTGGCCTTTTGATTTCCACAGTTCTAATTTGGGAAATATTTCAGAACATAATCTCATTTGCTGTAAGGATTTCCCATGGTTTTCAATGTAAAGCACGCTTCCTGTGGCCTATATGGCTCATGTGTAGTTATTGTAGTTCCACAATCTGGCTCTTTTTGTCCCTCTGTTTCCAAAACATTAATTCAAGACACTCTTATAGTTGAAGTGTGGCAAGTGTTGCAGCCATCTTTTGTTCACCTTATGTTCTCACTTGCTTTACCCAAAACTCTTCTACGTTTCCTAGCCTATGCCTCACCATGTCAGGCTTCATGTCTTGGTTGTGTGTGCAGTGACATTCTCTCCTCTATTTCAAGTGTGCTTATTTGTATCAAGAGGTTGTGTCTTTCTGTGGTGAAAGGGAATGGAAGAAGCAATGTTGAAGAAAGAGGGAGGAGAGGAAGTGGGGAACGGATATGCAGTGAATGAATCAGAGGGTGAAGGAGAGGGCACGTGCAAGCAGCCAGTTTGCACAGGGCAAAAATTCAAGTCAATATGTACAAAGCTCTCTCGATACCCAAACATCCCAAGTTTGGCAACTTCTGCGACTGTTTCTACAAGCTAGCCTTCTGACAGTTCTGTCTTGGAGCTCCTCCCATGGGCCAGATGGAGAAGAGGCTTTTTCTTATGTTATGACCCCAGTATACTTTGATGTAGTCTACCAGGAGGTGTTGGAAGGAGTGTGGCTTCATTTGAGCATTAGCCTTTTTCCCATGCAAAGCTTTTACTATTTCTGCACCTGGTAACCGGAGCTGTTGGCACATTGCTGGTTTTTTTTCCTCCCTCCATCATCATTTCGCTGCTTTGTCTTTCATGCTTACATCTTTGTAACTTCCTGCTCTCTGTTCAGTGAAGTTCATCCACAAGCTGGCTCTTCCTCATCTTAAAATCATCTCTCAAGATACACCAGTATCATTGTAACCGCAGTATAACTATGCGCTGTCAGTAGTTAAACATATGGGTGGAGAAACTCATTAATTCTGTGACCTCTTTGTTTTCATGTACTTTAAAAAAAAAGGTAAAAAGGCACACATCTTGTCCTGCAACTTTCTGTTCCAGCTTACTGCTACGTCTTCCCTTTGCTCATTGTTCCTTTTATAGTCACTTCTGCTGGTTTCTCTTAACTAACACAACAAACACTTCAGGGCAGAGCATGCTGCTGACTACGTGATGATACAGTGTTCATCCTAGTGAGGTTCTGCCTCGCACTTCAGATATATTAATCCTCTTTGGGGTGTTTCTGTCATGAAAATAACAAATGTCAGTGTTCTCAGGAGTCCCTGGTTGTGGGCAGCACTTCAATATTTTTGCCTATTTATTTATTTAGGAGTTCATAGTGCTGGACAGCTGTAAATCAGAGCTTCACAGTGATGTCTGTCTTTGAATTGAACAAAGACAAAATAGATTGTAAATTGTATTCACTTTTGCTTGAGTGACTGTTCAGTGAAGCCATTTTTTCCTACTGGCTCTGTTTTCTGGTTACAGAAGAGTGAAATGTTGCTGTTAACATACTTAGGTTTATCATTCCAAGCTTCTTTCTTATTATTTAAAAGCCATGAAAATTAGGAAGTTATAGGTCTATGTTAGATTTTTCCTTCATTTTAAGCATCATTTATGTAATATGTTTTTAAAATAATTTGACATATAGCATTCAGCTGTCAAAAAGTCTAGGGGGATGAATTTAAGGTACATCTCTGCATGAGCATTAAAGGTTCTTTAGTTTCCATTTATACACTGTGAGAGCTTTAGTATGGTCAGCAGATACTTACTCCCCTTTTGCAGCTACTTCTAGCATGTTTTTCCTTTTTCGTTTTTGAGCTGAAGCTTTCTAATAGTTGCCCAGTAGAGGGGGTACAATAAAGTCAGATGCTGTGCAATATGACTTTTAAAAATATTCAGCATTTAATAATTTAATGATTAAAATTCCTTTCTTTTAATGTACTGAATGTAACACACAGTAGAGAAAAGGTCATATTTTGGGGTTTTTTATCATTTAAATGTATATTATACACCACATTTCCACTTCAGTGTTGATAATTATAATTTCAATTGTAAAGAAGTTTACATTATAGTAGTATTTTTTTCCCCTCAGAAGCTGATGGCCCAAAGAAACGCATTGTCAGACTGTATCTGGATTCTTTTAGACAGCTTTTCTTGTTGGTTGCCTTCATCTTTTCTGAGACAAAGGATTGTTAGTTGTTTCTCAGGCAAGATTTGCAAGTGGAATTTGGTGCCAGTTACAGATGCGAAGAGGAGGTGAAGTCATTCCCCCTTATACCCTACAGACTGCTCTGCAGGGACGGATCCATTCCATGCTTTAAATCAGGAAAAAAAAAAAAAAACCAAGAAAAAGGGGGGTGTGTGCGTTGAATCCAGCTATCCAGCTGTAGTTTCTCCCATGCTGGTTGCTGTAGCCTTCAGGCACACACTCATTTGCCTTCTTCCAGTGCCATACTTACTTACTGATTCATGCAAACGGCAAGCAGCAGAGACTGAAAGAGGCCTACCGCAGAATTGTCTCTAATAGAGCAGTTAACACTCTCCTGGAGAGGTGGGTGACCCGCATTCAGTACATGATCAGTGACTGGTAAATACAGCACGTTGGCTTGCATCTCTGCCCAGCCTTCACCTCTCATGTAACTGTCCTGGCCCATGGGCTTGTCCAAACCTTTGTAAAAACACAGCAGGTTTGCCAATAGCAGATTTCACAAGCAAATGCTTTGATTATTTTCACAGCAAACTAAGAGATGCAGTTCTAATTTTCTGATGTTTATACTAGAATTTCCCTTGAGTTCAGTAGTAATGGCATTTCATAGGAGACAGGAAAAGTCCTCTCTGAAAATTATACAGTTTCATCCACTGGAAATTCTGGATAGCTAAAATTGTGTTGATGCAGCAGCTTTTTTTTATGGTATGAGTAGTTAAAAAGGAGAAGTATTCCAGGAATCATTCTATGGGTACATGATGAATGAACTTTAGAGAGAATCTCTCCTTGCCAAACAATTCACATTTTCCAGAAGAGGAGAGAAAGAAAAAGAAACTGAAGCTAAAGAAAGACGAGTGATTGAACGAAAGGAGTATGCCAAGCAGAAGACAGGGGTTTACAAAGTCAGATGAAGACATGAAATGCCTCTGCTGTTTGAGCTGCCCAGAGGCTTTATCCCCAGAATGGATGGGCTTAGGTAGAGGCCAGAAGTCTTGGCTTGGCTTTCACAGCAACAGTCTGTATAGAATTCCTTTCCATGGTTTCAGAAAAGGAAGAAAATCAATAGATTACGTCAGAATCATGCTCTTCAGTGTGTAGGAGGGGATCTGAATATATATAATCAGTAAAATACTAGATAATAGTTGTTTTCTGAATGATAACTGCTTTAGACAGATAGCAATTTCATCTGAAGAGCTAAGGAGGCAAAGCTTCGTATTCGGTAATGTTCTATTTGGTTATTTTCATCTAAGACTGGAGTGATGATTGAGTCTTTCTAACTTCAAAAATAGAGAAGGTAAGAAAAATGTTAGAAAGAAGAAAATTAAGATTATTATTCAATTAATTATTCATTGAATTATCTTTAGGAGATGGACTGGTAAGAAAATCAATAAATATGAGTGGATTTGCCAGAGCTGTGTGATATTCCCCCCCCTCATATTTTCTGAAATACAATATTTAAAGGCTATTCTGTATCTAGTCTTGATAATAGAAATAGCACAGGAAAACTCCTTTTGCTGTTGGAAAAACCTTGTGAGAAAGGTGACATATATTTCTATTTTTGTTTTAATCCTTGTATTGATGTAAAATTATATATACCCTCAGATCTGAACGTAGCTCCAAAAGCTGTTTTTTCTCCTCTCATGTAATAATTCCAGCAACAGAATACTCTTCAGGTAATTCAGCCCATCCTGATTTGTAGTGTTCAGTTTAGTTCTTTGTAAGCCCCCCCTCCAGCAAAACAACACTTGGGACGTATTTCCAATCCAAATCGGATTTATAGCAGAAAAGAGAACTAGGCTGCACAAATGCTCTTTCAGAAGTGGGCATGTTTGTGGTTAAATAGTTTAGCAAAGAATGAAATTCATAATCCTGCTAGTAAAAAGCCGATATGAGATTGTATTTCTTACTTAACTATTGTCTGTTTCTATTATAGTGATGCTTTGTATTGTGGTGAGGAGTTGAAGCAGGTAACTTGACATCTGGAATAGAGAAAGAAGGTAGTGTAAATCAACAGAAAATTCTGTACATAGTGTACAATTTAACAACTTTCTAAAGGCCAGTTGATAAGAAACTGCAAGTGGTTACTATTTTTTATTTATTTTTTCCCCTTCAGGAAGGGGAAGGAAGCCAGTGTGAACTCTTCATGTACCTCCTCCTTCGTATAAATACTTTTATTTGGTTCAGTTGAGCTACGTGCCTTAAAATCTCTTACTGCTTATGTTGTAGTATGCAGCAGAAATTAAGCTGTGCTGTTATTTCAGCAGCACATTACAGTTGGTGGCTTGGTTTTAGTTTTTGATTTGTTTCAGTATGTTGAAGTGTTCATTAAGCTCAGGATAACTTAAAATAGCTCCAGCAAATAAAAATGAGTTTAAAAAGCAACAGAAAGGATAACCAGAGGTTAACTTGTGGAGTTGTTAGAGCTTTGTTCTGGCATCTTCATCACAGAATTACTTATTAAAGGTTTAATATTACTTCAGGGGTTGGGGGAGGGGGCAGGTGTGTGTTTTCATTGTCTTTCTAATTGTAAAGCAGAGAGGTAGCTTTGTACTCAGGCTATGGAATGGAAAGTTGTTTTATAGCCACAAGTTTGTTCTTCTGAAGGATGCCAGTTACTTACATTCACAATAAATTACAAAAGAAAAAAAACTGTGAAAGTTATTGGGGTAGGAGGTAATATTGCAGAGACCAGGAATTTGAAAGTTGCTAATGAATACATTCTCTTAGAGCTATCGTGCTTTTGTGGAAGACATCTTTTTGTTAGCAAGTAGAATACAGCACCAAAGTTAAATTCTGTTTGCAAATTCAGTTCCAGCTGCAATTGTAGCCAACTTGGTTACTTGGTAATACATAATACGAAAAGCATTTACAATGCAGAAGGTATTTCAAGATTTCTCATGAAAACAGTTTGAGAAAAAAGGCAAGTTATGCTTCTTTTTTTTTTTTCCCCACCCTCCCAATCAAGATGTTTTTTTGTGTGTGCTTTAGTTTTTAACAAAGGCTTTATATATCCCTTCTATATTGTATCATAAGCGAGGAGGTAAACTTTGGTTGATGATAACTGGTGTTAATACATATACCCTTTTGAGCACACCCAGGGAAAAAAAAAAGACTAATCAACTGTACCACATAATTTAGCAAAGAGTTAAGCTGGCTTGCATGGAGCATTGTCCTGTTTTGATTTTCTACAAGCAGAGTAATTCTAATCATTAAAATAGGTGCCATAAAAATATGTGTGTTTCTAGTGGGCTGTAAAGTTCAAGAAACAACTGTACAGTTAGGACCAATGTATTCGTGCTAGGTAATTTAGACAGTAGACAGTTTGCTAACATCAGGAGTAAAAATAGAAATTAATTTCCAGAGAAGCCTTTTTTCAGTTCTTATCTTTGTCAGAGTTATCCTTCTTTCTTTAAATCCTAAATCCTACACTTAAAAATAAGATCAGACACAGTGTTCACATTTTCTTCTCATTCCCTAGCTGTTTTCCTGTTTGACAGCATTCGTGTAAAAAGTCCTTTTCAAGTAGTAAATTAATTTGGATAGAAGGCATCCCACCTGAATTCATTACATGCTGGCAGTTTAGATAAATGGATATTATGATCTCAGCATATTTTTGCCCAGCACCACTGTGCCCATTTGCAAATGTCTAAGGAAGCGATAATATTCCTGTCAGTTTCAGACGGCTAAAGAAAAAAAAACAGGGTAGATTTTCTTATTTATATTTATAGGATGCCTGTGGGGAAGACAGTAATGCTGTATATATGGCAGTTTGTGTGGACTTGTGGTGCTAAACATATATTAAAAAAAGATAACAGACCTATTGACGTTTCTTTGTAGAAATATAGAAGAAAAACCAGAATAGATCAGTAATTGACAGCTATGCAGGAGATGCATTTCCAGATTTCTTTCTGAATAAATATTTCACAAATTTACAGTTCCTTTCAAAGTCAGTAATCCATCTTTAATTATTTTCTTGATTTCATAGTTGTATTTTACAAGTTTGATGTAATGTCTGATTCCTGCCAACGTTTGATATGGACAATCCACTTTGTCGCTGCTTTGAAATAGAAGGCTGCTTGTAGTTGCAGCACTTTTTCCTTTTTTCTGTTTTTTTTTTTTTTCAGCATATGTGTGCGAACTGAGCACGGCTGAAGACTTATCAGTTACTGAATGCCATAGCTTAACAGCACGATGTGTGGGGAGCTGTCAATTTATACCACTGAGAGAATGGGAAACATATGTAGTGTAGTTAAACTGATGGGCATGTAAACGTTCCCAATTCTATACAGCTATTTCTTTTATTCCTACCTTTGAGTATGCTTTTATCACCACATACATGCTTCTGAGCATTATTTTACTACTGTGTGTGCATTTAAAATGTGTTCAGTTTAATAAACTGTAATTCAGACTGCTAAAGTACATGCCCCATCCCTGGGAGTGTTCTAGGCCAGCCTGGATGGGGCTTTGGGCAACCATGCAGGGGGGTTAGAACTAGGTGATCTCCAAGGTCCTTTCCAACCCAGCTATTCTATGTTGTGTGATTTCCCTCTTTCGGGTAATTTAACACCTCTACTTATATGCAAAGTAAGGTCTGTTGTAGCACAGTGATGGCATCATGCTGCTGTGGCCACCTTGGTGCTGGTGCTGTGCATCCATCGTGCAGATTGTACCTCAGTATATGGTGTCAGCAGAGTGTGGTGTCCTGGGAGCCTTTCCTCCTTGCCGAGTAAAGTAGGTGGCCATGAGGTGTGTGCTTTCGACTAGCTTAGCATGAAGCCCTCTAAATTAGAAGAGCTTCTCTGTGGCATGACTGCCTTCAGGCAAGTCTGCAGTCCCCGTTGGGCTTGCTTACATGTATGCCTGACTACCTTCTTGAATTGGGTCCTAGGAGTACAAGTAGCTTTCAGGTGGGTTTCTGTGAGTTTGCAGCAAGGGGTGCTAAAAACACAGAATTGTTAGGGCTGGAAGGAACCCCCCTGCCAAGGCAGGGCCACCTAGAACAGGTTATACAGGAACACGTCCAGGCGGGTTTTGAATGTCTCCAGAGAGGGAGACTTCACAGCCCTCCTGGCAGCCTGATCCAGTGCTGTGCCACGTAACTTAACGTAAAGTTGTGCTTCCTTATTTTGAGATGTAACTTCTTGTGTTCTAGTTTATGGCCATTGCTCCTCAATCTGTTGCTGGATGCCACTGAAAAGAGTCTGGCGCCATCCTCCTGGCACCCACCTTTGAGTGGAGTGTTAATGAGATAGGAGTATGTAATTTGTTACCTTTTCTGCATGGAGGCTGGGGGGTGTTCCTGGCTTCACTGTTGCAGAGTAGGTAGGGAGATTTGGAACACTTCCCCCCCTAGTAAGTGCAATGTACTTGTGAAAATTGATATTTGGGCTAATTGCCATGGAGGAGTTTAGGTTACTATGCAAAGCAGTATTTATTAATAACATTTACGTATTGAACTAAAGTGCGATGCAATTAGAATTCTGTGTTGAGGATTAGCCTTATCTCAGAGGAGAGAAAGACTCCAGGAGCATGCATCCATGCACACAGAAGTGGCAAAAGCTTTCTATCCCTGGAAGGTGCTTCGATCAAACCATTTTTCTTTTCCAAAGAGGCGAATCGAAGAACTAGAGAAGTAGCAACAAAGTATTTCAGCAGTGTGTGATGAAGCAAGTGGGTACAAAGGCTTTGTAAGCTCTTTGCGAGGTATGTAAAATCAATC
This sequence comes from Neopsephotus bourkii, assembly GCF_033783945.1. Taxonomy (NCBI): domain Eukaryota; kingdom Metazoa; phylum Chordata; class Aves; order Psittaciformes; family Psittacidae; genus Neopsephotus; species Neopsephotus bourkii. The sequence goes on from NW_026901541.1 coordinate 1,713,042, forward strand.
TGCCCACTCTGTTGTGTTACACAGAAGTATTTCAGTGAGTGCACTGGCCGACAAAGTATACTAGAAATGCCCAAATACATTTAGAAATAATACACTGCTGCTCTTAGGGTCCTTGGAATTTAGGTTGCACAACACTGAATGCTATGGGTGGCATTTGGCTGTTTCACTGGAGGATCCCAGTTTCTTGTTTAAAAAAAAGCCAAACCCAAACCTTTTCTTTTCTGGTGTTTACATCCCAAGTGTTGATTCAGTTTGGATTATATTTCTTTCATCATGAAGTATGTATAAACATTTTAAATAGGTGTGGCACACTGTCAAGTGTTTTCATTATTTGGATGACAGGTTTGAACATCTATTCCAAAGCATCAGTAGGCACCTGCAGAAGCAAAGTGGGTATGTAGCACCTGAACACATTCTGATTCATGCAATTAAAGCAGTTTACAGAGTGGGACAGAAAAGAATATCACATACTGAAGTTTGATGTCTTTTTCATGGAGAACAAAAGAGGTTTGATTCTTTCACTTCAAGTTTAGCCTAACTATTGTGTAGTGGAGGAGGTTTAATGAATCATTGTTTAACTTTCATACTGCCAAGTATTTGACCATTAAATAGTCTGAAATGTGTACATAGCACTTTGGTGACAGACCCTTATTTAACTGTGATTAATTGGCATTGAATAGTTATTTAATTACTTCGGAAGAAATCTAACAACAGTGTGTGTTCTGATTAAGTTATTTGAGTAAAAACAAACACAGGACTGTTGAAGAGAGCACGTTCCCTTTTGCAGCTTGCTACTGACGCTGCACACCACATGGAAGCCTGAGTGATTAAAAAGGCAGATACTATTCATGAGTTTGGATGCTGTTGTAACATCGGCATGCTTAGTTCTTGGTTTCTTAAAAGACTTTTTTGTTAGTGCTTTCTCGAAATCTCCTTTGCCTTACAAGTTTTTGTGTGTTCTTTTTGCTTTTGAAGCCCAGAGTGAAACTTCCTAGGATAAGTAAAGGATGCAAATACTAAGTGAGCTTGAAGAGTTTTGTAAATCGAAAATACTAGACTAGATCTAAGAATTGTTGTCTTTTGGCATATATCCGTATCACAGAATGCTTACTTAAGGTATTTGGGGGGTTTGAAAGTGTGAAGTATTGTGGGAAGGTGGTGTTGATAGTCTGTAAGTTTCGGAGAGAAGGATATTAAAAGTTCTGGAGAGGAAAATATTTTTTCTTTGTGGGGGAATGAGTCATGCAGGTGAAATGGTTTCTTTAATCTGAAGAACCATTCCCAAAAGTTAGGTTTGCAAATCCTAGTAGAAACTATAGTCATAACTGTAGGCATTTTGAGTCCTGACTCAAAATGGCTACTTGAACTTCCCTATCTGGAATGTTTCCTCTTGCTTCCATGTTTAATAATGCATAAGCGAGCCACTGATTTTATTGTGCTTCCAGTACGTGGAAACAGTTGTTTCTTCATACCTTGCGAAATCTACGTGTAGGCATCCTTACAAATGTAGCAATCACTCTGGAAGCAGTATCACAGTGGCTATGGCACATTTTGCAGATATTTCCAAAGCACAGCACTTCTACTTGGAGTTGCACACTCTGGTATATGGTGAGTGAACTTGCTTTTGTAGGTTACCGTAGCTTGCTTCTGCATAGGACAGATGCCAAATAAAATGCCAATTCAGTTATATCCGTATGAACAGGATCTGAAATACATCTCTCTATACAGTCAGTGGGGTAATATCGTTGAATACCAGCAGTAACAAAAATAGGGCTAAGGCTTGTGGCTCTGTCACTTGCTTTAGCAGTAGAAAAGCATTAATGGTCACCGAATTAATGTTACAAGGTGGAGATGTGAAACTCTTAGCAAGAAGCGAGGTATTTTTCTAGGCTTCATGACTTCAGTTGACGTTTTTCAGAATTACTGTGTGCAAACACTAAATAAATCATAAGTAACTTTTTTTCAGTAACTTGAAAATCTGAAAATCTAAAAAAAAAAAAAAAAAAAAGAAGTTCTGCTACCAGAGATTCACCTGAATGCTTATTTGAGAAGGACCTGGTTCATGTCCCCACTGTTGAAATTGCTTTAGTTGTATCAGGTGGAGTGTAAAAGGCTTCAGTTGTTGAGGTCTGTCTTTTTCATATATTGTTTCTTTTGCTCACTCATATCTTAGTCTATATCATTTTACAGAATTACTGTATTTACATTTTAAAGAGGATTAGCGAGATTAAAAGATGTTTCCATGTTTTATTGATAATGTCAGATTAATTTCCACTTTCCTAGTGGCAGCTCACAGTTCAGTCAGAACACAGTCTATAGAAATAGTGTTATAATTAACAATTTAATAAAGTGATTGCCAAAAATACAGTTTTGGCAATTGATTAGCAGCTTGATTACCAATGGGAATTGGAGTAGTTGGTGGTTAGTGGAAGCACAGAAGAGATAGTAAAGCTAGAGGACTACTGAGGCCAGCTCAGGTGAGCTAGGCTTTTCTTTCAGACCATGTTCTTCAAAGAACTTCCCTGGAAGAGGTGTTGCTGTGGATGGAAATACTGCTGCAGTTGCTGTTGATCTCCAGCATGAAAGCAAGTATTCAGCAGCTCTCATGTTATATATATACCAGCCTTTTACCCATGAAAGCACAAGGACAGATTCGTATCATGCTTGCAGCCTAAAGCTCTTGTTACAACACAAATTTTCTCAGAAAATGGTTGGAGGTTGTCACAGCTTTCTCCTAAGCTCTTCTCCTAAGCTCTTCTCCTTGACACCCAGTCATAGAATGTGTGGGAATGGTTCAAAGTTGAACCAGCAGAGATTTAAACTGGTCATTAGGAAGCATTTCTTTACTGAGAGGGTGATCAAACACTGGAATAGGCTTCCTAGAGAGGTGGTCAATGCCCCAAGCCTGTCAGTGTTTAAGAGGCATTTGGATAAACTTTTAGTCAGCCTTGAACTGGTTAGGCAGTTGGACTAGGTGATTGCTGTAGGTCCCTTCCAACTGAAATGTCGTGTCCTGTCATATCCACAGTTAATGAAAAATCCTAAACCAAAACCCAGACTCACAATCAGCAAATTCCTCCTTGAGCAACATTACCAGGTGATTCTTCTATAGAAATCTCAGGGGAGGAAAATAACAGCTAAATTCTGAGATACTGCTGGAACTGAAACAACCCAAGAGTTAAATCCCTTTTCACAGCAAGCAACATTACATTGAGTTTGTAATGGCCTCTCTAGCCCTTCAGGCCTTGTCTGTACCATACAAAATGAGAGTAAGCACAGTGCTTTTCCAGGAACAAGTTTGTATGTGCTCTCCCACCTGTGGGATGATGGTGATTGTAAACGCATTGCTTGATTCCTGGATGTGCTGGCATTGACCTGACTTGTGCTGTGGCTATGGAAAGTAGCCAGCCTGAGTGACCTTGCTGCCTCCCTGTAGTGTTGCAGATGGTTTGTGCAGTAGCTTCTTACATCAGTCTGAAAACACTGCAAATAAAACTTATTTGGGGTTAAGAGACGAAGGGAGATTCTACAGCCGAAATAAGGTGGGATTTGCTCTCTATGGGAATAATCTTTTGCCCTTGTGTACAGTTTGCAATTGGTGGGTCTCAGAGCATTTCACAGGGGAGCCTGACACTGTCATCTTCCTTGCTCTGCTCTTCAGTTTGTAAAATAAAGTGAAGTCACTCAGGCAAGTAACTATTCTATGATTCCATGATACAGATTGTTAATACTTTGACCCAGTCCAATGTGCCATTTTGCTTCCCTCCTGGACAAGCTGCTAAGGAAAGTCCTGTCAGAAGGAAGCATTTAACCTCTTTGAATGATCCTCTTTTTTTCCCGGTGAAGTCTTGGTTATTTGAAAATAACCTGAATGGGATATTTAGGGATATGCTTACAGCATGCATGCCGTATGTGCTAGATCACTTGCCCACAGCTAGTCTCTGTGTAAGGAAGTCAGAGGAAAAGGAAACATGAAAAAAAAACTGCCTTGGAGTTCCTTCTGATGTGTCTACCCCAATAGGAAATAAGTGAAAGGGGGCATCCACAGCTGCCATTCCCAGTAAAACACATGAAGGAGATGCTGTCTTGTGCTGTTATATACCCTTCCACTTCCATGTGCAAAGCATAAAAATATAGATAAATTCTACTGTTTTCTGCCTTAAGTAACTGCTTTTGGTGTTAAAGTACTGCAGTATAAGCTGTTACTCATCGGTATCTCTCTTTGGAGCCTTGTCCCAGGCCTTAGCAGAGCATGTTTTGTATATTGTTCGGTGTGGAAGAGAAATTCCCTTAAAAGAAGTCAGTATTACGCAACAAAATCCATAATCCTGAGGCAGCTGTGAACAGAAAACTAAAACAATGATTGCTACAGAAGTTACTTCAGTATCTTTTATCTTTGAATTACGTCTCCAACGCACTCCTTGGAAACTTTAAACTGAACTACTTTCAGTTTAATGAGCTCCTTTGAAAAGAAAAAGAAAAGTCTTTTGTTGCCAATGCAGTGAATGTGTTTGTACCAGTTAGAAGTAATAACTGAATCAAGATATATGTAGATAAAAAAAGCAAAGTGAATGCATGTACGGGCATTACACACCTTAGAAAAGGCCAGATTCCCATCCTTAGCTTAGTTTCTTTCCTGGTGAGTAGAGAGATCGATTAATAGCGAAAGATACTAATCCACTTACAGGTGGCAGCGTTGTGACTTTGTTACAGAGCTCTTGCTGTAACTGAATTTTTCACTCAAGTAGAACTTGGGAAAATAGAGAAGCATAAATGCTTCACTGACAGCAGATTAAAATTTGTTTTATTAGCTTTAATAAAGATCAGTATTGTCAGGGTTTTGAATGAGTATAAATGTAAGGCTGCATAAAATCTGCCTCAAGTTTCATTTCAGAAATGCCTGAAATTTGAACCCACATATAATGGTGGAGGCGTGGGAACAGAAATGCTAAAAAGGATCAGTTAGATCAACTAGGATCTATCTGGGACATGTGAGCACTAGTGAGTTTCAGAATAGGAGCAAATTCTGGCTGATGTTACTTGATGAAACTTGCACTAAGTTATCCGAACTGTAAACCTTTACCTGCACATGCTGAGCATATAAAGCACATTTTACGTCTTAAATTCTATTGAACTATTATCTTCAAAGCCCATTTTATTTTTTTTTTCATAGCATTTTAAGCACAGAGTTTATATCTGGGTAGAAGACATTTGTAAAAAAGTATTCTTCAAAATACATTGCAGTGGTTGTAAAAGATTCCCTTCATGGTGGTTTCAGAAGTTGTCTTTTTATCTTTAGATTCCAGCTGTTTCCTTTTAACTGTTACTAAAATGGTAAAACATGGTGTGTTTGAGATATTTTGATCTTTTCTGGAATTATATTTACTTTCTTTTTCTTTTCTTCTCCAACTCTGTTTCTGTAGGAAGAATCCTGAATCGTTTCTCCAAAGATATTGGCCACCTGGATGACTTGCTTCCATTGACATTTTTGGACTTTGTGCAGGTAATTTCAGTTGCTGCTGTCACAGCCTTCTGCACTGCATTCTGAATTTATATTCCCGTATGCTTTGGTGAAGATCAGCTATTTGTCACAGATGTAGCTGAGTTGAAAGAAAGTACTTGTTTGTGAAAGAAGGGTGTGGTTGAAATTTAATGTGTCGGTAAAAAGCTAACATGAGTAATAACTGGGAGGTAGGAGTGGCTATACACAGCTTGCTATTATGTCAGGATTTCAGTTCATAGTAGCTACATGCTTGGTAAATTGCTCCTGATTTGCCTTCAAGCAATCTGGCAAACTTATTGCTGTTATAAGAAATATGTCCATAGTAAAGAAACAATCAACTTGCATGAAAAGATAGCACAGATTAACCTAATTAAATGTCTACTTCCACAAAGAATCAAATGCTTACCACACCATTTTGGATTAAAATAGGTGTGGCTATTTACAAAGAAAAGATTAGTAGTAATAGGGTGAATATAATAGCCTTAATAGGAACAAGTGAAATAAGTTGCTGCAGACAAGAAAGATGGACAAAGCACTGAGATTTTGGTGGCGATGAAAGGATAAGGGATTATATATGACATCAAGGTGATTTTTCTGTTGCAGTTGCTATTTAATCCTCCTTATAAAAAATGTGGAAGGATAAAGCTGAAAAAAAAAAAAAGTGTGCTGTACAAAAATAACATGAATCACACACAATCATGGAGACTAGAGAAGGCAGTGACTTGGATCCACTTAGTGGATCAGAGCTGTCATGCTCAAATCAGAAAGGTTTCTTAAGGCGCTGTTGCTAACTTCTCTTTGTCTCTTAGAGATAACTTGTTCAGGATCTAAACCTTGTTTTGACTTCTTTAAAAATAAGCCAAAGACACTGTGGGTTGAGCAGTTTAATCGTGTTAGTGCTGAACTCTTGAAAATATGAAAGAAAAAGGTATGTTCCAAGGAGTGAGTTAAAAACACTTTTTAAGATAAAGTTTTTCCTAGTTTGTTTAAGTTGTTAAAGTTAAGATGTATGTTTATTTTGCAAAGCATTGCAGTGCCACATGGCATTTTTGGGGAAGAAAGGAAGGTGGTGTGTTTTACCTGTCACTTAAAGTGATTGGGGTTTTTTGAGAGTTAGGGAGTGAATTTCAAGATTTTGAGTTCATGGGCTTTTAAGGCCCTGACAAACCCTTTCCTGAAAGTACAATATAAACATCTTTCTGTAATATACCACTTGTTTTCTCCTGGTTATACAGATTGAGCATCTTCTTCAGTCTGTCTCATTAGACAGACTGTTTTACTTTTTCAGGTCTCTTGGGACAATACATATTTCTTTTTTTGGATGGAAGATCAGGCTGTCCTGTGATCATTATCCTCTTCTCTTAGCGTAGGATTTAACATCCACAAAGTCAAAACCATCTCTTGCACAGTGCTCCTTGGCTGTTAGAGTAAGCAGTGCAGTGGGGTTCGTCCCCTCTACGGCACTCATCACCATATATGTTCATACTACACATGGCCAGAGCATCCTTTGGATGCTGTGGCTTTGATACAATGATTAGCCCTTGTCCCTAGTTCTGTGCACTTTCAGTAATGTGAGAGTTGTGTTGCAGCCCACTTGCGTGGTGTTTTCTTAGCAAGAAACTGAGTGGGTGTCCTGCATGCCCTGGCATGTGGCTTAAAGGCATGTGGGGTTGTCTGAGGATGCAAAATTTGCTGGGAAAGTATTAGAGAAGTCTGCATAAGCAGAGGGAGACAAAATTGGTGTGGTCTTGTCCGTGCTCCCCTTTGGGAGCAGACCCTGAAGCAAACTGTTTTGAGAATTACACTCTTCCCTTTTTCCGAGGGAATCAACTGGTTTGCTCCAAAAGAAAACTAAGGAAGGAGACTACCTGTATGCACGGCACATACAAAGGGCTGAATCATCTACTAGCAGATTGGAAAACTTAAGTTATTTGACCAGTATGTAGATACTTTAGGCGGCTGAATCATCTACTAGCAGATTGGAAAACTTAAGTTATTTGACCAGTATGTAGATACTTTAGGCTGTATATGCTTACCAAAACTTAACTAGTTTGGGATGAAAGAATGAAGGGTGTTGCTCTCTATGTGACTGTTTTCTTCTTTCAGACTCCTGCTGTAATCTGCATTTTTGTAAACATTTCCCCTCATGTTGATTAGTTTTTGCATTTCCTTTAAATTGGCTTTTGAATTATTTCTCAATTCCAAACTTTGAATTCTGAGTGAAAAGTTTTCCTTCTTAAAAAAACGAAGTAGATGTTACATGTCCAGTACACTGTTAAAAAGATACTATGCTTCAAACTTTGCCTGTTTGGCATCAGAAAAGAAAATTTAGGAACTTATTGTTGACTAATAGTGTGCTGCTGTCCATAAGACAAAAGCACTTCCTTCTTGGCAGGTTTCCTCAAACTTACTGTTCTTGATCAGCAGTCTTGTTGGTTAGTGGATGCCTTTTGAAATTCAATAGCAAAGATATATTTATTTATGAAGAAGCATAGATTTTTTTACACAGGATAACTGTTATCAATTATGATAGAGATCTTTTGTCACTTGTTTTGTTTGCAGGTGTCTTTTATAAGACTTTATAATCCCTTCAGGAAGAAATATTTTCTCCCTTCTAAAAACAGTATTAGCTAAATATAAAAGCCCTGATCCCAGCCATTGTTGCTGATTCTTTGAGAGACATTTCCCAACATTCATTGTTTAAATGGTTGTCAGGAGAAATCAAGTGAAACTTAATAAACAATGCAGTAACTGGTTCATCTTACTTTGTGTGTAGAAGCTTTTCTTGAGCGGATTTTCATTGAAGAAGTGGTCGTTTTTTTGAGTTACTGCTAAGATCATTGTGAAGCATTCCACTCTTTTACTATATTGGCAAGTGAGTGTATAATTTCTGCACAGATAAACACAGTGTGATTGGACACCCAAAACCTACAAGATCAGCCCATCTAAATACCTACAGATAAATAAATAAAATCTACTAGTTTTGAAATTTTATAGTTGCACTGAGTAGAGATTTTAAAGCAATGCTAAAAATTGATAGTGTTCTTTTTAGAGTGCCTAATAAGATTTATACACTGAACAGCAGTCATAATGAGCATGATGAGTCTAGACAGCTATACTGGATGAAAATTAATTCTTTCAGCTAAAAGAGTTTAATTTTTTTGCATCTTCCATTGGGTCAATGAAGAAGAAACGGTTCTCTTCAAGATAGTAGATAGTTACTGTACACTTACTTGTTAACGGCAAAAAAAAGTGTATGTGGCAAGCACAAAAATGCATCATAGACCTTGTGTATTCTGAAAGTGTTCTAGAGTTTGCAAAACTGTTGCTTTGCAATAACTCCCAAAGTGGCAGTTCTCACTGCCTTTGAGTTTAAATGCCATCCTTTCTTGGCTTTTAAGTGCACTAAAATATAGCACACCTACTTTAAAGAGACTGAGGGCAGGAGGGGCAGTCCTCACTAGAATGAGGCAGTCATATTTTAACTTATGAATTTCAGCAGTATATGAGACATGCCATGTTAGTGCAGTTATCTTTTTTTTTTGTAGAAATTACTGCTGTAGCCACAAGATTTATAAATAAAAAATAAGTCTCTTTTATGAGAACACAGGTATGGCTATGTTCGACTACATGGCTTTTAACAGGGCTCTGTGAGTAGATCTGAAGGATAGAAACTGAAAAGAAACCAAAGCTAGGTAATGCAGCTGAGATTCTCTTTAGTTGTGTGCGTACAGTCCAGTTCAAAGGTCATTGAAATAAAAATATGCACTTTACAGTCCGCAGCCTAAGCCTGGGCCTTGTCTTCTGTAATGGAGCATGGCTAGCTGTAAAGTTCCATACCAGATCTCCTGAAAAACAAAAAGCAATGCTATGTTCATTTATTTAACCAAATATGGCACTCAGTATGTTTGTAAATCAGGTAGTAATTAGTGTTTGTGGGTTGATTCAGGTAGTCAGAAAGCTGAATGAACTTGTTTGGTGAAGATGATGTTTGGGTTTCTTTGTGAGCTAACATATTTTTTTAGTTACTTGCCATAGTACTGTTAACCTCAGTTCTGCATCTTGCTTTCTTTTTTCTGAGTTAAGGATTTGTGGCAGGTGTTTTCCAGCTAAGTTGCCATCTCCTCAGGTGAAGGGTCACTTGTGTGAAGGCCATCACAGTGCTTTAGAACTTTCTAAGAGGACTTAAAAATCTACTTCATGTAGATACGTGTGCTTTATTCGTGTATTTGTTAGTTTAATCAGAGGGCGGGCCTGACAGCAGCCTCAAAGAGCTACCCAAATACTTGCAGAAATGCTCCCTTGTTACAAATTTGATCATCCTACGAGTAAGTCCAAAGGGAGTTAAGGAACTCAGGGGCCATATAAGACAACTGGGATTTTGTTACTTAATTTTCTTAGGCTTCTCTGAAAATACCAGCTGATTTACTCAGTGTTATAACCAACTGTTGTTCCTCCTCTTGCCTTAAGCTCTGTGGGAGTACAAGGTTCTGTTGATGTGGACTTCACTGGTAGGTGTGGGGCTTGTAGTTTAAAATATCCTGGTTAAAATGCATAGCAATGTCTAGCTCAAAGCAGCACTAATAAAACACACTATATAGAGTCAGGAAAAGGTCAGCTGAGGAATAGAATAAAAGAATTTAACAGGGAAGTATTGGGAATTAAGAATCCAGTATCTTTAATAGTATTTTAGGTACATTAGCCCCGATGTTCCTAAGTGGCCAGTATTTTGGATGCCCTGTTTTTGAGAATTCATCAAAATGAGTTTTATTTTTAGTCCCTGAATCTCACTTTGACTTGAGATAGATCTGCAGAGGCTTAACATCTTTAAATAGTGATATTGGGTGATGCAGGATGAGTACCCAAACTGATAAAACTATTGGTTGAAAATTATGTGTGTAAACTGATGGAATATATAGGACAGTGAAACATATTTCAGACTTCTTTTTTTAGTTTTGTTAATTATTATGATAAATTTTAAAGGGATTTTTTTCTCTAGTTTCTTGCCCTTTTAATTCTTCAGGGATATTATTACTTGTTAACAGAGTTGATTTTCTGCTTTTGTTTCCAGTGAATTTGAGTAACTTAATGTGATGGCCCCTTCATTTTGATTTCTTACCCTATGCTGGATTGAGGGGGGAAAAAATCATGATCTGTTTTGTTTCTGGAGAACACTGTGAACATGTGAACTATCTTGAAAAAGGGCAATGATTTATTGAGGAAAACTGAATTGCAAAACCTTTTTCCTCCCCAAAATCAACAGCTTGACTGAGCTTAAATAACTGACTTTTCATATCCTTTCATCACACACAAAGACCTAATCCTGAGACTACTTGAGCCACCAATGTAGGCTGCGGCTGAGACCACCACTGAATGTGCCATTCCCTTCTCACTACACACAAAACACATTGACTGCAGCTTTATGAAGTGAAAATGCTGAAGAAAAGGAAAATGTGAAGGAGGTGTCCACAGTCATTTCTTTTTTCAAGGGAAAAAGAAAGAAAAGAAAGGAAAATAAAAGCTGCTGCATCTGGATATTAGGAACAAAAAGTGCCTCAGACTGGAATAATAGCTTGGGTCACTTGCTTTCGTATGTGCACAAGAGTGGAACTGCCGTCCCTTGTTTCAGTACCACTGACCCCTGCATTTTTTTGTGTGAAGATGTCAGGGAAAGTGTGTAGAAGGAATTCCAGGATCTTTTAGTTTAACAATGACGTTATTTTGTGATTTCTGTGAGAGATGGGGTTCTGGGGGTTTGTTGTGTTGTTTATCCACTTTAGCCAGGTTTTGTATGTATGTGTGCATGTGTGAGTTTTAAGAGAGATTTCTGTTCATTTAATAGTAGCTTGTTCTGTGTGTTTGCATGGGTGCATCTAAAATATGATCATAAATATGCTGTCAGAAAATAACAGATGTGAGATTTGTGTGGGATCTGTGTTAAATGTCAGCATATTCTCTTTAGCCTGGTACATAGAGCAGACCTGTATCTTGGAGACACCTTTTGGTTTCGCTTCTGCTGAATCCTGATAGTTTTGTTTGATGGTTAGATCACAAGATTCTGCAGCTGTGCTGAGGTTTAAACAAAAAATAAAATAATAAAAAAACCTAACAGTTGCCTGGTGGCATTTGACTACTGAAATCTCATGTAACACTCTGTCTGCAGAACTGATGTTCTAACTTCACGTTCCCAAGAAGCATGGTACAGTGCGTTTTTCTAGTGCATAATGACAGACCAGTTAAAATGTAAAGAAAAATAATGTGGTATATATTTTTCATTGGTTATTTTTGAATTTTAATTTCAAAAAAGGTTAAAATTATTATTAAAACTGATTTTTAGTATAGTTATTTGATGTATTCTATGTGCTTACATACAGAAGGTTATACATGTTATTGTTAAATGAACGAAGTAAAGACTGTCCATCCTGCCTTCCTAGTCATCACCATCATCCTTCTCCCCCTTCCCTCTCCTTTCCCTCTCCCCAGAAAAAAGGGGAGCGGGAGGTTGAGGGGGAATAGGAGGCTTGGTTTGTGCTTGTGTCTCCCAGACCAACATGCAGGAGCTGTGAGTTTAGCACAGTCAGTTGTCTAAATAATGCAGTTCTTTATTGACCTTTCATTCCACTGTCCCTGAATGCCTTGATTGTTAAGTCCCAGTAGCCAATTAGTCTTGTTGATGGTGACCAGCAGTGGAGATAATCTATGCCAAAGCTATTGCTGGTCTTTATGCTGTACCTGTCATCGATTCCTTTGAATGTAAGGATCAGTGTCTTGCATCATATGGACTGCTTATTTACTCAGACTGATGGTATGTGCATGGGATAAAACACGTAAAGGCTAGAGTTGCTGCTGATAGTTGGATTCATGTTTATACACAGACCTTTGTTTTCTAGGGAAGGCTAAAGTTCTGTTCTCGCTATAGCAGTCATATGTAATCAAGTTCATTCCTTTCCCTCAGGCCATTTTTTTCCCCCTATTTATATTTGTGTGTAGAATTTTTGTAAGAAAAAGTATGCATGTCATTCTCCACGTATTAATGTCAAGGCCATAGGTATCATTGCAGTAACAAAAATTAAATGTGTAACTTTCTTAAGTTTTTTATTTTCTTAGCATTAATAAGATTTTAAGATGCAGCCCCGTATCTAACATGGGAAAGCAGATAAAGTAATACTGGAAAATGTGGTTTTATTACCTTTTGCCCCTTGCTTCCTTATGTTTCCTTTACCACTTTTCTGCTTTTCTTTTTTTATTTGACCATTTTCCTTTTTGTTTCCATACTTCTCCATCTATAAGGTAAATGTAGATAATACTTTTGTAATTGGGCTATTCCTTCTGTTTTCTCAATGGTGTGTAGAATACTGGTGTTTTGAATATAATACTTGGGGGAAAATAAAGCTAGCTTTCACCTGCTGGAATTATGTCTTCTCTATTCCTTTTTCTAGAGCACATGAGCATTGTAAGGTGCAGCCTTCCTTGTCATTTCTCTAACATTTTAAGCACATTGCGGCTTAGTGGTAGGAAGACAGAAATGTAGTTTTTCTTGTGGTAGTTTGGTGCGTTGGATTGAAACCTGTAAATACAAATTTCAGTCAGGTTTCAATAGTCTCTTCTTCAAATTGGCTTCTCTGTTTTGTTTTATCAGATTACTCTCAAGACATTTTCAGCTACTCGAAGGCAGGATAGTTGTGTGGAGGTCCAGTGATGTGCCCCCATTCTGTGTGGTTTGGAAATTTCTCCCCTTTTGGTTATGGTGGAGAAGTTCCAGAGAGAGACTCCATTTGTCTGGGGCTCTTTGTGTCTGTTGGAAGGTATTTTCTTGTTGCCTTTCTTATTCTGAAAGAGGGCAAAGAAATACTCTGATGTCAGTGAACTTATGTTCTGCAGTCCTCTCCTTTTCTTTTTGGTCCATATCTCTGTATTATATTACTTTTGCTTTTGGTGCCAAAGTGGAAATTTGCTTTACTGTTATTATTAGGTACCTAACCTGAGTTTTTAAGCATTATTGCAGCCTTTCATATCTGTAGCTCAAACTGACGATTATTCTTAAGACTTCTGAAGATCATTAACATTTCTAACACTTCGCAGTAGCTAGAAATCTTTTAATTCTGCTGTCAGTCATAACAGTGTAACAATCCTGTTCCAAATGGTGATAAGTACAAATCTAGATTGCCTTAAACTGCTGATATGCTATAGATAGGACAATGTGTGCTTACAAATTAGGATTTCACTGTTCGGCAAAAGGACTTCCAGAGATTTCTCTTTTGATTCAAGAAGGAGGGAGAAACTTGGAGGTAATTTGAATTACTAAGCGATATAGCTGGTGTGTGTGGGTGTGTGTGTGTGTGTGTGTGTGTGTTAAATCATTATGCGTATTTATGCTCAAAACAAACATGATCAAGGAATTATCATTAGCAAAAAAAGGACTGCATCTCATAGGAATGTGTTGCCAGGGTTATGTGTGCATCTCATGCAGAACATTAAGAACTTTTTTTCTCACTGAAACTGATACCATGGCTGTCTGGTGAACTCTGCAGCTCATTTGAAAACTCCAGATGAGGCACCGGAACAGGCTGCCCAAGGAACTTGTGAATGCTCCATCCCTGGCAGCGTTCAAGGCCAGGTTGGACAGGGTTTTGAGCAACCTGGTCTAGTGGAAGGTGTCCCTGCCCATGGCAGGGGTTTGGAACTGGATGACCTTTAAGGTCCTTTTCAGCCCAAACCATTCTCTGATTCTGTGACTTTGTTCTTTAGAAGGTAGAGGCTGCAGTATGGGCAGGTTTATACAGCAAAAGATGAGAGTTCAGCTGGGAACTGAATGTTACAAGTCTTTGGGAAGCTTATAGCTGAATTACAGGATAGTTTTGTATAATTAAAAAAAAATTATTCACTTTGATTGCATTCTTGAAATAGTAAAAGTTTTTGTGTTAAGAAAGGAAGGATCTTTCACAGGCTTGATAGTAACTGTTCCTGCACTGTGGAAAACAGGATGCTGAGTGAATCCATTTTCTTCCACAGTTATATCCCTAAATCTTTTTTTCTTTCTGTTTTTCTTAATTGGGTTTTGAAATCAGTCTAATGTTTAAATAAGCAGAGCTCTTACTATGAAAGCAACTCGTATGCTAAAATAACGGGTTTAGATTTTCCCTTCTAAATGTGCTCAGTTTGGTACCTGATGCAGTTGTCCGTCCTCCTCTTAAACATAATGTAATACTGGGAAAATATCTTAATACTGAGAAAAATATTTTTTCATTTTTCTCACTGATAGAAAGTCTGGACTTTTGGGGTCAGACCTGGTATCAGTTACTTACTTTGGTAAGGGTGTCTTTGTTGATGGTTCATGTAAAGGAAAGTCTTCCTGATGACTTGTGGAAAGTCTTCCTGATGGTCCATGCACAGCATGGATAAGGGATTATATATGGGCCACAGGAAATAATGTTTGTTCTCCACCAAGGAGGTTTCTTTTTACTTCTTGAAATGCCACTGGGTTCAGTACCTGCAAACCATTGCTAAACAGGGTGAAACCTGATGGTGGTGGTGAGAAGCTGGTGCCGGTTAGTTAAAATATGACTGCTGAAAACGTCAGGCCATTGTTAAGCTTCCCGGAGCCGAGTGATCACTGAGCAGAATGTAGTACTGAAGGATTACCAGCCAGGAGTTTATTTTGACTAGGAAAACAGTATTTTGTAGCTCTATCAGAGTGGCAAAGCTCAGGGGAAGTTAGGAAAAAAAACCCAAAGACAGGCTAAAAAGCTTTTTTTGCATATCTGCTATGAAAGAGTATGACCAGAAAAGAGCAGAAGGTAGTTTTATTTTTCAGGATAGCTGGTGCTGGAGTCCTTCATTTTTCATAGTTGTATTTTACTGGGGCAGAAGGGCCGCTGTGGAACTTACAGAAATATGAACATTACTTCATTCCACCTAAAAATAAATACATGAATAGTGTATTTTAAATAGCAAGAACAAATACTGAAATGCTTAAAAGATTCTAATTGCTGTAAAACTGAAGAGCCGCATCGCTGAAGAGCTGATACTGCTTTTAACAGTAGAGCCCACAGTTCAAATGTAGAACAAAGCTTTTAAAGTTGCTGAAAGACCCAGAATTGACTTCTGGCAAAACAGTTAGACTTGGCTGAGCAGAAAAGGTCATGCAGTTGAAAATGAGGTATTCCTGGGGAGGATACAGGGCTGCTCCAGCATTATGGCCACAGAGGTCTAGAGGCCTGGGGCAGGAAAGTGCAAATAGCTCAAAGACAGAGTTTGCAAAACTGTGACATATGGGACAGCAACATCTGCGGCAAGCAAAATTCTGCCATACATTTAGAAAAACTGGGAAAAAAATGGGCACAGCGTGAATGAAAAGGTTAAGATATTATCATGAGCTGTGGAGAATCCCTCACAGGAACAGTGGACAGTATTTTAGCAAATAAGTGAATAGGTTAGGCCATAAGAACGCTGAATAATGTCATGCAGGGTCACAGCAGTGGTCTGTCTAGGCCAGTGGTCTTTCTCCAGCAGTAGCAATAAGAAATGCTGTTTGGGGAGAGCATGAGAACCTGTCTGCTTTTTGTGGTCCATTCCCTGTTTGGTACTCCAGCATTCACAGTTTTGTACTGGGGGTGTCAAAAGACCTGTCCCTTTTCAGTCCTTTTACTACCCGTTTTTAGTGTCATTTTGTATCAGCTTGTAGAATCTCCTGCAATCTAATGGCCTGAAACCAGTGAGATACTTGTTGCTTTTTGTTTTGTTTGATATTTATGTGCCTATTCTATGGGTGGGGGGGAAAACTCAAAACGCAACAAGAATTACCACAGAGAGAAAAACTGCTTTTAGAAGGACTGTCAGTGGGATAAGATCGAGGACAAATATTGGTGAATTAGCATCTGCTGGTAAAGTGCTAATAAGCATATGAGCAAAGAACTAAGTAGAGAATAAACCATTTGTAGTAGTACTAAAGAGAAAAGTACCCATTGTTGAATCAAATGTTTTGATTTCATCAGGGTCTCTGCTCAGTGGGGATGTCTTGGGTTTATGTAGCCTGGGAAGAGTTTTGGAAATGACTTCTAAGATGTAGTAGGGGAGCAGAAATTGCCAAGCCATTCTTTATTTTCCTTTAAAACTATCAGTTATTTGGCAGTAGGAATTGATAGAGGAGATAAAAAAAATGCATTGCTTTGGGAATCTTAAAGCAAGTGGAGCAGCCAACAAAGGGGCCACACTTGGCAATGGTGGGGGTACTGGAGTCACAGACCCACTAAATTACTATGGCAAGGGATGCTTTCCACTACCTGAGAAGTAGTTCCTGGGAGGGTTGGATGGTGCCAGACATTTTTCTGTACTGTTTCAGACAGGTTCTGTCAAGAATTGTGCAAAAAGCAAAGCATGTGTGTGTGCATGTTCTACACTCTGATTAATGCTGTTTCCTCAAGCAGCCATGTAAAATTGTGCTTGGTGTCTGAGGTGTTCCACATGTCATGGTACAAAAAGCACTATAGTTTATGTGAATAGTTTGTGTGTGTGTGCTTTTTTTTCCTTGGGAAAAGAACAGTGTCAGGATATAGCTATAAGCATATAGGGACTGCATATATTTACAAGAGTTGACAACAAACTTAGCACTGCTGAACGACAAAAATGTATTAACTTTTTACATGATTTATATAAGCAGATCAGAATAAAGGTATAACTAACTTCCTGCAACCTTAAGAGGAACTCTCACTTCTGTATAGATCCTCATTGCAAAGTTGGGCCTTGCTGCCCACATCAGTGGGAACACTTTTGTGCAGAAGTGCCTAGTGGGCACAAGGTGCAACAGAAGAAAAGCATTTGAGAAAAGCAAATTAAAGGTCCTTTTCAGATTTTTACTGCTCATAAATAGAAAAATACATTGTCCACAGACATCCATGAGACAGTTGGCACTGTCCTTTTTTGTGTGACAGTATTGATTTCCATGTACAGTGGGTGTACAAACAGGAGCTGCAAGCAGAGATGCGTAAGTAAAGACCATAGCTTTGGTTCTGCTAAAAGCTTGATTTTTCATGGAAAAGCTGTATTAGCTGCAAGTAGCCAAAGGGCCCTAGCAACTAATTTTTTTACTGTAGCCAAAGGGCCCTAGCAACTAATGTTTTACATGAGTGAAGATAATTCATGATAAAAAAGAAAATAACCTCTATATGATGTAGGAACATAATGCAGAGTTTTAAAGGACAAGTATTTTGAGTGTCTGGCAGCATCAGGAAATCCTGGGCTTGATTTCTGAAGCATCAATATCTGGAAGTCTCAGACAGCATATGGGCTGTAAGTTTCGAGAACTGCTATTGGGATTGAGACCTGCATACGCTAGTTAAGCTTCTTGGCCCAGGGTGCCCAGGAGGCCTATTTCTAGCCTTTGTTGTAGACTTAAGAGATTATTGATGATAGGATGTTGTTTAAATACAACAGAATAGTGGCAGTGCCAATGTATCAAAGAAAACACCCTTTTTAATATAAGGTCACTTGTTAAAGAACAATTGGACACAGTTTGCCACAAAACTCAAAACAAATATTAAGGCTTCTAACTTAATGGCAGAATGCATGCCAAGTCAATGAATGAGCATGTTGGTGGCACTGAAAACATTTGCCCTGAGGAGCTAAGTATATGCTTGTTCACTTGGAAAAACAATGATACAGAAAGACTATCTTAAAGAGACAAGAGCAAAGAGAAGGTACTGGCATTAAGGATGTGATTGGGAATTTCAGATACATTTCTGTGATATATCTGACATGCATTCAGGCCATTTGCAGTGACATATGGATTTAGTTAGGTAACCTCTTGCCAACTAATTGCAAATAGCAGGATGCAGAAGAGGAGAGGGTGTCTCATAGGAGATAAGACAAGCTTGCTGGTTTTGAAGCTTTTAGAGCTGGCAGCATTTAATTCTTACTTTTTTTCTTTCACTCACTTTATCTGAAATTACTGGTTTCATTTCTTTTCCAGCTGTGCCTTTTTTTCCTCTCAGTCCATTGGTTGTCTTTTCTTTGTACTCCTAGTTTTCTTGTGGATGCACATTTTCCTAAAGCTGAATTAGCACTGGCTGAGAGCTGCCATTCCTGTTAAAGATTGCTGTCACTGGTTGCTTCAGAAAAGGAAAACATCCAAGATGTCTTTTAAATATTGGAGTTATGTGCAGCATTGTACTCCTGAGCCTTCATTGCTTTTTCTCTCAAGCCAGATCTGTTCCTGACAGTTTGAGGCAAGCAACAGTACAAACAGCCATATGTCCTTTTTTTTTTTTTTTTAACCAGTTCCAAAAGAAAACCCATAAATTTCATTAAAAGGTAGTTTAAAGACAAGACTACACGCCTCAACTCAGGCACTTTAAGTGAATAAAATGAAGTAGAGCTGCTTATGTCCAGGGCTTGCGGTACAAAGGTAAATGGTTTCTATTTGGATGTTTGCTGGTTTTTTTTTGTAATCAAGGACAAAACCATCAAAAAATGTCTAGTGTGGTTTGATACGCTGCTCTGGATGCAGCTGGCCCGAGTGAAATGTTTATCACTCTGATCTGCTCATTGCAATGAAACTTCTCCCTAGGGGAGCTTGTCCTCTGGTATGCCAGTGTAACCCACAGCCTCTGCAGCTGTGCTTTAACAGAGCTGCAGGACTGTCAGTCCAGACAGTCCAGTTTGCAGAAGCATGTTAGAAAATACAGTAAAGTGTTCAAGGAAAAAGAGAATGTCAGAACTGGATTAGGGATTGATTGTGCATGCAGTTATTTGGCACAGCCAACGAGGAAATAGTTTTAGTAAGGGGGAGGGGAGGAGGAGGAAAGGTGATGCCAAGCAAGTATGAACAGAGTGGGGTTTTGTAGTTTCTTGACCTGGCTTTGCTTCAGACAGCACAGCCTGACTGAGAGTGCCCTAAGTTAATGCAGTCAAGGTTGCAAACTTGAAATCCAGGGTATGCGCTGTTGCTGTTCTTAAATCTATATGGGTTCATGGCAGTGTCCATGGGTAATATAAGACTTGGGAGTGCATACTGGGGTCCAAGGAGTAGGAGCTGGGGGTGGGAGCAGGATTGGTGTATTGACTTCTGATTAAATACTGGTAAAACCAGTCATGGAACACTGCAGTTCTTGGGTGGAATTTGGCTGCAGATTCAGTCATCAAAATTCAGGTATCTCCTCGTTGTGCTTTAGATCCTTACTTTGCTGTAGTCAGTGTACGTCTGCTTGATACAGTTAGTGGACTCTTGACAGCCATAGGGTCATCAGGTATCCACATAAAGTTTAGATGAATCACTTTCTAAGCTAAACTAGGACAGGAGTTTCACTGTGTAAGTCACATGTAGACTCCCTTATTCAAGTTTCTGAGTCTCAAATCCCATCCCTTGGCCTCCACTTGTTCATTAGAGATCCTAACAAGTCACTGGCTGCAAGTCCAGAATGGTGTGGTTCCTATGGTAGTAGGTGCTATATCATAGCTGTCAGACCCATGTGGATGACAGAGCACACCATGAACTTACAGACACAGGACTGTGTTGTACCCTTTATGTGTATATTTTATCAGAGATGCTGAAATACACTGTAAGGTCCATTTAAAAAAACAGACAAAAAATCCCCCACAAAACTCCTTTTAGTTATGGAAGAAAATGGCAGACCTCAAGGATCTGATTCCATGGAGCTCATTAGAGGGAAGACAGAGAGCTGTCTCATGGTTACTTTCATGAGGACATAAAGGACTCTTGGGGTTCAGAATGGGGTTGTACATGAAGGCCAGGTGCCTTTTTCAATGACTTACTTAAGCCAAATTTGAAATACTGAGATCAGGTTATAACTGATATGGAGGGGCAGTGATCTGTGGAGTGGAAGGGCAGACATTCTTACGAGACATCTTGAACTCTAGATCTTGCTTTTGCATTTTTCTGCTGTCAATTTTATTAAATGACTTCAAATGTCTTACAATTTGTCATAAGCGTTTTAACATATGAATGTTACAATTTCTGCAAACAAAGGCAAGGGCTTTTAGCTTTTGATATATGTAAGCTTGTGATAAATGTGTAGCTTACAGCTTTTAATTCCCATGGTTTTCTAGGTTGTTTGTTTTTTTGGTGTGTTGTTGTTTTTTTTTTCCCTTGCATTAAATGGTTTTCAGTTGTGTGCTTGTGGTACAGGAATACCTTGTTCTCCTAGATCAAGACCTGTTTGAGATAGAAACTCCAGGATGTCACTCAGCACTTATAAGAATGAGGAATATGTAGGTCATCAGAAGATAAAGGGAAAACACACGTTTCACAACCTAATGTGCTGATCAGAGCATTCACTTCCCCAGAGGTTAGAGGAGGGTCTGCTTGCTCCAGTAAGACAGGAGATTTCCTGAGGAAAATCAAGAACAGAGTGACTGACCAAAGCATGAGGGAAATCTCTTGGCTTTTTTTCCAGCAAGAAGACTTCAACAGAAACAGCACATGTGGTTTTTTTGTACTCTAGGGTATGTGCAGTCTGTGAGTGGGAGAGGATAGTTTCTCCAGGGAAACAAAAGCAGATTTGAAGGTGGACAATCTGGCTCCATTGGGAAGCAAATTAGGTTTCTCCATCCTGGTGTTTTCAGTCTCAGTAGTGTGTGCATCTGTTGTCTTTTGTGTAAGGTGTCCTTGGTTCCAATACTGTGCAGATAGCTATCAAATGTAATTAATTGTCTCCCTTTTAAGAAAGCTTTGGCTATTAGTTTCTGCAGAGTCCTTACAGAAGACTTGTAAAGGTGGAAATTAAGAAATACAGTAAAAGGTGCTAGTTCTGTAGGCCATATGTCTTTTACATAGGGAATTTTTGCCAGCTTAGCCTTTGGATGCAACTTCTAATTGTAAGCTGATTCTGCTAGACAAGGTCTAGATGCCCAGTCCTGAGCTTTTCTTGCTGTGCAAACTGAATACCTAGCTCACCGCTTGTCTCCAGAGAGAAGAGCAGTCAGACTACTCGTGTTATCATTATCATCAGCCTGCTGATTACCTCGGGTCCTCCAGCTTGTGCACAGGGAACCTGCTCACAGCTGGGGCAGTCTCCAGATGAAGAAGTTAGCTGTCTCTTGTGAAACTCAGGAGCTAGAACCTTTACCTTACCTCACACCGTAGCTACATGATTACAGTCTGCAAGTGGTTGTGTCTGGCTTTCAGACTGCTTCATTAAGAGTTAATTTGTATGCACGTTTGGTTTTCAAAAAAAAAAACAACACACATGACTGATCCACCCTATCATAAATTTTTATAATGATAAGGTGGTGCGGGCTCATCTGAAATTCCTTCCAAAGGCGGCGTCAGATTTTTACTTTAGTCATCCTAACCAGCTTTTCCTTCCCTGTATTTTTGCCGTAGCAAGGCTTTGTTTACATGAGATGGATCCTAATAGTTCTACTCCCACTTCCACCCCCACCAGCTCTTTGAACATATTGTAGATTATCATTACTAAAAGTTCAGATTGGCTTCTTTTTTTTCTTTTTTTTTTTTTGGAGCATTTATTGTCCTTGAATTCTTCTCCTTAAAGCACCTTCCTCAATGCTTCAGGTTTGCGGCTGATGGTATGAGGAGTCAGAAGTAATTCACGTAACGGAGGGAGAAGGGGAAGGCAGCAGGTGCATAAATCTGACTGTGGAGTAAGTTGTCAGAAGGAAGGAATGGATTTCAGTCTCCGTTTGCTGATGAGGATAGAGGTGGGGGAGTCTTTAGAAATTAGCTAGTGTGTGGATGGTTGACAGGCTTGGTGGAAACAACAGCTAGGGAAAACAGTGATCTAGACAGGAGAAAATTTGGAGGAGGTCAGGAATCATTATTTCCTTTCTCATCATCCTGCAGTAAAAATTCCATGTTTACAAGGTTTTAAGGAGCGCGGGAGAAGCAGAAGGTAGGAAAGGGCTGACAGCAGTGCTGGTGAGGAGTTAAGGTGCTTTGTTTTGCTTTGTGCTGACATAAGCATGTGCATAATTGATGCAAGTGAAATACCGTGCACTCTTGCTGCTACCTTACCTCCTCGTTATGAAATCTAGGTAAAATGTTCACAATCTACTGCTTGTATCTAGAAGGTCAGACAGCATGATGTCATCAGCACCTTAACCCACAGATGAGCAGTGTAGTGGTAATGCAGCTTCCTTGAGAGCTCCTACCCTGTACCTCCTCTATAGCTACTTTCCATAATAGTTTTATGAGACCCTATAATGTGTGTTCAGGATCTATGAAATGCAGGGCTTTACCCTGATAAATCCTCTATCGTGAGCCAGGATCTTGCCTAGAGCCAAAGACTAAATTGTGCCGACTCATGCAGTCGTAATGGATAAAGTGTGTGGGTTTGCTGTTTTGTCAGGTGAAACTAGGGTAAAGTCAAAGAAGCCTCAAGAAGACTAAAAGAAACAGATGTAGGGGAAGCAGTTGTGCTCTGGTTTGGCTTTAGAACATGGGGGGAAGGGGGGAGTGGCGGCTACCAGAAGCATAACAAGAAATAGAGTGTTTCCCAGGCACTACCATTGAAAGTGTTTGGAAGTCCAGGTAGCTCTCCGGTATCTGACCTTAGCTGACATATAGCTTAACTTCTCCAACTTGATGCACAGAGAAAGGGATGGAAGCCTTTTTGCCATAATACATTCATTCTTGAGACCCAGTGGCCACTAGTGAATTTTTGGGATCCAGAAATCAGGCGACCACAAAATTCAGCTGGAATCTACTTGTACATCGAAAGGGATGATGAAGAAGGTGGCTCCTTTACAGTCCAGAAAATGCAGACCCGTTAGAAAATATTGACATTTCTAAATAATTTGTTAATGAAAATCATACAGCAACTTAGTGTTGAGCTAAAATTTCAGTTGGCTGGGTTTTGTACGGGGCGGGTTTTTCTTTGTGTGGTGGGGTTTTCCCCTCCCCTCTTCTTTTAAGGAGCAAAAGGCTTCACCCTGATTTCAGTGTGCCACACTTACATACATACATACACACACAGCTGGTGTTCTGAAAGAAATCTGTCTGCAGATAATGCTTTTCATAGTGTATTCAAACTGGAAGTTGGATGTGAAGGTTGTCAAGTGGTCTGCAGGGAATGGGAGATTTAATTCCGGAGGCTGGACTAGGATCCACTGTCCTAAGCCACAAAGCTTCATTCTGCATCATGTCTAGTTTTCTAAGAGTAAATTCAGGTTTACCCCAGCCTGAATCTCATACGCTAAAGTAAACCTGGCAAAACTAGCTTCTTGTGATGCTTCTTGCAGTGTTCAACATTTTATTTGTAACATTTCCCAATGCAGGCCTTTGGGATGAAAAAGCTCACTTTCTCCGATACTGGGTTTTCTTTCTAAATGGGACATAGCTTTTTATACGCAAGTTACAAGTCTGTGTTGAAAGTTCTTCCAACTGTCAAGTCTTTCAACTGAAAGTCAGTCTTTGAACAGTTTATTTCTACTTGGAATGAAAAGCATATCCCTGATTCACCAGATAGCTTGGGTCCATTAAAGATTAGTTGCCCATTAATCATCTATTACTTTGTTACAGCAGTCACAGACACACGCTAATGTTCAGTCCACTGGTTTTGTAAGGACGTTTCTTAAAGAACAAGTTATGTAGAAGAAAACCATAAACTACACAATTAGTCAGATTTGGTATTACTGTGAATTCTTCAAGTTGCTTAAAAATAGATGTCGCTTATATGTTATACAATGTATCAGCTCTTAAATTTGGTCGTTATGTTTAAATATTTAAGTGTTTCAATAGTGTTAAATAGTTTTATACTTGCTCTAAATTAAGTTCTTCTGGCAAAGAGTTTTTTATTTTGTTTCTATTGTGCTCCAGACTCTCCTACAGATTTTTGGTGTGGTGGCTGTGGCTGTGGCAGTGATTCCTTGGATACTCATCCCCTTAATTCCACTATTTATTCTTTTCATTTTTCTTCGACGATATTTCTTAGACACTTCAAGAGATATTAAACGTCTAGAATCCACAAGTATGTAGTTTGGCGGGACATAATGTTAGCTCGAAGCCTGCTTATTATTATGCGAAATGCTAGTATTTTATAGACAATCCATCAAGGATTTTTTTCTTTTCTATGCAAATAACTTCTTTATTGCTTTGGTTCAACTAGTGAATTACATGCTTAGCTCCTGTTTTGCATAATGATAAACTTTGGGTATGTCAGTTTTGCTACCTGTAAGTAAAGCTAGTTCAGGACATGCTAAGTCGCTGGTCATTCAGACCTTGCATGCACATACTAATGGTGTTTCTGACCTAATGTGGCTCTTGTGCTTGACTGTAGCTTCACTATGATACGAAATATTAAGCATTATGAATAACAAACATGGGTGCCTCATACCATTAATAAAGCTCAAAGAGTTTCTTCAGTGACAGCTATTGTTAAAGACGTAAGACATTTTTGTATAAATTAATATGCCTGTCTGTCTGACTGGTTCTAATTGAGTAAGAGGACTATGGTTAAAAACACTGCATATTTATTCTAAGAGGATGCAGTACAGTAACTTGTGTGGTTAAATATAAAGTAGCAGGATTAAAGATTAGTGTGCTACAAAAAGAATTAAATGTTGTCCTTCAGCTATTGCTAAGTTATTCTCGTTTTCCTTTGTAGCTAGAAGTCCAGTGTTCTCCCACTTGTCGTCATCCCTCCAGGGACTTTGGACTATTCGGGCTTTGAAAGCAGAGGAAAGATTTCAAAAATTATTTGATGCACACCAAGACCTCCACTCAGGTTTGTGATGAATTGACGTGAAAAAATCAAATCTTTGCTCTGTAGGAGGGAAATATCTTGTGCCCTCAGCGACATGTATGTAATGTGCATTAAACTCAGTAGGAGCTGTGCATTCGTCTCTTTAGGGTAAAATTTCTCTATTAGAACAAAAACGTTCCTATCTGTCTAGATTTTGAGAGTTTACTTTGGGCTGTAATACGATTTGAGATAGCCACGCACATGTTTTAACAATGTCTAAGATAAACAATTTAAAGTATGCCTGATAAGAATATTTAAAGAATAATTTTTGACGTTTTCTTGGATTCAGTCTTTAAAAAGAGGGGGGGGTAGGGTGAAGGAACAAGCTCTATTATGAAGCATTTAATATTAAGTAGAGTGCTAGGAGTAGGCAGAGATGATTATTATAAATCATCTTGGAAAAGTTTCATAACTCTCACTTCTTTTTTACTTTGAGGAGCTTTCAGGGCTCAAATCTAATATATGGTATTAACATGACTAGAAGGTGTAAAATATTAGTATTCTGCAAGCATAAGTTATACGATTCAGGTTTACATTGTGATTCTTTGCCTTCTATCAATGGGATGTTCTCTCTTACAGTGTTTTTCAAGATGCAGTAGAATTAAAGTTTGCAATAGTGTGTTTGTTAACTAAGGTCTTGTATTTCCTTTGTCACAAGGCATACAAGTATGTTCTGTGGCTTTTTTAAAATTTACAGACTTCTAAGGTTTCAGACCAGCCCAGTTCGTCTTTTCTGAAGCACAGCTTACCACAGGCTGTAGAATTGCACACACTGAGCTCTGTGTAGGGCCCAGTAAGTTGTGACCAGGGAAGCATATCTTCCAGGGAGGCACCCCTAGCTTTGCATTCCCCATTTCTTATTATCTTCAAGTCATTAGTTATCTGACCAAATCAATGTTACAGCAGCTGATAGCAAGGGAACACAAAGTTGTTCCTTAAGCTTTTTAGTAAAAGACATGATTAGTCAATAAACTGTGTATAAAAGCTTCACTATAAAAAGAGAACTGTAACCTTTAGAAGAAATATTTTATTGTATTTTAAGGTCAGGTCTAGGGATCACAAACACACTATTTTCCGGTCGATTTTATGCATCTCTCTAATAAAACTGTCAATATCTCCCCTCCTGGGCAGTTCAGGAACCTGCTTTTGAGATCAAGTTTCAGTGCTTACAGTTGCATTCTTTTGTCTACCCACTTGCTTCATCTTGGTGTCTTTTCCACCAGAGTATTTGAGGTACAACAGCTTGTTTAGCATGTATGTAGTTTTTGGTCCTTTGAGAGAATATTGAGCCAGTAGTGTGCCTGGGTAGAAAAGGCAGCCAGCAACATCTGTGCTGAATTAACAGGACCAGAGCCAGTGGAAGGAGGAAAGTGATTATCCCCCTCAGCACTTGTTAGCCCACATCTGGAATACTGCATCCAGTTTTGGACCCCCCAGATGCAGGAAACACTCTAACAAACTGAAGTGCGTTCAGTGGAGGGGCCACTAAGATCGTCAGGGACTAACAGGAGACATCTCCCTATGAGGAGAGATTGAGGAAACTGGGTTTGTTTAACTTGCAGAAGAGAAGGCTTATGGAAGATTTAATAGCTGCCGTCCAGTACCTGCAAGGATGTTGCCAAGAAGATAGGCTCTTCACGGTGGTGCATGGTGGGAGGAGCAATAAAAGGGCATATGACTGTCTGTAGACCATGTAAAATGTCTTGTTTAATGCAACCAGCTCCTAAATGTGTGGTTGGGCATAAGCAGCCACAGTTGGTGTAGATTTGACTAAGAGGTCACCAACTGTGGACCTTACCCATCTTGTCATCCTCTCTTTCCCTCAGCTGTGCTCCAGAACTTACATGGAGTTCCATTGTCTGATTTGATCACTTCATTATCTGGTTATCCAAAATGATCTGTCTTAAAATCAGACTTACCTCCTCCATTTATATGTAAAAGGAAGATTACTTTCCATTGAATCTTTCCCAGCACTGGGCTACGAAACATTGAAAGAGTTGAAATAGCACTGATCTTTAGCAAGGAGATTACGACAAGTAATTGTATAATCACAGAGTGTCTTGGGTTTGAAGGGATCTTAAAGATCATCTAGCTCCAACCCCCACACCACAGGCAGGTACACCTTCCACTAGACCAGGGTGCTCAAAGCTATGTCCAGCCTGACCTTGAACACTGCCTGGGATGGGGCAGCCACAGCTTCTCTGGAAGCCAGTGTCTCACCACTCTCACAGTACAGAACTTCCTCCTAATATCTAATCTAAATTTATCCTCTTTTAAAGCCATTCCCCCTTGTCCTGCCACTACATGCCTTTGTATAAAGTCCCTCTCCATGTTTCTTATATGGCCCCTTTAGGTACTGAAAGGCTGCTGTAAGGTCTCCCCTAGCCTGTCTCCATAGGAGAGGTGCTCCAGCCCTCTGATCATCTTCATGGACCTCCTCTGGACTTCCTGTCCATATCCTTCGTGTGGTGTTGGCCCCAGAGCTGTACACAGCACTGCAAGTGGGCTGGATGTAGTCTGGTCATTTTACCATTTGGCTTTTTGCAAACCAACACCTCTAGGTCTTTCTGCTTAGGGCTTCTCTCAATCCATTCTCTGCCCAGCCTGTATTTGGGATTGCCCTGACCAGGGTGCAGGGCCTTGAGCTTGGCCTTGTTGAACCTCATGAGGTTCACACTGGCCCTTCTGTCAAGCATGTCAGGGTCCCTTCTTCCCTCCAGTGTGTTGACCGCACCGCACAGCTTGGTTTCGTTGGCAAACTTGCGGAGGGTGGACTCAGTCCTACTATCCATGGCGCCAACATGAACAATGAAGAAAGGGTTGGAATGGTGGGTTGGAATGGTAACCTTCTGCTGTGACTAAGTAGCAGCTGGAACAGTTCATCCAACTGCAGCCTAAGCAATAAATAATGCCATATTTTGTTATGGCTACTTCTGGTTTTGGCCCTGAATCAAACATTTTGCCTTCTGTATTGCAGTGTCTTTTCCTGCTATCTGCTGTATCCTGTACTGTAGCATGTTTGTCTGAACTGGAATTTAGCACCGAATTTGGACACCTGGATATGAGTGCCCAGTGGAGATGTCCACCTGTGAGCTTCACTGAGAGTGAATACATGCATTTAGTCACTTGCATAGTTCTGTAGCTCCTCTGGCTGTATAGAGTAGCTCTTACGGGAGCTTAACCAGCTGCAGCTGCCTTCCAAACGTTTGGCTCTGATGGTTGTGTTGTGATACGTTTTAGCTAAAACCCTGTGGACTGTAGTCCAGCTACACCAAATGTCGTTGTACTTCTGCTTTTGTATAAGGTTCCTGAATCCACTAGAGTTTAAAAAAAGGCTTCCACTTAAAATAAACGGACCATACTTCAGGCTGTAAGGTTTTTTTCCCTTATTACTGTATGTTCTACTAGCTGTGGTTGCTATTGTGATTCCTAATAGTGTGAAAACTAGATGAGGCCATTTCAGGAAAACTGGACAGTATTCTGATCACCGTCAGGCCATGGTGATCATGCACTTGAAGATGGCAATGTTGGAGGGTTTTTAACAACTTATATTAACATTAATGATAATTACACAGCTCAGTTTTCTAATAATCCCCTGGTTTTATGTCTTTGTAAAATACACTTTAGAGGCCTGGTTTCTATTTTTGACAACCTCGAGGTGGTTTGCTGTACGTCTGGATGCCATCTGTGCCATTTTTGTAATAGTGGTTGCTTTTGGTTCCCTGGTTCTCGCCAAAAGTAAGTACAGATGTTAGCAAAAGTTCACCCAGTAATTACCATGTATAGTAATGTCTAATTCTTTTTCATAATTTGCTGTTTCTAATTGTTTAAGGGCTGTAATTAAGTTAAATGTTTCTTTCTAGATCATGATCTCTTCCTCGGTCTAAGGCACTGGGGCTGTATCTGCTTCCCAGCAAATACTGGAGGTAGTTCAGACATCTTTTGGGGTTAGGCATACATCTACGATCACCCCCAAATGTGCAAACTAGCAGATCTGTAGTCTTCACTTCTGAGATTCAGACCAATATGAACAAATAAATCTTTTTCCCCACCTTTGGTTTGTTGGTTGTTGTTTTGGGGTTTTTTTTTTTTGGGGGGGGGTCCTACAGGGCTTTCCTTCACATACTGAAATGCCCTCAGAGCTGCTTCTTAACAACTTTCTTCCATTCTACACTGGCACAGTGGGCCAAAAGGCAAGCTAAAATTCCTAGGGATACTCTTATGGTAACTTGGATCAGCAGGATAGGCCAGTTCCAGAAAGAAAATCGCCTCGTAAAAATACATTTTGTATTCACTGTCACTCATGAACTGTCATTAGTGTATGCATCATCGAGGATGTAATTGGGCTAGATGTACTAGAATGAGATAGTCATCTAAAATATGAAGGAAGAAGTAATTATCTTGGACATGAAAATTAGTGCTAATTTGCTGGTTTTGTTTCTTTTCTTTTTCCTTTGGATAAGTTCTGTAAATGCATGTGTTTTAAAATTTGAACACTCTGTGCTGCTCAACACTGAAAATCTTAAACTGGGTTTGATGTTATTAGAATGCAAAAAGACAAGTCAGAACAATGGTCCTGAATCTTTCTTTGCCTCTGAATAAGGAGTAGCTCTCTTGAAGTCAGTAGAGATGTGCCAGGATAAAGTTCAAGTAAGTCAGAGGACAGCCATGCTTAATGCTTAATACTGGGCCAGACAGAACTCATTTTGCGAGAATAGACCTACTGAACACAATGAATGCTTATATAAACAAGGAAAGAAATATTCTGTCCTGTTACTTTATCTCATCACTTACAAGAGTGCAAAGTGGTATAAAGATGTTTGGAACTTTGAAATCAATTTACACTAATTTTTTACTTAAATTTAGGGGCTGATCCTATTCTTTTAGAAAAAATGTTAAAAGTTACTAATGTTCAGCCAGATAGGGATGACTGTAACAAGCTGCGTAAGTATGGTCTTGAGACTGAACCTCAGTTTTTAGATAAAATGACAGGACAAGGAGAATTGGGACAATCTTTTCAAATATAATTTCCAAAACGTACCTAAAAAAATGCAGGAAGTAGCTGTTCTGCCTGGAGCTACTCATTGTGCAGATGGCAAGTAAGGTGTAACCAAACAGAATCCTGGCTGTGATGCTTCCACCATGTAAGCAACTTCATGAAAGTGAAGTTAACTAGGATTTTGTGTAATTACCGGTGTACTTATTTGATTCTCTTCTTTCCTTGTTGTGCAGCTCTGAATGCTGGACAGGTTGGTTTGGCGCTATCCTATGCAATCACCCTCATGGGAACATTCCAGTGGGGTGTTAGACAAAGTGCTGAAGTTGAAAACCTGGTAATGTTTTTTTCTTCCTTCTCACCTCTTGGTTCCTTTTCATGGTTGTGACATGAGGCCTTAAGGATGGGATTCTTCTTAACTATCTTAGGACATTAATACCTTAGCAAGCAATTGGAGCACCACTTACAGTCCATAAAGAAAAATAGCCTCTTCAGGGGTATAATTTGTCTTGGTGATTTTGACTGTCTGTTGAGATGAATTGTGCCTAGTGAGTTTTCCTCTCTATTCAAAGTAAGAGAGGTTTTATAATCTCCCTTTACAACAGCAGATAGAGACTGTCTAGTTACATTGTAGACAATTGCGTTACAACTTGCTAAAATTACAAGATATAACTCCCTCTCTATAAATGAGATTTTACATTTAATTTTTCTTTTAGATTTGGGGGTTTAAATGTATTAAAAATTTATTTATATCTGTCATGGCATTTTTAGGGTCCTGTTAATTCATTGTAGATTCACAACTCTTAATTTGTTGTGAGTTAACAAATACTTGAAAGTGTTTATGTTCTGCTGAGAGGACTGTGTGTTTTCCAAACTTTAGCAAGTGAAATGCCTTCCACCAATTGACACTATTTACTAGCATGTTTCAGTTGCCTATTTACTTTCTTAAGTTAATATATAAAAAGACTAAAAAAAGAACATCCTAAGCATAAACTGGAGGGGTTTTGTGTTGCTTTGACAACTCAAGGTTACTTGTAATTATTATTTGCTGACCATAGTCTAGGAAATACACGTAGTCCTTTTGTAGAAGTTACAAAGCCATGTTTAGTAACAGGTAAAATTCATAATAATGGTAGATTAGTATTTTTTTGTTGTCTGGCACACTGCTTCTTCAGAGCATTTGTCAGACATGAATACATTAGTGGTGACAGACTTTGTTGAGAAATGGGAAGAAAGCTTTTGTTTTTTTTCTTACCAGTTGGGAACTTCTGGAAGTGTCAGTCTCTGGGACTCTTATGTAGAGAGTTACTCTCTTGGAGGCTGTGATTCAGGAATACTTTGAAGGAGAAAGGCTTGCCATTCACTAAGCTGACTTTGATGTGGAGTGATGATCATTATATGGAGCTGTGAAACTTCTTTCACAGGTGGACGGTCACCAAAACCCCCTTGTTATTAAAGTTTGATTACATTTGGGGGAAGCAGGAACTTTACCTCTCTGTTCTACTCTGTCATTCCTTCCTTACGTGCTTTTCCTTGGAGCTTAGTTTGTAGAATGGAAAGGGTAGATGGCAACAAGAAACTTGCTGCCTGGTGACCTCTGCCTTTAAAGCCACTCCAGGCAAGATACGCCTACTGAATATCTTTATGATGTTTGTTTCTTTATTTCAGTATTCATCTGTGGGTGGATACTGTTAAAGACAATTAGTAGTATTGAGAAGATGTATGGATGAGGATGCACATCAGAGCCTAAACAGAACTTTTAATATTTGCCCAATGGGAAAAAAAATGTGTAGATAGCTCAACTTCTGTTTCTCTTCCTTCCTGTAAGATTAGAGCATCAGCAAATCACAGAATCAGAATAGTTAGGGTTGGAAAGGACCTTATGATCATCTAGTTATTGTAGTTTCTTTTGTATCTGGCATAAAATACATGGGCAAAAAGTTTTATTGCATGTAAGTCACTAACAGTATGGTGACAGCTGTCTTGGATTGTGGAGTTGCTTGTGACAGGTATTTAGAAGATTTTCTAGGGGTGAGCACAGTGGTAATGATGAGGACAAAAATGGGATGATGAAGCCAATAAGTTGATTCTAGTAGCTATTGTGCATCTGCATGTAGCTTATACAGCAGTTTCATTTCTAGCCTTTGTTTTCCCAGCACACAATAAAAGGGTGTCATCTTGGTCAAGACTGACAGACAACTCATAGCTCAGATTTCTTAATACTTGTGGGTGTACTTAGATTTGTAATTAATCCCACTGGTTAGACATGAATGTTTATGTATGGATTTATGCATCATGATAGATCTGGGTCTGTAGTAGGCCATGAGATGCATTCTTCCCACTTTTTCAGTTGTATAAAGTAAGCATAGGATGCTACCAAATAATCTTATCTGTGATTAAAAAAAAACCAATCCTCTTTAATAATTTGAATTGAATCTTTATAATAAAAAATATCCACAAACATAATTATATGCATGTAATATTTGCAATATATGCAGTAAGCTGAAATTTATGTAATATCTGAATATATGAAATATATTGTGTAATTTATGAAATATATGTCTTCTTTCCTCCCGTTAGATGATATCAGCAGAAAGAGTAATGGAATACACAGAACTTGAAAAAGAAGCTCCTTGGGAAACCAGCAAGCATCCACCACCTGAATGGCCAAACCAAGGAATGATAGCATTTGAAAATGTTAACTTCACTTACAGTCTGGATGGACCTTTGGTGTTAAGACATTTGTCTGTTTTAATTAAACCAAAAGAAAAGGTATGTATATGGCTGTCTGTAGGCATGCACAGAAATTAAGCAAAGATGATAAACTGACACGAGGCTGTGTGATAAAAATGCATTATAAAATACATGGATGTTAGGAAATTAGTAAGTGTTCTTTTAAAGAATAAGCCTTAGTCATATTTAAAAACAAAAGTTGGAGCCTATTTATTTCCTGTAAGTGTAGCATGCATGCCTCTGGGAACATGACATTTCTGTGTCAAAAAAGAAAAAAAGGGGGTTATTTGGTAATATCCTAAAAAAAATGGGTTTCCTTGGGAAGTGGCAGACATTCAAAACGCTGACTAAGGCCAAAATGTTTGTTCAAATCCGAAGTAAATGGAGCTGTGTTAGGAAACTGTGGATTCAGTAGAGGGAACATTAATGGAACAAAGGATGTCAGCAGACAAAGGTGAGCAATGACAATTGAAAATAAGGAATGTACGTGCTCTAGCACAGAGCCCCAGATAGAAGAGAGAAGAAAGAAATATAAATCAGACGTATAACTTTAAAATTGGGGATTTTATTTCAATCCCTTTTGGCTACCAATCCAATTAGCTGTTGCCATTAATTAGATTGGTAGCCAAAAGAAACATAGAAATAAAACTCTTCTTCCTCTGCAAATTTGACTCTTCCTCCCCAGTTTTGACACTATCGCAGTTGAAAGAGGGCTGCAGGGAAGGTCTCCCCCACAGATAAAATTAAATTAGAGCCTTGCAGTGTTAATTCGTGTTTTGCTACATTTCAAACACACATGTACTTTTTTGATTAGGATATCTTCCCTAGGAGGCTAGTTCAACTCTCTACAATCATTACCCTGGCCTCATTTGTAACATGCTTTTCCATTCAGTCCCAAATCTCTTTCATTCCTCAAGTGGACCTTCTAATAACATGCATGTTACACAAATTGAGCCCAGCTTTGCTGCATAGAGATGATCTCATGGAATTAGGTGTGGGTGAGTTAAAAATGGTGTTTAAGAAGAGCAGCAAAGGGGATGTTTATCTGCTGTCTTTTATTGCCTATGGGCCATCTCTAGCTGTTATGTATCATTCCAATGTAATGGCAGACAAGAACATTTGCATTTTTTAGTGAGAGACAGAAACAAAATAAAAAATGAAAGCAAGAAATATTAGCAGTGTATGACTCAGTCCTAGGTGGGGGCAGAAGGAGGAGGGATGATCGGGGGGTATTTATTTTTGCTGGGTGGTTATGCTGTGGTTTTGTCACCCTGAACTGAATTGCCCCCTTTGAAACTGTTGCTAAAAACTTCATGTTTGCGTTCTATGATGTTGTGCACAATACTGCAGTAGACTGCCACTGTGTAAAATAAATCTCCCAAGCGTCTGTGCTCCTTATACTGGTTTTAATTACTGAGAAGTGTCTCTTCAGAACCAGGTTTCCAGATGCTCTAGGGATTCTGCCCATACGCCTTTTTTTGAGAGCTCTTATTCATGCTCACATGCTTGGCTTATACAGACTTCTGGTGGCTGCAGCACCACTGGCAGTTTGACTTGAGTTTAAGCTTCTGCGGTGCTTGTAGTTCTGCCCATCCAGTGCCCACTTTGGGAAGCCATAGGTACGGTCAGAATGGAGGAAGTGATTACTAGTAGATCAGTTGTGGGTTAGGGTCTCTTTTGTCTCAGCATTCAGGATTTCCCTACTATCAAAGCAGGCTAGGAATGATCCTCTGTTTTAACCATCTTTGCTCATGTAGCATAGTCTGCCAGGGACAGACTGCGGAGTGCTCACATAAGGAGTACTGCCAGCAGCCGACTGTGATTAACCTCTTTAGCTGCTATAGCTGCAGCAGGAAAAGGTTAGCCTCAGGTTTTAAACACCACTATCTTTGTTTCAGGGTGCTTATGAGTACTTATTGACTAAATCATTGTTAAATGTACCTTGTCCTGACAGATCCTAAATCTGAAGGTTTGACTCCATGAAAAAGTTAGGAGGGTGAGAGTCCAGATTTACGGCATGGCAGCTGTTCGTGTAAATACTGTCACAGCATAGCAGGAAAGGGAGGTTGCCTGAGGGATAACAAAGACATGGGCAGTTTCAGTGGAGTAACTGACGTGCTGTAAATCTCACTCCCATTTGTTGTGCAGCTCTACTTTGATGTACAAGTGACGCTTGAGTAATGATAAGCCCAGCATGGCAGGTGTACTCCTGGATATGCACATGGCTCGCAGCAGCCCACAGAATCATGGCCATGTGATTCCTGTTAGGTAGCTGGGACTTCCATTTCCAGACCATCACTGTATTTGCGCTGGCTGGGAACAGAGACCTCTGAAGAATACGATGTATTGAAAAATAAGTAAATGTGTATAGTGAGAGCTGTTTCACATTCATGTCAATTTTCAGCAGCCTGTAGTCAATTGGACCAAAAATACATAGACTTCTCTAAATACTGAAGAGCACAGTCCTTTCATTTGATGCCAAACTGAAAGTGGGATTTTGACAATATGCAGAACAGCTGCATTTTTATTTTAAGTATCAAATGTATTTTTTGTGTTTTTTTCTTTATATCCTTAATACAATACTTTATATTACTGACATTTATAGAGGAACAATTGAACTTTTGTTTTCACAACTGTGGGTGTCTGTGTTCTCTATTCAGCATTTTCTTTCTGAGCTATAGTGTATCTGTTCAGAACTATTTTTCCTTTGTTTCACTGATAGAATTTCGAATGCTAGACATTTTATCATTTATTGTAGCAGATTTGCTTAAATTAGGCTGTATCTTTAATAATAAGCACAGTATAAATGTTAATTAGTTTATATACAATAGTAAAATAATGAATTGTTGGACGAAATTGTTGAATTGGAAAATGGAAGTGTAAAATGCCTTTTAGATTGTGCAGTGTAAGTTGCTCCTTGCAGTATACTTTTTATAGTGTTTTGTGAAGTTTTGATGAAATGTGGGCACTGTTGCTTTGTCTGAGCTTGGTGTCTCTGACTGTTAACAAGTTTCTCCTTCCTGTTCCATGTAGTTTCCTGTGCTTAATTTCATTCTAGCAGTTACACATCTGAGTCTCAGGCAGTGGGTAGTTGCCCTCTGGTGTCTGTACATATACTCATGAATATCTTCACATTTCTTCCTCCCTTCTGCACCCCAGTCACTTCAGCAGGCTATATTGTGCATGTTTAATCCTCATAAATCCTTCCTCATCAAATCAGTATCTCCAACCTGTATTAAGTTTACGTTGCACTTCTCTGAACTCTTTCCAGTGTGTTGATTTCTTTCTGGAAATGCAGCGATTAGGAGTGCAGGAAGTAACAAATCCTGCCAGATCAGATCTGTGTGGAGGGTTACGCCCATCACCTTCTCTGGTACAGCTGATTGCTATACATTGTTTTCTCTAAGAATCCTTTACCTGAAGACAACATTTAAATAAAAAAGTTTGCTCTTCAAGTAGTATTTAATCACCACTAATTATGTGTCTCCTTTCAGTTATTAATGGGCCTCCTTTCTCCCAAGGGTTAGTTTCATATGAAATATTTGTAGGTCTCAACCTCTTGTTCGTTAAATTTAGCAATCCTGTATTTTGCATTGTCTCTACCTTTTTTTTTTTTAAATCATTATTTGTTCACATTGCATACAGCTTCTGATTTTAATTTGGGAACATGCAGAAGCCTGAATCACTGTGAATTTATTACTCACTTTTCCTTCAGTTTGGAAAGGAATTGCAGCTTGCTCAGATGGCCTTGTAGCTTCAATACTTGTGCCCTCTCTGTTGAAGCTGTCTGAAGCATGAATAATACAGTTTACAGTCATGCTGGTTTTGGCTTTAGAATTTGGCTGCTTTAAAGTACTTCACCTTAATCATGCTAACCAAAATCAGTCTTAAGTTATTTAAATTGGAGTTACTGCTCTTACATTGTTCCCAAAGTGCTTTATGGGAGTCAGTCCTTTTTTTGGGTTGAAAAGTAGATGTATGCCTGACTTTATTTGCCTAACATCACCCAGAAAAGCAGGCTTAGTATAAAAACTAGCAGCCTTGAATAGCATTACTCTATATACCAAGCCACTTTATCTTTTTTTCCACAATAAAACACCACACTTCAAGGGAAGACCTTTCACCTTCTACTATGATCCAGGAAACTGTTGGGTACCCAAATGTCACCTGAATCCAGACTGATTTTGTGCGGAGATTTTTTCCTCTTGAAAACAAATGTTAATTATAGAGAAGTTTTATTTGGTGCTTGTTCTACTATGAATCCTGTGATGTAAAACTATTTCTTGACACATTAATTTGTCCTGAAAAACTCATGGTTTAATTGTACAAGCTTGGCTTGCTCTGTAGGTTGGAATAGTGGGAAGAACTGGAGCTGGGAAAAGCTCCCTGATAGCAGCCCTCTTTCGCTTAGCGGAACCTGAAGGAAGGATTTGGATTGATAAGTACTTGACATCAGAGCTAGGACTCCACGACTTGCGGAAGAAAATTTCAATTATACCTCAGGTAAGAGTGTGACGTGGTCTACCCTAAGCATTTTCACCACAGTATTTGAAATGCTTTGCAGGGATATGTTCCCCCTGCACCCCTCTATGCAGTAGACATAGAAACTTCAGTGAGGCATTATTCTTACTTGAGTAAGCTTTTGATTATTTTAAGATAAACAGAATCAGTATCGGGGACCGTGGCATCTTCTTCCTAATTTTGTCCCGTCTGTTCCTCTGGAATACTTGTGCATAGGTGTTAGCAGCATGCTGTCCTGTAGTCTGGGGAAAAGCAGAGCAAGTCTGACAAGAATAGACTGATCTTCAGTAGTCCTCTGGGGTCACTTGATCCTTTAGCAGCAGTTCCTGCTTGATGTGTTGGTTGAAGCTTCCTTACTAAGGGACTCTGAGTGACATCTGGTAAAAATGGTAATGGACAGTGGTTCTAAGCCTCTCTTACCTGCTGCTTTTTTTAGTTTTCCATTTCCAAGAATAGGAGTCAGAGAACAGAAGCAGTTATGCTATTATCAAAACACAGGTACTCCCCCAGCAGCTGGATTGTTGCCTAATGCAGGATGTCTTTTGTTTCTGCAGGCTGAAGGCTTTGTTATTACGCAGTGGAGGTACTCACTGGAACTAGGCATCTTTTGTATATAAAGAGAACTTTATGTGGATTTAAGTTTGTTTTTTTTTGTTGTTTGTGTGCAGTGTTCTTTTCTCCTGAAAGCAGATGATCATCAGTTCATTCAAGGTCTATAGCTTTTTTAAAGCCTTGCCTATAACTAGTGCAAGTGGTTTCTACCTCCAGAAGAATTCAACCCAGTTGAATAAAATAGAGTACTGAGACAGGAAGACTGCTAGTTTAACATACTTTCTACATTTTGAGTGATACAGAATGCTCAAAGTTCACTGCATTTAATTATACATGTTGGGGTGGGTTTGGGCTTTTTTTCATATATTGGTCTGTTGCCATAGCTATAAAACTATTTTAATCCAGTTGTATTTTGTGATTTTATCAAGTTTATATACATGATAGGGCTTTCATTATAGTCCCAAAGGGTTTTAAGTGTCTGAAGGCTAGCAGGTAGCATTTCTTTTCCACATAAGGGAAGACTTGTTTCCACTAAAAATAAGCAAAACTATGGAGTGGTGGTAATAAGAAGAAGAGGAGGGCTTGAAATAAGGTTTATACTGTAGTAAACTGAGTGATAGGTATTGTCTTGTACTGCATTAATAGTAGTGTCAATGATAGAAATAGTAATGTAACATCAGGTAGTTATTTTGCAGCGCATACCTTCATAATTAGTAGGAAGCTAAGAAAGCAGAGGGAGAGATGCTTATTAAAATTATAACATCAAACAAGCTAAATAGAACCATTCCTAGAGAGTGATGAGGCAAGACTGAAGTTTTCTTATATGTTAAGTTTAAATACCTACCTGGAGAAATAAAAATGTGCTTAGGCTTCTAATTGCTTGCTTGGATGGAGCTCTGTGAAGGCTGTGTTTGTAAATCTTTCCTATGCAAATGTTGTCTGCCTCCCTGACTGCAAGCATTTTTACAACAATTATTTACAGGTTTGTCTTATTACTTGCCTCTCATAAACCAGTCTATTTTAAATAATAATCTGTGTCAGAAATGATAATTAAAAAATATCCTTATCTTCTGTTGCAGTGTGTCTGTTGTTAGGACTTTTATAATAGTTATGAACCCTTTATAAATTCAGCCAACCTATAAAAATGGATTGAAAAAGAAAATAAACATAATAATACCTTCAAAACACCCCAAATGGTGTATTACAATATGTATTGGTAAACAAATTACTTCCTAGGTGTTTTTGGAAGAAAAAAATTCTTTAGCCTGTTAATGTTTTTTTAAATCCTTTGTTCATTCAGCAGGCTTTTTAGTGTCATGTTGCTAATGCAGCAGATACCGTCAAGTAATTGGCATGCTATGTCAAGATATGCACGTGTTCTTTTACATTGCCTGTGGCATGTTCTCTTTGTTAATCATTTTATACCACTCACAGTGGTTTAGAAATTAAGACATAATGAAAGGGTTAAGGTCTAAATTCTGCTCCAGTTTGCTGCAGCCCTTTGGAGCTGGCCACCGCTAGGGTTAGATGGAGCGTAAGTCACAACAGAGGTTAATCTCAAAATAAGCTGCAGTTATCAAGTGTAAGTTGACTTCATTTCCTTGGGCAGGTAAAAAAGAAAACATTTTGCATAAGATCTCTCCAGTTTAAAGAAGACTGACAACATGATGTATGGTCTCCATTTATGATTTAGCACTGTTACAGCATATGAGTTGTTACTGTCTTTATGTGTAGTACTAAGAGGAGTTTAGCCCTAAAGTAGCGTCAGTGCATGACTCTCAGGTCTAGCAACTCACATTTGTGAGTACTGCTGCTTAAGAAGTTCTGCACCAAAAGTTGTCTTCCTGCTTCTCAAACACTACATTTTCCAGTGTGAATTAATTTATGCCAGTTTGATTAATGATGTTATTGGTCTGATTGGGAACTGAAGTAGGACAAACTTACTTCGACCACAGGTAAACCCACATTGGTACCTGAATAGGAGAAAGTACTGATTTGACTCCCTGATGTATTTAGAGTGAGAACTTTGCCCAGCAGTGCTCCAGTTCTAAGTAAGTTTGCTTTGATGCTGTGGCAGTATAGATTAACTTCTGTGTGTATACGTTTAAAAGTTATATTGAAATGGTGAAAGCTTAATTCCTCTTAGGCTCTGGTGGTAAAATTGAAGGGCATTTATGGTATGAAATGAAAAAAAGCACCGACAACTAGCTAGAGAAGGAAAACCATTTTGAGCTCTTTTATTCCTCTCTGGTTTATGTACTTCAAAAACAAATTTTCAAAACTGCCCAAATGTAATTTAGGAGTGTAAGCTCATTGACAGTGGTAGCTGCTGGTTTTCATTAACAATACCAGGAGGACAGCAGTGATTTCATGTAAGTATATATATATATAGCTTGTGGCATCAAAACAGTGGCATGTAAATACCCGTTTGAGTGCCAACATAACTGTGTACAGCAATTTACAAACAGACCTGTCCTGTTTGGTAAATTACCTTCATACAGACTGGTGGAACACTTGCCTCCCCCTCCTCATTTAAGTAAGCTATTGTGAAATACTCATTTGCATTTCATAAAAGATGGCTGCTTTTTGGACATTTCTGTGCTATTTGTTGATATAGGTTAGTTCTGTTTATTATTATATTATCTATTGCAATATAAAACCTGTGTTTGTAATGGAATGCTTATTTTACTGGGTTTTAGGAGCCTGTTTTGTTCACTGGAACTATGAGGAAAAACTTAGATCCTTTCAATGAATACACCGATGAAGAGCTGTGGAGTGCCTTGGAAGAGGTGACTTACTAAATCTAATAATACACGTCTGATTTTACAAGCCAGATAACACTACAGTGCTTGTGTGCATTTGGTTTTAGATGTTTTCATCAAGTTTGGTAATGGCATAGCTGTTGATGGCGAAAGGTAGACTGGTGTGTGTGTGTGTTTGCATGTGTGTGTAGACATGTATTGTTATGTAAGCCTTTTATGAAAAAATGATCCTTTAGGATGATGCTTTGGTTACATTTTGATTCATATCTTACTTTTAATGAACATTAATAGATTCTTAACAATGTGCTTTAATGTTTCTAGAGTTCTAATAGCTGACACACTCTGTAATCCAAGTTGGCACTTACTCATTTTGTGTCAGAATATAAAAGGTAAACCCTGCATACTTATTGTTGTGTCATCAGGCACACAATAGCTGATTTAAAAGAGAGTTACTCATCCTACAGTATGTTGACATGTCAACAGGTGCAACTGAAAGAGGCCGTGGAAGATCTACCTAATAAAATGGAGACGCAGCTGGCAGAATCTGGATCTAATTTTAGTGTTGGTCAGAGACAGCTGGTGTGTCTTGCCAGAGCAGTTCTAAAAAAAAACCGGATCCTTATCATCGATGAAGCAACAGCAAATGTGGACCCAAGGTAAAAACAAAATCTGTCATGTTAAGATGGGCTGGTTTTCTTCTAATATGGTCATCTGTACTGTAGAGGTGAACTTAATGCGTCATATTTCTTGTAGTTTGTATCGCTATTTTTTGTTTTTTAATGATAGCATCATAAATTGTCTGTTCAAAGTGGGGTGGTTGAGCTTTGGCTACAGAGCACATAATATAAACTAAGCCTTCAAAATATGCCTAATTTCAGTGCATTCCACAGAGCATGGAAATTAATATTCAAAGTTTGTTTGTCCTGCAGCTAGAGACGAGAAGACAAGAACCTCTTTGGAAATGCACATCAGTAACATCAGAATAGCCATGAAACAAGTTGAGTTCTGTTGATTGCTCAAAGAAATGCCTGTTGGAAATGAAGATGTAAAAATTAATTAATTAATTACTCTCACCACCACCACCCCCTAAAAAAAAAATAAATAAAAGAAAGGTGAAAAATGGCTGTAAGCAAAACTGGATACTTCTGGTTATGAGATGCTGTGCCTTCAGATGGCTCATATGCCAGTTTAATAAGTTACAGATAAAACAGGGGTGAGGGAGGAAAGGTAAGCTGTCCTAAACACCAGAGGAATTGCAAAACAGATTTGGAGATGTTTAAAGCTACAGGAGGGACTCATCCATCATTCATTATTTTGTCTTGTATAATGCAGGCAGGGAGAACTTTCCTGAATTCATTCCTGTTTGAACTAGAGTTGTACTTCTAGAAGAACATCCAACCTCAATAGAAAAAAAAATTCAATGACAACCCTTGTTAAACTGTTCCAATAGCTAAGTACCCCCACTGTTAATTTTTGAAACATTTGAAACGCTGGTGGAAATATTTTAGAAACAATGCTGCAAACGTACTGCATCAATTAGTTTGAGCTGAATATATAGTTCCAACAAACTATGGCTTGAGGGAGAACTCAAGAGGACAATAACACAGCAAGTCCCTCAAACAGATGCATTAAGGATTTTGTATGTCATCTGGGCGTGACTCATTTTTATAACATCTTCTTGGGGGAGAAGTGGTGCCACTAGGGTAGCTTTGCAGTTCAGCTGACAGTGTATTTCTAAAACCTTTAGAGAAGTGCATTCCCTTCCCAGAGGTTCTATTTTTCTTTTTTTTTCTTTTTTTCTTTTTGGACTATTAGTTTATTTTTGACTGAGCTCTGATAGATTAACTGTGATTAATCATAGCTCTGGAAATTTAATACCATCTTACTCATCCTCCCTATCTCACATGTGTGTGTTCTCAACTTGCACTATCCATTTAATTGATCTTGATTAATGTGTGCTGCAATATATATTATAATAAGGTAAATGTTTGTTTGTATCAACTCTAGGCATAACAATACAAATAATAACTTGGAACTTCTTCTTTGAATTCAGTTTGCATTACAGTCATTATTACCTTTTCCTTAATGTGTTGCTATAACTAGAGCCAAGTATTTTTCAGCTGTGCAATCTGATAGGACGCTCATCAGGAAGTGCTGATGTGGGTTGCTTAACTGAGCAGTCAGGCATTTTTGGCATGTAAGGGAAACCTTCTCTTCTGATGCACAACCCCCATTCCTGGCACCCTTGTCTCTAGCCTGGCGGCAAGCGCGCATCACATCAAGCACCTGGGATAGAAAACCATGGGGAGCAGCCGCTGGCTCTGGAGATATTATTTCTTGTTTTGTTGTTTTTCTGGCTCTTGATCTCTTCGCCTCAAGTGCTGCTGCAACTGTGTCCCTTCTCCAATTCAGCCTAGAAGCACATGTGAGAAAGGCAAGGTTTGGGGTGGGAGAAGGAGAAGGAAGGGTGAGGTGACATGAGGCAGTAGATATTATAGCAGGGTGAGAGTTCATTCTTCTCCTTCCTTCTTACATCTTCCAGCTCCCATATGTACCCTTATTTTCCCTCTTGCTCTTCATAGCTACCAGCAGTTATGCAGCAGGGGTGTCAGTGCTGTCGTGAGGGAAAGGAGGAGCTTGCCATAAAGAAGGTTGCCCTAAGTCAGACTACTTGCATGTTTTACGTGATGACTGAGTGACATTTAATTTGATCTTACCTTCTTGGTCCTGAAGCTGTCATTCTCACCCCAAAAAGTGGAGTCATTTGAAAGCAGTTGAACCATTCTGGAAAGCTGTATGATATGTGGAGCAGAAGAGCTGAAAATCTTTCTGTGGTTGCTTTAGTGATATATTGAAACAAAATCCTTAGTAACGGAGACTCTTTTCAACTACTCAGTGAGTTGAACTTACAGAGCTTTCTGCACACTGGCTACAATATGGCGCATTAGCTCATATTTTTACCACTTATAGAAGACAAAACTTATTAGGACCATTCCACTGCCACCTTTCTACATTGGTTGTTTATTAAGTCTGGTAAAAACAGCCACTGCACATAGTTCAGTTCATTAAACACCTTAAATCAGCTTAACCTTGTCAGGTTTAACCTTTTGTTACATCTTACTGCTGTTTGTATTTGCTTCTCTTTTGGAGAAATTATCTAAAGCCACTCAGGAATTGTGTAGTGTGAGATACACTTCCAGGACAAGCCCAAGAAAACATTAGACTGAAGATAATGGCTTATCCAATGTTCCTTTCAGCAGCTTGGTTGCCTCTCATTCAGGTTGTATTTATTCTTGCTCTTCAGATAGTTTTCTTTTTACACAGTCAGTGACTTCAGGTTATACCAGATCTGGTGTTGCTGTGAAACTTGGTGTTAGGATCCTCAACCCATGATGCCAGTGGGACAGCCATACCACCATTTTGTGTTTTCTTATTGTACTGCTCCTTGTGATGGGGAGTACTGTGGTTCCCATTTTCATATAATCAGATTAGGGTTGAGCTGTTGTCATCCAGCAGCCTGGTTTTGGTATTCAGGTTACATCTTTGGTTTCTAATATACCTGAAAGATGATGGGGTTTGATCCACTGAGGTGGCTGATGGAATCACTTGGCATTTGCGAAGCCACTTGCTCAGTGTGGTAGGTTCCACAAAGGGTCCATTTAAATCCTTAAAAAAAGGCAGCAATGCTGGTTCGTTTGGCACTTTTCTAGAGGCTAGACTGCTCTAGATACAGTCTTTGCACTCTGTCAGCATATAATTCTGTACACAGATCCTTTTCTTAGTCTTAAGATTTTCTTGCTTTTCCTGCCTTTTTCCCAAGATTCTCCTAGAGGTTACTGGTTGTGCTTCTGCCTGCCACCCCAAAAAAAAAAACTGTACTA
This sequence comes from Neopsephotus bourkii, assembly GCF_033783945.1. NCBI lineage: Eukaryota > Metazoa > Chordata > Aves > Psittaciformes > Psittacidae > Neopsephotus > Neopsephotus bourkii. The sequence continues at coordinate 1,757,705 of NW_026901541.1, forward strand.
CAAGATCTACCATGAGCTGTAAAGAGGATCTGATCGAGTTCCTGTCAGTGGACATGTCTACATGAGATTTCATACTGGTATTTGAAGATGGAGCTATTAGATCTGTTTCTGATTCCTTTGTAGTCTCATTTTTGCAACATTTGTCACACCCACAATCTGGCCAGCAGTTTCTTATTACGGAAAAGCTTATATTCAAGAAATACCTGTTTAAGATAATAGTTTGATAGTATCTATCTGAGAATGAGGAATAGGTTTTATTGTAAATGTAGGAAGAGGTGGTGCTCTAAGGAATGCATGTAATAAAGGGAGATACAATAAATGAATGCAGAGGACAGGGATGTTCAAGGGTGAGGCATTCTTCTCAGATAACAATAGGAGTAACCTGAGAGTTACAAATCATTTTGAGCCGTTTAAAAAGTTGTTTCCAAAATCCCTGAGTAAGCTGTGATTCTCTGTGCTCTGTAGTAGCTCTGCATGAAACCTCACCTTGAGCTTGACTATAAGGAAAGAAAAAGGCTTTCTTTACATACTTCTGAGAAGTATTGAGGCTTTTGTTTCTGTTTTGCCATTCTAACATTTACAGAGAACACATCCTGCCATCTGTGTAAGCCTCTCCCCTACCGGGTGTTCTCATGTGTTGCCATGATTTTTCCGTTCAGAAAGGGAGAGCAGTCAAGTCACTGAGGCATTGCTGAGAAGATAACAAAATCAGATACATGCATTTAACACTGAAAGCGGTGATATTGGTGTGATGTGGGGCATTGATGATGAACGACTTCTTTTCTCAAGAAAACTGTTAACACACAAGGATAAAGAGCATGGCTCTGTCCTGATTTTTCCTGTCTCTTTCCTTGACTGCATACTAGCATGGTTTTCCATGACTGCATAGTAGCCTTGGTTCAAGTGAGGAACACCTGCTTCCCACCATGTTCTTCATCTGCTTTTAGGAAGCAGAAGGACTAAGTCTTCTCAGACTGTGACCCAGAACCTGGTTTGCTTAAGCTCATGACAGAGCTTAAATGTTTCTGGCCCCGGATGAAGACAACAGTCAGCATGCGTGGGAACTGTTACTTAACTGTTTAGTCTTCCTTCTCTATGATCATTCTGTCATCAGCAGGCATCTGTCTATTCCTTTGTCATGCTGATTGCTTAAACTGTAACAGAACTTACTTTCAGTCAGTCCTTCAGCCCGTGTGAGCTTGTGCTTTCTGCTGTGGAAACTTAGAGGTTAATCCATTTTTCTAAGTCATCATGTTCTTTTGAAGTTGCTTTGTCTGCCTTTTATTGCTAGTGCCTCCTGACATGGTGGCATCAGAGCAATTCTTTTTGCTTAATTTATTAAGTGATACTAAATACTTATCATGTGCAGACGGAGTCAATGTAGAAAATATTGTCCTTCTGTCTAAAAAAATAATTTGTCAGAGGAAGACATGTATTGTGTGGATCTTTATTGTATTTTATTTGATTTTTCCAGTTACTTTTAACAATTTGAAGAAATGAGGCTTTGTAAGCAACTGGTTGAAGCCAACATGGCTGCCTAAATATACCGGTTTATCCAGATATCTTCTTTGTCTTGTTTTAACCCTTTCTACAGCATTTATTATTCTCCAGTCATTATATATAAAAGTACCATTTAATGGTTTAATAGAAATCGTGGGAATCAGAAACTCTAAAACTTCTAGGCTGGAGCTTCCTAACTCCAGCTGGAGCTAACTAACCCCAGTATGCTTTGAGTTCTTTGCATCTCCCTTCTATCCCGCATGCAAATTTTAATTCCTGTACCTTTTTCCCCATTGTCATCACTCATTGGTTTGGGTTTTTTTTGAAGGCTAATGGGCGATATGTGAGTATTCACATGGCCTGGCTTTGTGCCAGGGTTGGAAGCCAAGGCTTCCTATGCAATGTGAACTGCCTCTAGAGGGCATTCATCACCTGATGGCTGCCTAATTCAAGGGCTCCTTCCAGCCATGCCTTTCCCCTTTCGTTGACTAAAGAGAGGACTATATAGATTTCCACATGTAAGCCTGACTTGTATGCTCTATGTTAAGTAGTGTCAATGCTTCTCTTGTACAGTTTGTTACTTGAATACTCTCCAGTTTTCTGACTATCGCACCTCTTTTACCATAATGCTTATTGATACAGCTAAAGAATTTTTGTGGTTTATTCATCTTTTAGTATAATTTTATTTCCTTTTCACTGTTCTCGGCTTTGTGACAGTTAATCACGTTAATAACCCTGTCCTTCGGTGTCTGCGCTCTATCTTAGTTTTCATTCTTTACAAATCTTGTGCTTCCTCCTGATACTCTTTTCTTAGGTGGTTAATTAATGTAGTAGAATGAGGCTCTTAACTTAAAAGCTCTTATTCCTTTCCTTGGATTGTATGTTCCAGTTAACACTTTTGATTAATGGAATATGCCCGATTTTCTTTTTTCTGTATTCAGGTTCTTGAGCTACTGCAGTCCTACTTTAGTTTACCAGCCACCTTCTCTACATAACCATCTTTTGCAGTTGAGATCAAGACCCTTGATTATAGTCTGTCTTGTGTTCGTTCTTCAGTTGATCTATTGCAATGAAGGATATTTACTTTCACCAACTTTTCTTCACTGCTTAAGCAAACTAATGCTTGAAAGAAAATGGCAATTACCTTTTTTTTCCATGTAAAAATCCCTAGAAATATCTGGTGGGATAATTTTTCTCTTTCTGTAATCAAAGCCTGAGAAGTTAGTCTCCTGAAATGAAACCTATTGGTCTACTTGCATGAAGAAACTCTTTCATCCTCAGATATTTAGAGAATACATTTTTAGAGTATGTTTCATGCTTTGCCCCCAAGTCATCTAATGTAATGAGAGGAAGAAGTACTATAACGACCTCATAAACGTATTTCCTGCTATACAGTCATGTTTGATGAAGTCGTAAAATCTGCCTGCCGATCAGTTATCTATGCAAATATCTTATTTTTGTCTGCATTGCTCTTGCTGTGTTTCAGAACAGATGAGTTCATTCAGAAGACGATCCGCGAAAAGTTTGCTCACTGCACAGTGCTGACCATTGCACACCGCTTGAACACCATTATTGACAGTGACAGGATTATGGTAAGACAGTTAACTAGTTAATTATTTAATTTTTTTTCTGTTTTCTTTTCCCTGAAGAGGAGTGCTGTTATTGATTCTTTCTTCTTAGTTTATATCCAAAAGTGGTCAGAAGTTGAAGTTGTTCTTCAGGCTTATCCTAGTTAACCTAGTTACTGTGATTTGCAACTCATAAAACCATAGAAGTAATGACCTGAAAAGACTTCTTACATTGTCTGGCCCTGTGGTTTCCTACCTGTGAGGCATGAACCCATTGCAGGTGAGGAGCAACAGCAGACCTGAGCAAGTAAACTTTGCCAACACTAGGAGACTGTGAAGACACACCCAAGAGGCTCTGGACAGAGTCAGCTGGATTCAGTCAGGTCTATTAATTCAGTCTCGGTGGGCTGAAGGAGGCAGTGACAATAGTTAGTGGTGTGGGATGTGTGAGGAGGAAGTGGTAGAGGTTCTGGGGCAGGAGACATGGAGGTAAGGAGGCAGCAGCTGCCCTGGGGCAAGGGTGGTGGTGGGAGAAGTGGAACTAGACTGGTGAGGTAATGAACACTGCCAGCTTTCTAAAGCAAGGTTCAAACAGAAAAGATGAAGTATCACCAATTCAACAGTCTCTGGCCACCTTTGTTTCCAACAGAGCAGCAATAGTCTTTGCCACTGTGAAGTACCTTCTGTGCTATTTTGTCTGCTGCACAGTGTGTTGCACACACATAGAAATTAAGAAGTACTTGCAGATTATTTTCATAAAGGCAGTGGTCTTCCCTAGGCTCTCAGGAGATCAGGCTGGTCTGTGTCCTTGAAATGATGTGCAGCCTGCAGGTTTGCAATTTTCTGCAGTAGGAACAGGAGCCCTTTGCAAGCATTTTCTTCACAGCCAGTTAATGAAGTAGCTGACAGTGGGAAAACCGTGTTCATGAGTGGAACTCAAATTTAACTGGGCTTCAATCAGAAATTACCCTTCACCTCCCGGTGGTAACTTTAAAAAATTACTTTCTTCAACTTTTCCTTTGTGAAAATGAAGCATGTTAATTCTTTCAGTTTTTTTAGTGGATACTCAACAGCATTTTAAAATTTGTGATTGAGTTACAGTGATTATCTGAAGTACGCAAAATGAAACAATTTGGTCTACTGAGGTGAGTGGTGTTCTGAGCAGCAGAATAGATTGTGAACTGAGTGATTATAGTTTACTTGCAAAGAAAGAAACCAGCAGAACTGCCATAAGTAGTCATATAATTGCAAGCATTTAATGTATAATAAATAAATATTTTCTTCACTGGTGAATACCTCCCCACAGGTCTAATGGATATGCTGGTGTTTGCTACAACTAAAGTGAACAAAAGATTTGTGAGGAAACAACTGTGACCTAATTAATAGCTGTGTGTGCTTGTTAGCTGTCCAAAGGGATTTCTGTGGGTTTTGGTTCATTAACTACCATTAACATGTTATGCACAGAATGCTCTTTCCATGAAGATGTTTTGATGGGTTTACCTTTAATACACAGTTGTAATGAAAACAAAACGTTTTGTTTACTTTTTTGCCAAAAAACATTGGAACAAAGCATATCTCCCCAAATTGCTCAGTGTTCTTAACAACTATGTAGCCGCTCTACTGCATTTTTAGAGTCTGTACATTATTCTTAAGCTTATGTGGTTTCAGTTTAGCCACTGTTCATATTTTGTTTCCTAAAAAAGCATTTATGTTCATACATTGTCTGATAGTCTTTTTTGAATGCCTTTGACCTCTTCAGAGCATTAAAGAACAGATTTGCAAGATGATGTGCCTTTCAGTCCACAGTTATTAGTAACTCTTAAATATTTTTCACCTTTTCACATTGCTCCACTTTGATCTTACAGATTTCTGTAATTTTGGAAGGAAAAAAGAAGGGTGATAAGGGAGAAAGGGGTGAAAGGAGCTACTGATACTGTTTCTGGACAAATCAGAAATATGATCACATATTTATAATGATCAGAGTTATGGCACATGTGCTTTTGTTACACGTTTAATTACTTCAGTTTAGTCAGGCATGTAACACCTAGTGGGAATATAGCAGAATTTTAGAAGAGTAAGAAAAGTACATGCTAAAAATGCAAGGAAAAATAATAGAAGACTTAAGTATTAATGAGTGCCTTAACAATAAAAAGAGCATTCATAGAAAAATTAATTAATTACTTAAGTATGACAGAATTTGAGAGGACTCAGCTGAAGAAAGCTTTCAGTGTGTTTTAAAATTTGGTTAGTCAATAATGTGTTTTAGTAATTCACAAGTCTAAATTGATGCAGATTCTTAAGAGTAAACATGCACAAACCAAAATGCATTGTTCTTCCATTACTTGGTATTATTAAAAACTCTAGGTTTGTTTCTTCTTCAGCTGAGACCTCTAGTGCAATAATGGCTTCATTATATATTATTATTCATTATAAGCCGTCCGAAATCTCAGTTGTTTGCTATCATGGTAAATTTGTTAGGAAGCTAGGGAAGAAGATGGAACCTGGCAGTTGGAATATTAGCAATTGTCTTTTGAAAAATAATGAGTAAAGTTATTTTTCAAAGAATTTTGAACAAACTTGTTCAACTCTCTTAACCCAGTCTCTGAAGTCCAAGCCCATTACTGAATAAGCATATATAACCTGAACATAAACTAGGGTTTCCCTCCCTTCCCATGAAATCAGTTTGAAAGAAACCTCAGGAGGTCTCTAGTGTAACCTCCTGCTCAAAGCAAGGTCAGCACTAATTTCAGATCAGGTTGCTTGGGGCTTTTTCCAGTTGGGTCTTGAAGACATTGAAAGTTCAGGATTCCAGAGTCTTTCTGGGCAATCTGCCCCAATGTTTAGTTATCTGCCATGAAATCTGGTTTTTTTTTCCTTAATCCAGTTGAAACTTCCCTTCATTTTAGGGCAGTTGTTTCTCATTTTCCACTGTGTATCTCACTAAAGACCCTGCTCATGTCCTGTAACTTCCTTTAAGTATGGCAAGATAGTCCTCTGAAGCCATCTGTTCTCCCGGGTGAACAAGCACGGCTCCATCAGCCTCTTCCTGTAGGTCAAGTGCTCCAGTCCACTGTCCATGCTGGTGACACTGTTTCAAACTTGCTCCAATTTACCCTCATCTTTCTTGTATTGAGGGATCAAAACTGGTCACCGTATTCCAGATCAGATCTGATGCGTGCTGAATAAAGCTGTTCCCTTGATCTGCCCTCTTGTTAATACTCTTGGCACACTGCTTCACTCCTGTTAACTTATTCAACACTGGGATCCCACTACCTTTTCAGCACAGCTGATGCCTGGGCAGTTACTCCCCTACCGGTATTGTTGCAGGGGGTCAGTCCATTCCAGTTTCAGAACTTTGTGCATCATTGTTGAGAGTCATGAAGTTCATGCTGACCCGTTCTTTTAGCCTGTCTAGGTCAAAATAGCTTTGAATGTCATGGGATCATAGGATGGTTAGGGTTGGAAAGGACCTTAAGATCATCTAGTTCCAGCCCCCCTGCCATGGGCAGGCATGCCTCACACTAGACCATGTGACATGTCAACCCTGTCTTAAGCGTATTTACTGTAATCTCAGGTTTGGCGTTGTCCACAAGCTTTTGATTTAATTATTTTAATTGCTGGTTAAATCAGAACTTTCCAAAAAGAACTTATTCACATTTATGGTTAATCCAAACATTAAAAAAAAAAAAAAAAAAAGAAACAAAATAATTTTGAGAAAGTCATGAGAAAATGTCAAGTTGGATGAGTATGGAAATAGGAACTGAACGTGAACTGTTGCATGTCTGCTCACACCCATCGTAATAACCGGTTCTATTTTAGAAGAGAAGAAAAGCCTACTGGAATAGGAAAAAAAGGAAGAACAGAATACATTTTATACAACTGTAGACAAATCTGGCCTCAGGAGTTGTTTTAATTCTCGTTTGTTCCATTCCCAAAACCATGCCTATGGTTTCATAATCCAGGTCACGCCTTAAGAGTATTTCCATTATATCTATCTTAGTGATAAACACATTTTATCAGAACTTCAAACGCTTAAAATCATTGAGGGAAGAGCTGTATTGTGTAACGTGATACTCTCTAACCCAATCACCTCAATGAGTAATACTACATTGCACTTGCATAGGACCTTTCATCTGGAAATTGTAACGCTCTTTATAAACATTAATTAATTAAACTTCAAACACCTGGGTGAGATAGGGAAGTATCCATACAATCTTTGGAACCAAAGTTGGAAAGACTTGTTAAGTCAGACCATCAAATAATACTACCATAAAATTATAATCCAGCGGTTTTCAACCTCCTTCCCCCTCTCCCCTGTGCCTTCCCTCACTGGTGCTCCAGTGTCTCATAGGACATCTTCTCATTCCTTTTTCATTAGTTTGAGAACTCAGGTTGTAACTCCTCCCATAAGGTGCTAGCAGTACCTGGTTTTAGCTTTTTGGCACAAGCAGCCACACTGTTCCTTGGCAGAAGAGGAGGATGGTATAAATGAATATGCCTCTTTTGTGATGGCAAATCCTGGCAGAACCTCATCTCAGGCTTGCTCCACTGGCCCCTCATTCCACATAGCTTCCCTACCACCACAACAGCTGCTTCCCTATCCTGTCCTCACCTTAGAGATCAGGGTCCTTTTACATAAATTGCATCTGCAGCCAGGAGGCACCACTCCCAAGACTTCCAGTGGTATCTCGTAAAAACCTCATCACCCACTCCTCCCCCTCCTATCTGCTCCTTCTCCAGCTTGAGAAATACTTCTTAGAAACTGTGTTTTTGCAGAGGGAAAACTGAAGCATACAGAAGTTGAGGCTCACCCAGGGACATAGTGGATCAGTAGCAAATTAAGTATATGCATCTAGCAAGAGCCTGATGGCAGTTGTGTGCTCTATGTGCTATGCCATGGTATTTCTGTAGGAAAGCCACAGAGCAGTCAAAACTTGTGTGTTTTCCAATGACAAGGATGTTTCTCCACAGAGACTTTTCATATCAATGCAATACTTCTTTGAAATGGAAACTCTTTATGCAGGCAGAACTTGATCTAGTAATTAAATCTGTCATTCAAATAGGAAGTTTTTGATGAAGAGAATCACGGGAAGAGATTTGATTTATTTATGGGAAAACCTGTTGTGGTTACATTCTGAAATGAGTAACATTCAGGGTAACAATACAATGTACTTCACAGCTAGACTTGAGTTGTTTTTTTAGTCAATAGAAAATGACTTCCCACATCTCCCCTGTTCAGTTGTTCTCATGTTTCCGGCATTGCATTTACCATGGTGGAACATCCAAGACTCATAAATCAGGTACTGTGTTTCATGCATGGTAGACATCTAACCTCAGCAGGGCAATCAGTCCACCAAGAGTAGGTGTGAACATCTTGAAAGCAAATGGAAAACTCTGGAGAGAGATCGAGGCAGTTTGCATGGTGAAAGGGGAGTCACCTACAGCTGGATAAAAAATGCTGTGCAGTAGACAAGATCTGGGTGCTTGTCTCTCTATGGATTCTGCTATCTGACCCAGTATTACACATTAATATCTATTCATCCAGTTCGAGATGGGACAGCAGCGTTATTAGACACCTAAGCAGCATCATGATAGTGATGGCAGTGCTGCCCTTCCTTAGCTTGGGGATGGCGGCATTCTTCCAGGAATTACAGAAATCTGTGTTCTGCATTGTCCTCTGTCTGAAGCTATCTGGATGCAATGCTCCCTGTTCCCTGGAAAGTGCTGTACCCACCAGTGTACACACGGCAGTCAGGTTAAGGCCAGTCTCCACACTTCCTTTTGAAGCCGTATGCTGCCAGAAATGTAAGAGTCATGGAGCTAGAGGGAGAATAAGCGTGAAGGAGTCTGAATGCAGCCCAGTGAGAAGCAGAGCTTTTGAAGTAGTGGGGAGCCCTAGCTGACCTACTGATACATTCGTGTGAGCTTTTGCTGCTGTGGCCCAACTTCAGATGGAGTTGTGGAGAATGTAGGAAGGTAGTGGTGGTACACTTAAATTAGTAAGACAGACTTAAAGCTTTAAGTGCTGCGGCTCTTCCTTTAGTAGCTCTTTTTCGCCACTTATTTAAATGTTGCTGCTGAAAAATGAATGTATTTTACAGTAAATCTTACACATTCTGTTTAGGGGGAATTATGTAAGTCACAACATACAGAAATGTGTAGTCCTTGCTGTTGACCAGTTCCTTGTGAAAACTGCGTGTTACTTTTGGTGTTGACTCTCACATCTTAAGTGTGTATGTGTAGGGCTGTTTTCTTGATGGAGAGCTACCTGTTGACAGATACAGGCCATCAAGTGCATAAGATAGCTAAGAGAGATCAGTTGACAAGGCCATAAATTTTCCTGGAACCTGGGATGGTAAAACATGAAGTGTTATGAAAAGCAGAAGTAATTAGGTCCACACTCAGAACTGCTTTTCAGACCTTCAAAGCTCTGAAGTAAGAGAACTGCAAGGGTATAAAACGGGTTTGTTTGGGGTGGGGTTTTTTTGTTCTGTAACAGAGCTGAAAGGGTTTTTGACCCTCTTATTAGCCCAGTATTCAGAGTGTAGTAAAATATAATGTATTATACTTGTGCTGTTGAAGTCTGTTCTGTTAAAGAATTTTAAGGAACTTAATGGATTGTAGTAGAATCATAGAATAGTTAGGGTTGGAAAGGACCTTAAGATCATCAAGTTCCAACCCCCCTGCCATGGGCAGGGACACCTTGCTCTAAACCATGCCACCCAAGGCTCTGTCCAACCTGGCCTTGAACACTGCCAGGGATGGAGCATTCACAACCTCCCTGGGTAACCTATTCCAGTGCCTCACCAATCTCACAGTAAAGAACTTTATTTTTATCCAACCTGAAGTTCTCTTGTTTAAGTTTGAACTCATTATCCTTTGTCCTATCACCACAGTCCCTGATGAAGAGTCCCTCTCCAGCATCCAAATGAAAGCCGAATTTTTGAAACTAGGTACCTAATTCTTCACAGGAGTCTTAAAGTACCTGTGGGTCTGAAACCAGCAATCTGCAGTAAAGTAGCTAAATTCATATTTATGCCCCTGCTGTCATTATTCAAAAGGAACAAACACGAAAAAAATTCCTTTTTTGACTAAGCCTCTGTCTTGAAAATATGCAGTATTAGGACTAAATTTATTTCTTTTTATTCAACCTGAATATTACACCTGGCCCAGGTGTCTGTACAATGAGTCAAGATCACAATGATCTTGAAAAGATACTAGGATTGTTGGTTCTCTTTGCCAGTTTTAAGCCACATCTCTCCAAAACATTGGCATCTTTGAGTTCTTTAGAGCTGCTCCCGTCTCAGTAGGGCTTCCCAGCAAGATTCTTTTGCCTAAATAAAACAGCTGATGATTACAGCAGTACTTCAGCTGAGAGCATTCAGATGAAGAGCTGGATTACTGCAGGGAGTGAAGCCAGTGTCTGATGAACTGTCAGTCGTTAGTGTGTGAATGTGTTTCCATCAGGGTAAGGACAGGACAGTTGGACATGGACCTGCTTCAGCGAGTCTAGAGGAGGGCTGTGAAGATGATCAGAGGAATGGATCACCTCTGCTATGGAAACAGGCTGAGAGAGTTTGGCTTGTTCAGCATGGAGAAGGCTCCAGGGAGGCCATGTAAGCAGCCTTCTAGTACCTAAAGGGGGCCTCAAGAAATCTGGAGAGGGACCTTTTACAAGGGCATGTAGTGACAGGGCAAGGGGGAATGGCTTTAACCTGAAAGGGGATAGATTTAGATTAGACATTAGGAAGCAATTCTTCCCTGTGAGGGTGGTGAAGCGCTGGCACAGGTTTCCCAGAGAAGCTGTGGCTGCTCTATCACTGGCAGTGTTCAAGGCCAGGCTGGATGGGGCTTTGAGCACCCTGGTCTAGTGGAAGGTGTCCCTGCCCATGGCAGGGGGGATGGAACTGGGTGAGTTTTAAGGTCCCTTCCAACCCAAACCATTCTAACACATCTGTGGAGAATGATAGGGTTTTTTTCTCCCTCAGAGTTGCTATATTGTTTAAAAACAAATTAGCACAGGACATGCTGGTGGCTGAGGCTTTGAACAGAGAGTTTCTGATAAGGTGAAACTGTGTGCATGGCAGCTGAGCCACAAGTTCATTGACATCCAGAACTGATAAAACAAGAGACATGCCCAGTCATCTGCAACAATATTCCTTAACCTCTTGAAAAATACAATATCCTTGTAGCTTATCTAACTTCGTAAGACTCTCAAAAGCCTTATTAGAGAGTAGGATTTCTGAAACCAAAGTGTATCTTTCGTCACTTCAGGGCCACATTTGAGCCATTCTGCAATCCCAATTGAGAAATGTGGCTTTACTGTGATGGAAACAGTCATTACTGATTGACCAAGGGAGAGTTTTGTCAGCATTTACTGCTGCTGGTAAGAGCTGGCGTGAGGTTTCTTTATACTTTCTAAGGCAAAGGTTGAACTTGCACTGGTATATCAGATGTTTTGAGGTGAGGAAACTGAACAATACAAGAGATAATCTGCAGTGGCTGGTTAACAGGCTTCTTCCCTCCAACAGGATACAGGAGAAGTTAATATATAGTGATTATCAGTAGAATAAGACTCATTACTACATATATAATTGATATTTTTTCCCCACAACATTCCAGACAGCTTACAGTGGCATGCCATCAGATGGAGAAAAAGAAGGTAGAATTTTAAGCCCCTGCAAGAAAAGTAAAGATAACTCATACGTGAAACAATTTATCAGGCAGTGTTGCGTGCTCGATTTTCCCTGAGTTATAGCTCAAGGATAATTTCAGTTTAAAGAAATCTTCTATTTCTGGTTACAGAACAAAATGACTGAAGTTTCCTTTCCTGTGAAGCAGGGGAAGGTGAGCAGGTGGTACATGGCAAAGCCCAGGGACCAGTGCCAGGTTCGTCATTGTTACAACAAAGTTAAGCTCTGCTGAGATGAGATATTTGGAAAGACTGAAAATAATCATTCAGATTATACAAAGGTAAATGCCCAAGTGTGCTCTGTTTGTACATGTGATATATGACAAGTACATTATTTGGCACCAAATTTGTCTGGAATTACTGGTAAAGTAATTTGCATAGGAACCCTGAAGAAGCTTGGGGAATGCTTAGGTTAAGCCTGAGGAATGAAAAGAAACAAAACGAAAATCCAGAGGACAGCCAAACATAGCCCCACTACTAAAAAAAGAAAACCAAAAGGGAGAGGGAGAGACACCTTTAAAATAATTCCCGAGTTATGTTTGTAGCCTTTTTAGTGTTCTTCAGTGTTCACACACCTGTTCAGATAGGTGGATATTTATAAATGATTCTTCAGAGAAGTTTGTACGTGTTTCTGATTTGTTTGGACAAACCATGATGAGATAGGAGACAGAAGAGACATGCCTGTATCTGAGCTCCATGCCAACTGGAGCACAGGCTGTTGACTCTTTCCCACAAATATGTATTGTCTTGTGTAAATATATTTCTTATAATATGATGTAACCAGAAGCATCTCCTGAATATTATCCTCTCCCCTGAACTTTATTGGAGATCATCTTGATGTATGCTCTCTGAGGAAAACATTGTTCAAAGTTGTATTCCTAGCAGAGTTTTGAACTTTAATAATAATTTTGCTGTTTGGTGACGTCTTCTCCAAGTCTAAATTAAATCAGATGTATTCCCTAGGAGATAATTTGCTTGAATTATTTTCCTTTTGAATAGGAAATAAAAACATTTATGATCAACTCTTAAATGTCCTGTTTTCCCTCTGGCTTTATGGTGAAGATGAACGTGAATAGGAATACTAGTCATTCCTCAATAATAATTGAAATAAATTCCCATGTCCCCCTCCTCTGTTGCTGGACACGTCCAACCTTGGACTGTTGTTTTTTTTCTCAGAATGTTTTATAACTATTGTTCTCTTGGTTTGTCTGTTTTTGTTGCTGAAAGTTAGAAAATGCAGGATTTAGAACTTTCTTTTTTATGTCTATGGATAGCCATAAATACATGGTATTTGTTACAGCATTTTTAAGGGTACATGTTCTTTCTGTAGGTAATGACATCTATTTTGCTTATACTGATCAGCAAAGAAGACTTTAAATTCACTTAATAAATGAATGTGTACTTTGCCAAAATCCTGTGCAACAAACCCATGTAGATTAGTTGCAGGAATCATCAGGGCAAAGAGGTGCTGCTTTTGAAGTTTCTGCTGGAAACTGGACTATTTTTATGTATTATCCTCATCATTTGTTGTCTCGTTTCTCTCTTTTCCGTGTGAAATGGATCTCTGGTTTATTTTTCACTGTTTTATGTTTTCCTTTTTGTCTTCCCTCCGCTGCTTTTTTTGTCATGGTTGATACATTAGACTATGAGGCTGTGGAATGAAATGCTGCAAAATTTGGTCCGGGGGAAGCCTAGGCATATGTCGTGAAGATAGATACCCTGGTAGGGTACACACAGGGCAAAATGGACAACTATTTTATAGTTGCCAAATCTTACACATATTTAGTTCAGCAACAGTCTTCTGGCATAGGCAAGTAGTCTTTCTGTCCTAGCTAGAGTTAACAGAAACACATTTAAATGTCTAATACTCCATTTTCACATTTGCCTTTGCGGGTTAGACAAATTCAAATGCTGCTTTTCTATTTCTCTGTCCTTCTCTGACATGCTTTTAATCTCACTCCTTCTATGGTATTTTGTGCCCCTCTGTCTAACGAAGTGCTGTTCAAAACTGTGTTGCCTTCTGCCCAACGTGGTGCTTATGCTTCTGAAGAGATCACATCTGGGATAAGCAGCCATCGCCCCAACCTATTCAATGAGGTTGAAACATTAGGTGGAGTGGAATTAGGTGGCAGGAGAGGATTTTGCTCAAGAACATAGTATCTGAGCCCTGTTTGAACTTAAGATGTCTGAATAGTTCTGCTTGAGTAGGGATAATGTGGATAGCTGTAAGTAAAGAGCAGTTTCACCGTACAAAGGATGTGAGCAGTTTCCATTGAATAAGAATTTTTCTGCCTGCCTTTTTTTTTTTTTTTTTGCCAATTTTGTAGATTTTGTACTGTTAAAATTACTCTTTGACTTGAGAAAATCCTGTTGAAGTCATAAGGATGTGGTACAAAGGCAACAACAGTTGAGGCGAGGTAAAACAAGCTGCCACTGCAAGACGGTGGCAAATCTGGCCCTGGTTTATGTATGACTGAGTACTTTGGCTATATATAGCTTTTTTGTGTTTGTTTTTATTTTACTCTGGGCTGTCTAAGCATTTCACAGGCAGTTAACTCCCACAGAATGATTGCGAGTCTTTATTTGGTGTGTTTTACAAAGACTCAGACCGAGTAGCTGAAAAGTTGAGCGATTTGTCCAAAATCCCCCTCTCAGTATCTGTGTTAAAGCCTATAACACAGTCCAAGTCTGATTCAGAGTCACGTGCTCCTGCGTGTGTCCTCAGTTAATCACCCTGCCGATCTGATTTCGCCAGCTACAAGCTTCTCTGGCTTTTCTGTATCAAGTTCCACTGGTACAACTGCCTTGGAACACATCTGGGTTCAATTCGGTCATGTTGTGCAGTGATAAGCATTGCATGCAGGTTGATCAGAAAATATGTGGCTGGTAAACACCAGATTCCACCTTTCCTGAATGATTAGCTGGCTTTTTGAAGTCCTAATGAATTTAATTTGGCTTGGAGTCAGTGAGTAAGAGTATGCAAAGCCTTAGCCAAAGTACCTATTTATTTATTTAAATTTTATCAGCACATATTTCTTCAAAGAAGAGTACCTATCTCTTTGTCTAAGCGCTTTTTAATACATGCATAAGTATATAAACGTATAACTACCAAGTAAATCAGCTTGGATTTTCTCCATTGTCTCATAGATGACAGCAGTTAATAGAAACAGTGTTTTTCCATGGTGAGTAGGGTTTATGGAGTGTTCCTGACTTGTAGGAAAGATGTTGTCTGTTCAGTTTCATTCTTCGTTTTTCATTTCAATTTTTTTTAGAAAAAAGGACCACAGTTTGTTTTCCCTGTGTTTTGTTCTGTCTGTTTTCATAACACAAGTTTGGTTTTATTCACCGAGAAAGGATATGAGCAAATTAATGATTTGTTTAAATGTGAATAGAATTTTTCTCGCTCTATCTGTTCATCTTCTGCACTTGGCTGTTTAAAACTTGTCAAGGAAAAGTGAATTTTCCTTCTTTTCCCCAGGTTCTCTGGAGCAGAAAGATTGTCCATGTTTGTGGTTGTTCCAGATAGTTCCAAAATGGATGTTAAAATTCGAATACCACAGTAATATAAATTTTTAAAGCCCCATTACTTTTTCTGTTGTAGTTCTTTGCTTGTGAGAGACACATTTAATGTCGATGCTTTTTGTTTTCTTTCTTAAGGAGTGGTTACATAATCTAGTGCTATGCTGAAAAATACTCATTCAAAGCACTAGAAGCATCCTGTTTAATTCTTAAGTTGAATTGTATATGGTAAATTAATTTGTTTCATTTTTTATGAAGCTGTCCTTAACTGTGACATATTGGAGAATTGTAAAAGATTGCGATTAAAGTTGCCATTAATTCTTGAATATTCAGATTAAATAGGATAGGAGTAAACACACTGAAAAAGGAACATGTGTGCAGGTATACCTTTGCAGGTGAAATACTGCATCTGTTGTGTATTGTGAGGCACTGGCACAGGTTGCCCAGAGAAGCTGTGGCTGCCCCATCCCTGGCAGTGTTCAAGGCCAGGTTGGACAGGGCTTTGAGCAACCTGGTCTAGTGGAAGGTGTCCCTGCCTGTGGCGGAGGGCTTGGACCTGGGTGAGCTTTAAGGTCCCTTCCAACCAAAACCATTCTGTGATTCTGTGATGATATTCCAAAATTTTTCCATGACCACTTTCCTCAGCTGTATACCAAACAGCACTGGAAATGGCTTTCAAAGGAAGATCATCGTATAACTTGGGTGCTCTAAGATACAAGCTTTTGAAAATATAAAACAATTCCTCGTAGGTTTCTGTGCATACAGTTTATAAAATGAGATGTAATTATGCTGCTGTTGTTGGCTGAGTTATTTTCCATTCAAATGAAATGTACTTAACTGAACCGGAAGAGAAGGAGTAGGTACCTTTCCCTTAGTGCTGGGTCCCTCGTGTCAAACTTGAGTCAAATGAGATCGTGCCTGTGATTTTCACACCAGTGCAGGTGAAGGGATCAGCTCAGATGTCCTGCTTCTCTGCAGGTTTTGTCTTTAACAGGGGTCCAGGCCACCTGGAGATCTCCTTGGCCATCTGCTTTAAGGACTTCTACAGGCAAAGTGCAAGGTTGATACTTTCCTCACAGGGCTTTTAATTTGTCTGGAAGCTTATTGGAGTTTATTTTTCTAACAGATGTTTGCAAACTAGTTTTGTTATTTTGGAAGTTGTCCTCGTAACACCTTTTATCCATTTCTCTCCTGAAATCAACAGCTCCAGATTTTTAGATCCTTTTTTTCCTACAAGTATGTACACCACAAGTATGGCTGGGGTTATGAGTGCTTGAAGTCCCTCTGTTGCAGCGATATCTTTTTCAATAGCATGCCATGTGCATTCAGTTTTTCATTTATGTAAGAACAAAACTGTATTCTGAATTACTTTGTTTTCTCACATTAATTCTTTTTTCTTTTTTTTTTTGCTTGACTGTTCCAACGCGTGGACTAAAGTGCTGAACTTGTAGACTGATACCCAAATCTCTTTCTTGAGTCAATACCATTAATTTATAAGCCAGTTAAGTATCTGAGTGCATTGCATTTGTCAATATTGACTTTTTCCTGGTATAGTGTTTCTTATTCTCTTAGGTTAGTTAAGTGTATCTGAATCTCCTCTGGTCTAGACTTACCTGCACATTTTTGTGTCATTTGCAGGTTTGTTGCTTTTCTGCTAACTCCTTTTTCTGATGACTAGCTTATACATAGCTACCACATATGCCAGAACAACGTAGTTCCCACCAGTTCCTACCTGTTCAGCTTTCCGTGGAGGAAAATGCAGTTTATTTCTAATATCTGTTTTCTGCCCAAGTTCTTGAGAAGTTTTTATCCCTTGTGACACAGCTGTTTAGTTACACCAGATACTTCTCTGGAAGTGCATATAAACCATTTCTCCTTTCGTTTTCTTTTGGTCCATTAAGAATTAGATCTGTGAGACACAATTTACTTTTTCTAAAACTGCAGAGAACAAATTCCACCTGTGATCTGTGTGTCTTCTTGTATTTTAATGATTACTTAAACTAAATTGCTGTCTTATCTCAAAATATATATGCTAGTCTAAGTCCCCTAAATGAATCCTGTGAGGCTTTTCAATATCCAACTGCAATATTTGTTACCATGCAGTCCTTAAATAGTCACTAGTATAAGAATATTTTCTTAGCAGTTGTCAGCTTATTCTTAATTTTTTCTAATATTTTTGACTGTGCCCTGTGGCTTACTGACTTAATGCCTTTTTAATTTCTCTGTTGTTTTTTTTCTTCTCCCTTACTCTCTTTTGGGTACCCATGTCCTTGGTGGCGTCTCATCTTTTTTTATGTAGAAAGAATAGGTTCAGAGTATCTTCCTAATACGTAGTTAGCAAAAACTTATGCAATAAATTGTTTATCTTTTCAGCAACACCCTCATTTTCTTTAATTACATCTTCACCTCCTCTAATCCAAAAGACCTACTTATTCGTCCTTAACCGTCTTGGTGGTTATTGCGTGGTTTTTACCCACAGGTGTTTACTTCAGAGCCCATTTTAGGCCTTTGTTTCTTTCTTACACAATGAATCTTATAATCTGCTTTGTTGGCTTCACAAACATTGTATTTCCATATTCTGCATAACTTTGCATTGGATTCCTATAGGTGGAATGGCTGTAGGGCACTCTAAAATCGCACAACAGGTCTATAAACTGAGAAAGTGCTATGCCAGTTTGAAGAGGACATGTTTCATTTTCAGGATGCAAAATTCACCTTAGCACTTAAAGTGCATACATTTCCCCCTTGCTTGTAGTCTCTAACATACGGTTTTGAATTTCTTATGTTAATACATTGGTTTCTTCTGATTTAACAGGTTTTAGATGCAGGAAGACTGAAAGAATATGGTGAACCTTACATTTTGCTGCAAGAACAAGATGGTTTGTTTTACAAAATGGTGCAACAAGTGGGCAAGACTGAAGCAGCTTCTCTGATTGAAACAGCAAAACGGGTAATTTTAAAAGAAGGGATAATGAAGTTTGTCTCTGCAGGTCGTTTGTCTCAAGTTAGCATGTTCAGTGTTGTAATAAGCCTTGCACCAAAGAGGCTGTTGGCATTGAAAGGCAAAGCTGCCATTTTCCATGCTTTTTTTAGTGGGATATACACAGACTTCCAAACAATAAGTATATATATATATATATACCCTGAGTTTACAGTCTGTTTGGATTTCTTGCATCCTTCTGTATGCACACAAAACCGTAAGTGCAAATAATATGTGACATAATCACCTGTGCTGGGCATTGATCTTAGAAAAACTTGCCCTAAAAACATGTTAGGGCTGCAGAGTCCAGTATTTGCTATTTCTGTATTATTTAAAAGAACCCATCAAATTTTAGTTTGAGGTTCTGTATGTGCATTATATAATGGCTTCTGGGGGTGGGAACACGTTCTTACTTTTGTGCTTTCTCTTACATCGTTCTTGTACCCTTGCTCTGTTGTGCACATAGGATGGGCAGAGCTCAGTTAAGAAACAGCTGTGAATGTTTTGTTGCCTCCTTGTTCCCTACAAGGCTCTGTGCCTGATTTACTGCTTACTATTCAAATCCTACTCTTGAGTACAGAATTATTAATGTAATTGTGAGCATTCCTCTGGCAATCGAAATGTTTAAGACACATCACTGGATTAACTTTCATAATATGCCTTAGAGGTCTCGTATCATCTCTACTTTTCAGGTGGAAAGCTGAAGCAGAGATAAGATGATAAAAAAATGACCTGTGATTGATGGCTAGCTGTTGGCTTGGTTTCTTTTTTTCTTGCTGACTTACCACACAGGATGTCCAGAGCAAGGTTTTACTGATTGGTGTCAGCGAAGTTTCAGTATGGCTTTAGTTGAGACTGCCAGTGATTGGCTTCATAGTCATGTAACTTTACTTTCAGCATGCAAGTGAGACATGTAGCAACCTAAGAGAGCCTTTTCAAGACAAGAGGCACAGATTTTACCTCTAGTCTTTATGCTTTCCTCTCCTCAATGTGTGCAGCAGAGCTAGTGGAATACAAACTCAGAACTGTTTGAGGAGACCAATAGGTAGGAAGCAAAACACAATAAAGACAGGAAACAAAATACCAGTTGCCTGACTATTTCCTAGTAAAAATAGACACATTTCCAGTGAGTTGGAGGAAAGTGAAAAATGGTGCTGTCAGGGAGGCTGTGTGCTTGTGTCTGGATGCTATTCTACTGGACTTTTTGAAGATTAGGGAAGAGATTTCTGTGTCTGTTCATATTCTTAGAGATTTGTTAGAGCTGCTGAAAACTTTTTTTGAGAGAGAGAGTTTTTCAAGTGAAGCTTTGTGGCTAAGAGCGTACACTGTAAATTAATGTGTGCCACTAATTGCAGAACTGAGGAAACAGCTTTGTGCTTAACTAGGCTGTGTAATGAGTCCTGCTGTCATCCTGCATTGCTGCAATGTAACTTCTTATATTTTATTACTAGAAAAGAGTGGGTTAGTCATATTTTTTTATGGTGTGTGTATGGCAATTTGGAGCTTATATAAATAATGTTTAAAAGGATAACTTCAAATTCATTGACCAGTGTTTGTGAAGGGCAGCTTCTCAAGGCTTGATCCTTGGACTGGCAAGAGGTGAGGCTGTCCAGCTGTCATCCGTGGAGGTTTAGCCGTGTCCTGCTGTCTCTTCTTCCTTCCCTGCAGCTCTTCTCAATTGCACAATTGCATTCAAAGATAATTCAAAATACATAAAAATAATTGCCTGATGTTACTTGCCCATATAGTCATCTGCAGTTACCACATCAATGTTATGTGATTTTGTACAGGAAGGGAAGAGATCCAGGAACCAGTCTCTGCTGAAATGTGGTTTGATGAAAAGCTTTGCTAACTCCCAGGCTAGAAGGCAGATACAAGCTTTAGCATCTGCCAAGAATGCAAAGCATGGTTCTTATCCACACTCAGCCCAAAAATACGGGAATCAAGAGACTATATCTCCAGTCAGCAGCTACCCAGAAGCACAGACAGTTCTTTCTGTTTGAAGGACTTGGACATTATTTTGAGGTTGTTGTTATTGCTCTCCCTTGTGCTTCATGCATACTTCCAGAGAAGTTGCTTAGTCAGAAGAGCTAATTCCAATGGCTTTTCTTTTTATGCTAGTAAGCCTGTTACATGTATTGCTTTTGGTCTCATACATTCCTCCTGTGGTTACTAAGAATTGTTTTTATGAAGAACAGCTTTTTTTCTGTTGTTGAAAAACAGCATGTTGCACATAAAAAGAAATGGTAATATGACATATATACATATTTTTCAAAAGACATTACAGTGGGTTGCTAAGCATAATGGTTTGGAATGTGGCCATGCTTTGGCAATGATTATTTGATTTATTGCATTTTGAGCCTGAATCTTGCACAGAATGAACTTGTACCAAGAGCTGCTTTCAGTAAGGTGAGACTTTAAATGCATTTTCTGGAACAGTGTGGATTCTGCGTTTATCCTCTAAATACAAATTAAGAATGAAGGGGGCTGCACATCTTAAACTGAAAGACTAACTTTGACATGTTGGAAGAAACCTAACTTTCACAAAAATCTTGTGGGCATCTTAGCTAAGATTGAAGCTATTGCTGGAACGTCAGCTCAGGCTTCTGCATTGATCCAACACTGCTGTTTGTATGTCTGTCTTGGTCACTCAGTATCCCCATTTTTTGTGCAAATGTCAAAGAGAGCAACATAGGCACAGTTCAAATTGGAGACTGCTGAGTACTTATTAGCTAGCCTGTGAGCCTGACTGCAGTGGAGTTGTGCTTGACATTGTGAGACCCTGTTTCTATCTTTGCTCAGTTTACAAGAAGCTGTTGACAAAAAATCCCACGGGAAAGTGAGAAACGGTCATCAAACAGTTAAAAAGGAAAAAAACCCATTCCAGGGTTTACCATTCAGGTAAACAAAAGTTGGTGTGTTCTCTGTGCTCTTGGCAGCATTGAGAGAAGCTTTTCCGCAAGCTTCAGTGGCATCAGGATAGGGGTGGTTTTTTGTCAATCAGTTTTTGAGTACTTTGGGGGAAAAATAAGGGAAAAATAAAATAGTGAAAATTATTTTATTTTACTTTAAAGCTATGACAGGTGTTTAAATATTAAAATATGAGGTGTTAGCTCACCTCAGTGATTACTTTTTAAAAGGTTGCAGCTCTGTTGGCAGTGGAAAAGACTTGTATAAAGGCTTGGGCATTTAATATCTTGAGGGATTGGGCTCAGGGGAGGAATTGCAATGAGACAGTTGAAAAGCCGCTGCCGTTTCATTACATCTCTAGTAATGTGCCAAGGTTTTCTATTAACTTTCCATTAAAAAAAAAATCCCATTCAAAAGCTGCACTAAAAGTATGCCAAAGTTTTATGTTTTAAACCAGGAACAGTATGCGAATACACAACTGAGGCTGCCGTCTCTGCAGTATATGTGCGGGCAGGCGCCTGATTAACTTTCCTCAGTTGCATCCGCTCGTGGCTTTTTACTGAGGAATGCCTTTTAACAGGACTTCCAGTTCCTTTGTTGATTCAAATCAGACCTTAATATTCTTTGAGAGTTGTAACGATGCATATGTCCTGTGCTAGCGCATGTGCACAGAAGACGACAGTGGTATTTACAAGAACGTGTTTTTAGAATGACTTATTTCTGTTTTATCCCACGTGTCTTAGACATGTAGTCATACATATGAAAAGGACACTATTATCAACCTAACTGAATTTTGTTGACAACACTCTCAACTTGTAGAAATGTTTCCTAAGCCATAGTCAAAGCAGTCTGACTGAGAGACCTAACTCGTGACACGTGTCAGCTTCAGAAAGATAGTGTATTTTCTGTTTTAAAAGACTCAAACAAAACTTTTCACATTCCTCTTTGAAAAAATTGCATTTGAAGTCCTTTTTCACCCAAACACATTTTTAGATAAGAGCACGGAAGTCTTGACATTATTTCATTTTGTTATGCGCATCTGTCAAGGAACAGAGATACGATACAGCTACTAAAAACTGATGATTGTGGAACAGTGAAACTTGACAGCATTTCATTTCCTTTATGTTCTGATTATACATTTATCAGGAAACCTGTATCTCTTGAGCTAGAAATTGGTAGAATTCAGGAGCTCAAAGGCTTGGCAAAGAACTGTCCTATTATTTGGTATCATCTTACATTTTAGAGAAGTTGCTTGGTT
Source organism: Neopsephotus bourkii (assembly GCF_033783945.1). Classification (NCBI taxonomy): domain Eukaryota; kingdom Metazoa; phylum Chordata; class Aves; order Psittaciformes; family Psittacidae; genus Neopsephotus; species Neopsephotus bourkii. The sequence continues at coordinate 1,780,132 of NW_026901541.1, forward strand.
GAGTCATTGTTAAAAGCTTTTGCTTCTCCTTTCATTATTGTGGTTCACTATCCAGAGATCACATTTCTATAGGCCCTGTAACTGCTTTGCAGCACAAATTAAACGCTGGGATATTTCATACATATACCTTGAAGTTTCAATGGTTGTCAATCATAGTTTGTAAAATATAGGGATTACAACCTGATATTAACATCCAAATCCATTGTGTTCATTTTATGTGTGAAAATGAGAAACCCTTGTGCAGACGCAAGATTTCACAGCTTCTTTGTCATCCTGTTTTTAATTTATCTCCATGTTTTGAGCTAGTAAAATGATTTTACTTATCAGTTTAATGTAAAGTGATAAAACATATCTGTTTATCTGAATTACCAGAATTTGAGCGGATCTACAGGTTGTGTGGGATTTTTCTCACGCTTCTTTATAATGGAAGATCATATAACAATTTTACTAATTCTCCAGTGACGCAGAGTTACTGAATGCCACCAACCTGAAGTTCCTGATGGGATTCCTTAAGGACAGGCATTTACCTCCAGAAATTTTATTTGAAACTAAAAAGGTGTTGGATACACAGTTACTTACAGGATCTCATCTTTTTTCCCAGGTTTACTTCAGTAAGAATTACCCTGAAGTTGTTCAGAATGGTCAGCTTGCCACTGACTCCTCCTTGGATCCTTCCTCAGGATTATGCATAACCGAAACTGCACTGTGATTCCCGATATCCGAAACTGTTTTCCATAGAATGTAAACCTGAGATCACCTAAGCTCAGTGACAGTGTTTGCAAGTGTCGGTGGGAGAGGAAAAGGAAGGGGCGATTCTTTGCACTGGACATCCTTCCTGTTTAATACTGAGAAGAACATTTTTACTCTCCCTCTCTAATTTCAGTGCAATATGTTTTCCTTTCCAACTAATTCTGTTTGCATTGCAAATGAAATTTGGCAGACTTGGTTTTTATTTGAAAGTTACGTGGTAGAGATCTCTTTTTATTTAAACAGGTGCAGGACACCTGACAGGTCTAGGGTGTGTATTTGGAGATTATTATAAAATAGGAGTGTGTCCTTTTTCTCTTTCAGTAATATTTGGAGAGCAAGCAAAATGAAATTTTTTCGATGTCACTTTAGCATGACAGCTATGTCTAAACAGCAGATTTGGTAGGCTACAGCTTAGTTGTCTAGTGCAGCTGTCTTTCTACCTGTCATAAGTAGCTATGCAGGTTGGTAGAGAAAATGATTGAACAAGCCAAAAACACTTTTTCTTTTTGATAGCAAAAATTACTTTATACTTATTTTTTGATAAATGATTCAAATAATGCTGTTCAAGATGAATGTAAATATTAAGTTCTATTTTGCTAAAATCCATATGCTGAAAAATCAAATCCCAATCTTCTGTATTTTAGAAGAAGATCACCACGTTTGCACTGAAACGATATTTAAATAATTTAACATACATTCCTCTTTTTATCCAGGTTATCAAAGAAAAAAAGGTATTAAAATAACTTGAGGAAATGTTTGAATGACATGTCATTATACCGAAATACCGTGTAATACAAAGTTATCTTCAGCACAACACATTGAAATGTATACATTATTTGCATTTATTGTGCCTTAATATTTGTGCCTTCAAGCCAAAGCCGTAACTGCAGGGTACACAACAAATTCATTAACTCTATGTTAAAAATATGTAACCTAGGTATATTTAAAGTTTTGCATCAGGGGTTCTGTTGAACTCGAGCTGTTTGAAGTTACCATCCTACCAGAAGAGGTAGGAAAGTACAACCTGTAGTTTTGAATGGCTGTTGCTGATAGCGAGAGGAATGCAGTGGGAGAGGGAGGTTAGGTATTCATAAGTTACATCCTGATTCAGCAAACAAAGGCACTGTTCCCATGTTTAAAGAGAAAAACAGGAAGTGCTGCGCTGCTTCAGATTTTTTTCATGTTTAGTGAGATACCTGCTCTTTGAGGTCCAGTAGAAAATAAATCTGTTTATGTTAACTGTTTAAAGGGCACAGAAGAGACTGAAAGGCAACAGTTCTCTCTGGGACGTGGAAAATACTGTGCTTTTTAAAACATACTGGAGATACTTGCTGTTATCTTTGTAAGACAAACATTTACTCACTGTTAACCTAGTGGTCTGAAAGTAAGGCAAACACGAATGTTTCTCATTTCAAGCAGTTCTGCTGGCAAATAACTAATTCAAATACAGAATTACTCTCCTTGTCAAGAAGTAAATTGAGGCCAAAGCCTATGTGCCTCAACACAAGAGCTCATCTGAAGAACTTTGTTCCGCTCTGGAGTCAGCCCAGTGGCAAAAGGCAGAATCCTCATTCCCCTGGTGCAGCATCTTCCCTGTGGTGAGGCTTGCTGTCCTGCTATGAGATCCAGGGAGAGAGGGGAAGACCTCTTACTACCTGCAGTGCTTCCCCTTGTGGGTGGGGGAAGCAAACATCAGACATCTGGTTTGGCTAATAACATCCTCTTCTGTTAGCAAGAAGTTATAAAATGAAAGGCTCTTGTCCCTAGTCTTGCAGGTTCTAACACTTCTGTGTTGTGTAGTACCTTATGCTACAGTAAATCCCACCGAGATCAGTGGAACTGAACTTCATGCAGTGATATGCAGCATGAGGCTTGTACTACACCCGGTGCTAATTAGCAGATAGTCAGGGACAGCTACATGTCCCCAGAGCCATGTAGCACAGATTGTCTCATGTAAGCAGTGCTTATGGCTGATCCTTCTCAGAGCACACCAGCCACATCCACTTTCTGTATCACTTGGCCCTTGTTCTTCTCCAGGTTCATGCTGTCCACTTAATGAACTTAACTAGTGTGTTTCATTGTGGTTTCTTTTTTGATTCAAATTGTCTGACATAAGGATGGAGCTGTTCTGCAGCTCAATAGAGTGATGTTTGTATTGCAGAGGTATGTGAAGACGTAGAGAAGTGTTTTGAGTGCATAAAGTCACATAGGATAATGCTGGGAGACTGTGTAGCATGAGGAAAGTTTAACCTTGCATGGTCTTGTCTGTACCTGCCTTTTTGGAAGGATCCATGGTGTGAACCATGTCCAAACTGTGCTCGAGCTTTGCCATGGAGAGACCTGGCTGGAGTGGTCTAAAAGAGGGCTAGGGTGGGCTGACCAGTAAGGTAGTGTAGACACTTAATGGAGTCTGGTGCTTGAGCTCATTTGTTTACCTTTTTTATTGAGCACTGTGGACATATCCAGAGTCTAATTGCATTTTGCAGTAGTGAATTCTTTTTATTCTAAGTAGTTACTTCTAACAAGAGAGTAAATATGGTGTATATTATGCTGAGACTTTTAAATACTCTAAGAGAACAGTACGTTCTCCTGGCCATATACCTTGAGTTTATATTTTTATATCAGAACCAAGGAGATATGCATGCGTAAACCAAGGGTATAATTACAGTTTTAGTTCATTTCAGCTCTGAAATGAATCTGTGGTAAGTCATATTTCAGAGCAGAGCTCCAAAACACTGGCTGCTGCAGACTCACTGGTATGAGACCCTGACAGATCTAGCTGTCAGTCTCTAAGCTAGAATTAATTTCATCCTGTAGCTTTCTGAATGTGCACAAAAATGTTAGGTATCTCTGAAAATTCTGATTCTGCTCCTTCACATGTCTTGGCAGGGCATTACTAGCTGTAGGTATCAAATATCAGTATAAGAGAAAACAAAATCACACTTGAAACCCATGAATTGCTGGGTAGGACAACTGTTGGTGAGTCATTTGTGTCTGTCATTGGCATTATACCACCTTTATAGTTTAACAAAAATATTTTAATCAGGAAATTGTTTTTTAGGTTCTTTGTTGGGTTTTGTTGTTGATAGTTGCTTTGTTTAGGTGGCTGTTGGGTCACCTTTTAAAGAAAAGTTCAAATAGTTCTGAATTTCCCCTTGGAAAATTTTCATGGTTTATTTGAAAATGGCAAAGCTGGAAACTACATTCCTTCATGGGAATCTTGGGAAAAGAGCTGTCTTCTGAGTTATTCAAGCCTTTAAAATACTTCTTCACCATGAGGTGCCTTAAAGTATTCCAGAGTCTTATTTGTAATAAATACAATTTTATACAGTAATACTGAAAATCATCAGTTACAGAACTGTTGCTTATTTGGTGTAAAAGACCAGGAACAGCCTCTACTTCTGATCTCAAGAATTGTCCTTCAGACATTCATTTTGGTGTATTTTTCCTCCACCTGTCCTCAAAAGACCACCGGGAGAGTCAAAACAGTTCTCAAGGATAGGATATCTTGTGTTTTGCGTATTTTAAGGGCAAAATCCTCTTTAGTGAACTGAACCAGAGCTCATTTGCCAGAGAGGCTGGTCTTCTGCGATGCTGTTCACGCTGCCCTTTGGAAGAGGGAGGACCTTCTTCTGACCATTATCAGTAATGCTGGCTGCTTAAGTGCTGTTGACTGTTTCTTTTAACCTTCCCAATACACATTTAAAATAGGATTGCAGAAAGAATCAGAAGGGGACAAAAGATCCAAATGTTACAGAAACTCCCAAAAATGCTGCTTTTTGTGTTGTCTGACACTTTGGAATATCTCACTTTCAAGTTTGCCTCTTTGGAGGGGGGGAGGGGGACAAAAAGTTGAAATCACTTATTTCCTGTGATGGTGATGAGCATCTGACACTTTAGCAGAAGAATGTGGCTTTCCGTTGTATGTGTTTTACACTGTGTAACAGCACACCGCTTTTTCATCATTTTAACTTGGCTTTCGTTTTGGTTTGGTTTTTGCATTTGTGTAATAATTTGATTTTGGTATTGCTATGGAATGATTTCCTTTGTTGATGTCCATGTGACAACTCCTGTCCTACAATAAAAGGCATTTCTCAGAAGTGTGCAGGAGTCTCTTGTCATTGTGAATGTGTGGTTGGTGGCAGAAATGCTGGGCTGAGCTCAATCAGATCATGCCAGGAATCTCCAAACAGCTGTTGGTGGCGTCACCAGCTCCAAGAGCTGATAATCCTCCATGTGGAGCTAAAACAGTGACACCTTGCAGCTTGGTTTTACCAGGCATCTTCAATCTTGAGATCTCTTGAATCACAATAGCAAGCTTTTTGCTTCAATGACAAGGGCTAAAAACTAATCCAAATAGAGTTTTTAAAACTGCAGCAGAAGAACCACTGCAGTTGAGCAACTGCAGATCAGGTTAAGCCTCTGCCTCAAGCAGCTGGCAAGTGCAATGGACTGGACAGCCAAAAGGTGGAACGTTAATGGACACAGCAGTGAAGTAGGTTAGCAGCACAACTCCAAAATCTGGTGCCATCTCTCAATCCTGTACTACTATGTGATGAATTTGTTGCTTAATTTTTTAACAAGACACTCTAAAATTGCTTATTCCTGTGTGAAGTTTCTTCCAATGTCTACTGACTTAGGCTTTTGAATCTACTACTTTGATGCAGGGTTTTAGTACACCTCAAACACGAGGAAGAATGAAGAACTTCTTTACACTGAGGGTGGCAGAGCACTGGAACAGGAGGGTTGTGGAGTCTCCCTCTCTGGAGACATTCAGTCCCGCCTGGATGTGTTCCTGTGTAACCTGCGCTGGGTGACCCTGCCTTGGCATGGCGATTGGACAGATGATCTCCAGAGGCCCCTTCCAACCCTAACGATTATGTGATTCATGTTACTACCAAAAGTGCCTCACGACCGCCATGCAGCTGACTTAATTGCCTGTAAGTGAATTTGGCTTAGGTTGTCACAGCACAAGTCACTTGTGTTATGTGTGATATCCTAGAACATGCACTTGCCGAAGTTGTGTGCTCCTGCACACACAACGAAGTGTTCATGCAATTATCTCATAGAAATGGGTGAGGCAGAGTTATTTGCTTGCCAGTTGGAGAGCTGCTGATACATAGCAAAGTTTTATGAATTTACCCACTAAATAAGCATGAATTTCATAAGTTCAGTGTACAAAGCTGGTTCATAGATTCGGAGCAATATTGATTTAGAAAAAAATAGGGCCAAACGCTGACCTCTGAAATGAGGTTTCCACTGCCTGCACCTTGGCACCACTTGTCTCCCAGAATTGCCTGGTATCAATAGCCTCACCCATTTTGAGACAAAATTCCCTGTGGATCTTAGCCACAGATCCAGCACGTGCTCAAAAGTACAATAACCTTGAGAAGGAACTGGAGGCTGTCCCAGAGCTGTTCAGGAGCTGGGACACATCCTACTCTCAAGTTAGCAGTGCAGGCTCCTTGGATGATACCTGCTTTCTTCAAATAGCTGGATTAGAAGCTGTAACAGACCCCTTGTCCCTTCCCTGTGTGGGATACTGTGGTATTTTAGAGCATGCATTCAGGAAGCAGGAGATAGGGGTTGCAGGCTTTCCTTAGCCTGAGCCGCTTGGACCTTTATGCCTTCTGCATGACCAAAACATAATATTCAGGATGTTGTTGATAGGTATATTCACCATGAGCAAATGATGTGGGGGATTATTTCCTTTGGGACAAAGGATACCCCAGGTTCAGGTCCCAGTTCCAGGGAGTATTTATGCATTTTATTCAACAATTGTAAGCAGAAACCCCAGGAGGAGCTGGGGATGCTACTCCAGGGCTTGCTTCAACATAGCTGGGGTCTCACTGGGCAGCAGGATCCATGTGCCTGTGTTCACCCCTGCTGTCCCGTCCCAGCTGGGCAGAGGTGGCTGAGACCATTTCTCCTGCAGTGCAGAATCCTGCTGGGTTTTGTAGGTGCTTTATCTGCTGGGCAGATCTACAAAAGCAAACGCGCTTCTGCTTCCCCAAGGATGCTGCTGCCCACACCGCTGCCACTGCTGTGTGGACCTCTGCTCTGGATGGGATGCTCTCTGTACCCAGCTGTTCTCCGCTGCTGCTCCTCATGCAACATATGGGCAGTGAGTCTCCCTGTAGACCAAGATTGTCCTTGGAATCAATAAAGCTCCTAACAGGAGAGCTCTGAAATACTAGCTGGAGCCTCTGCATTGACTGTACCTGCGGAATAAGCTCCCAGTTTATGCTATTTCAATTACTGTGTTGCAGCCAAGGGCATGTGTATCACCTGGTCACCAACACCCAAATTTAATGCCTGAAGTGTGGCTGGTGGACTGTGTCAGGCACAGGAGACTTACAAAGGAGCCAAGACCTTTTTCTTCCTTCCCCCCCCCCACACTTCTTTTTTTTTTTTCTTTACCTTTTTTTTTTTTTTCCTTTTTTGCCTTTTTTTCCTTTTGGTTTAGTTTTGCAGACTTGATGTGGGGAATTAAAGTGGGGTGGGACTGTGAAAAATTGTTCCCTTTATTTAATTCCAGTAAGCTTTGTATCTCACAATCGAAGCACAGATAGCAAATAAAGGAAGGAGTTATTTATCCTGAGAATAGCCTGAAGAAAATCATGCCAGTTGACATTCTTCGAGGAGCTCTGGCTTTTGCAGGAAAGGCCCATAATTACCTTGTAGTTTTAAATGGAGTTGGGTGGGAAACAGCCTCAGATTTATTAGTCAAAGTTTCATTGTCAGCAAGAGCTTGCTCTTGAATATTACAGGCCTGGATTTTCTTTTTAACATAAATGCCAGGCATGAATAGGGCCAGCGAGTGCTGTCGAACTGTTTCTTGAAAACATTGCCGGGATACCAAAAAAGAGGATTTTTCCCCTCTTCCTGCCCAGCTGCGAGGAATGTTCTTCATTCTGTACCGGCATTGTACCAAGAATATGGACCGCTCTGTGTTTTGGTTGATTTAACATGTATGCACTTTTGCAGAGTAGTGATTTCCGTGAGTGGAGTTATGCAAGTAATTCACTGTGAGTCATTCATGCAGTGAATTAAGCGCCTCTTCCCACAACCAGGTCCTCTCCTGACAATCATGCCTTTTTTTTTTTTTCCTCTTTGTGTGTGTGGGGGGAATTACTCAACAAATCCTTTTGCAATTACTGTTAAGCATTCTGCATAGAGCACACATTTGTGTATGGGGTTAATGTTTATCAATCTTTTTGAGTCGTTTTCACAATAGAGAACAGAAACTACATGCTATTTATTGTCTCTCAGTTGGTTGGTGCAAATACCCATACCTGTGAATTTAAAGTTTGGTTTGGGGCATGCACTTGTTAGTTCATTTCTGTGAGTATCCACATCGCTAAAGCTAGGTTTACCTGAATGGCGTGTCACGTCATGCATGCACATCGACACAGAAGGAAAGAGAATCTGCATTTTTCAAATAGTTTCATGGAAAAGCCTCTGCTACCATTTCCAGCAGCGACTGAGAGAGACCACCGCGGCCTGGGGACAGCTCTGCACATGCCAAGAGGACATAGAGAGCAACGCGTTGCCCGCAGTCTGCTGGGACGAGCAGGGCTGGAAGGAGTCTCCATGCACTGGTTTTACTTGCTGAGGTTCGTTGTGCATTTCTGTGCTTGCAAGAAGTTGCAACAGATGCTGTGCAGAACCAGTTCTCATTGCTGAAAGCAGAAAGTGAAAGGCCAAGTGTTGCCGGTAAGCAGGAGTAGATGTTTATCCTGTGCCAGGCATGGCTGCAGCCTGTTCCCCTCAGGTGTTGTACCTGACAGTGCACTGGATGACTCTGCCTCGGCCCATTTTGAGTAATCAGGCTCAGTTTGGAGGAGGAGGAGCCCTCCAAAAAGGGGAAACTTCTAGGGAGAGCTTCCTAGAGTGTGATGGAAGCAACAACAAGGCTCCTCTTGGAGGTCTCTGCCTTGCAAGCAAGAGTCATAGACTCACAGAACAGTTTGGGTTGGAAGGGACCTTCAAAGCTCATCTAGTCCAACCTCCCTGCAATGAGCAGGGACATCTTCAACTATATCAGGTTGGCCAGAACCACATCCATCCTGGCCTTGAATGTCTGCAGGGATGATGCATCCACCACCTCTCTGGCCAACCTGTGCCAGTGTTTTACCATCCTCACTGACAAGCTGTTTTTTATCTCGCATCCAGCCTGAATCTCCCCTCTTTTAGTTCAAAACCATCACCCTTTGTCCTATCACATTGCTCTTTTCTCTTTCAAGGTGCATGCTGGAGTGATGTGGCTGTGACCACATGGAGTCACATGGCTGACACTCCTGAGTGCTCTGCAAGGAAAGTGTGACAGCCCACAGTGCTCAGGAGAACCCCCTAATGGCTCAGTGAACTGGCTAATGGGAAAGCTTTTGCTGCAGCCTGATGAATGTGAGTGCAATGGTTACTCAGAATCATAGAATCATAGAATAGTTAGGGTTGGAAAGGACCTTAGGATCCAACCCCCCTGCCCCGTCTACTTAACAGAGAGACGTGTGGATCTCTGGGAGATGATTTTGCTGGGCTGCCAAAGGAATGGGCAATAAACCAGCCAGAGCTGCTGATGCTGTTGTCACAGATTTACCAGCAAGGCTGCTTTTCCTTCCAGCTTTTATTCTTTTGGTTTCATTTTGTTCTCAAGAAGCAATTATCGGTTCATCCTTTCCCTGGAACCGATACTGGGGCAAGCTTCTATCAGATATTGCTATGTGTAATGTGCCTTTTCGTGACTTCTCCTTGGTGGATGAGAGCTGCCAAGCTCACATGATATTTAAGCCCTGTGTAACTGTGGCTACTGTTCTTGGGAGCTGTTCAGGGCTTTCATTCATCCATCCTGAGGGGACTGTAATAAAGACTGGCCCCTGCTGTTAAATTGTTTGCATAATTCCTTTTTTCTTTTTTCTTTTCTTCTTTTTTTCCTCGACTGGGGAAGTTGATCTTACACTGGGAGAAATATCAGCTGTGCTAAAGTTTTGACACCTAATAATATCATAACTGAGTAAATCAAGCTGAGTGTGTCCCTCTTCTCTAATCCATTGCCTTGAAGTTGAGGAAAGCGCTTGATTTCCCACTTTGATTTATCTGGATGGCCCTTAATCCTGATTTTAGCAAGGAGCTGATTTATTGTCTATCGTCAGGGAGGGGACGTTAATTCCCCATCTGCCATTCAGTGTGCCCATTTAGAAAGAAAGAAACCTCCTCTGCTGTAGGTAGGATCAAAACCAAAGGGTATAAACTGCACTGAAATCCGTGTGTTCAGGCAACTTGCCTGGAAAACTCAACTCTGCTGTTGTTTAACCCTGTATTTGCCTGGAAACATTAGAAACCCCTGACTCTGTACCCTGGAGCTTACCCAGGTACCAAGCTCCATGGCTCTGCAGAGCTGCCAAGACCAGGCAGCATGGTGCCTCATGCCCACCTGGCAGGAAGCAAATGGATGCTGTTTAGGGGCTTAGAGGGCCCTCATACCCACACATGGCACCTCCCCATGCAATGCTGTGGCAGCTCCAGCTCCAAAGGGTAGCTCATATGTGGGCATCCGCAGAGCAAGTGGGAGCAGGGCAAAGGAGGACCCAGCCTGCAGCCTCCTGAGGAGGTGACTTCAGGGGCAGGGTGCTCAGGGGTCCTGCAGGCAAAGACCCTTGCTAGTACCACCTTGCTGGAAGCCTTTCCTAGAGTCACGGTGCCAGTGAGAGAGGAGGAGGTTGGGTGCCATAACCCGCAGTCAGTGCGAGCCTGCTTGGGGCATCAGGGGAGCGAGGAGGGAGCCTGCTCCCTGGTGACAGCCTCAGAGCCCGGTTTCGGCACCAGGCACACTCTCCCTCCTCCCTCCTCTGTGTCTGGAATTCCTCGCTGCGGAGCGTGGCTGTTTCAAAGCAGGGGTGGAGGAGGATCCTCCGCCCAAGGTAGCCTCCAGCCTGGTTGTTGGGCCGCTCTCATGGGGTGCGGGAGACGGGGGTTTGGGCCCCTCGGGCTGAGGCGGGAGAGGAGCCCAGGCCTCCCACTTCCTCAGCATATACTTTGAATACGGAGGCATTGTATAATAAAAGCTATCACCACCTTTTCTTCTTCCTGCTTTGTTTTTAGAAGACTGATCTGTGTGGAGTCTCTTGAAAGGAAGGGCGTAGGTACCAATCTCCAGGAGAAGATTTCAGACAATGCATCCCAAGCAGACAGGATTGCCTCACTCCAGCCTCAAGGGGCTTTTAGTGCGAGGGAGGATTGCAGATACACGCTTGTCCTCCACTTTTCCTATTGCTTGGATGTAAGCAGCTTTGCGCTCCCTTCAAGAAGGTCCCACTGTGTCCTGCCAGCCCTCTTGGGTTCAACTCTGAAGCACCCAGCTTTCGCCATCAACCACGTAGGGAGTGCAGTTCACAAGATGCTGGAGGCCAGATCACCTTTAAGTCAGGGATTTCAGCACCCAAACTTCTCCTGAATTTAACCTTCATTTCGCTAGTTAACTCAGCTTGTCAAATCCAGGTGGAATGACTTGCCTTTTTGACAAAACACTGGGGATAGAAGTTAGAGCAAGATGTGCTTGTGTAAGTGCATAAGCAGGTAAGGCAATTTTTGTTGCTTTGAAAACTTGAGAAGACTTTAGACTAGAAACAAACCTCCACAAGTAACCTTAATCATTACACTCTGTGAAGACTCATTTGAAATTGTCTGGGCAATCAATTCTGATGTAGCTCTTTGGCTGGAAAAGCCCAGACAGTCCCAAATGTCTCTTTGATAGAGAATCATACAAAGATTCAAGTTTCAATTGCTCTGATCAAGCAAAATGTTCCCTGCCCTAACTGAGCAGGGAGAAGTCTCTGTTTCCCAAAGCGTAAATGTGTTTCACATGGTGCCTATTAGTCAATGGAGTCAAGGCTGGATCACCATCAACTTTTATAACTTGCACTCAGTGGTGAGATTATATAAATCCATATATATGTCTCAATTTATCCATATATCTCTCCAGGATGTTTGAAAATTCATGGCTGTCAGGTGGAGCCCTGGTGACTGGAAAAAGGGAAACATTGAATCCATTTCTAAAAGGGTAGAAAGGAAGACCCTGGGAGACTCAACAAGGTGAAGTGCAGGGTCCTGCACCTGGGTCAGGGCAGCCCCTGCTATTACTACAGGCTGGGCAGAGAAGAGATTCAGAGCAGCCCTGCGGAGAAGGACTTGGGGGTGCTGGTCAATGAGAAAATGAACATGAGCTAGCAGTGTGTGCTTGCAGCCCAGAAAGCCAACCGTATCCTGGGCTGCATCAAAAGGAGTGTGACCAGCAGGTCCAAGGAGGTGATCTTGCCCCTTTATTCTGCTCTTGTGAGACCTCACCTGGAGTACTGTGTGCAGTTCTGATGTCCTTAACATAAAAAGGACATGAAACTGTTGGAAGAAGTGCAGAGGAGGACCATGAGGATGATCAGGGGACTGGAGCACCTCCCGTATGAAGACAGGCTGAGAAAGTTGGGGTTGTTCAGCCTGGAGAAGAGAAGGCTGCGTGGAGACCTCATAGCAGCCTTCCAGTATCTGAAGGGGGTCTATAATAAAGATGGAGACAAGCTTTTTAGCAGGACCTGTTGTGATAGGACAATGCGTAATGGTTTTAAACTAAAAGATGGAAGATTTAAACTAGGTATAGGGAAGAAATTCTTCCCTGTGAGACTGGTGAAGCGCTGGCACAGTTTGCCCAGTGTAGCTGTGGCTGCCCCATCCCTGACAGTGTTCAAGGCCAGGTTGGGCGGGGCTTTGAGCAACCTGGTCTAGTGGAAGGTGTCCCTGCCTGTGGCAGGGGGATTAGAACTTGATGATCTTTAAAAGTCCCTTCCAAACCAAACCATTCTGTGATTCTATAAAGCAAAGCTTGTGAAAATGTGGTCTTGCAACTTTGAAAATTTTATGTCTAACCTGTTTTTAAAGCATTTCAGCTATGAAAATCTAGTATTTCCCCCTCATTTTCTGGGCAGAAGCCTCACTCCAGAGTGGAGGAAGCCAGCTCAGCAGTGGGGTCTTCATGGAAGATTGAAGTTTTTGTCTTACTGCAGCAGATACTGCAGATGAAAGGAGATCAGGCAACAAGATGAAGAAAAGATGTCACTGTCCTTGCCATACTTCTGTCCAGAGAAGTCCCTAAAGGAGTGCAAGGACCCCCCTAGCACCCCTTTATCTGATTAGGTTCATTTTCATCCACACTGGTTCCCTCCACTGTTCTCCCCAGGCATTTTTCAGTCTTGATCGCTACTACACTATAGACACCAGCTCTGATAGAGGGGATTGAGGCTTTCTTCACCTTTGGAAACAGTCAAGAAAGCTGAAAGGCATTAAATAGAAGCCTTTCCCGGGATGTCCTGAAAGGCTAGTGTATATTTGAGGAAAATCAACCACAGTAGAAATGGCCGGTTACCCTGAGCCTGGACTGACTGCCCAAATACGAAGCTTCACAGTCCCTTGGATAGTTTTTGCCAGGTATTGTGATGAGAGGCTGCTCTGATACCATCAGGAGATGCTCATCGCAGTGAAATAAAAGAAAGAAGGTATTATAGAGGATCATTTCAATACCTGACACTCTTACACTTGGCTAATTGTATTTGTTCATTAAGATAAAGATCAGCATTCAGCTTCTCCTACATTTAGGTCAGCCTTCCAGCACATTTGCACTTGCAAGGGTGAGCTGCTTTAATGAGGGATAATGAAACTTGCTACGCATTGCATCATGACTTCTGTGTTAATATCATTTACACATGATAAGATGCAAATAGTATTGACCGTCAGTGCACAATGCTTAATGCTCTAAGCCCACACATACACATGTGCTAAAACTAATCTTCCTAACAGTAAACAAAATATACATCTGTGCCTCTCTCCAGCCTCCTGAGAATGCTCATTTTCCCTAAACTACAAGGTGCACCGGCTCTACCCACAGAGCCAAGCAAACAGGTTGCCAGTGGCTCAAAAGGGCTTTGACTCCTGTCCTCATTCCCTGCTTGCAGTTCACAGAGACATGACAGTGCCATGAAACCTTATTGTAAACAACCCTTGTTAGGCAGACCCAGAATGCTCTGTTTGACAGGTGTTCAGAGGGCATTTCTGATGCGTAACTCCAGTTTCTCTCCCAATGCACTTTGGGTGTCCAAGGCCTGCTTGTCCATCTTCTGTAGGCACTCTGTATTTTGAAATGGGCAGCTCGGCTAAATGGTAGTCAGTAGACATGCATAAACTCTTCATTCTTTAAGCTTCTTTAAATTGCAAGAGGGTAGATTTAGATTAAATATTAGGAAGAAGTTCTTTACTGTGAGGGTGGTGAGGCACTGGCACAGGTTGTCCAGAGAAGCTGTGGCTGCCCCATCCCTGACAGTGTTCAAAGCCAGTTTGGATGGGGCTTGAGCAACCTGGTCTAATGGAAGATGTGCCTGCCCAAACAAGATATTAAGCTGAAGTGGGATCAATTAGTGACTAGCCATCTTCAGTGAATAAATGTTCCCTGGAAGTTAAATGGGCCCACATGTATTTTAAGAAATGCAGATTAAGCATGTAGTGAAAATTAAATGTATTTAATTGTAATTCTGTTGTGGGAAGCTTGGTTCACATCAGAATAACTGAACCTCTTTCAGGTATCTTAATACCATGTGGGTGTTCATATTTCTGAGAGTGAATAATCTCCAGGTTGCACTGCTTTTTGAGAGTGCTGTCTCTGAACTGTATTATTTTAGGGACTTTCTGCATCTTTGGTTCCCTGAGAGGTGCAATCTTCTTTTAATCAACTTTTCTTACTCTCTGCATGTAAAGAAACTTGCATTACTTCAAGACTGATGAAGAATTGTCTTTGGAAATTTCTCCCCAGCCTTATGAAATGCAGGGTCACAGCACCTATTTCCTATTTCTCAGTGCTATTGGCAAAACACTGCCTTGGGTTTTAATGATCCAGAAAATGCAACAGGCAGCAGTTGTCAGGAGAAACCATAGAGTTGTGTAGGACATGATCTCTGGGGAGATGTCCCACTGGTAAGGAAACCCTGAGGAGCAGCTGAACAAGCTCAGTGTCTTTCGAAGGTGCTTTTCTCCTTTGATTACGTATGCTCTTCTTTCAAGAGAGCTGCTTCACGAAGCTAGTAAGATTTATCTTCCCAGTGCCTACCAGCATATTCTCACCATGGACAGGCAAAGACTTAGCAGACAAGGTTTGCTCTCTGGAGAAATGTCCCAGCCTTTGCCACTAGCTAAGCCTGGTGTGCTCGAAGCTGATCAGAGAGTGCTCAGTGCTGAACATGAATGTGCCCTTTAGACACTTCTTTGCCCATCTGAAGCTTGGGAATATATTCCTGTGCCTACCTGCAATCATATATTCCCACAGCAGCCATAAGGTGAAAAATGTTTTTATTTAACATCTGTGAAAGCAGATATTGTTCATATTTATTGCGTTAACAGTGTGCATTAGAAGGCAGAGGCTGTATGTACACCCAAGGTGAAAAAGTATGCAAGTTTTCTGAGCAGACCAAGGTGCCCACTGGCTGTTTGAGTCAAAGAGCTGAAGGGACATGGCCTCCTCAAAGCAGCCAAATGCAGTTCTTGACACCTGGACAGCGTACTCAACATGAGGATTATTAGATCCTTGCTGTGATACCTTCACTTGGGGAAAGCCTTGGCTCCATTCACTCCGGTGAACTGAAACTTGGGTGAATCAGCCTCCCTCAGACCATGCAGCCTGATTCACGTGCTAGGAATCCAGCCTCTCCTTACTGCACAACAGCAAACAGAAGCTCCAGCAGTGGAGTTGCCTTTAGTATCAGCTCTGAAAGTGTTTTTGTACACGAGCCACAGGGGTGAAATCTTTTGAATGGTGGTGGTGGAAATGTGTCCTGGATTACTCTGACTGACAGGATTTGTTAAGAATGAGGCTGTGGACATAGGGGGTGAGCCCGTGCTCCTAAAAAGAGGGTGTGGAGGTTTTGTTCTCTACCAGTAAGTTAGAGGGTTTGAGCTCTGTGCTGCAATCAAGCATGCTTTGAAGTGGGTGTACCCCTTGGCACGGCTCTGGCCCATGACAGCTAACACCCTCCTAGGCAGCACAGGGTGTAGCACTGATCAGACTCTGCTCTTCAGGGGCCCTATGGATGAGGTCAAGTGTTGTGGAGGGGAAAGTGTTTACCCATGAATCTGCAAGTCCTTCTGACACAGAAAGGCTTTGCCATGCGGGTGCTAGAAACCCCTTTCACACCCGGTAGTGTGTGCATGAACATACATACACTGGACTGGGAAGTACGGGTATGTGATACCTACATGCACATATATGCATAGACACATACATGTAGGTACACACACACATGCATGCACTGCAATTTATGCAATACCCAATTTTAGTGTTATAGTCACTTATATTGTAGACCAAGAAATGTGGCTTGTTTCCTTTTTTTGGAGAAGGTAGGCCAACCCCCCCTAATTTTAATGGGTCTCCCTTTCTGAGCATCAGTACAACACCGTCATGAGCTGGTTTTTCTCCCCCAAGGATGACGGCACTGGGCTGAATCATCATAGTGCTACAGCCCCTCTACATTTTGTTTCTGGCCAGAGCAGGGTTGCTAAAGCCTATCTTCAACTTCTCTCCCACCACCTCCCAGGCACCCAGTTTTGCTACCTCCCTTTTGTATAATTCTCTGGACTCCTCTCCAGCAAAGACTCACTTACAGACAAAGAATGCTATCGTACCATTTGCCGAAATTCTCATGGATGAGAAAATTAACACCACCCCCCTCCTTTTTTGTTGTTGCCATGGTCACAGGAAAGGAATTAAAGCATCAAAGCCTTCCATTTCCTGATGATGGATTAAGGAAATTATTAATTTGTCTTATAAAAAGGCAGGTTGTGTCTCTGCAATTAATGTTAGAGGGCCCTTCATGAGGGGAATTTCAGCCTCCTGGGCGGAGAAGGCTAAAGCATCTGCTTATTCACCAGCTTAGATAGATGGGGCTGCTTTGGGGGTCTGTGTTTCACCTCCTGCCTTCATTAAGTCACTGCAGATAGGATTTGGCTGCCTAGGCAGTGGTTTCTTTGGGGCACAGGATTAAAAATTCAAGCTTCCCTATAAATTAAGCTCTCTCATTTATCCATTTTTTTATGTTCCATCCATGATCTCTCAGGATTTTTCCTTTGCAGGATGAGGAAGAGAAAACTTAAAAAAAATGTACTTATACGTAACTGTCTTTGATATGTTCCTACTCATCCCCTACCCTGCTTTTCTGGCTCCCTGGCACCCAGTGACTACCTACGGGTGAGGTAGCTGTTTATATGGGAGCTCTTTACAAAGGTTGGTTCTACAGTGGGATGCCTTCCCCTAGGGCTGCCTGTGCTTGCAGGACACAATGGGGAGGAAAATACATTACTCTGCTTCTGTTATAGAAAACTCTTTTTCTTCACTTTTTTTTCACCATTCCTTTTTTTTTTTCCTAAACAATTGCAGAAAATATGGGTTTGATTCCCAGTGTTTGCCTTTGAAATTAGGCTAGGAGAAAAAGAGAGCACCAAGACATGGAGACTTTGATCTTCAGACTCATCAAAGCCCACTTGGCTCCACAGAGAGTCTCATTGTCCCAGGCTTCATTTCATCAGACTGCCTGAACAGAAAGGTGCTGCTTCAGCCTTCCACTGCTGGCAGCGGTGCTGTCTGATGACAGAACGTAGCACGCCATGCAGACTCTTTCAAACTCATCCTTTCATATTTCTTCTTGGTGCGTTCAGGTAATTTGGCCCTTTTATTTACCTGAGCCCTTTTTCTTCTTCCTGAAAGGGAATGCCTTAATGCTTCCTATTGAAACCTATGGAAGTAAATTGTTGCAAGAGAATACGTGGTGAGCTAGTGCCGGACGGGGTAAAGGGAGGATGAGCAGTGTTTGTGACATGGAGCGGTGCCTCATGCTAACCTCGTAGCTCATCCCTTTGATATGGTGTCTCTCAGGTGCTGTGCTTTGCCTGCCTTGCCGCAGGAAATGCAGGAACTTGTTTGTCACTTTTCCCTACGCTGAAAGGGCACAAAGGAGGAATGGATCTTTTCTCTGAGGGGTAAGCTCCCCTTTGCCTTTGATCTGCTTTATGGGAGTCTCTTTCCTCTCTGAATGAAAAAACAACCCAAAGCCAGGCCTACTTCTTGGAAAAGCTGTATGCAATTTGGGAACTCAAAAGGAGTTTGCATACTCGCCATATTTCTATGAATAATGCAGTGCTGTGTTCCCAGTGGCCACATTCAGACCACACTCAGCCCTGATATCTTTCTTGAAGACACTGCCGCAGTCAGGAAGGCTCCTTCAGTTGATTGAAAGATATGAAATGCATGTTTCTGGGCTTGATGGATCTGTAATTAAGATCTTTAAAATCAATGTTGTAACTCCATGAAGGATGTTTCTTTGGCACTAAACAGGCCAAATGACCTACTGTTCTCAGACACTGAGCTATATTCCTCGAGGTCTCAGTCACTGGAGATAAAACCCATATTTAGCTCTATATTTGTGCGATGATCCTGGTCATATTGGTGTTATAACAGCACATTAGCATGCGAATAGACGAATTTGTAAACAACAGAAACCTACAGAGTCTTAAAAAGTTAAATGTTTCACCATGTGTACCCTGGGTGTATTTATACATTAGTTAAGCCCACCTGGAAGTGTTCCATAGTGTATCAGTGCCATTTATTTTTCTTTTCTCCAACAATGGGTGCACAATGTACAGGGTTGAAAATGGACCTCAAAAAACTTTACCTTCTCCACAGATAGCCTTTGAGGACTCAGAAACACTGATACAATCTTCTCTGCCATGCCTTTTCTCTCCAGCTCTGTTGAGTAATTGACTTGGTAGCCCTGGTGGCACCTCAACACTTCCGCAGCCCTTGATACTGAGCTCTTTTTGGCCAGCCTTCAGCAAGTGCAAATTGCGCAATCCTGTCGATCTTTAATTTCTCCATATTCCATACCAGAAAGTCATAATGCTCATCATAATCTCTCCTTATGCTGTTGTGAGTGACCAGACGCCAGTGGCCATGAGCAGATAATACTTCGTGTTTAACAGCAGAAGCATGGGGAAAGAAAGGTTTATCTACCAAAGGAGAGGCGAAAAGAACAGGGAGACATCATGCAAGAACCCTTTACCTAGGCCACAGAAAATCTCATCTTGCCTTCTGATTTCCTTCCTCCCATGCTCTAGAAAGACCCAACATAAGTCCCCAGGGGAAGTTTGCAAATATCTTCTGAACCATGACAGTCCTGCTGTGAGCATACTAGAAACTGTTTGGCTACATAAAAAGGAAGGCAGGTTACGTGGGAAAGCATGGCTGGTGTATTGAGGAAGGATAATTTCGTTGTTTTGTAGAGACAACCAATGCAAAATTTGTTTTAAAGCCCACAGAAAATGAAAAAAAAAAAAAAAGAGTAGTAGCCTGATAAAATAGATTAAATATATTGGAGGGGAAAAATGCAATTTCCTGCTCAATTTACTACCACAAAGTCAGCTGGCAAAATAATGGCAAAACCTATAAAACTCTGCAGAAAGACCTACTGTGGCACATGGGATGCTGCTGATGAGGAATGCTGAGCTTTCAGCAGCAAAGCCAACAGGAGAGTGAATCTGGTTCTTCTCCTGTACCATGGTAGCATGAAGGATATTATCATAAGCTGCTGAAGGTACCTGAGCAAGGACCATGACAGGGACATCTTCAACTAGATCAGGTTGCCCAGAACCACATCCAGCCTGGTCTTGAATGTCTCCAGGGATGGTTCATCCACCACCTCTCTGGCCAGACGGTGCCAGTATTTTACCACCCTCACTGTAAAACATTTCTTCTTCACATCCAGCCTGAATCTCCCCTCTTTTAGTTTAAAACCATCACCCCTTCATCCTATCACAACAGGCCCTGATAAAGAATCTCTCCCCACCTTTCTTATAGGCCCCTTTTAAGAACTGAAAGGCCACAAAAAGGTTTCCCTGGAGCCTTCTCTTCTCTAGGCTGAACAAACCCAACTCTCTCAGCCTGTGGTGCTCCCCAGGAGAGGTGCTCCCCAGTCTTATCACCCTTGTGGGCCTCTTCTGAACCCTCTCCAACAGGTCCATGTCTTTCCTCTACTGAGGACTCCAGAGCTGGACACAGTACTCCAGGTGGGGTCTCACCAGTGCAGAGTAGAGGGGCAGAATAATTGCAGTGCTGAGCAGGAGACAGAGGAGTCCAAAGCGGGCAGAAGCATGTCACTGTGCAAGGGGACCTCCCCTTAGCCACCTACGCACAGATTTAAAGGTAAGTGTTTGAAAAGGTGTAATAGCAAAGGGCATCTCTGGAGAGACTGCTGCTTAGGGAAGGATAGAGAGAAATCACTCCTGCAGGATGGGAGACTAAATAAAAATATGCATGCTGCGGACACAGATAGTGCTGCAGACTGTGAGACTGGGATAGCCAGTTTAGAAATATTCATCTTGTGCAAGATGGATAGAAATATAATCTGGTTAACACCCTGGGTAGTGGGGAGAGACTGCAGATGAATGTGGATATAGGATCATCATCACACAGTGGCTGTCATCCTGCTTTGTCAGTATTAAAAAATCCATCAGTGGCATTGCACTAATGCAGTTGCTGGTGTCACTGAAGATTTAGAACTTCAGAAAGATGGAAAAAGCCAGGACTGGGGCTGGGTATCTGTGTCGTAGCAAGAGGGGGATGTCCAGCACTGCAGAAGCAGAAAAAGCCAGTGAAATCAAGCTGGTCTGAACCTGGAGTATCATAGAACCAACTAGTTTAGAAAAGACCCTTAAGATCACGAAGTCCAACCATTATGCCAGGAGTAGTGCTGCCCTGCCTCTGCCCAGTACCTAATTATATGGCCCAGTTCAGTCCAGGTGCATCCCTATACTGGGATGTCTCTTGGAGGAGTTTTGCCACCTCAGGCGCCTTCAGTGTGGTGAGGGCTTGCTCTTGCACCTCTCCACAACTCTCATCCAGACGCCTCCAGTTAGAGAGGATGACTAGTGATGCAGCTATGTGAAATATTCAAGGAGAGGATCGCTGGATCCTGGGGAACATGAGTCACTGTTTCATATTTGGCACCCTGGGTCCCACCACAAGAGCGTGCTTCAGCACATAGCAGAGAAGCTTTCATGTCTCGGGTTGTGGCAGAGGGTTGCAAAAGACTGTCACGGATATTATCTCAATAGCAATTCCTGGCCACACCAAAGTGGTTGGGTTTTTTAAAATGGTTATGGTAATAGTTTACTGGGTTACTAATTAGTCTATTAATTTTGAAATGGTTCAGAACAAGGTTGAAAAATGATGATTCATATGTATTGTTTGTCAAGAAATATTTCAGAGAGGACAACTACTCGTTACAAGTATATCACGTTATGAAATCAACAGAAGAAGAAAAAAAGAAGAAAAAACCCACAGAAAAGAATAAAAAACCTGAGGAACACTATTCACCTACCAGGAAAGGAAAAAAACAGACCACATTACATGTTCGGGAAATTCATATGGATGATATGAAAATAAAATGTATCTCTCGCATTCTCTAAGTGTTGTAAGAAGAAATAAACTTACGCCTCTCATCTTCTGCTCTTACCATCAATTGCATTTCTTTTGTTTCCTGGTGCATGATTATACACAACTGCCTTTAAAAAAGAGGGTCATCTCCCTTGTTCATTACTCGCTAATCCTAGTCCTATGCTCAGGTGTAATGCCGTTTCTCAGTCAGATTTCTCAGAGATTAGAATACTCCCTCAGAGGCAAATTCACTGATAGACTCCAGGAATTAGAACAATGGCAACAATTCCACTTGGTCTCAATGAAGTGTAACATATTGGTGCTGGAAAGCTGAACATGAGGCTGTTTTAACACCTCCTGTTGTACTTTTATGATATTAAGGGCTCCTTTTTGTGATCACTAGAAAATACACTATTAGTTAGTATAAATATTAGTATTTCTTGTAGCGTGATACTGAATGCAGTATATACAAAAATATATAATATAATACTAAATATTACTTTAATGAACAGACTTTCTGATGCAGAGGTAAGGCATGCAAACATGGCTTCTCGGGCCTGGTAAATGCAGGGGGTTTATGGCTTCAGAAAATTTTCAGAACAAGGAGGAACAGATTGTTCCTGGTTTCCAAAGAGCCTCCATCCAGGCAGCAGGATAATGAAAAGAGGGAAAAGTACCTGTCTGAAGTTTTGTGGGTTGGGCAATCACTGGACACCATTACAACCTCTCTGAGCAGCACTTTCCCAGTCTCTGACAGGCTTGTGTGTAGTCTAGCCCATCTCCTTCCCCTGGGAAATGCGCTCAGCAGCCACTAACCCCATGGCATTTACCCAGGTCCTTCCTTGAGGTACCCATACAGCTGCCTTTTAACCACCATTGGGCTCTGTGTTCACTATGCTGCTACTGACTGCACCTCCCGTTCATATTGCTCCTGTTGCTGGAAAATGCCTGCTGTGCCTTCGTGCAGAGCTGCTAGGGCAGGTGCCCTCCCCAGCTGGAAAACCTGACTCCCATCCCAGGCTTCCCTGCCTGGTAAGTGCACTCTAATTTGCATTCCTCCCGAGTTAGTAAGCTCAAGCTTAGCCTTGAATCCTTCTTGAGAATCCTGGACTGATTCATTTTCCCCCTGAAGAAGCTCCTCATAAACTCTGGCTCACCCCACACACATGCATTTCATTTTAATTAAAAAATACCTTGCTGGCATGACAAGCTATACAAGTTTTGCTAAAATATTAAATAATAATAAAAAAAAGACCTCAGAACCCTCAGGTCTCTGTCACAGAGAGATACAATACATCAAACATCTGTCCAGAACAGAACTAAGGAGAGTCATAGCATTTGGAGGTTTAACTTCTTTCCATTTATCATTGTGACGTGTTTTGGATTTGGAGGCAAGTTGCTTTGCAGCCTACTCCACCTTTTTCTTTTCTTTTTTTTGCTCCCATACCTATGCAAAGGTTTTTCTCACCATTTTTTCAATGAAAAGTCTTTTACTACTTGTAATTTTTAATATTTTTTTTCTTTAAGAAAATCTCTTCCTCATATTTCCACCTCTTTTGGGCATAGAAATAGGATGCATTTCTCCATTTCAGTTCCTCCCCTATCACATTAGTTGCTTGGTGATTTCTTTTCAGTTCTGCACTGTGCTTTGCCTCTTCCAATTTCCACTCCTAGCTTACAGTCATTGATTCTTTATATGCTGTGGATCTGCTCCAAGCTGGCACATTTCACCCTGTGAAGCTATCCATTAGTCTCAAAGAGCTATTTAAAACTCTTCAGCAAGTCCATCTTTGGGGCTTTAATATATCTGTGACAGTGACCTATATGGTTTTGCTGTAGGGTTAGGCCTGGGGATGGAAACATGCTTCTGCTCCTCATACTCCAGAGTCCCAGGCTCCCTGTCCCAGTGCTGCGGAAGAGGTATAATTCACAGAAAATTGTGTGAAGTATTGAGAGCTGTGTAAGCAAGCCCATAGAAATGCAGAGCAGTGAGGTGGAGCATAGGTACCACTCCTGGTATGTGGTCAGGCAACTTCAGCTGTTGGGGTTCTTAGCCAGCATCTTTTTGGGGTGTTAAGAGAAAGCAAATGAGAGCAAGCAGTCAGGGAAAGCCCATCCTGGAAGTGCTCAAGGCCAGGTTGGATGGGGCTTCAAGCAACCTGGTCTAGTGGAAGGTGTCTCTGCCCAGGGCTGAGAGGCTGAAACCCCAACCCAAACCATTCTACTATTATATGAAAGGCATTCTGTGATGTAATCCAGCACAGGGACACTGCTGAACGACTGCTGCAGAGGTGTGTTAAAAAGGGTGCTTCATCTGCATGATTAGCCCTGATGTTGTAACCCCTATCTGAAGATATTACCAGGACAATCTTGGTGGTGTGCTGTGCAAGCACATCAGCTGCAGCCCACAGTCCACAGTCTGAGCATTTGGGCACCCAGCAGAGGAACAAGGGACCTAGGTAAGAATTCCTAGTTAGCTACTTCTGATGCCAAGAGAGTACCTTAATCACAAAGTGCTGAGTGCACCTTGGAGCATCTTTCTGCCACCTTGGTTAAGGCAAGTTGCCATGCAGAGAAGCTGTCAAACTATAGGAGACCAGGGAGATGGTGAACAAACGCTAAAAGGAGCGCATGAATGCCACTGTGCAAGCCACTGGTTTGTTCAGGTGTTGGAGTCCTAGTTTTGTTATCCAGCTGATGTTGGTCATCATCTGTGGTGAACCACAGCTGAGCTTGGCTGGCCATGTATTGCAGCTGCTGGTGTGCTGGAGATTCAGGGCTGAAACTAGGAGCAGCAGTCAGGTAAGTGCAACACTGTGCTTGAGCAACTCGGTTTCCCCTCTCAGTCTGGACCAAGCGCTCTGCCTTGCTGACAGAGCTATTACCACTCTCAACTCCACCACTACCTTATCTGCTGCTGACATAAGGATCACCCCTCTGTGCTTCAGCTCAAAGCTCAGACATTTCTGGAGGTGTCCCCAGGCAATTTGTTTTGGTAGCAGGGTGCATGTTAGTGTAACTTCCTATCTCCAAACTAGTATTTTAATCTGGTTTAGAAGGTCTCTTGCACTGACAGTCTTCTGGAGTGCATTTCTTGACCATATAAATTCCTTTGCTCTTCATCCATGCACTTAATTTCAAGAGCAAACCACCTGCATGGCAGAGGCGTTCCACCTCTGAGCCATGTTGCTGAGGTTTCCAAAAGTGTGGTCTAGTAGATTTAATATTTATTGTTATTTGTAGAGCATTTAATACTTATATCTTGCCTATATAGCAAATAAACATGTTTGAAGCATGCAGTAGCTCAAGTAAACAAAGTCCAGATAGACAGCAATAACAGACTGCATACAAAGAGGGGGAAAGGCATCAAGGCAATGTCATGAAGCCATGACATTTCTCACATCTTTGTACTGAAAAAACAGAAACAGCATCTGCAGAGACTCTTAGGCACTGTCTGAGATGATGGTCAGCACCATAAATGGTGGAGAAGGAGGTAAAAAACTGTATTGTGCAGAATTACAGTGCTAATTGTTCCTTAGGGAAGAACTGTCCAACATGGCCCTGAACACTGTCAGGGATGGGGCAGCCACACTGTTCCAGTGTTTCACCACCCCCACAGTAAAAGGCCTTGGGACCTTAGTTTACCATCCTGTAGGCGCTCAGCCCCCTCCAATGCCCTCAGCCGTAAGTGCTGACCTGGAGCCTTTTGAGTGCCTAGAGAAGAGGTGTCAAGGCAGGCCTCTGAAAGGTCAGTGTCTTACAGAGAGCTGGCCATAGGCATGATCCCTTGTGGATGTGTTCAGCCCATGCTGATGAAGAAAGCCTCTGTACCAGCCTGCTCTTCAAGACAGCATCCCCCCGGCTCCTCCTCAGAGGCCTCTGCAACCACAAGACATACTGAAAAATACTTTTTTAGGCAGTTTCCTTTACCACTAGCCTCCTTGTGCTGGAATGTATCCTGGGTTTTATTCTAGCTATTGCACCATGACTCTCAATATTTATGCTGTCCATATAATACTAAGCCCATTTTTACACCCTCTTTTTCTAGCCTCAGTGGTATCTGTGGCTTGAGGTCCCACACGTTCATTTTACCCTGTTTAATAAACTATGTCCTTTAGCATCTCCCTAATTCATACAGCATAAAATAGTAGGTTGCATTTCATTTACCTTGCCCGTGTTTCCTATTATTCATTTCTTCTCAAAACTTGTGCCCTGGTTTTTCAGTCAAGCATTCATCCTCTCCCTTCTTGTCCAGTTTGAAGCCAAAGATTAGCCCTGAACACACGCATTTCCGTGTGTGCTTCTAGGTTACAGCTTCAACATTCTCTCCTAGATAGTTTTGAAACCGTCAAAGCATAACTTGCTTCCAAGTTCCCTGGGCTCCTGTTCCACTCCCCTCTGCCATGGGCCTTTCCCTCCTCCTCCCTCAGGGGTTTCCCATGCCCAGCCCATGCAGAAGGGCCCCATTTTTTGTCTTCTGAGATGGCTCAATTCCCTCACAACCAACAATGCTTATGAGAGGCGAAGTTTCTGGAGAAACTGCAAGTCAAACAAGGGGTCTCTCAGGAAGCCGGGATGAAGCAAGGGCACCCTTGACAAAATCTGGGGGGTTACTGCGTGTTGGCTTCCCCTCTCTTTACAATATTTGGGGTTTAGGCTATGACGGAAAGTTTCACAGCTTCTGTTTCATTGCATGATTAGACAAAGCGTGTCAAGAAAACAGAGGGAAACACACGCTCCTCACTTTTTCTAGGGCACGTCCGAGGAATTTGCCCCATTTCCCACTTTACACTCCTGTTCTGAGAAGGAAAAGGTTACACTGTTATCAATGAAGTGGCAAGTAATGAGACTACTGGTGAAGTTTTTAGACCTAGAAGAGCACCGCGTGGGATTGGCTGGCAAAAAAGACAGTGTGGTGGACCCGGGAGTACAGCTGGCTATGTAAACCCTCACAGAAACATAGGCTGGCACTGTTTTCTTCTGTGGTGTGACTTTCATTCTCTTACCTTTAAATGTCTGTAGGTGTTTCCAATTAAATCAATTTTGCAGAGACTTGGGATAGCTGTAAAAATGTGCCAACTCTGCAGATATTTAAGCTGTGAGGTTCCCATCCAGATGGGATTTTTAAAACGAAACTTTGTGCAACTGTCAGTGCAGGATTACTTTTTGTTCCCTGGGCTTTCTTCCTATTGAGAAGTTTGAGTGTGTGGCTCTGTGTGTGTACACATGCATCTGTGGTCTCTGCTGATTCAAAACTAGAGTGATGAGGGTGCCTTATAGATTAAAGATCATGGAGAAGGTTTCTTGGAACAGAAAATTAAGAATACTTTGTCTTTTTCTCTCTTTCAGAATTTCATTTTATCTATATGCATGGTTTTAACAGCTTCACTCCCACCTGTAAATAAATAAATACATAAACAAGCAAATGCTGGGGTTTAGTGTGCTGGGAGGCAGGTACTGAAGCTGGATTTGTGTGGCTGAGGCTCCACACACTGAACTGAACGTAATTGCCTCTAGTTCCTATGCACAGCATCTAATTTTTGTGGATTTAAAAGTCCTTAAGTGCTCATTGCCATGATGGATCATAACAGCTTTTGAGGCAGTTTGCAGCACCAACGTGGTAAAAGATGTTCATTTACAACTACTCTGCATACATGCATTTTTCTCCAACTGTGACAGACCGTCAGTACTGGCCACTGTAATAAAGGGGATCCATTACAGACACTCATGTTCCCAGAAGAGAAGTCTTGTAAGAAAGTGAGCTATCTGCACACAGACACACATTTTTCCTATTACACACTGAAAGTCTTCAGCTGAAACAAGACAAGAACAGGGTAGCCTGGTACCTCTTCTAGGCTAAGAGGTTACAGTGTGGGAGCCTTAACCTAAACCGGTGTTGCCTGGCATCTCCATCAACCCTGTTTTATGCAGTGTGAGGCAGAGGCACTGAGGGCTTTCATAAGTCTGCTCTTAATCACATCTGCGTCTAGGTACTGCAGATGGTAGGAACTTCCATCAGGGGTCTCTGGCTAGCAGATTATCTTTACACATCATGTGAGCGATACATGGGAATTCACAGAAGCCTGAGGAAGGAGTTTGAGCTTTTTCATTCTATATGGGGCAAATCTGGGGCCAGAGGGGACATGGGCCTATGAACACGTTGCACATGTGTCTGTACAGGGAGCCTTTGCATGGATATCCCAATCCACCACAGTGCCAAGACTCCCTGGAGTGATCCCACCTGTGCATGCAGAGCCTAAAAGCACCACCTCGAAACACAAAGAAGCACAAACCAGTGGCTAGATCTAGACTTTGGCCAAGCTGCTAAAATCATGGTTGCTGAGTGCTGTAAAAATCACAGGATCACGTCTGGAAGTGATGTATGGGATGTGTCAGGAAGTCACCTTCTCCATGTTTCATTTTATGGCTGCTGCTGGGTGAGCACTCTGTGTCTGCAAGGGGCTTCGCTCAGAGGGTCTTGGCTGCCTCTTGCCTAGACAAGCTTTGGTAAGTTGGATGAAGAACAGATACACCTGGAAAGCACAAATCTAATCACTTTATTTTTTGGAGACTCTGAAGCACCACAGCCGGTAAGGTAAGGAAAGGGTTGTGAAGAGGCACAAAATCCAAGGTACCAAAAGCCAAGCTGTGCTCCGGGGAGGATCTACCTTCTGCTGCACATGGGCACAAAAATCCTGGAGAGATGGAGTCACTTGAGGGGACAGGTTAGCAGCGTGCTTCTTTCTGTCAGAAAAACAGGTCTTCTCAGCTGGAGAAAGCTGCTCACAGCCCTCTCCTTGTCTGCATGGGGGTCCTTTCTGTATAACGTGAAGCAAGGGGGAGGGCAAAACCCAGTTTCAGCTTCTAATAAATACCCAGGGTACGTGCACCAGGGTATGAGCTCAATATATGTAGTGCGTGCTCAATGTATAATACAGTACTGACACCTGTGACAGAAAATAGGCGTCTACAGCATATTTGTAGCACGTGTTGCACAGCTCAACATATGTCTCTCACAGATACATATGGTATTATCTATACATTTATCACATGCATGTGTGCTTACCTACTTACAGATCTATACTTTTCTATAGAAAAAAGGCCGTTTTTTAAATTTCTGCATCGTAGCTATATAGCACATACAGATCAGAGGATTGTTTTGATAATTTTACAGGGTTTTTTGATTAAATTAGAAATATGTAAATTGCCTGGAGCCTGAGAAGCCTAAGCATAATTTTCAGAGTGATTTAGGAAGAGTTACCCTTATGCAAATGAATTTTGTACTGGCTTTTCTGAACTGAACCTGATTATTTCTATACATATATATATATACATATATAAAATTTAAGTGCTTCAAAATGCTTATTTATGGTCTCTGTCTGAACGCAATGATTTGAATTTTTGTGGCACACAGATACCAGCTCTAGTGGGAGCCAAGATGCCAGCCCCACTTCTGGAAAAATGAAAAAAAGACAAACTTGGCAACCATGGTATAAAATTGCTCAAAATGCCCATAAATCCTAAGCGTCAGGTGCCCCGATTCTGTGAAAGTGTTTGTGGTGGGAGAACAAGGCTGCGTAAGGGCTGTGTACTGTTAGGCAGGCTTGCAGTGCATGCAGGCTTCCAGTGCGGCTGCGTTTCCACGAAATGCTCTCTGTGTGGTATAGTTTTTATCCATCATGCTTTGGGTCATAAGACATTGGTTAATGCATCCTTTCCCAAACAAGTGCCAGCAAAACCTTTATACTCTGCCCCAGCAGAGGCTATTCTGTGTATGCTACCTTTTATTAAAGAAATATTTTGGAACACTTGCAGAGAGTTTTTAATAACGTTATTGGCACTCCAGCCTTCTGCCTCTAAAGCCAGATGACCTGGGGCTCTGTAAACACCGGCAACACTTTCTTCAAGTCGGTAGCCTTATTGACTTCAACTCTGTACAGTACCTGTAGCAAAACCAAGAGTGCAACTCAACCACATGAATAGGGCTTGGGTTTTTTTCCACTTTAAAACCTTTCACCATATATCATACTGTCATAATTCTGTGTTACAAGAAAGCTCAGGAATTTCCAGGATGACAAGCAAGCATCCTACTGGAAAGCTAAAATTCCCCCCTCACTTGGTGGAAACCTCTCCAACCTCCATTTACCACATGGAAAATCTTCAAGTTGGTCCCAAGCAAAACCTGTGTTGAGCCTTGACTACTGCATTGCTGAAGAAGTCGGAATACAAGGATTTAGCCCAACAGCCTTGGCAAGTTTCAGTAGCCTTTTGTATAGGATTCCCAATCTAATGCCTGCTGCAACCAGGAGCTGCATGCCAGCTGGTGGCAGGAAACATGGTGGTGGTGGTAGTGGTTAACTCTTGGGCTAGCTGAGGACATAAAGTACTGTAGACCTTTAACCACCTGCAGAATCAGGGATTTGGTAGGAAAGGAGGGAATTTTTACCTGGTGAATCAAATTTAAATGGAAAAAATAAAATAAATGGCAGCTGCTGTGAGCTTGGGAATAGGGAGAGTAGAGAAGTGTGTGAGATGGGACAGAAAACGCAGGTGACTATGCCTGGAAGGCATAAAAACTTAATTTAATATGCAGCTTTGCAATTTATCACATACCGATCATCTTTGCATGTATTGTGCATGAATGTGTGCAAACAGACAGGAAGATGCTGAGGGCATGTGGATACATGCGGACCCACATGCACACAGCAGGGCCATGGGAAAGCTGCTGCAGTACCTTGAGTACCACCTCCATCATCACTGCATCTCTGGGGCTGGAGGCAGCCAAGCACTCCTGGGTGGTTTTACACCAGCACGGTGACAGGAGCAGTGTGCCTGAGATTTTTCCTCCCAAGGGAGGGAGCACAACAGGTGCTGGCTTTTCCCGCTTGCTGGGTTGAAGTAGGGCATTGCCATCCCCTATTGCCTCCAGGCTTCCTCCATGCAGCACCTGGGAGGCAGAGCCTGCCTTCCCCTTACTTGACATGCTGCTGCTGTAGAGAAAATAGATGTTGCCAACCCCTCCAACCTGGCAGGGCTCCCTGGCAGCTGCAGAGCTCCATCTGAAAATAGTGGGGCCATGCAGATTTGGGGGTGTCTGTGGAGGGAGAGCAGGGCAACCAGCGACTTCAAGTGGGTGCCATGGCAAAAGCCCCCAGTCCTCACATGCTTTTGCTTGATCCGTTTCACTAAGACCAGGACTGGGAATGGGGGCCACCTCCAGCCTTCTTGTTGTGGCTGTACACAGTGCTGTGAGTTAGCAAGAGATGTGGCTTGGGGTACAGTCCTTCACTCCCTCCACTTGCTGCACTGTGAAGGAGAAAACGTTCTGCATCCTGTGTTCTGCATCCCACACTCCTCATCCTGCATCCTACATCCCGTGTGGGACACAGTGGAGGGAGGAGGGGCATCCCTGCCTGGTAGCAAGGGGTGCTTTTACCCTGGTGCTGGGAAAACTAGAGGGGTCCTGAGCTGCTTTAATGACAGGCTGCCCTGTGTGCTCAGCTCAGTTACAACAGAAAGCACAGTCAGTCACCAGAGTCAAGGGAAGTATGTGGCGGTGCTGGCTCCCAGCTTGGTGCCTGCTCTGAGGAAAACAACCTTGAGCATGCAGATAGGATGAAGCCTGCCCATCCCAGTGAGCCTGGGACAGGGACATGTTGTCTTTGGGAGCCGGCCTGTAAACAAGCACCTGACTGTGCATCTGACCTGAGTCAGCCCCTGCCTTCCCTCCCTGCTGCCAAGGAAATTTGGGAGGCAAAGTCCCTCCCCAGGCTGCCAGTCCCTTTGTTGGGAGCTGGGAAGAAAACCCGTCAAAGTTGAGGAGGAGGAAAGGTGTGCCGAAAACTGAATTGCAAAGTAGGAAAGCAATTTCGGCTGAGCCAAAGTGTCCTGAATTCCCTACTTGGGAAAATAAAAATGACGGTGTGAATCTGCAGCCTAAGAGCTTTCCTAAAAGTGTCAATGATTTCCATATACAAAGAATTTATTTTAGCCTGGGATTTCAATGTGAAGTGATTCGACTACGGGAAGTAGGACCACTTTACTGCTGTTCACAAATTCACATGCATTTATTCTGCTGAAAATTTGATATAGGGCATTTTTTGTATTCCCATTTATCGCTTGCCAAGAAATAATTAAGAATAGGAGCTAGAAGATTAATTTTAAATAAAAAATCTTCTCAAATGAAAATGTCAGGTCATAAAAATTCCTTTTAAATCGTAACAGCATATAAATCTTTGAAATTAACCATGTAATTACAATGTCTATCAACTTTTACCTTGAGCTTTGAGCCTCTCTTTTTAATCTCCCATTCTTTTTTAATGAATAGCTATTTTGAAATTAAAAAGTACTGTTCATTACACATGCCCCACTATAATAGGGTTTTTATCATATTTGCTCTATTTAAAAATACTTGCTACTTTGTAATTATTCACACGCCGATCCCTTCCTATATTGAGTAGAAAATAAAAAATGAAATAGAAGTCAAAGGTGCTTTAGAGCTGAATGATTTACACAATTCATTAAGGACGGTGATTTTTCAGTTAGCATCAGATTAAATGGTTACTTACTCTCAAATAGCCCTTGGGGAGTTGAATTGCTGGGTAGCAAACAGATTAAAGTTTGCATTGAAAGAAAAATTGAATTCAGAGGTAATCAATAGCATAATAGGGGCAGTGAGTGGTGCCTGCTGCCTGAAATGAAATTACCATATTTTTAATCTTAATTTTCCACTCTGTTTATCTGACAGTGTGGATGTGCAATCCAAACAGATAATGAGAGATTTGAATCCTGACCTCACTGTACAGTTCTTTAAAAAAACTGAGCAAGTGCAAATGTTTTCCTTAAAAATGTATGCCATCATAATATATGTCGGCAAAGCCCTTCCTAAACTTCATTCGCGAAGTCAAGCCATGATGATGATGATGACATGTCGTGGTTTAACCCATCCAGACAGCTTGTTACCCCCCCCCTCTTCTTGCCCTCCCCCTACTCCTGGGGGACGGAGAGGAGAATCAGAAAGAATGCAACTCCCACGGGTTGAGATAAGAACAGTTTAGTAACTAAGGTATAACACAAATCACTACTGCTACCACCAATAATAGTAATGATAAAGGAAATAACAAGGGAAGAGAATACAACACCCCATCACCAGGTGACCGATAACTTGCCCCCCCAGCCCGATCAAGCACCGACCCATACCTCCTCCAACCCTGCAGTCCACCTAGCCCTTCCGGGTAACTCCCAGTTACATCCTGGGCATGACGTGCTGTGGTATGGAATACCTCTTTGGTCAGTTTGGGTCAGGTGTCCTGTCTCTGCTTCCTCCCGGCCTCCCCTCCTCCCTGGCAGAGCATGAGACTCACAAAGTCCTTGGCCAAACCAAAACATCACCTCTATCAGCTTTGTTCCGAGCCCGAAAGTCAAAACACAGCACTGCACCAGCTACCAAGAAGGAGAAAAAATGACTGCTGCTGCTAAACCCAGGACAGTGGGATATTGACACTGCTGTCCTCTGGAGTGCTTGTTTTCAGTGATTAAATGCTGTGATCTGTGATTACTTTGTGCAGGGATGTCAGAGCTGCTGGCCAGGACTATGGGAGGGACACTAGCTCAGCAGCTGTAGCTCTCTGGTCTCTCAGGTCCTAATGTCTGAAATTCATTTTCTGCCGGCTATATGGTGGGGGGGTGGAAATTGCCTATTTATGTATATACTTCTGCTGCACAAATTACAATAATTAATCCCATTACTATTGTTGTCCTGATTCAGAAACATTTAATTAGATCAATATGTAGTGCTTACAGAGTTACCCTCTCCGTAAGCACTATATTAAGGAGCCACCAAATTTGTGAGGGGTAGTAAGACATGAGTTATTATACAAAGCATGACTAGCAAAGTTGGGAGGTAAAGTGAATTATCTTCGTAGCTAAAGAAGACGGATAATGGAAAGCGTGATTGTATCAGAGATCCAGCAAAGCCAGTTGGTGCGGATATATGGAAATCTGAAATGTAAATAATACCCATTGTAAGTATAACATCCGCAGTCTTTTAAAATGCAAATGTAATGATAGAGACGTTTTTGTAAAAAACATAGAAGAATTTGGGAACAAAGCATGATTTTAAAATTGTAATATATTAACATAGCTGACACAACCAGAACACAGAAAAATATAATGATGCAACCTCCTCTTGACAAACATCCCCAAAGATTTCTTAATTCCATGGAATAGGAAACCTCAAAATATTCCTGGTGTTTGTTGCTTAACCCAAACACAGCGTCAACCATTTGCATTTTGATGAGAACCAGCAAGATGGTATGTGCAGTATCAGAGCCTGATCCTGCCTGATAGTCAGATTACTGGCATGTAGCAAGATTATTTGTGTCCCCCAGCCTTGCAGGGATCAGGCCCTAGAAACAGAATTTAGGAAGTTTTTAAGTGTGTGCACATGTGCCTGTGTGATGGATGGGTGGGTTACCTGAACCGGAGTATGTCAGGCCTTGGCGGTGTATTTATTGGTGACAACTATCATGTTCTCTGGAGAATAAGCGTCTCTCTATGGTACAATTTCCACATTTGATTACAGTCTGAATTGGACTTTGCACTTTTCTAACACCACCACTGGGAGACTCTCCTTGTGCTTCTCCCCAGATATTTGTATCAAGGATTATTTTGGCCTCACATGAGAGGTTAGCATTTTAACCAGTCATTAGCTATTTAAAACAGCTCTTTAGCTATTTTTATTTTTTTAAAATAGCTCATTAGCTATTTTTAGGTATTTTCAGGTTTTGGTTTGGGGAGTTGTTTTTGTCTGGTTGGATTCTGGTTGAGTTTTTGTTTGTTTGTTTGTTTGATTGATCTTTTACTACAATACAACATAGAAGGAGAGTCTTTATTTTCACAAATGCTGGGTTCTCACAGATGCTGTTGCAGTTGTTGCTGTCTGCAAGATTTTGCTCCTCCTGAGAACTAGGTGCGTATAAAGAGCTGAAGGACTGCTGAGCAATAAGCACAAGACCCTCCCTCTCTGTGAGGATCTGCATCTTCATGGGGGTCACGTTTCTTGATCTCTAGCTTGACAGAAGGCAAGGAGGGTACACCTCACAGCAGATCTTTCAAAAACACCCCTAAGTCAGATCCTTCTTTCCATGCATGCACCAGTGAATAGCAGATTGATTTACAGGGATGAAAGCTGTGGTCCACAAGCATCCTCAAACTTTTCCCTTTCATAGTGATTTCTACAAGTTGGAGCAGGGATATAATGCATAGCTGTTGCCTGATCAGGTGTTCTTCACCAGACATGGCTCTCTTTGCCCTTCCCCTTAAAACTATATCAGAC
Organism: Neopsephotus bourkii; assembly: GCF_033783945.1. Classification (NCBI taxonomy): domain Eukaryota; kingdom Metazoa; phylum Chordata; class Aves; order Psittaciformes; family Psittacidae; genus Neopsephotus; species Neopsephotus bourkii. The sequence goes on from NW_026901541.1 coordinate 1,814,730, forward strand.
AGATCTAATAACATGCTGATTCACTCTTAACTTCCCCTCTTTGAACACCGTTTGGATGCTTAGGTGGAAACAACACAAAAAAGCTTCTTCGCTTAGAGGTACCAAACCTTGGGGGCTCTGTAAGATCAAATCCCTGAAGGCTCAGAGAAAGCCTTCGGTTACTTGCAGGGAGCAAAAATAGTAAAACTGCTGCTGCAAAAATTAATAAAGAAAGTGGAAATTGCCACAGAAATACCACCCCACCCCCCACATCAAAAATTAAAACACAGCAAACAAAAGGAATGCCTGTAGTGATAAAATACTGAAACTGATGTCGTGAGATTTCCTCCATTGCCTTCCTTAAAGAAGTACTCTAATGTAGAAGTACTTCTTAGAGAACTTGTTCTTACCCCGGAGAAGCTGATAGCAAAAAAGAACTTGAGAAGAAAATTAAAAATGATTGCAAGTTAAAAAAAATACTTCAGACATGTGTATCGTCCAGTATCCCCACCCTGTAAGTATGGGGGCAAATTACACACTGTGTAATGCCAGAGGGACAGAGCTGGAATATCCCAGTTCAGTTCCTACACATGGCAAGAGTTTAGGATTTGATACAAAGAAATATAATACAGCAGAAATGTAGTTCAGTGCATGCTAACAGAGAAATCTGCAATTATTTGTTAACGCCTATTAATATTTTTCTTCTAAGTCATGATTTGTCAGGTGTCTTTCATGGTGCTATTCTTCTTCCCTTACTTAATGTTTACATGGATGAAGGCTCTGATGCAGCACTATGGAAATTGATGAAAGTTTATCACTGACTTCTGTGGGAGCAAGATCAGGATCAAAATGCACATGGAGATTTCTCCAGTCTTAATTCCCAGTTAGTGTCTGATCCAATGAGAGGATGGGTGAGACTATGGTAATACCATGAAAACTATTGCTTTTGTAAACGCACTCTCTTTCCCCTTTTTCTGATTTCAAACCTGCTGATGGCTCAAATGCTGTAATTATACAAGTATTTCTAGCATGAATGGTCATAAAATCATAGAATAATTTGAGTTGGAAAGGACCTAAAGATCATCTAGTTCCACCCCCCCTGCCATCAGCAGGGACACCTCACACTAAACCATGCCACCCAAGGCTTTCTCCAACCTGGCCTTGAACACTGCCAGGGATGGAGCATTCACAACTTCCCTGGGCAGCCCATTCCAGCACCTCACCACCCTCACAATAAAGAATCTCTTCCTTATATCCAATCTAAACTTCCCCTGTTTAAGTTTTAACCTGTTATCCCTTGTCCTGTCACTACAGTCCCTAATGAAGAGTCCCTCCCCAGCATCCCTATAGGCCCCCTTCAGATACTGGAAGGCTGCTATGAGGTCTCCAAGCAGCCTTCTCTTCTCCAGGCTGAACAGCCCCAACTTTCTCAGCCTGTCTTCATACGGGAGGTGCTCCAGTCCCCTGATCATCCTCATGGGCTCCTCTGGACTTGTTCCAACAGTTTCATGTCCTTTTTATGTTGAGGACACCAGAACTGCACACAATACTCCAAGTGAGGTCTCACGAGAGCAGAATAAAGGGGCAGGATCACCTCCTTCGACCTGCTGGTCACACTCCTTTTGATGCAGCCCAGGATACAGTTGGCTTTCTGGTCTGCAAGCACACACTGACGGCTCATGTTCATTTTCTCATCGACCAGCACCCCCAAGTCCTTCTCCACAGGGCTGCTCTGAATCTCTTGTCTGCCCAGCCTGTAGCTGTGTCTGGGATTGCTCTGACCCAGGTGCAGGACCTTGCACTTGTCATGGTTAAACTTCATGAGGTTGGCATCAGCCCACCTCACAAGCGTGTCAAGGTCCCTCTGGATGGCATTCCTTCCCTCCAGTGTATCAACCGAACCACACAGCTTGGTGTCATCGGCAAACTTGCTGAGGGCACACTCAATCCCACTGTCCCTGTCACCAACAAAGATGTTGAACAAGACTGGTTCCAACACCAATCCCTGAGGGACACCCCTTGTTACTGGTCTCCAGCCGGACATTGAGCCACCGACCACAACTCTTTGCATGCAGCCATCCAGCCAGTTCTTTATCCACCGAGTGGTCCATCCATCAAATTGATGTCTCTCCAATTTAGAGACAAGGATGTCGTGTGGGACAGTGTTGAATGCTTTGCACAAGTCCAGGTAGATGACATCAACTGCTCTACCGCTGTCCATCAGTTCTGTAGCCCCATCATAAAAGGCCACTGAATTGGTCAGGCAGGATTTTCCCTTAGTGAAGCCATGCTGGCTGTCACCAAGCACCTTGTTGATTTTCATGTGCCTTAGCATGCCTTCCAGGAGAATCTGCTCCAAGATTTTGCCAGGCACAGAGGTGAGACTGACTGGTCTGTAGTTCCCTGGGTAAATAGTCATGCATGATAAATTATAATGCCTTTTCCATTGAATAGTTAAATACATGATGTTGAAATTTGCTTTTCTTTTTTGCACACACTTTTGTTACTAAAATTAAAATATACTGCAATACTTGGAGAGTGAATGTAAAAGATGTGTAATGGTGGCAGAAGCAATTCTACTGTGATCAAACATTCATGACACTATGCACCCACCTTTAGCAAGAAGACAGTACCCAAAATATTCACATAATTATAACCCATGCTGTCAGCAGACATTTAAGATGACATTATTTTCATATTAATCTTTGAGCAGTGCATTGAGGTGATGCTTTGTCACTTCCATATGGTCAATGACATGAGTTCCCCTCAGAATTGCCAATATCTCACTGAGTCACTTGCTTTACCATATTTCTTTGAAACTGTTTTCTCCTGAAATCACTATATCTGCTGTGTTTGTCACATCCGTTAATATAAAATAGAATTAATTGATATTAGCAGTATTTTTTAAAATTGCTAAAAAGTCTTGACATGAGAAACAGCTTTGATTCATGATGTGAGTTTCAGATTTGCTCTCCTTATTCTGCAAACTATTTCAGCTAAAGATGACATAGAAATATAGGTAACAACATAGTTTTCCACAGTTATGGAGAGTCTACAAACCTGCTGAAGTTGAAGAGCTTGTTTGGGGCTAGTGAAATAAGAGACTATCTAGAAGAGATGTCAGTGGGAGAAGCAATATGGCTGCGTATTTTTCCCTATGTAAACACCCAGCTACCATTTGAGGAATATTATAAAGTCCAATGTGAGTAACACTTAGTCTTTTAGCTTTCTTTTAAAAAAGGGAGGTCTATAGTTGTAACTGCTCTTTGCATTGTGCTATCTGTGAGTTCATCAAACTCCTTATCACCACTTTAAAGTGCTGGTCTCTGAGACTTGGCAATATTGCTAATAAACACCTATTGAAATGGAAAGTGGCTAAAAAACTGTTTGAACTTCTTTCCTGTCTTCTGGCTATAGAGGTATAGTCCAAGTGAACGCTGGGGTTTATAAGAGCACAAAAGCTTTCTTCTGCCCATGTACCTGCAGTCACCACTTTAAGTATATTGAGCTTCAGAGCACACAAAGGAGAGGCAGAAAATCCAAAACAATCTCTTCCCTTTCACTTCTTAAATCCTGACATGCTCCATCACCTCTTCAAAATAGTGAGCTGCCCTTCCCTAAAATGGAGAAAAGAAACAAAATCAAATGCAAAACAATGAAGAAGGGATAATCTGATCCTTAAATAAGGAGACATGTTGCTTGGGGCTTAAGCGGGGTAAAGTTTCACAATGATGTCACCTTCTTCTGAGAATATGACCCCCATGAGAGGTGAAGAGTGAAATATAAATACCACTAATCCATTGTGTTTGTATATCTCTTAAATATGTGCCAAGTTTGGCATGGCTGAGTCCACCAACTGTCTGGCAAACTAGGAAGTCTTCACTACAGGTTTTGAATGGGCAGTATTCACAGAAATCAAATGGCTGCTCTTCTGACTGAATTACAGCTCATTGATGCATATTCTTTAAAACAAGACCTCTTTTTTGGTCTTATTTCTAACAAAGCTAAGTTTGATTTTCACATACAAAACCAGAGGAGACCTTGATTTTCGCACAGACAGCAACATCCTCCACATGTAGTGGTTTCCACAGTCCTAAGTTAAAAATCGTGTGTGTGAAGCTCATTGTTTGCTTGTTTGTTTGAAGTATCTGCTCCAATCCAAACAGGAATACATTCAGGAAAGTCCTGTGCAATAGAGGGTCTTGGAGTAGATGACACAATGGTTTCTCTTAGGTTATCTATGTGTTGGTAAGGTGGAAGAGAGCTACAACAGCACAGATTTGTATTCTTAGGAGATATTCATTAAATATATTGGGACTAGAAAAGCTTTAAGGTTTTTGAGGATATGTGTGGATAACCTTGTTATTGAATATCCTTGGAGAGACCCCTATGTTAGTGTAGTGGGAACAGAAATGGAAACTGATTAAGAAACTACTGTCCAAGCTCTTTCTGTTGTTCACATGAAGCCTGTTTACTTTTAAGACCAGCAACATATGAAGAACAAATATGGATTGAAGTTTAAAAATATATTTATTTAAAAGCACAAGTGCTTCTAGGTTTAACAGCTGGTAGAGGACCAGAATCTGCTGCTCCATCTCACAGAACTGGAAGGAGATGAGTGCTTTGCCACTTGGGCCAGGGAATTAATTTAATCCAGCATTCCTCTGCAGACAGCTTTACTGAGGAGGACACAGAGAGAAGGAGGATGAAGGAAAAACAACCTTTGGCAAAAATGTGGTATCCCAGGAGGCATGGCTTTTCCATGCAAGGGTAGATCCTGCAAAATCCTTTTCTGTGAACTTGAGTAATGCTTTTTTGCCCAGCTCCCACCTGGCCAATTCTGCAGGCATTTTTGTTTCTTTCCCACTTGTTCTCTTTTTTACTGCATTAAAAAAGGTTTCTTGTTTTTGTTGGTAAGCACTTTCACAACCTGATATTATCCATCCTTTCATCTCTATTTTTAGTAGGTCACCACTAATTTTGACTTGGCAGAATATTCCTATTTTCAATGTTAAAATTGTGCACAGGTACTCTTGGACTTTTTCTAGTGCCTGGGAAGAGTTTCCTGTGATGATCTCAAGATTATCAGTCAACACTGATTCCTTCTACTGCTCCAGGTTCTGCATTTTGCTTGGAGCAGACACTGCTAGTTTCTGTAGAGTGCAGTACTTATCATGAGTAAATCCTAACACAAGGCTGAGGCTCCTGGTTGGTCCAACAGCACCAATTCATTAATATGTAAAGCAGGAAAGGCTAAATATTTGTACATTACATTGATCTGGTTCCCACATTCGTTCGTGAAGACTGAAGTCTCTGAAGAGCAGGAAATGTCTTACTGTCTGCCTATGTAGGGAGGTGGGTAATGTCTCGTAGCGACTCACTCAGGCGTCTCAACATGTGTCTAGCATCATTTTAGATGTCTAAAAGCATCAAAGACATCCATGTGGGCTGGGAGGTATGACACAGCACCGGACAGGACCTGCTGTGGAGAGACCATGGAGGCCAGGTAAGATACACCAAAGCAGCTGACGTGACCCTGTGCACCTCTCATTAGGCTGCGAACCCCATCAGAGCGACCTTCCATGAGCCATGTTGGAGGGCCATGTCAGGCTGGAGCGTGTCAGTACATGGGTGCTTCTCTGCAGAGGCTGGAAAATGTGCCAGCAAACAACAAAAGTACTCAAGGAACTTTAAAGTTTCAGCCTAACTTTTATTCAGCTGTTAATTAAGCCAGTGGCTGCGTCTAGACTGTGGGACCTGGGAGTGCTGCCAAATGCCGGTACACAGCATGTACCCACCCTGCTGCATCCTGGCTTCAGCCTGGGATGTGATGCCCATGTTTGCTACCCATGATGCCTAGCACCAACAGGAGCCCCAGCACATGCTCATCAGTGCTGGATCTGACCACCACTGCCGGGAGCCTCACAATGCACAGCCAAAGGTTAGTTAGGACATGGCCTCTGTCATCAAAATAGAAGATGACTTTACTTTCCAAATAGTTTTATAATCCCCTCAAATGATAGGTTGAAAATGTTCAAAACCAGTCTTCTAGCCATGCTAATGAAATGCTAATAAAGTAGCACATCCAAGTCCCACTAGCTTTAAGAAATTAAGCAGGCAGCTGAACTCACCCTCATGGTAAAGTGAAGTGATATTTAGTGACTTTCAACAGACACCAATTATCTGCATTAACAGAAGGGAGAGCCAAACTTTGTTACTCAGTGTGCTGAACAAAAGATATGGATCAAGCCATCAAACACAAGAGCTTCTCATTAGGCAAAATGAAGAAGTTGGGTCACTACTTCAAAGTCAACAGTTTTAATCTGACTCAAAAATTTCATTTTCTCTGACTCAAGCTGCAGATCTAACTTGCTACAAAAATTGTGTTTTCAGTCTTGTTTCGGATTTATACGCATTTAAGGATGTCTCCTGGAATGGCCTCAGTGTCTGATGTACGATCTAGATAACTTCATGCTGTGGGGCTCATCTGTACATAATACAGGAGAACTGTGAGAAGGAGAAAGAAAATCTTTCCTGGGAAGTAATGGGAAATACAAGAACTGGAAGCAGGGTTTAAGAGCAGTCTGAGGACAAGGACAGAGCAAGCGGCATAAGTCAAGAAACTTGTGTTGCTTGAGTAAATCAACTCCTGTTTACTTCATCTCACAGCACTTCTTCAAGGTTGGTGGATAGTTCTCCATTTAGAAGTGGATGGCAAAAAAAGTACAAGTTAATGATATCAGAGTCATTTTCCCCCTGAATATGTGCCAGCTAGAGGTAGCATATACCCAGATATGGGGGAGAAACAGAAGAAGCAGTCTGAGAAGAAATTCATCTCATCATAAGAGATACACCCTACAAAACATGCATTCTTCTCCCTTGACTGAGATGAAACTTCAGAACAGTCGGCTCATGCACAGCCATCTAAACGTTGGGAAAGAGAAAGGCAGTGCAGATGTTCCCTGCCAAGCATAGGGAAGCTGCCCATAAGCCTCTGCAGCTTTTCCTTATGGTCAGGTATATCACTGAGGAGAAGCCACGTACTACACCAAGATCTCTGCTTCCTGAAGACATGCAAACACTCCAGCTGAGACCTTTGTTTTAGCAGCAGGTCCAGACCCTGTGTTTGTTTTGTGGAACAGAGACTGCCATGTGGTCAGAAAGCCACTGAGATAGCATAGACAAAAGCACATCAGTCATGTTTGTGGGTACTGGTGTGATAACATCAACCTGGGGCTTTGCAGGACAGCATCCAAAGGAGACCAAATCAGCAACATAACTAGAAGTCACTCCAAGTGCAAGCAATCTGCCCCTGTTTTGGGGTAGGCAAGAAAGTGTCTGTCTCTAAGGATTGCTACCTAATTTAAACAGGGGAGATACAGGTTAGATGTAAGGAAGAAATTGTTTACTGTGAGGGTGGTGAGGCACTGGCACAGGTTGCCCAGAGAAGCTGTGGCTGCCCCATCCCTGGCAGTGTTCAAAGCCAGGTTGGACGGGGCTTTGAGCAACCTGGTCTAGTGGAAGGTGTCCCTGCCTATGGCAGGGGGGTTGAAACTGGTTGATCTTTAAGTCTTTTCCAACCCAAACCATTCTATGGTTCTGTGATTCTATTTCAAGTACTGAAGAGTAGCTAAACTTCAGAGATGGACCCATTTTAGAGATCAAAGGAGAAAGCAAATTCCCTCACTGCCCGTACAGCTGTTCTACCCAAAACTTTGTATAATAAAGAATTACTGGCAAGACAGGCTTTTTTTTTTTCCAGGAGTAAAGTCTTGCTATCAATCTAAGAAAAACTATCTGGAACTGAGACACCTGCCATAATATTATTTTTATTTGATGCTGTATTTCATTTGAGCTTGACTTGAAAAGGACATGTGTGCTTGTGTGCGTTAGAAAAACGTCATATTTAACTGTGGAAAGCAGAGTCAGTGGTCATGAGAACTTTTACCATGTGGCAAGTGTATAATCTCTCTGTAACACCAGACCATAATATATAATATATAGCTGGGAACTGAGCAGAAAGGAGAAAATCAGTCATTTACAAGTAGTCCCTTGTGCCGTACCTTTATTACAGAAAGGTTTTGCATACAGTCTGTCTTGCCAGGTTTTAGTGTGCCACTCTGCAAATGAAAGGGGGAAGAATTGCATAGGCAGAGGCTTCCTGGACAGAGGTTATAATTTCTCTCCCTGTTAATGATTAGTCCTGTGAAAAAGAAAATAATTCACACAGTATGGGGCACATAACCTACTGTATATATAGGTTAGCAGTGATATAAAGCCCTGACGGTGCTAGTAAATGAGTTATAGCAGCTAGCCCGGATGGCTGCAAGTCTTACAGGTATCACTCACATTTGGATCAATACATAACAGCAATTCACATGCATTTGCCAGACCAGGATCTTTAAAATTTTAGTGACTACGGTTGTACAGCTATTCAGGATAATTCTTCCTAGGTGCTAGCAGTGGTAGTAAATATTTATATTTATATTATGTTGGTGTCCAAAGGAACCATAGGAGAGCATTAGGCATAGAACTCTATAAAAAAGATATAATCCCTTCCCTGTGGAGTTAACCATCTAGAGGACACAAATAAAGGGTAGAAGAATGGGAATAAAATGTACATGCAAATGAGCATAGCAATGAATTGGGGCAGCTTTGCGAGTTGTAGGATTTTTCTGTATTATTCTTTTAAAGAAGCTATAAGGATACACAATGGTTGCTATCAAGTCATTGGGAAACACCAGGGGACTGAAATTCATTTTTGTTTCATAAAAGTGGGTTTATTTAAACTTTTTACTCATTTTTGATATTTTTTTAAGAGAAAGGTGAAAAAAAAAACACGAAACAAGATATCTGGAGAGGGACTTTTTACAAAGGCATATAGTGAGAGGCCAAGGAGTGGCTTTAAGCTGACAGCAAGGAGGTTTAGATTAGTTATTTGGAAATTTCTTTACTGTGAGGGTGGTGAGACACTGGCACAGGTTGCCCAGAGAAGCTGTGGCTGCCCCATCCCTGGCAGTGTCCAAGGTCATGTTGAATGGAGCTTTGAGCACCGTGGTCTAGTGGGAGGTGTCCCTGCCTATGGCAGGAGGTTGGAACTGGATGAGCTTTGAGGTCTCTTCTGACCCAAACCATTCTGTGACTCTGCGATAAAATACAGCAATTTCTGATTCTTCAGATGGGTAAACACTGGACCACAATTTTATTATCTATAATATACCAAGGAATGGGCTGTAATTTTCAAGTCATGTGCATATATGTTCAAGCTATATAAGTGAGAGATCCAGCTCTCTGGGCACTGTCACACCTGGTTTTAGTACAGAGCTCATGCAGCTCTGCATCCCCTGACATCCACCCTGACATCCACTCCTCTCCTCTCCTCATGGGGCTGTGTAGAAAGCAAACCTCTCACAAGTGCACGTACACACCTGATGATCCATTCCTGCTCCTTAAAGGAAAATAAGTTAAAAAATCAGGGTTAAGGTATGCCTCTCCCCTTTCCAAGCTCTGGTGGAAGAAGGGAGGAGGAGGGTCCCCTGCTTTTGGGGAGGTTACAGGGCCAATGGCCATCGCTTGTGGGCTGCCAGCTCTGTGGTGCTGCTGTGCAGCTGGGAGAGACAAGCGGTGACGGGGGCTGCCCCTGCTCCAGAGCCATCCCTGCTGCCCAGAGGAGCAGCTCTGGTGGTGGGCAAGCCCCAGCAGGAAAGAAGAGCATTCATATTTGGTATTTAGCTCCTGAGTTTAGCTTCCTGATTTGTTGATTGTTTACCAGTTAAAGTGGAGTTCTTGGGGTGGATATTAGCAAAGAAGGAATTAATTAGGCAACTTCTGTAATCCTGTCAACACTTCTCTGGCTTGCTAGCACAAGCTGAGGCATTTTCACATTTTATTCTTCTTTATTCTGAGCATTTCCCAGGTAACAGGGAAAGCAAAGAAAACCACAGCCTCCCCATAACTGACTCCCCATAACTTACCTTGACACTGAAATAAAACTGCTTTTTCTCACATTTTGTTGGCACAACTCCTCTCGTTTTTGATTCATTTCAGGGCATCCTGCAATCCTGGAGCTGATCTAAAGAGGCCTTGCTTTGCATGTATCTGTGTCTTATGAAACATACTCTCCATCAGTCTCCAGGAAATAAGATGTCCTAAGACACTGGAGCAAAGCAGGGCTTCAAGCAATGCAGTAACATTTTTTCATTGTTTAACTTAAATAATGAAGGCTTTGTTTCGTTCTGGTTTTTATTTTTAAATGCTGGAAGTGAAATATGGTAGTGATGTTTGAATTATGAGCAATGTCACTTATTCTTTTTCTTCTTAAGAGTCAATATAGTGATGTTCTGAGCTACAGTGCTTTTAGCTGTATGATGATTAGCTAGATTTTGGGCATAAATAGGTAAAAAGAAGGATGGCCAAGAACACTAATGCTTTTTTTGTGTGCTACTTTCTGGAAAATTTGATTCTTGTTTATTGTAGTTTGTCCTTTTCCTACATCACAAGAGTAAGAGTTAATTAAAGAAACAAAGAGCATACACAAGCATAATATAAAGTTGGCAACTTAAATTTACATAACTTGAATTCTTCATTTGAGAGACAGAAATAAAAAACTTCCCTCCAGGAATTCATCAAACAAAAGTTCTTTGGATTTTGTCTTTTTAACATTGCAGACAAAATCCTCATTGCCCAAAAGCAGAAGGAAACTTGAGAGACTGTAACTGCAGGAAGGGGAAGAAGGAGGTTTAAGTAATCTGAGACATATTAGAAATTCATTCTAAAATTAGAGGGACAGACATTATTACCTATTCTGACCCTAAATGGCTTTGTCTGAATGTCTGTTTCTTTGGGAAGGCTACAGAGAGCTGCTCCTTTGGAGAAAGCTGTTTGGTAACTGCCAGTGTCTCCTGCTAAATGACCCAACAAGGGCAGTCTTCTTCTGGCGAAGTCAGGTTAGAAATGGCACTCCTCATCATTCCCATTCTGGGTGTTCTTTTTATTTCTCTGTTTTTACTGCTGTTTCTGCTACTGGCATAAACCACATCTCCCTTCCCTGCAATAGATTTTCATTATAACTGGCTTTGGTGCTATATTTTCTAAGCTCCTTTTCTTCTTGCAGTTTCTTGTTTGGTCTGTGCTCACAAACAAAAACCCCTCCTCACAGCTGAAAGTATTGCACTGAACCAAAGAGCTTTCTGTTTTCTAGCTCAGAAATGAAATACTACAGGTGTGTCTGCAAGTGTCAAGTGGAAAAAAAAAAACAACAAAAACCCCCAAACCAAACCCCCCAAACACAACAAAATAACATGGAAATGATAAAAACAATAGTGGCATTAGAAAGGTTTGTTTATTCATATGATAATGGGCAGCTTTAATGTGAACTTTTTACATAGTTGAGCCAGTGAGATCAATTTAATCCGGGTGGGTTATTCTTCTCTTAGTGTAAAAGACCATTGATTCCTTCTATTGGCTCAGTGAGGGAGCTCTTCAGCACAGTGGCATGCTGAGGAAACTGGTTGAAAGCCACTGAAATCAGCAGGAGCCTTTTAATTGACTCTGAATCAGGCCCCAACACTGTACATAACTGCTCTCCTTTTGCAAAACTTTCTGTTTCTCAAAGACAATTGGATTACCTAAATAAAACTCAGTTTTCCCATTCAAATTTTCTGTGCGAATCAACTCTTCATGGAGAAAATACTTTGCTTTCACTACATCTTCTGTGTGTTTAAATTCTGTAAGTGTTGCCATTTACAATCGCTTCATCATCCTTTGTTCAGGTGACTAATTATAATAAAATGTATTTCATGCATAAAACAGTATGAGACTCGTTTTTATACATTTCATTTAATTATTTTTTACTGTGACAAATCACATTGTTAGAAATGTAGTAACAGATGGGGTGGATTTTAAAGTCAGTATAAATTATTACTCCTTAATTTTTGCAAGTGTTGAAGAATTTAATTGTCTCCATTCAAATTTTTGGCTTTACTCCTGTGGTTTGACTTGTTAGGATTCCAGACATGCAACACAAGGAACAGGGAATTTCTGGACTGTGCAGTGTCTTTGGGGAAAAAAAAAAAAAAAAGAAGAAGAAGAAAGAAAAAAAAAAAAGAAAAACAAAAGAAAATCCTAAGGAGGAAAGGAAGTTAAGACAAATGGAAGGTCTGAACAGAAGCGCTCAAAATGGCCTGTCCCAGAGCAAGGGTTAGGATTTTGAAGGGCTCTTGTTGAATAGCCTTGCTTGTTAGGAGCAGCAGAAGCAGGGCTCTCTTGTATTGCCCACATACCATTTACAAGGAAATAAAGGGTCTGAGTGTGACCCTGGTCCAGGAGTGGGGGAAACTCTTATCCAAGTATAAAACACATCTTGGGTAGCTCCAGTTAGCAGTCAAACAGTGTTTCAGGGTGCATTTCTTTCCTTTCCTTTTCCTTTTCCTTTTCATTTCCTTTCCTTTCCTCTCCTCTCCTCCCCTCCCCTCTCCTCTTTTCCTTTCCCTTTCCTTTCCTTTTCCTTTCCTTTCCTTTTCCTTTCCTTTTCCTTTCCTTTCCTTTTCCTTTCCTTTCCTTTTCCTTTCCTTTCCTTTCCTTTCCTTTCCTTTCCTTTCCTTTCCTTTCCTTTCCTTTCCTTTCCTTTCCTTTCCTTTCCTTTCCTTTCCTTTCCTTTCCTTTCCTTTCCTTTCCTTTCCTTTCCTTTCCTTTCCTTTCCTTTCCTCCCCTCCCCTCGCCTCCCCTCCCCTCCCCTCCCCTCCCCTCTTTTCCTCCCCTTTCCTTTCCCCTTTCCTTCCCTTCCTTTCCCTTTTGTTCTCTTCCCTTCCCTTTCTTTCCCTTCCCTTTCCATTTTCTCTCTCCTCTCCTTTCTTTTGATCACCCATTGCTCAAAACCTGTCACCATTCTTCTCAAATTCTCCCCCCCACACACACTTTGATATATAGCACTCCAAACCCTGCTCCTGATGCTCCTGGAAAAGCCACCAACAACAAATCTCAGCTTACGACCTTTTCACAATTCCCTTTCTCCACACTTTGTTTCACCACAGTTGTTTTTCAGACTCTGCCTGTTTACACCCCATGCTGTGTTTATGCTGGTAGTAAGTTGTCTAAACATAGGTGTAGAATGTCCCACCTGCCTTGGCCTATACTGAAAGGGAAAGCCCTAGGCAGCTGTCTTGGATACAGTTAGATGTCTAAAATCACTCTGAAATTCGTGTTTGATCAGCCAGGTACTACCCCACGTGAAAGAGCATTAGCTGCCTTTAGTGACTGAAAAACTACACCGTGTGTCCACCTCTCGGGCATCTGAAGCTCCTTGCAGTTCTCATGATGGTCTTTGTGCTGCCCAAGCTTAACCTACCTGAATAGCTCACTTCATGAGGCAACATCAGGGGTCTTTGAGAAAAGTTTCCTTGATCAGGCAATGATCAGAAAAATTTGTCAGTGAGAAACAGATAAATGGGTAGGTTTAACAGAGGAGCAGACTGAGCACGACTGACCCAACTGCCTCCTCCTGTCCCATCAGCCCCTGGAGTGATGCCCTGCAACAACATTGGCTTTCCTGATGGGCTTGGCACACTCATTCCACTTTTGGATCCACAATTCCCTTGTAGTACTCCTCAGATGTCTCCTTATGCCCCCGCCTGAACAAAGGCTTGTGCCCACATTCTTGAGGGGGTGGAAGACTATGCCTGTGCTCCAAATGAAGTAGAGATATTATTTACATTGGCACTTGCTGTTTTCAGCGCCCCTAATGTCTGCCCATGAAGCTTCATTCATACACAGAGCACACATGATACAAAGCAAGCATACAGGTGTGTGGAATAAATTCCATTATGTGTGCTATTCTACTTCTGAAGATAAAAACCACATTAAATTAATGAGGAATGTCATCAAGTCCTAGCAAGTGATTAAGTGCATAGATCTGTGGCCATAACACTGCGGTGTTGACTAGCAGGCTGCTGTTTCTGACTTGCCTGCCAGTTTTGAACTGGTATTAGAGAATTTGGAACTCTAGATTTAGAGTTCGGTTTTGAAAGATCAGCTGATTCAGAGATTAGGAAACATTAGTACAGCTTCTGTACCCATTATCCTTCTGATTTGAATGTTCTCTGTTTTACATCAGCTAATGATTTAAGTGCCATTAGATATCTTTGTATGACATCCAATGTGAAATAATCAACTAGCTTAGTGTAACATTGGTCCCATCAATCAAACTCCCTATTCCTCCCAGAGCATTGTTAATGAAACATTAGTAAGAAAGCCCACAGACCCTAGCATAGAATTAGAATTGAGGGGGTGAGAGGTGACATTTCATTACTCAGTTTTCTGTCTTGGAGTCTCATTTCATTTCAACAAAGAGTTTGGAAGGGACATTTGCTCAGAAAAATGTTTCATAACTCCTATGTTATCTGTCCTAACTCTTATTTGTGTTTAAGCTGATTTGCTGATAGTATGGCAACATCCAATGGACAAGAAAGGCACCTTTTAAAAACATACCTCATTCTGAAGCTCGACATGGCTCCTTCGAGGAAGGATACTGGTGAGTCTTTATGTCCTCGTGTTCTTTGTGGGGAGATGGGTGCCAACTCCAAAAGCATTATTTTTAGTAACAAACTCTGTTGTTACAATGGAGCTAAATACAGAAGTTGCTCCTCGTGGTTTTGCCTGACTGATTTGTGGGTGAGGGTGAAAATGTGTGGGTATGAAATAAAACCGTTAACACTCGTTAACAGGGGACAAAACAAGGGGAAGTGAGCAGCATGGAAGGGACCTAGAGCATTTAGTCATCTTCCTCTCCAATGGCTGAAGCCTCCAGAGAGACAGTGGGGATCTGCTGAAGTGGAAACTGATCAAGCAACAAGCAGAGACCTCTGGAGAGGGACAGAAAGAGGAGCTGGGGTGCAGGAAGGTCCACAGCAATCTGAGGAGCAGCCAGGCAAGAAGGGGCCAGTGTTTGTTTTGTGGAGTTAGATTTTGTGAAGTTAATAATAAAGGCAAACCCCCAGAAAGGTGCAAAGTTAGAAAGCAAGGCTGTCTGCACGTCTTCTGTTCAAAGCAGAGCAGGGGCTCCAGCTGCTTGGGGAGCCACCTTTCTTTGAAACAATTTTAAGGTGAAAATTTCAGCCCTTTGTGCAACCAGTTAAACCTTTTCTAATTCCCCTTTAATTTTGGAGTACTCAAAAAGCTCTCAGCATTTTTGCAGGTAATGAGCATTTTTTACATTCTTTAATGAGCTCTTCTACTGAGAGATCAGGATTGAATTTTTTGTTAATATACATGGAAAAGGGACATTAACTCATTCTGAGGAAAAGATGATCAGGAATCATGGAATGGTAAAGATCTGAAGAGACCTTGAAGCTCATCCAGTTCCAACCCCCCTGCCATGGTCAGGGACACCTTCCACTAGATCAAGTTCCTCAAAGCCCCATCCAACCTGGCCTTGAACACTGCCGGAGATGGGGCAGCCACAGATTCTGTGGGAAACCTGTGCCAGTGTCTCACCTTCCTCACAGTGAATAATTTCTTCCTATTATCTAATGTAAATCTCCCCTCTGTCAGCTTAAAGCCATTCCCTCTTGTTCTCTCACTACATGCTCTTGTGAAGTCCCTCTCCAGCTTTCACGTAGGCCCCCTTTCGGTACTGGAAGGCTGCAGTGATGTTTAACCTGTTCTTATAATTATTACCTAAAGTTCATAAACCCTCAGACGGGAATGGCTCCTTTTAAGACTGTTTGTGCTAAATATGAAGTCTTTTTCAATCACGCACAAGCTCCATTCAATGCTGCACAAAAAGCTGAAGTCTCCTCCACTCTACTGCATTGTCCCAGTGCACAGGAAACTCCATCCAGGCAGCTGTAGTGGAAAGGCTTGAGATAGATTGCTGTTATTCTTTGAAGATTTGTGTCGTATTAAATAGGCAAAAAAAAATGCCCTTCTGCTTGTGAAGAAGAGGGACACTATAATAGGTTCAGACTTTTGTGTGGAGGAGTCGAAATGTGGCACCAAAGTCTGAAAGGGGTTTAATTAACAGCTTGGTTTTGCCAGACTTTTCTAGTGAAGAACTAACTTAGCTTATGGACTATAACTCCAAAAAAGAACTATTGATATGTTAATTGTATATGATTATGAATGGTTATTTATGGCATTGGATCTCTCTGCTAAACCAATTATGCTCTATTTGTGAGATTTGCATTATACTGCATCCATGGCATTTAATTAAACTTCTATTTCTCTTCTTTCTTTTTGTTTCTTTTTGTTTTTCTTTTCCAGCCTTAAATGTATGATGAACTACACTAGTCACTCAGTGGTTAAAGCTGAAATCAGCTATTCATTCGATCATCCTCACATACATCATACTTGGTTTGCTCTTCCCAGAAAATCTTAGCTGTGTCCCCTTAAATATTAACTCACCAAGTTACCAGCTCAAACTCCATGAATTTTTATAATCATATTTTACATATTTCTAGAACTAGATGGATCAGTCACTCTGACTCTAAAGGTGAAAACCATCTTCTCTATTTTAATGTATGTTTAAATATATTTATATAAATGTAAAGGGAATGTTTAAAAACAGCATAATGGCACAGCATGCTATAATCTGAGTGTTTCTTTTGGTCTCCTTCTGCCAGTTAATAAACAGCGTATAAAGTCAGCTGCATAACCAATGCTCTAATACAGAACATATCAAAAGGTTTGCGTGGGTGAGGTAAATTGGGCTGATAGTGAGTCAGGAGCTGGCTGGATCCCTCATTTGTTCATTCAGAGAATTTTTAATGTAGAACTAATTTTCAAGTAGTTGAATTTTTGTAAAGAAAATGAAATCCTTAAGGGGGCAATTTAGCTGGAATCCTCTGAAACAGTTCAACATGGATTGCCTTTTCGCAGCTGTTTCATGTGGAAAAGGATCTTAGGTTTTCATTCCCTTGACACCTGCTTTCTGTTTCTTTTCTGTAAGTGTATTACAGTGCACCTATTGAAAGAACTGACAGTGGTTAGTGGAGAAGTGGATTAAATCATGATATAGGATATGCTCCTTTGTTACTCGAAACTTGCTTAGCTTCCTACTCACAGTGTTAGTGCCAAAAACTTTGGTTTGGGGATTTTTGTAGCTGAAGTGTCCAGAAGTGGGAGTAAAGAGGTACATATCCATCCTCCCTGCAGCCCCTCATGTGCACTGGTTCCTGTATTATTAGGGCAGGGTGCTAAGAAACCAAGAGTACAGAAGCTGACCCTCCAGTCCACATATATATATATACATATACATGTGTGTGTGCATACATACATATATATATATAATTCTACTGCTCAGGCAGTGACAAACAACATAGAGCCAGTTCTTCAGTTTCAGAAGATAATAATAATATCCTCTTCCTGGCCACAATGCTAGTCATCACAGCCTTTTGCCAAATAACAGGCCTAAGTGGCCTGGAGGTCTTTCTGTGGACACTATTCCAGATTCAGTTTCCCAAAGAACATTTTGAAACATGCCAGTGCTAAAACATTTTCAGTCTTACTCAGAAAAACTCTCGCTAACAAAATCTGACTCTGGGACCTCTGTTCTTAGGGAACCTGAGTCCCTTTTCTCTCAGCCAAAGTCTCAGCAGAAACAAGTTTCAGCATCTTGCTTGCATCTGAAGCGCAAGATTCAAAAGGTACAAAACACAAAGCAGGAACAATTTGAAACTATTTTCTATTATGTGTCATCATAGGAATGGTAGAACATAGTTGGAATAATTGTATCAGAAGGAAAACTCTTTAATTAGGTTCCTTCTACTGTTACAAATTAGCAAACAAAGTAGGACCACTGCAAGAGCATTTATTTAGCCTGATTGTTGGGGCAAGTACAAAAGTGTTTATCGTCATGACATTACTGAGGGAGCCATTGCTAGAATCTAGTTTGAGATAGCTGAGGGGAAAAAAATATAGCTCTTATTTCAACTGGGGCAATTTGCAAATACCCAAACCTTTTATTGTTTGAAGGGTTCATTTTACGACACAGAACCTGTAGTTACTGCACCCCAAAAGTTCTTTTTTTATGATTAGCTGAAGCACAGACAAATCATGTAAAAGACAATTGTACACTTTCTTGTGTTGCTTTATGGGCTCTAAGTGCCTACAAAAAAGGATTCCTTATGCTTTAATTTCTCTTTATTTTTTTGACTGTAAAGACCCATGGGGTAAATGCCAGTCCCACAATCCTGCAGTTATATGGTTACTGTCAGCCTGCTCAAATGATGCTTCCTGTTCATTAGGCGTCCTTTCATCTAACAACAATGTACTGGCTTTGCTGCAATTCTTAGTCAACGCCCATCTCTTCAATAGCCTGTGAATAGTATTAAATAGTGTTTATGCTAGCTATTGTTGCCTTTTGTGTGGTTTGTCTAATTCACAGAGAAAAGTCTGCTTTTGTGGTCTAAGGCTGGCTACGTCATGGCACGCCATGTGCCTTCTGATGGGATCCATTCCTGCTGAGTGATAACATTACAGGCCTGAACTCCTTTGCAATACAATCCAGCATTCTTAACACAGTCAATACACTCACAGGCAATCTAGTTTACTCTATATTAAGAGGTTTAGGGAGACAAAGCTCATCTAAATACCTGCTTGTGAAACAAATAAGATGAATTCAACTGATTTGAGAATTACTCCCCAGCTCCCACACCACTGCACAACGAGCACTGAAATAAAAAATTAAAAGAAAAAAAATACTGAAGCTGTGCAAAGAATGCCCAGATATCCCAGGTAGTCATTGTGCTTACACACACGCACAGAACGCATTTCAGCAAATAAGGTGGCATTGCTGTTCCTGGTTATTGTTCAAGATGAAGCTCAATAATAGAGCCAAAGCGGCTGCTTTTCTTTGCTTAAACTACTCACAAAAGAGAAAGGATATTGTATGGATGATTACATTATCCCGTAGCTCAGGAGTCTTTGCAGGGCAGGTATGTTGCTGTGTTTTGAAAGGGCTTTTGATGTAAGCAGATCATTAGAGGCTCAATGTGTAACTGATCCTTAGCTGTCTCTGGCTTTTGGTGCGTACGGGTTATTCTTGTCTAACCATATGCTCCTTGTTCTAGGTATCTAAAATCTTATTGTTCTCCGTTCCTCCCTTCCTCCCTCAATCCCTCCCTCCAGCCTCATCACAGCACAGCCAGAGCTGGTTTCCAGCTTGCCTTGGGAAGCATACAAATACACACAAATGCAACTGGAAAGTGAGGCTTACACTGCTAAACAGTGCTATTTGTTTGTCCCAGGAGCTGTTATCCTCAGTGCGTCACGCTTTGAACAAGATCAAGAGTAGCTTCTAAAAAAATATGGCAGTGAAAAGAATGCACACAAATAATAATTATTACTGTGTAGCTGCTCAAGGTATAATACCCTCCATGGCCAGAAGCAAGCAGGGAGGCAGGGGACAGGGTGGGGCTGGGAGTAGGTGGAGGCTGAACTTTGTTGTCTGTGCATCATAAGAGAGCATTGCAGAGTGCCCTCCTGATCAGCATAACAAAGGAGGTCCATCATACCTGCTCTTCCCTGAGGTATTATGGGCCAGATCCACAAAGACATTTAGGACTGTAAAGCCCCTGGCAAACAAGAGGTGCTGGGGTGAGCAGCCACAGACAACTTGCAGATAGACTTCTCCACCTGAAGTGGCCACTTTTTAGAGTCAATTGGTAAAGAATACTTACTTCATCCTCGTGTTCACCTCTGACATTGGGCTATTGAAATACACCCTATAAGTCCTTATTTCTTGCCGTTACTAGTAGAAAGTAGGAAAACAAGCCCAGGAATGGACACTGTAGACACCTATCTGAAGTTTGGAAAGGCGAATCCCACCCGCACATATTTCAGTGCTTGTGTGGGTCTGGAGCTCCAGGTTCTGTCGTCCTCCTGGGCCTCGTAGCTGGTTTTTCCAGATAGATAGCATAGAAAAGGCATGAAGTCCTTATTAATTCCTGGGTTTTTTTAAAGCTTCTGAGTGCCTCCAAGCTACACAGAAGGCAGTCATTCTTTCCATCTTAGCGTGAAAAATGAATAAGAAAAATCTGCCTGTCATAACAACATTAAAGCATTTCCTGAATTACAGCCCTGACTTCTGAATGAGGGTGTTTGCCTGAAATGAGTCAGTGCAAGTGGAAAAGCATGTTGCCAAAAACCAAGGAGGAACCTGGCAGTCTAGAGTAGTTGCTAGATAAGAGCTTTTTCCCCTGTATTCAGATCACCTTCCTATGAAAACAAGTGGACCAAATGCTCACCCAGAGTCAATGAGAGAGCCTATGCCCTGCACAAATGCATTGCCTTATTTTGCTCCTGAGAATGAAGGAGGTGGGCTTTGACTAAAGCTTTCAGCAGAAGGCATTGGAAATGAACTAGGGTTGTCAGGAAAGCTCATTGATTTTGCAGGACCCATCCAAGTTGTGCATTATAGTTTGGAGGAAGAGCACTCCCCCTTTAAAAGATAATTTTTCAATGTACTGCCCATGTTTGTGCTTTTGTGCAAGCAATAATGGTTTCATAAACGTTTTATGTGATCAGCGTTTAGCAATATATGGGAAGTTGGCAATTCTGACTAGATTTTACAGATACCAACTTTTTTTGCCATTAATACTTTTTTCTTTCTATTTATGTTCCCAGATTGATTTCCAATAGTTAAAATTTAAACAATAAAGGCAACTTCAGTTTTCAAGTCTGCAAATAGGATGGGCAATGTATGCAACCTCCTCATTGACTGAGTCTTCTGTTTTTATAGATTCACCCTCTTGAAAGAATCATTAAACACCAGAGAAAATGATTTGTTGCCATTGATTACATGACATACTGCTCTGACATACACAGTTTTTATATCTAAGTTATTAATTATGTTGTTAATGTAATTTGCAGACCATGAGATAAATCATTCGGCTTCTGACTGTATATTACTGGATATGTTGCATATATAAATACATCTTTGGGTGGGAAGGGAACTGTTACCAAGAATAATAGATTAGAAGGCTACTAGTTTGCTTTATAAATCATTATCAGCTCAGGAAAACTTCCTCTGCCCATTTATCTTATTACCTTGAAAATACTGAGTTTCTCAACAATTCTGTCATTTATGTTCTGCGGCAGTACACATAAACACTTCGTTTCAATAATACAGAGGAAACTCTTGCAATTGTTCTGTTCATACTCTATCTTCATTCTCTCAAGTATTTCACAGGTTAGTAAGCTACAAGACATAGAAATCAAAGCTTAATTTCAGTCTTCCTAAAGGCTCTTTCTCCTCTTCTGGTGGTGCTAGCTTAATTCTCTGTAACTTTCTTTTCCCAGAAAGGATTGCCAAGAAATTAATTATGACAGCCAGTGTCATGAATGCGTGCTGCAGTAAGCTGCTGCCACTAGTGATGGACTCATGCACTGCAAAGTGGAGGTCTCTGCGTTTGTACCAACAAATTGTTTTTTAAAGTCCCCCCTGGTTTGTACTTCATTTCCACAGGTCTAGCTCTTTCCTTAGTTTCAGAAGGGTTTAACAGCAACTATTCAGCAGTTACCCTGGGAGCACACTGCAGATTATGCATGCTTGCCTGACATTTGACAGATGCCCTTAGAAGGTTCAGTTTCCTTTTCATGGACTCTGAGGGGTTGAGGAGGGTGGAGGGCTAGAAACATTTTTGAAGTGAGTGACATATGTTTAAATGTCAAGGCAATCTTACTGAATCACTAAGTACAACCCTTGTACATTGAAACAGGAACTAGGTGAGAAATATCCTTTTTAGTTAGAGCTAAGAATTCACATCTTTCCATATTCTTGAACCCAGAGATGACATAGTCCTTCATTTGGAGGGGAAGCTGAATGCCGAAGACTAGATTTTGTTGCTAGTATATACTAAGACTCCTTTAAAAGTCTCTCCACATGTGAATAGTGAATAAAACATGGGTTTTAACAGGTATTGCCAAAAGTGCAAAACTCAAGGAGGTAAACTTTCTCCCCCCCTGCTCAGCTCTTCCACGCAGAGTTTGACATTGAGTGTTGGCACAGTAATGATGAGCAGAGCCACAGTTACAGCTGGAATATGGTCTGAGTGTAAAGAAAAAATTATTCATCTTACCTCTTAGAAAACCAGAAAATTCTACAGCCTGAAATGAGCCCAAAACACTTTGTTGTTTGTTTTAGCAGCTTTTTTTAGTTCAGGAAATATTCAGCATCTCAATAACAGGGCTTGATAAAAAGGAGTTTAATATCATGACTGAAATTCAGCCTACAGTCATTCCCAAATCGAAACAGCAAGGTGGCCTTGAAGAAGGAAGGTGCTCCTGGTTTCAGAGCTGGGCATACATCCTGGAGGAGTCCTGCCTGCAGAAGGGGACACACACACATGCACCTCTTCCCCTTCCTTTGCCCTGGGGCCCACCAAGAGGAAAGTTTTGTGCTCAAACTACATGCAAGTCCACCTTCAAATGTGTCTTCAGATCCTGGTGCAGATGGCTAGGGAACTGAAGTCAGGAGCATGCTCACATGCATTTCAGCAGGTAAAATTTGTAGACCTTAAAAGTTGGTAGGTCGTTCTGGAAAATGGCTGGCTTAAATGTAATCATTACCGGGTGTCCAGATCTCTCTTAAAACCAACAGAAGAATTCCTCTTGTCAATGTTGATGCAGGCGTGAACCCCTCTACCAGACATTATGCCTGGTTTTAATGAATCCATTATTCGAAGTATTGTATATTAATTTCATGTTCATACAGAACTTGCAGTATCAGTCAGAGTAAGGAATGGGGCAGGCAGCCCTGGTTCAAGGTTCAGAGCCTAGCAATCTTTATCAATCTCACACCTGATTTGTCCTGAGAAGATATTGCCAATTATGTCATGGTAGCTGGAGGTAGATAGATATCGCCTAGGGAGGAAAAAAATGGCCACCATCATTTTGACTTGTCATCTAAATTGAATTTGAACTCAGCTCTCTAGAGAAACACGTCCACTGCATTAAACAACTGGGGGAATTAATGCTCTCATCGATCCTGCTCGTCATTACAGGCATGTATGCTTGCATCTGCATCTGACTTCTTCATCTTAGGGAGTCAAAAATGTGGCCCCAAAAGGGCAGAGGGTGCTGGTCTCCCCAGCTGTGCAAAACAGTGCTTAACCCTGCTGCTGGTCTCAGAATGCCTCTGGGTTCATACTGATGTGAATAAGTGGAAGCAGAGGTTGGTGATGGATGAGATGCAGGGGGAAATTCCCCTTATTAGTGTCAGTGTCTCCTTTTGCATGCAAGTAGAAAGAGGAAAATTAAAACAACAGTGTCAGTTAATGTTGATGAACAAGCTTAAAATTCAAGTTTACGTTATAAAATACACCTCAGAAATTTATGGTTTGCTACGCATTTGTATGATACAAAGTTCTAGGAGGAGTGTCTGTAATAAGAAAATAGTTCCTACCTATCAGATGACAGCTGCACATTTTGCAGGGGCCACAGCTATAGTACAGTGCAAGCTACAGTCAAATATTCAGTAGTTGCATCTGGACTTCCCTACTCAGACAATCTGGAATGAAGGCCCTTAATTGATATATGTTGTACTTACTCCCAGAAGAGTCCTTTTTTATTATTATTTTCTCCAAAGTTTTTTTAAAGATCATTTGAAGATAGAGGATGGAACACACACGACTTCAGGGAGATCACGTTTCTATTCTTGCTGCTTTGAAATGTTAAAAAGTTTTTTAAAAGGTCTCTATGATTGTCTGGCCAACCAAATATATCGATATGTAAAAGATTTATCTGCTAAAGACAACTTCTTTCTGTTTTATTTTGTTCTCCTTATACAGAATAGCACTTTTTTGTAAGAGGATTAAAGTATACATTGATTAAAATGTATGAAAAAATTTGTTCCAGAAAACTGAGAGCAACCTTTTTACGATAACAGTTTATACACACAATTGCCTTTCTGACTGATAAGGAGGGCAGAAGGTAGATGAGCAGGGAGGAAGGAACAGCGTCCTAGGAGTGATGACAAAAGGTGCTGGAAGGATCCCAGATTATCAGCACAATGTAGGAAGGGGGTGGAGGCCAGCATGCAAATGTTCTTTGCTGTGTGCAGCTTGTGTGAGGGCTCTGATGGATGTGGGGAATTAGGTTAGGCTAACACAATACTGACAAGATGTAAAAAGGGGAGGGAAGTCATCAAAAAAGCCCAGGAGATTGGGGAAGAGAAACAGTATCACAGAACCATAGAAGCAAAGAGGCATGGAATCACAGAATGGCTTGGGCTGGAAAAGACCTTAAAGATCATCCAGTTCCAACCCTCCTGCCATGGGCAGGGACACCTTCTGATAGACCAGGTTGCTCCAAACACTGTCCAACCTGGCCTTGAACACTTGCAGGGATGGAGCATCCACAGCTGCTCTGGGCAACATGTTCCAGTGTCTCATACACACACAGTAAAAACTTTCTTCCTATTATCTAATGTAAAACTACTCTCTTGCAGTTTAAAGTCATTCCCCTTTTCCTATCACCATAAGCCTTTGTAAATAGTCACTCTCCAGATTTTTCGTAGGACCCTTTTAGGTACTAGAAAGCCACTATAAGGTCTCCTCAGAGCCAGGATGAACAAACCCAGCTCTCTCAGCCTGCCTTCATAGGAGAGGTGCTCCAGCCCTTTGATCATCTCTGTAGTCCTCCTCTGGATGTGTTCCAGTAGGTCTGCATCCTTCTTGTGCTGGGGGCCCCAGAGCAGAATACAGACCCATCTGGGCTCTCACAGGAAGGAGCAGAGGAAGAGAATCACCTCTTTCAAGGTTTTCCTGCTGATCATGCTCCTTTTGATGCAGCCTGGGATATTGTTGGCTTTTTGTGTTGCAAGGACACACTGAAGCCGGCTCCCATCAAGTTTCTCATCAACCAACAGCCCCAAGTCCTTCTCTGCAGGGCTGCTCTAAATCTCTTCTCTGCTCAGCCTGTAGCTGTGCCTGGGATTGCCCCAATCCAGGTGCAGGGCCTTGCACTTAGCCTTATTGAACTTCGTGTGGTTAACGTTGGCCCACCTCACAAGCGTGTCAAGGTCCCTCTGGATGGCATTCCTTCCCCCCAGTGTGTCAACCGCATATCAGCAAACTTTTCCTTGTTGCTGACATGATGTTAAACAGTCTCAGTCCCAACACCAGCCCCTGAGGAACACCACTCATCGCTGGTCTCCACTTGGACATTGAGCTGTTGGCTGCAACCCTTTGAGTGCAACCATCCAGCCAACTCCTTATCCACCAAGTGATCCCTCTGTAAAATCCACGTCTCCCCAACTCAGAGGCAAGGATAACATGAGGGAAAGTGTCAAATGCTTTGCAAAAGTCCAGGTAGATGGCATGAGTCACTCATCCCTTGTCCCTCTTCATCCGCAATGACCAAAGATTCTCTTTCCATCCTCCAACAGATGAATTCATCAGCCCCCAGTAGATCATGCAAGTCCAATATTGTTTAAGACCACTATTGTTTGAGTAAATCCATCTGAAAACTGGCTAAATTGTTTATTTCTGTTCTTTCTCCTTATTAGATGATTTTAGATCTTCATTCTGAGCCTGCAAAACTAACTTCGAACATTCAGGGTAAATCTATTCACAAGCTATTTTCTAATACACCTTGAATAATAGCTAAGAAATTAAATCAACCCCCAAACCACCCATAGCCTTCTTTTCTTCCCTCACCATGCACTCCTTACTGAGGAAGTTGCGAGGCAAACATAGTGTTGTCTGTTAATAAAATGTACATAGATAAAAGACATAAAATTAACATATCACAAGATTAAGAAATCACAAATTCTATTCAGTCTTCTGTTCCAGTAGCCTTCCTGTCAGTTATTAATTTGACCTTTGCAAATACTCTTTGCAGTACGTCACATGGTTATAAATCAGAGATGCCTTCAAAACTGTGCACTAATCTCCAAAATACTAAAACAGCCTCATAGTGTAAAGTCAAGTGTTCAGCCTCTGGTAATGCAATTTAAAGTGCATTGGTCTCCATAGGCTTAGAGAATAGTTTTGCCTAAGGTTGCATGGCAAGCGTGGAGTGCAGCTGGAGAAGGACGCAGTTTACATGACTTGTAAGTTCCTCACCTCTAGAGACACCTTCTATCTTCTTGACACTCATTGTTATGTTCTCTTTCATGACTGATTTATAACCTCAAGCTTGTCTATGGTAACATTTGTAAATTTTAGGTCTTTAAAATTGCAAGTCAAAAAAGGGGTAGAGAATATTTTTAAGAACTGCATAGCTCACTCTTTCTAGACTTCCTTATTCACAAAACAGACCACTAATATTTTAGGTAAGAGAGAGTAACTGACAGAAGTAAAATTTGTTATTTTTTTATCGCCCAGACATACAGAAAGGGGAAAAAATTCCAGTGTTAGTAGTATGCCATCTACTATCAGCTAGGCCTGCAGACTCGATCCATGGGTATTATTTGTGACTCTGCCAGTGTGTTCATCCTGGGAGATACAGGCAAAATGTATGTCGTTTGGTGTACCTGTACTGAAAAGAAGCAATACATCCCTGTTCAAGGCCAGGTTGGATGGGGCTTTGAGCAACCTGATCTAGTGGGAGATGTCCCTGCCCATGGCAGGGGGGTTGGAACTAGATGATCTTTAAGGTCTCTTCCAACCCAAACAGTTCTGTGATTCTATAATACAGAGTGGGTGACTCCTGGGTGTGTCAAAACCGAGACAAAATTGTAGGTTTTGTTCCCTGCAATCTGATGTTAACTCGTACACAAACACCAACAATGACTTAGATCAGTTTAACGATTTTCTGCCTCTCAAACAAGCCACCATAAATGACATGGGGTGTACTCTCAGCCTGCAGAAGGGACAAGGAATGGTGTTTCTGGGAAAATCTCAGCAAAAGCAAACTGCTTAACAAGCAGCTTATTAAGACCCAGTAAATCAATCCCATTCCAGCACCTGCCCTTAGCACTGCCATCAGACAGTTCTTTATGGCACAAGGAAAGGTTTTGCCAAGTCCCCAGGATCCATACAATGAGTGCAAAAGGCAGCTTTGCTTTTCACCTTGCAAATCACTCCCAGCATATGCATTATCCTCTTTTTGTGTTTCAGCTAAATCCAAGGACCTGGGGTATTTAGGCACCTAAAGCTGCAGATAGGCATCTGCAGGCACTGATGTGCCTCTCCAGATCTGCCCAGAGGCCTGCTGTCTAGATGCTGTTACTAGTTTTCTGAACCACATCCCTCTTTGCCAGCACATTAGCCCATTTATCTTCATTTAAAAACATGTTGCAGAGCAGTTAGCAGCTTCATGAGGAACTGTTGACATTGCTAATGTTTACGGATTAGAAAATGTTAGTTCCGCGCAAATTATACTTAATTGCTGTTGTAGGATAATAATTATTTTTCATTAATAGAGTCCTAAATCCTTTAAAGTCTTAAAGACTGTATATCTCATTATGTTACACAGTACAAAACCAGTGAAACCCTTTCATTAATTCATTAATGATTAGTTAGAAAAGCAATGTGACAGATTATTATACATGTTACCAAGTACTATTAGTACACTCATACACACAGCTTAATTTCAAACTTTAATATTAGAGTTTTAGTTCTTCAACCATGGAAATTGAGTAGAAAATGGCTATGAAGATAAATTTTCATTTAATATTTTTTCTTCAACTGCATTTTCTACAATGTACTTTTTTTTGCAATTCAAACAATAAGAAAAAAAAGTCTTTAAGATGGAAAATTACTTCTTTTTTTTTAATATTTAAAGCTAGGTGCCATTTAGTTAATGGACTTCCAGTCAGGCAAAATGTTAAAATCAACAGTGCCATACCTTTTAAAAGTGGGGAACCCTCTCTCAACCCAGTTGAGAGAACACCCAGAAGCACTTCAGCAACTAAATCAAGCCTTCACTTCAGGACTTCACCACTCTCCCAGTGTACAAATGCCAGAAAAATCAGGTTAAAGGGAATCAAAAAACATCACCTTATGAAAGAGAATGAGAGAGAGCATGAATCTTGTTCTCTACACTCTTATGTCTCAAGAAGAGACAAGGGGGTACACCTAGCATATAATGTGTAGTAGTACAGCAGTCTGGGATGGGGCCAGGCAAATAGCACCCTAAAAGTTCCTTTATCATCCCCTGTGACTCTACCTCACAGATCTACACCTCAGGCACAGACAGCTGCTTCTTTTGGTGGGAAAGCTGAGACTATGTGCTGAGTGGTGAGCACTTCCTGAGTCAGGTTCTACTGCTAACTCCTGTGTGCGCGACCACACCACTAAGGTGGCACTGGTAATAGCTGTTGGCAAAGAAGATGTTTTGTGGGACATTCTGGAGTAACTTTTGCCTGGTGGAGAGGACTCTTTTTCTAAGCTTAAAATGGAAGGATCACACAGACCAACTCCTCTGCATAAATAGAATATTATGGGAAAATGCACTATAACAAACCTTGGAGGACACCTGTCAGACACCAGTCATTTTCTTCCTTTCCAATCACTGCATGGTGGTGGGTGGTCTTTGGTGATTACAGGACTCTGCTCAGCTGTACCTGCATTAAATAGAGAGCTCCAACATTCAAGAAAACTTTGTCGAAATATAGGCTTTCTGTTCCACAGGAAATTCCAACCTTTTGAAATGTCCTTGGATCCTTTGATCACACTGCAATATCAAGTCATGGAACTATTATTACATCCATGCCAATTTAAAAAAAAAAAAAAAAAAAACTTTTAAAAATATTTGTTCCATTCAAAATTTTAATGTCAAATTGTAATACAGAAAATTACTGAAAAAATGAAATCAGAACTTGGTGACTTAAACAAGTTGAAGTCAAAGTCTCAACACTTTCATTTAGAAAACATTGTTAATGTTGTGTGATTGCAAAACTGTTGATATTTTCTTGAGTGTACTGTTCAGAAAGTTCTTCCATCAGAAATGTTTTGTACTTGTGAAGTTATTTAGAGCAAATAGTTTCACATGCTCTAATGAGCTGTATATGAAGACAGAAGACGTGCATTTAACCAGCAGTGTTTTTCTCCACCCCATGCTCAACAGAATGCTAAATAAATTCCCTTATTTGCTTCACTTGCATCTTCTGGGGACTGTAATATGTGGTAAACATTATTAGTGCTTTACATTGACATCTCTGTGGAAGAAGGACTCGGCATGAGCCAGCAGTGTGCACTCGCAGCCTAGAAAGCCAACCGTGTCCTGGACTGCATCAAAAGGAGCGTGACCAGCAGGTTGAAGGAGGCGACCCTGCCCCTTTACTCTGCTCTCGTGAGACCTCACTTGGAGTATTGTGTGCAGTTCTGGTGTCCTCAAACATAAAAAGGACATGGAACTGTTGGAACAAGTCCAGAGGAGGGGCACAAGGATGATCAGGCGACTAGAGCACCTCCTGTATGAAGAGAGTCTGACAAAGTTGGGGCTGTTCAGCCTGGAGGAGAGAAGGCTGAGTGGAGACCTCATAGCAGCCTTCCAGTATCTGAAGGGGGCCTATAAGGATGCTGGGGAGGGACTCTTCATTAGGGACTGTAGTGCTAGAACAAGGGGTAACGGGTTCAAACTTAAACAGGGGAAGTTTAGGCTGGATATGAGAAAGAAATTCTTTACTGTGAGGTTGGTGAGGCACTGCCATGGGTTGCCCAGGGAAGTTGTGAATGATCCATCCCTGGCACTGTTCAAGGCCAGGTTGGACAAAGCTTTGGTTTAGTGTGAGGTGTCCCTGCTGATGACAGGGGGTTAGAACTAGATGATCTTAAGGTCCTTTCCAACCCTAACTATTCTATGATTCTTACTACAGGGTGTAAATTATCTCTGACTTTCTGGAAGGAGAGTCCCAGACTGTGGCTGGGAACACCAGGACCTGGGTTGTCCCTGCAGGCCAGCAACTGTTTGGGAACCTTTTTTAGTGCACACTGTAAATCCTGAGGATGTACAGAAAACTTTGGTTTCTATGATGCTTTCTAAACCACAGGAATATATTTAACACATTAATAAAGGGGGAAAAAAGCCAAACAAACACTAGAAATAATCCAGTTCCTGTCATCTCTCTTGATTTTTCACTTTGTAGACTTCTTTATGGATTAAAAAACTTTTTTTCTTCTTCTTGTAAAGGGTGTTCATTGAAGCTTGTCCAATAGATGGTATCACCCTTTCCAAAGTCTATGCTATGGGAGGCCTATGGAAGCATATCTGCTCAAGGCATTCATGCAAATTATTACTTACTGCCCTATATGCTCATAAATTAATAGCTTCTCTGTGGATGAAAAACAGAAATTAGACAACCATTAAGGTTGAACAATGTATAAAGAATATTAAATATTAATATACGAAATGAAAAAATATTGCAAGAGATATGAATAGATATGCCAGGAGCATAACAAGCCAAACCTAGGAATGTAAATAATAAAAACATGTTTTCAGCTAGATATTCTGGATGGTTTAGTATTCAAATTAAAGTTTGTTTTCCCATTCAATAAAAACAAAACAAAAACTATTTACCGTTGTTGCCTTATTTGCATGGGAGTTCATTTTCCTCCCATGAACAGAAATGGATCTTAAGCAGAGGGGAACCAGGATGGAAAGGCCACTTTCTAATTGGTGTCTTTTTCAAGGAGCATTTCAGTGAGGTGTGGACGTCAGCTCTGCAAATTCAAGAGCAAGAATACCCCTTACAATTTTAAACGTGATTTGAATGAATAATTGTGGAGCTAGCTTGTGCATTTTAATGATTTGCATCAGCAGCAACAATAACATTGAAATGGAAATTGGATGAAGAGTTTACTTAGTAGTAGGATAAGGTAGCCTGTTGATAAAGTGTTGCGGCTTCAACACAGCAATACAACTGCATGTGTCACTTGTCTCTGTCGATGATGACACTCGTCAGAGTCCCATTGGAGCTACAGGACCTATCAGCAGCTGTGAAAAATCCTGTTAAAAAGACCTGATTTCTTTGTGGATCCAGGTCCATTCTTTAAATCCATTACACTCTGTCCAGCTTCATCTTATTTCTGCTAATTCTGAATTAAATATTACTGCTCTGTGTCCCTGTGAGAATTATTGCAAAGGTGCTCTGTATGGATTTTGATCTTTACTGTAGATTGCTTCAGCCAGACCAGTCCTTGACACAGCCTCCTGTTAGGTCCCTAAGAGTGACAAGTGCTCCCATTACAAATATATATTTAGCGAAACACTGGATGAAGCATATCCTTGCTCCTATAGACTCAGTTTTATACAGTTTCATTTAGCCATTATGGTGTTCATTTCCAAGAGCTCTTGTAGGACTGCATCATAGTGTACTTCCCAAGAACTCTAAGTCCACTCCTGCATAAATCCTCGTGCAAATCCCACCAAGACACAACAGCACCTGACTTTTAAATTGCACACACACAGTTGTATGGGCTTTGCTCTAGTTAGGGCACTGAATCATGGCTGTTGCCATGCGGTGGGTTGTTTTGTGGGTTTCATGGGAATGAGAAAACAGTAGGAAGGAATTTGGTATATCTGAATCCTGACCAAACTTCAGTGCTGGTAGAAAAATGTTTCAAAATGACTGCTGTATTTCTATAAAACACAGTAAGCACACAAGGCAAGATACCAATCCTTTTAAGGGCACAGGAGAGTAAAGTCTAGCTGCCATAGTGCTTGGGGCTGCATCCAACATCGAGAAAATCCAAACTAACATTGTGCAACTGTACTATCAGACAGGGTCAATCAGGTTCAGCTCCAAAGGAGGTGGCATCTGCTACCTACCTCATGTTTTAGTAAATAGTCTGGTTTTTATGTGACAAGTGCAACACAGATACAAATTAATGGGAAAAGAAAAGCCCCAATTGTCCATTTGTGTCATATTGCAAACTGCTGGGTGAAAAACAGCCCAGCATCATTTAATCATCCTGTTTTCCCTACCCCTTTTCACTTATTACATTCATTACTGGTCACAAAAGACTGCTCACAAAACAGCTAGTGATTTTAATTTAATGCATCCTTTCTAAAACCTGCAGGGAAATTAAAGGAGGGAGCAACCTGGGGAGGGCTGGGGAGCAGGAGGGGGAAATGGGGCTTGGCACATCTGAGGCTTTAAATGTTAACAGTCAAATATTTCCCAAATAGATCTGAGCTGACCCTAAACACATTGGGAGGGCTTAACTCATTAGTTTGCAAATTGAGTCAAATTGACACAAGGAGTTTCCTCACAGTGCTTTTAAATCTCTGATGGATGCTGGTGAGTGACCTCTCAATCTGACAGGCCAACAGTTGCCAAACGATCGCAATATCACAAAATCCAGTAAAACAAACTACCCAGGCAGATCATCAGGGGCTGTTGCAGGGGTTTTTCCCCACATTATGCAAAAGGTTATTGTTGCCACCTCCACCTAAATTTACAGGCAGTATTGGTTTACGAACAGATAACTGAGAGCAGCAACCAACAAATCCAATTAGGACAGGGTGTAATATTCGGGAAACATTACAATATTTGGTTGAGGCTATAGAAAGCCCACAGATCACCTGGGGAGCATTGCTCTAGCAAACAGTATCTTTCCAAATTGTTCCATGCTAGCCAGTACAGGCGTTTTGCTGGTTGTTTCCTCATCTGATGAAATCAATAGAAAGGCTCCCATTGACATTAATTAGAAGGGTGAGAAGAGAGAAATACGCACCATGAGGGAGGCTGAAAGGGGCTGTGCTGCATGAGCATGACCTGGGGACAAGGCACAGCTCACCACAGCTGGAGGAATGGGATTTACTGCCTCAGCAAGAAGTTCACACTGGGGTGTCTGCCCAGGAGCCTGGTGCCGATGCTGGCAAAGCCTGAGGAGCTGTTGCTCTGCCCAGACAGAGGTGCCTGGCTCCCTCTGAGCTCCCTCAACCTCAGATCTCCAGCAGCTGCCATGGGAGCCTCAGCATCCAGCTCACCCTAGGCTCCTGCATGCTCTTTTGCCTGAACCCATATATCCTGAGTGTCTTTCTGCTTTGCCAGCTATTTGCCTCCTCTTTCAGAAGGGTGCTGCAATCACTAGATGCCTGTTTCTGGCCAGAAATGATGCAGGAAGAAAAGTCCTGCTCCCACAGACAAGCTCCAAAGGACCTTGATGGCTCCACTATCTACCACTAGGAAAAGCTCTTGGTGACTGGTTTTGACAGCAGGTTGTCAAGGATGCATCACAACTACTTAGTTTTCAGAAACTTCACAGCGACCTGGGGGGGAGTGGCGGGGGGGGGGGGGGGGATGATATGATGATATTACAGAACTCTGAAAAGGCTGTTTAAATATGAGTTTGACAAGGTAGATTTGTCCAAAGCATACAGTATAAAAGTCCTCCAACACACTACTGTATGCATCTTCCTTAGGATGCAGTCGAAAGTCTGTTGGTCTTGACTCGACTTCAAAGTCACCTGGCTTGGAAATGGGTCTCAGCGCTTATTTTTGTCTTTTCTACATTCAAAGTGTGTTTCTGGTATTTTACTCAAGGCTCTCCAGAAGATTTCCTCTGTATTCTCACACCTTGTACACCCTCCTGCCAGGAAAAATGTCTGCCGTCATGCCCTTGTCAAGTAACTCAGGAGTTACCAGTTAAATGCTCGCTTGTGACAATAACCAAAGAATGAAGGCAACCAGCCTTGGGAGACCAATTAAGCCATGTGGTTCTTTTGACAGTCCATGTCCTGAAGTACAGCCTGTTGAATACAAAAGGGAAAAATCTGTCCTTAGAAATACTTCTCTGCATCCTAACACTAAGGATATGGATATGGGAACTAATTACTCCCTGCTAGCAAAGTGTGAATGTGACTCAAAGCTGACTGGCTTTAATTGCTCCTCTCCCCGCAGTAAATTCTCCCTCTCTAGGCTGGCTATTTACCCCTCATTTACCTGCTGAGGAGGAAACTCTCCTGCATGCATCCCACAGTAAGAACTAGTGCACTGGCAGTTATTGCAGGGCAGCTGACTTATGGTAAGTTATGCTGGACAGAGCCATATATATATGGACAGAGACTTGGGTGGCATGGTTTAGTGGGAGGTGTCCCTGCCAGTGACAGGGGGGTTGGATCTAGATGATCTTAAGGTCCTTTCCAACCCTAACTATTCTATGATTCTATGATTCTAAGTCTACATCTCCTCCTCCCTCAGAGTAACTTGTTTGTGTGACTATCCTGTAAGCCTAGAAAATTAATTTAGCAGCCAAAATAGCAGTGAGCTAGGTCTAATAAAAGACTTCAGCACTTCCACACCCAACTGTCTGCCCAGTGCAGAGATCAGAGCCCAGCTTAGGGGTCCAAAATCTCAGCTCAGTGTCACCGTCACATCCAACAATAGGTACTAAAGCGTGACTTGTAGGTAGCTCAGTATTGCCTCATGGCTGACTGCAAATCATTTCATTGGTGCAGTAGCATGAATTGTGTCACCTTTACTTTGACTATTTACCTGACAAAATTATTCTGCAATGTGATCTGGTTTTGTTAATCCTGGCTGGAGTTCCTGTTTTCTCCTAAAAACTAATTTCGATAAATAGCTGTGCAAAATTTGTCTTTTTTTTTTTGGGGGGGGGGGGCAGGAGGGGAAGGGAGAAGAAGGCCACAGGAAATTACATGTTGAACTTCAGTGTGCTCTGCCTCATCACTTATTTGTTCTCCTTGCCTTTTATTAGTTGGTGTTATACTTCCCATTACACTCCATTTATTTCTGTTGTGTTGAAGAACTTTTGGTTGCCTCTTATGTCCCTTGCTAATTGAAACGTATTTTGTGTCTTAGCTTTTTTGATTTTATCTCTGCCATGTAACCCCCAGTTTGGTGGGAGAATTTTAACAAGGGTCTTTTCAAGAGGCTTTGCAGATTCTCCTGCCAATGAAGCAAACCATTGTGCTGTAAACACATCCAGGACTGCCTCATGATTGTGGGTTAGTGTGCTCCTCATCCTAATTACCTATAGGAAAAGAGTGTGCAGAAACGTTGTGAAAACCTTGCCTTCTCTTCCTTCACCTCTCTGTTCTATTCTCGCATCCTTGGTGTCTAGATTTTTGCCACTTCTCAGTATCTCATTGCACAGTCCTTTTTGTCTGCCTCCTCTCTCGAAATGAATGCAGCGTCTGTTCCCTTCCCTGCTGAAACACCTGAGGCCTCCTCTCATACTTGTTGCTCTTCTCTACTCTGTTTCTCCTGCTCTGATGCCCATCTTGTAAAACAGCACTTGGCATAAACACACCATTTCAGGTGTGGTCTTACATCTTCCAGCTGCTGCCAGGCAAGAACTTGATTTCCAAGTTCAAATCTACTCCTCTCTGATCTTGGAATGTATTCAGTGGTGCAGCAGCCCCATCGGGATCCTTATCCTGGTCATCTGGGAAAAATCCTTTTGTCTGTGCAAAAATGCTTGGTCACCATTTGCTGCAACAAAGTACCCTTGGCACACACCTATTTCTATTTGCCTTTTTAGACTCTAGTCATGTTAGAGTAAGACCTATTCACCCAGTTTTTCTGCTGTAGCACCACTCACATGATGGCTGCTGCCCTAAGATATAATAATAACTGTTAATCAGCTGAGTGCTTGAAACAGAAGAGCTTTCTTATTTGTGTGGCCGAGGGAAGCTCTCTCAGTGTAGGAAAACTCACTTCTCCACAGGGATAAAATGAAACCTGTGGGAAGAAGCTTTTGTATGGGCTTTAAAAATTTTAGATCTCTGAGATAAATCAATGGCTCAGCCCTGAACTCTCTTTTTGAGATAATCCCCCACTAATCTGACAAGACAGTAACCCATACCAAATTCTCCAGATGAAATCACATCTAGTCTTTAATGGCTCCTTCATTGGCATTGCGCAGCCCCCAGGTACAGCAATGTGCCCAAGTGGTGGCCTGGTGGCATCCCAACAGAGACCTGATCATTCCTCCTCATCCTACCCTCCTCCTTTCCCAGCTCTATGGCTCTGGGAAAGGGCCTCCACAGCACCCACTGCAGCAAAAAGGCAACACAGCTGGGGTGAGTTGATGACTGGAGCCTTTATTTAAAGGAGGATGAACACGAATGTTCCCACTGTAGAACACATTTTTGGCTCCCCAGCCTGGGTCGCAGGGTTTGGGATCACATGGGTTGGTATCTGCCATGCTAGAGAGTAGTCAACTTCATAGAGAGTTTGAATGGTTGAGTTTGGAGGTGAAATACCCTGCTGAATGATGACAGGGATACCTGATTTGTAATTATTTGGAAATTGCAAATACAGCAAGCAAGAACACCTTCTGTATTTCATTTCATTGTTACAGGTGTTAAAAATCAACAGAACTTAAAAAATATCTGTACATATTTAACATCTGTTACTTCTTTTCTAATCCTTTAAATCCCTTAATTTACTCCAAAGTAGTTTAAACTGTTATCAACCTCTTTTGAGGGCTCTACATCTTAATCACAACTATATGGCAAATATTTAATGATACAGTAAGCATTTAGGAACTACTTAGGAATCAAATGATAATACCGAAATAGAGGTTTCATATGATTGCAGAGACTAAAGGATTAGAAATCAGATTTAAATGGATCCAAAGGGCAAATTCAAAGACTTCAAACAGCTTTTTAAAAACAAGATGCTGTAGTTTGGAAAAAAAAAAAAAAAGAATCTAAAATAAATTTGCTGATGATCTCTCCTCCAGAAAAATTCTATCATTTCATCAAGCTTATTTATTTATTTAAACTGCCTTTGAAGCTCTTTTATTTCAAGGAAAAAAAGAAAAAATATTTCAACTGCATACATTACAGAAGGGGGAAAATAACACCCATGTAAAACCTCAGTGGGAACTTTCTCTTTTTCTGTTTCATGAACAGTAAACATTTCCCCAGAGCTGCTTTTGAGTTTTGTGGTAAGTTGAGCCTCCAGGTAAATCCTGAGAGGGAATGAAGTGTTGAGAAATTACACACACTGACAAGATGGGAAGTTGATCTTCATGTTGAGGAAGTGTGCTTGAGGGGGATCCGGTGGAGCATCCACAGGGTAACTGGCTCTCAGCAGCAGCACCCCAATGGAGGTCCAGTGCTCAGTGCAGTTGCTGACACATGGATGAGCAGTGCTACCCAAAGTGTCCAGCATGTCCAACATGTCCCTACAGGGCTGGCAAGTACACAGCACCTCAGGGAGACCTGTGACATGGCATAGCCTTGGCTGGCCAGTTAGTGCCAGGTTAGAGTTACACACTTGATCACCCCTCAGCAGGAACATCAAGGTAAGGCACTGTGCTAATGTGACCATACCACTGCCATTGCTAGAGCCTCTCTTCATGGAGCTGGCTTGAGCACCCCTGCACCATGCCAAAGGATTCACTGTGGGCTCACCAAAGTGTGGAGTCACTGTTTCAGGCCAGCATATATTCTCCTCATCTCCCTTTTCTCCAAGATGTGATAAGGTTGGGTCTGAACCTGTGGGATGCTCGTTATCTCCAAGAGCCGCTAAACACATTTAGGATTAGGTTCTGCAACAGTTTTAAGTTTCCATTCGTTTGGTTTTTTTTTTAATCCTGAGTTAGATTTTGTCTGGTTTCCTGCCTGGAGCTAGCTCGCTAAAGGTTCGGATAAGCACTGGTGCCAGAAGAAGGGAGGGGAAAGGAATGCACAGCCCAGAGTCAGGAGGGAGGGTGGATCACCTCATCCTCAGCCACCCTGAAGCAGCACCTTCTGAAGATGAGCATGGCTTTATTTTATTTATGACACTGATCCTTAAACCAAGCCCATAACCAAACACAGCCAGCTACAATGTAAGCTCCACTGTTCCTCTCCTACAAAGCATCCCAAATAGGGAGTAAGTGCTGACATAAGGACAGAGACCACACCACTGCTTTATTCCTTTGGGAGGAGGGTTAGTAGCTGAACAGGAACAAACCCCATGTCTTCCAGGATTTGTGGACAGGATGCAATGGGAGGCAGGAGGACAAGACAGGGGGACTAGTGCTGGAGATGCTAAGCCTGCAAGTGATGTGCTGGCTACTTTTCCTCCTTGCTCCAGGTTTCACTGTGTTGCTGTTAGCTCAAAAACAGTAGCAGTGATCAACCTTCATGGATCACAGATCCAACAGAAATCCTGCAGAGGGATGGGGGAACCAAGGAGTGAGATTAGCACGCCAGGAGGTAGGGAGCATTTCCAGGTGGATTTCTGCTTGGACTGGGACAAGAGGTGAGTACAGCCTATGTCGTTGACCCATCTCTTCCTACTATGCCTTTTTCCACCCCAAAAGCCTGGTGATGTAATCCTTACTTAAAGGGATTTGCATACTAGGTGGCTACTACTTGCTAGGACTTTTATTGTGGGGGAGCTCTCTCCTTTTCTATTTTCATCTCTCTGCACAAAACCTTGAACTGGAGAGTCATCACGTAATAAATACCAAGAACACAAGGAATACCACTGCCTGTAGACAAAAATCGCATTTAGTTTAACAGTGATCTGAAAGAGTATATTTAGATTACATTTTGCCATCATCGAAACTTCTGTCTTACAAAAAGGTAAAACCAGTCTTTGTTAGGTGTGTGCTTTGAATGGGAAAGTCAGGAGTTTATGGATTTGAGAGGCTCTTTTGCTAATGCTTTGACGCTTAGAATACTAGAAAGAAGAAAAGTCTTGTGAACAAAAGACTGGCTGTGTCTTTCATTCCTGCTCACACATCTTCCACCGTCTCCAAACAAACTCAGCTCAGGTGTTTTAGGCTCCTATAAACTTCACAGGCAAAGTTTAAGAAACAAGATGAATTCAAAAGAGTTTATGTTGTCAGCTACAAGGGTAAAAAAAATGTTATCGGCTGTTTAAGCACTGCTGACTAATGTATATTCAAAAGCAAATCAACACAGTCGAACCCACTCTTCAAGCATCAAGGAAACCAGATGAGACCAGTGTCTCAGAGATATGGTGTCAAAAGACTTGGGTTTGTTTTTTTCAGGCAGTGGATGGCAGGGGAGAATCGCATTAAAATGTAATGTTTGTCAATGGCAGTGATAAAAAAAGAAAACTTCCCTGGCCGTTGCTGGCTGCTGCATGCAGCAATCTGAATACATTGGTAATGTGAGGGACTGATTAGTCCTGTAAGGCTGCCTACAGGTTAGCAGGCCTCATTTCAAATCTCTGACAGCAATATGTGTCGTTTCATGCTTCATCCTCATTCCCCATGTTCAACACAAACTGGGGTCACTCTATATATGGAAATCACTGTCTTCAGGGCAAAAAAATTAAAAAAGGTGAGATTGCCGCTTTAACCTCACTGGCCTCAGAAAATATGTTTTAGTCTGATACATTATACTAGCAGGAATTATTTATCAAGAAGATACAAGCTCGATATTTCAGAAATAATGAGATGTTCTGGTTTTGCAGCTGAAATTTTATGGTCCAGAGAGCATCAGCTATGAATCCAGAGAATGAAGTAAACTCGCAATGAATGATACACAGCATGCAGCTGAAATAAAATGGCTGTGCAAAGGGTAATATGGAAGTTATAACACAGTGCAAAGCTCACTATGTCTAAAGTGCCTTTGTTGCCAGAGACAGATGTTTTGAAGACAATGAAGGCACAAGATGGTCACAGCATTTATTGAGGGAAGTTTTGCCCAGGAAACAAATTGTCCGATGAGAAACCTTAGTCATTAGCCCTCAAATCCTGCAGCTTAGAATACCTGCTGAAGAATTCATGGCAAGATAATTCAGTATCAGAAATGCAATGTTTGAGTATTGAATGTGGAGAGATCAGGTAGGCTGTAGCAAAGGCTGGAGGTTTTCTCCCAGTATGGGGTGGATTTTCACTCATACCTTCGTTTTACTAGAACAAAAGCAGGTATATAAATCAGTGCCATTTTACACCACTTGTTTCCTAGCAGAAGTGCATGATTTGAGCAAGATGGTGAGGGAGCTATGTCTGACCTCAATATACTTTTGTCTGACTTTGTTTAGCTTATTTCTTGTCTGATCAAACAAGCTGAGCAAAGAGGTTCCATTTAGTGTTTTATTATTCTTGGGTTAGGGTTCAGCAGGAGTATTTAAATGTCAGGCACAGAATCAGTTACCACATGCATACTGCTATTCAAAGTAATTACTTTGTTTGACATGGCTTGTGGGGATTATAAACTCCATGTGACCTAATGAGGACAGGAGCACAGCCATGAAGAGCAGCAGTCAGCCTTCGCAGCTTCTCACATCCCTACAAGGTCAACATGAAGCTGCTTTGTATCTACCAAAGATAACAGGGCTTAGACCAGGGACTCAACCCCTGGCAGCAACATAGAGTCCTGTCCTTGCAACACCCAGCCCTCTCCCACACCTGCTTTGCTGTCTACTGGCACAGGCTGGTGGCAGTTTATGATTTGCTTTCTCGGTTTTTCATAGAATCATAGAATAGTTAGGGTTGGAAAGGACCTTAAGATCACCTAGCTCCAACCCCCCTGCCATGGGCTGTAAAGTTTATACCTGTAAAACTTCAAAAAAGAATCGCAAAGTTTCATAGGATGAGACCTACCACTGTTGTAACCTGGCAGCGCTGGGGAGGTGAACTGAAAATGAGCAGGGATACCAAGGGGCTTACAAGAAAGCTGGAGAGGGACTTTTTACAAAGGCATGTAGAGATATCACAAGAGGAAATAGTTTTAAACTGAAAGAAGGGAGAGAAATTCTTCATTGTGAGGGTGGTGAGGCACTGGCACAGGTTGCCCAGAGAAGCTGTGGCTGCCCCATCCCTGGCAGTGTTCAAAGCCAGGTTGGATGGGGCTTTGATTCACCTGCTCTAGTGGAAGGTGTCCCTGCCCATGGCAGGGGGGTTGGAACTGGGTGATCTTTAAGGTCCCTCCCAACCATTCTATGATTCTATGATCATACCAAAAACTTAGATCATCACAGTCTGCAGGCTGGTGACCTTAGGAAAGTACACAGTGAGCTCCTTCTTCTCTTATTTCAGGCTGTTCAAAGCTACCTGAACAGCACATCCAACTCCCAGTGGCAGTGTTTACCTCATGGACCTCAGGGTGAGGTCCACCACAGGTATTTGGGAAAATGATGGTGAGGAGAGGGTAATGATGAATAGGGTGATGAACATCAATCCTGCCTAAAACCCAGACTTCATCCAGATTGCTATCATCAGACACCAAAAAGAGGAAGTTTAGTAAGAGGGAAGAAACTAAGCAAGGAACAAGAAAACAAATACTTTGTGCTACAAAATGTATTCAGTCTGTCAACTTTAACTGGTCGAACCCACCAGGAAGGCTCCTCTTTGCTGACAAAGGACAGGCCCATGATACAGCACTGCAAAGGAGCTGGGCACTCCGTTATATAAAAGCAGTGATGTTACTTTGGGCACCATGAAGTGTCCTGCTGGCCTCCAGCCATCTCTCCAGAAGAGCATGGGTCTTAGTCCTGTGCTGTCTCCTTCAGACCATGCAGAAATGTGGGATACCCAGTATATGTCACAGCCATTGAATCCTTTGCTGGTAAAACCGTGTGCTATGGCTAACCCTCTTGTATTTTCAGGCATTTTTATTCAACATAACTATTTAGCAGCTCTTAAGTCTGTGCAAAGATCATAAGACTGCACGTAACAGACCCAGGCCAATGTAAACGTGGTGTGTGTTCTAACCAGTCTAGTTAAGGTCCAAATCCTGCACAGATCTGAGCTACTACTACAGGTGCTCATACCCAGACCATTCCCAAATAAGTTCCTAGCCTCTGGCATCCATTTCTGAGTGGCCTTTAGACCCACTCAACATCTACAGTGCCTCCAAGCCATATTCCTCTTCACAGAACCCTGAAATTAGAGAAGTAAGGCCTGGATGTGCAAGGACAGCTTTTCCAAGAGAGCACATGGTGTTGGAGCTAAGACCTTTAAAACATGGAGGCATTTTTTAGGTTTAGTTGCACTACATGTATAAACAGAAGAACACAGCTCCTTGGAGCTGTTCTGGAAGATCTTCTCATCAGCATAGAGCTTGGACTGAGAGATACTAATGAATAAGAGCAGAACTTAGTTCAATATCAAATTATTCTGAAGTATAATTCAAAGCTGCTTCATGTGATTCAATCCAGGGCAAAACAGATCACGAAAATAATCTCTGCTTTTTTCCATTGTCAATACGCTCATAGCCAGCAGCTAGGTAAATCTTCGGTGCCAGGTGAAACTCTAAGTCTGTAAGGTGGGCTCAAGACACACTCTTGAATACCAATTAAGAAGAACCTGAATCTTTTCTCACTCAATGGCTACAATGAACTCTGTTTTATCCTGAATAAATTAATGAATTGAATAGGCCAATATAATTCAACACGAAGAAGTTTATCACTGAGGAAAAGCCACTGTAGGCCTCTGAATAATGGCAATGCACTGAATCACCCACCAGCTACTCCAGCTCTGGACAAAAGTTTTGTTACTGCTCTGTCTTTCACACCAATGACATCTTTGAAGAATGGGCATTCTTTTCAAAGAGGGTTTCAGCTCTGTGGGTGACTTGGGCCTGAAAGACCTGGTATAAAGTGGCATAATGCAATGAAAATAAAGCATCTGTTGTCCTGGATCTGCTTCTGGATTTCTTATTTCTAAACATTTATCCTCAGTTTACAGGTGGAACCACTTCCTCATTAAACTAAAATGGATATCCCTGTTTCAAGATCATCTGACCTCATTTTAGGCTCCCAACATTTCACCCAAGTCAGAAATCCAAACGCCCTGGCTTTTTTAATGCAGTCAAAGCAGAGGAGGAGAAACTTCCAGAGAGGAGATCTTGCATCCTAGCTTGGCTGTCTCCACTGGGTCGGTAACCTTACATGATATGAGTGTGGGTCCTCTCCTCTCTGACATTCTGCCATGGACTGCAACATGTCCTGTTTGCTTTACCCAAGGACTCTGCTTGTCAAGCCCATCCAGCTTTGAGCAATGCAAAGATGATAGCATCTGTAAGTACAAACAGAGCAACCACCTGGCTCTAAAGAGGAATTGCTTAGTATTACCATCACATGCTTGTCCAGCTACAGTTGACGGTGATGTTCTTATTGCTAGTAAGCATGCTGGAGTTTGGCCTAATAATTAATACAAAGAAGCACAAAGTTGATTTTGACACTGGAAGAATTGAAAAGAAAAACCATGTACAAAATTGTGTCAAGAGGAAGGAAAAAAGAAGAAAAGTTCATCTGAAGGTGACTGTTTCAGAGCTGTTGCTTGTTCTTTGGATCAGACTCATGTTTTACTTAATGTGATTGATTTTCCTTCTTTACTTTTTTTTTTTCTTATTTTGAGTCTGGAATCTGTGCAATCCGTTTCTGCAGAAAACAAAATGCATTTTTGAAATGCTGATTTTCTGCAATTAGTTTCTGATTTTTCATATTTGTCCTTCACTCCAAGGCTTTTGAGACTCCATCAAGCAGCATTTTTGAGACACTATGGGAAAAAAAAATCCTTACAAAACAAAAACAGTATTTTCAGAATTCCACTCTACTGCTTTCAGACTATTTCCATCAGCCCTCTTATTCATTTTGATTTATTTCCATCCATAAGCAGACTAACGCTTTTCTATGCTTTTATTGTTCTTCAAGAATAGGCCTTCTATTGGAGAAAAATAATGTCTCTACGACCACCACTTTGCTCAATGCAGATCTTCATTAATCTGCAGCCACAGTACAGGCTTTTAGCAGCAAGCACTTTTGATGGGAATTGAATTTGATACTGCATTATGGTTGTAGGGCTTCTCACAATAGACTGTGTTCTTTTCTGTGTCTGTGCACAATCAGAGAGACCCAATTAAATAATTTGGTGCAATAATGGAGAACAAAAGAGTATGAGGGCTTAAAGTGAGGGCTTCAGCATTTGTATTCTCCCTTTTCTGTATCATGTTAATTAATTTGCCTGAAAACCAAAAGAAAGAACATAATGTGAAAAGCATAGCTCATCTACAACATGGAGGCCCTTTAAATGCAGATACCATACCAAATCAACATGTAACAAAGGAACATTCTTTGCATTTCCATAAGAAAAAAAAAAAAATAAAGTTTCCAGCTAATGTTGAGTGGTCCTGGCTGTGGCTACTGGAAATAACAGTAGCTATTTGGGGAGAAAAAAAAACAAGTATTAAGAGTGGGAAAATGCTTTGTGCCCTGTGATAACATCTACAAATAAATACACAGATTTGAAGCCTAATTGGTGGGTAGAAAATAACTGGACCCAACAGAAACAGAGATCTCAACCTTTCTGGGCCTCTAACTACTTTTATTTTCTGGGTTCGATTATAGTCCATTCTTCCCATAAGACAGCTCAAATCAGACACTTACAGCCCCTGCTCCTGTGTTTGACACAGAAACTCCAACAGTATTTCAGTGGGCACTATGGCAGTCTCTGCTCCAATGTCATTGCAGTCTGCAACTGTATTTATCCGGCAGAAAAGATCCATTTACCTCCTGCTGGAACAAATACTGTGGCCCAGTGGTCAGGCAGTCCTTAGTCACTCCTTGGAGCCTGGAGGTCAATGTCAGTGAGCTCAGATTATTTGCAGCTCAGATGGCAGGAGTTACACTGCAGTGCTATCTCCTGCCTTGTCCTCTCTAAAGGCAAACCCTAAACCTGGCAGTTATATGTTTTTCTTGTAATCGTTTATGCCATTAATTGTTTGAAATCCTAAAAGATACAAACCCATAGCTTATTCTATTGTCTCTTGTTTGTTAGCAAATGAAAAAAAGAATATTTGCAGAGCTGTGATTGAATTGGATTCATTATTATTACCTATTAAACATTTCTTTAGGGATATTAGGGGGAACAATTTATCTAAAGGTTATGAATCTTATTTCACAGTATATTAATAAAAAGCACCTCATCTGC
Organism: Neopsephotus bourkii; assembly: GCF_033783945.1. Lineage (NCBI taxonomy): Eukaryota > Metazoa > Chordata > Aves > Psittaciformes > Psittacidae > Neopsephotus > Neopsephotus bourkii. The sequence goes on from NW_026901541.1 coordinate 1,859,465, forward strand.
TTAAAAATATGATCACAAATTGGGTTTTCAATTGGTTTATAAATTTACACAATTGTGTCTTCTTGAAAAAGAAAGGTACATGTCTTAGCTAGTACAACTATCTTCATTCTAGCTGGAAGAAAGCTTCCTAGGATCAGCCCTGTTGTATCTCCCCACCTCTACAGAAAACTGTTTAGTTTTGGGTTTGAGGTATACAGCAGTTTCGCAACTGCAGCTGTCAGGCTACCTGCATATCACACATCCTACTAGGAGTACTGCAAATGATCACCACATCACCTCTCATCAAGGTGTATTACATACCTTTGCTGCTACAGTGCCCTACTTCCCAGCAGAGGTGTCTTTTTATATCAGCATTCCTCCTGAATATTACTTGTGTTGACAAGTTACTAGAATGAAACCCGGGTGGGAGGATCTGGAGATATCACAAATGGCTAAGATATTTGTGGCTTTTAATCATTGGAATTACCTGTGCATTTACAAACAATTTTTTTTTTTTTACAAGCTAGGGGTCTTATCTTCCTCCCTTCTCCTTAAACTTATTAAATATATCACAACAACAGCATGCTGCTTTTTTCATCGTCATTCATTCTCAACATCAACTTTGCTGGGAAACACCACCACCAGCAACCCTGGAGCAGCACGGGATGCTGAAGCCCTACCTATCAGCCTGTTTGTGTGTGCTATCATGACAAGTGCTGCTCATTTCAGTAGGTCTTCAGCCCATAATTAAAATATATGAGGCTTACAGTTGTTATGTTTCTACTTCCAGCATGGAGCCATGAAAACAGAATGTCCTCCTTGGATCTTAGTGAGTTACTTCCAAACCAACACTAAAAAAAAAAAAAAAAAAAAAAAAAAAGGCATTTCTTCATATTCTCAGTTAATTCAGTCTTAAAGTGTCACACTTATTCAGCAGCAGTTAAAATAGGCTGTGATGAGAGCATGACAATTTCCAGCTAAACTAGAGGATAATTAGAAATGCCCTGTAGCAGGCAAGTCAGTGCTTCAATTTATTTGCTGTTTATTACCAAGTCCCTGCCCCTTGGGTGTAATGACTGTAAAGCAGCACCTGCAGCTTCCCAGTGTTTGATTTAGTGCTGTAAATGGTGCTCAGAGAGTAGATTAAGCTGGAATGTGATCAAACCTTATTTGCAATCCGATTATACAAACTGCTCCTTGCACTGACCAGATTGAAGTAATTTCCCTATAGAAACGTTACACTCACTTTGGTGTAAAAATGATTAACATTTGCTGACTGTAGGTCAGCCTTTCACTTCCAGTGTAATTCTTTATCAGGCAGGATGCCCATCTTTTTCTTGTGTTTGCCACATTTGTGTGCCACGCGGTATTTAACCAATGGATATAATCAACCCCCTTTTTTTTCAGGTCTTGTTGATGAATGATTGTAATAAATAAGCACTCCAGCATAAGCAGATTAAACCATTTTTTTCCCCCGTTTGATTGTTCAGCAGTATTGACATGCTTAATGATCTAACAGAGAGCAGCTACAGAATGAAGGAATTTCCATATTTTACTGAAAACGGCTATTGAGGTATTTATAAACAAACAGCGGAGTACACACGTGGTGCTTTAACTTCAGTTCTGGGCAGGATTGCTGGGCACCCACATCAATCCAAGAACTAACCTACATTTCTTTCAAAAAGTGCTTAAATACCGATTGCCACTACTAATCCTTCACTCCTAAATAATCAGCAACATAAGGCTTCTTGGTTCCCAGTAGCCTTTCTGGGTTGGGCTTTTTTTTGCACCATATCAGGAATTCTGGAAGTGAAAACTGTTTCTCAGACAATTAGCCTCTGGTAATGAAATGCAACCAAATATATTCTACACACTGAAAGCAAACACTTGGCTCTCCACATATTTCTGTGACAATCAAAGAAATATTTTAGCTTGAAATGCATTATCAAGCCTGACTCAAATACCAGCAATAACATGTTTTGTTGTATAACATTTTTAAGCTGATTTTCTACAGACATTTTAGCTGTAACCCTTTAGAGACCATGGTTCTTAAGGTTTCACACTTCACCACATTCACATGCAGTCCCCTGAGCTGAGAGATGGGAGAATATAGCTCCTGCCCTGATCAACAGTCTTTGGAAAGAGATTCCTGCAGCAGCTTGCAATATGTACCAGGTACAGTCATGCAGGGTACATACATACCATCCAGGAATCCCCAAATACGCTGTTGTCAAATATGTCACTGTCAAATAGCCGTGCTCACCTGGTGACAGCTAGCAATTCGTTCCCACTTGGCTCCCATGCAAAGGCAGGGCTGAGGCAGTGCTTGTGTTTGTCCCAGCACAGCTCAGAGGGGCCACACATGGGTTTCTCTGACATATATATCTTTTGGCTATTTTTTATGATACCTGAAAGATTAACTCTTAATTAAGTCATGCCAAAAATATCCATTTAACTTCAGCATTTTTAAGCTTCCTGAAACAAGTGTTGAGGAAATTAACATCTGCAAGACAGTGGGATGAGTTATGAATTTACTTATATGCCTTTAATTTTACTCTCTGATTGGAAAGAGAGAAAACTGGGCCTTGATGGATCTCTTCATCAAAGTCAATTTTATCCTACTCCCGCTGGAAAGAAGTCAGATCCTTCCACCCATTGCAAAGGACATCAGACCAGCCTGTTACCGTGCAAATAGAAGGCTTTCTGAAGGTCACAGCAATCACCTATAACAGAACACAAGAGCTGAGTTTCATGAGAACAACTGGTCACAACAAAACGATTTGTAATACAGCTTTTCTTTGGTTTTACAGCAGCAATTCACTTTCGTTTGGACAGAGGTACGGATGTCCAGGAGAATGCCATACAGGTATGTGGGGATGTTGCATCATCCCCACTTGGTTCATAAAGATAGGTCTTTGCTATAAAGCTGAGGAGAAATATTTTAATGGCCCTGATAGGAAATTACATGGCTTAGTGTTTCACAAATGAAGCTCCTTTTCTCCTGGCCCTGTGCAATGTCAAAAAGAAATAATGAATATTTGCTTTTTCCCTCTTACAGGGGCCAAACCAGAGACCCGATGACACTCTGATTCCCCAAGTCTCACTAAATGAGCAGGCAATGTAAAGTTGTCCACATGGATAGCAGGACTCAGGTGACAGGGCTTTTGCCCAGAGCAGCACAATGGGACCAGTATCAGAGTAGGCAGAAAACAGCTTGGTATTTAAATGCCTGTAGCAAAAATATGGAATTACGTGACTACAGCCTCTTGTACCTCAAATAGATTGGAAAAAAAGCATTTTAAGAGACTCCTTCAGTCAATTTATAAGCTGAATGACTCCCTAAACATAGGAGATACATTTTCTGCTTTTGCTGTTTCTTTATCTTAATTCTTTCTCTGATATTTTGTTTTGGTTAATAAAACAATAGACAGTTGTTTTGGGTTTTTTTTTTTGCTTTTATTTTTTACCATGATACATATGACATTTTGAGTTACTATTGATGGGAAGTTTAGACCAGTTTGAAAATTATCATGCTGGGAGCTGTTTGTTGTCAATAAGAATCTGTGTGTCTGTGTGGGGAAGGAAAGTAAGATTCCAAGCATCTGGACCCATCAGCCTTCATTTTGGGGAAAATGAGACTTCTGTTTCAATGCGAAAAGATCCGAAAAGGTATCTCAGAAACTGTCCAACCATCCCCACTTCTGGCAAACTATTCCCTTTTTTTAAGTGAGCAAGGGGGAAGGTGAGCCATCCTTGGGAATGCTAGGTTTTCCAAAGTTTGACATCTACTGCAGAAAAGATCCTGTGCTCAAGTAGCATGGCGATCCTAACTGCCACTTTAGATTTTCCTGTTGTGTTTTTCGGCATGTTGTGCTGGGTGTCTCCCAGCATCCCACTCTTGCAGTCATTTTCTATATGCTTTTTCTTTATTTATTTAGGCCAGCAGAAGAGATTTTGCAGTGCTAACAATCCCCAGGGCCTGGTTATGGCTGAGGAAAAGCTTGTCTTTAATTTGTACCTACCCTTCCAAGGGGGTTCAGGAAAGCCTCCGGAGGTTGTGTCAGGGGGAAGGGAGCTGCTTTTCACAAAGGACTGCCTCTTCCATTAGCCTCTTGCTCACTCCAGCAGCCAGCAAGGGTGGGAAGGGAAGTGACAGCCTAACAGCCCCTGCAATGATTTCAAATAAGGCAACAGTCTGTTGTTCTGTTGGTGGTGAGTCAAATACACCGAGTTATATGTTTAACATACAGGCTGGTTATTTGTACAGCAGTTGTCCTTATATCTGCAGTCATTATCTTGCCACTGCCTCTTTTTTTCTCCAAGCTAATTGGAGGTTGCCCTGTGTTTACAGTGGATCATACAGTGAGTGCTGAGGTGTTTCAATACTTCAGATAAATGAAGACAAATGTGCTGATGAATGTTTTCAGGTGTGGCTCGAGGCTGAGCACACATAGGATTGCTCTTGGGATGTGCTAGTCTTCTATGTTCCAAAAATTAGTCCTACCTGAAGCTATTCGTATCAGGTACTTTGAAAGCAATTTAACAGACCAAGTTAAATCTTACTTTGCAAAGCTGAAAGTTCATATCAGTTATTAGACACCACTAGGCTTTACTGTCCCTGATGGAACCCGCATTCCCCTGCCTGCTGTGGTGGCATGGCTGGCCTGGGGTCTCTACAGAACCTTGCCCCTCCTCACAGGGCAGCTCCATTCCTCCTGTGCCCTCGCAGCGAGCCCAGGTACTCATGCACAGGGCTGTGGGTGAGTGTCCCGGAAAAAGTCTGTCCCATGGGTGCTCTCAGAGGCCCAACAACAGCAACAGCCCAAACAGCACTTCTGCTGGTGGCAGGCTGTGATTTCACACCCTCTTCTGTAGATTTCGGTGTTTGAATCTTCTGTGTGTGGATGGTTAGGAAGTCCAGGTAAGGACAAAACTGTATGGTTTCACATGTGCAGACCTGCCTACAAACCTGTGCTGTTTCAGACTGGCCATGCTTCCTCACCGGCTCACAAACCAAGCTGTACATTTTGGCATGCACAAAACACAGACAGGTTCTTACAATGTGAAAGCAGCAGGTGGGCACTGTCAAATTCATTTCTGATTCTCGTTTGAGGCAAGCTTTGGGCCCAGATGGAGAGAGTTCTTGAAATACAACCAAAATGTGTAACACATACACTGGAAATGTACACTGCGTGTCTTACATGCACTGAGGTCAATGTTATTTGACTGAGAAGGACGTTGGTTGCATTTTAACACTTGTCCTTTCCTCTCATAGCCAACATTTGGATACTTACAGCTACACATGGCCATGGCTGATGAGTAGTCACCTGCTCCTGTGACAAAAATTAAAGCACTTTAGAGTGTGACAGCAATGTCACAGCCACGGACAACTTAAATGTTGCAATCCCTCTGTCACTCAACTCATATAAACAAGCACTTTTGTATCAGCTCCATCATTATTACTGCCCTTGGTTGAGTCCAAGGGCTGGTTGAGAGGTAGTTATCAGTTGCAAATGTAGTATTTAGAGTTGCAACCTGATATAGATTAATTGCAGAGGGACCTCCAGAGGTTTCGTCTCACTGCAAAATCCAGTGGGAACATCAAGAGAATGAAAAGCCACCGTATAATTCACCACTGACCTAGAGAATCTGGCCTTCCGCATCTGCTTATAACCTCTCCTTCTCTCCTATGGAAAAAGCAGGAATGCAGCAGTGGTGGTTCCAGGAAGTCATTTGCTTTTGCTTTCCTTTAAATCCAGGACTGAGGTTTCCAGCTCTGTGAACCCCAGGACTCAGAGGAAAAGGGAACACCTGCCCTGGGGTGCAGATGGGCCTTCAAGGAAAGCTGACATACTTCTTCCTCACCTTCTTCCCAGGGCAGGCCCAGGCTGCCACACACACCCAGCTGTGCAAAAAGCAGAAAAGATTAATCTTGAAGGAAATAAATTATTGCAGAAATGACATTAGCTCAGCACCATCAGAAGCTAATTGCTGGCCTCATTAGGCAACATCATTAATACTCAGGGATGAATGGGATATCCTGCTGTCCTGGTTTGGGCTGGGATAGAGTTAATACTCTTCCTAGTAGCTGGTACAGTGCTGTGTTTCGGCTTCAGCCCCAGAACAATGCTAATAGCACACCAATGTTTTAGTTGTTGCTAAGTAATGCTTACTCCAATCAAGGATTTTTCAGTCTCTCATGTTCTGACAGTGAGAAGGGGCACAGGAAGCCAGGAAGAAGCAGAGACAGGACACCTGACCCAAACTAGCCAAAGGCGTATTCCATACCACAGCATGTCATGCCCACTATAAACAGGGGGCAGTAACCCAGAAAGCCCAGATCACTGCTCAGGTCTGGCTGGGTATCAGTCAGAGGGTGGTGAGCAATTGTATTGTGCACCACTTGTGTTTACAGGGTTTTATTCCTCTCAATTTTTTACCTCCCTTTTCATCATCATCATCATAATCATCATCATTAATTACTTTATTTCAATTATTAAACTGTTCTTATCTCAACACATGGGTTTTACCTTTTTCTGATTCTATCCCACCAGGTAGGGGGTTTTGAGTGCGTAAGTGGTTGTGTGGTACCTAATTGCTGGCTGAGGTTAAACCACAGCACCTGCAAAACAAAATGGGTGGCATGGTGCAGAAGTCTGATGAAATATGCAATAGAAAATGCCATGGTGGGAGGTGGGGGGATTACTCACAAGAAATTCTATTGCTAGCTTGGAGATTCCCATTTGGAAGAAAGTGAGAAGGGGAAAGATGTGAGTATGTCAGCTGGTCAAAGCTTCACAACTGAGCTGCCAGTTGTGAAGCAGCCAAGAAAAAAGCAGGGGAAAAAAGGCCAAAAAAAAAGAAAAAACTCAAAGGCACCAGCCAAGGTATTGCCTGTAAATGCAGGGAAAGGCTAAAGCCAGAACAGTGAGGGAAGAGGTGCCAAACTGGGACAAGTAAGTCCATGATGCTGCAGCTGCTGCCATCGCTGCCATGCAGGCAGTGGAGCTGCTGGTCACCTGGACCGTGGACAGAGGGGCTGGGGAGAGTGGGGCATCAGCAGGCAGAAACGAGTACAGAGGAAGGCTCCTTGGATCACTGGTTAAAAGGAGATCCTCTGTTAAAAGAAGATATTGCATGTGCTTGTCCTGCTTGGTCCAGCAAATCAAAGCTGAAGCAGGATACAGCTGCTCTCTACATCAGGGAGTAATGCACAGGGCAGAAGAGCAATTTGAAGGACAATGTTGGCACAAGAATAAATAGAGTTGAGCTGAACCTAGCCAAGTTTCAGCTGAAAGTCAAAAGATTTTGAGAGTCATGACGTTCTGGAATAACAATTGCATATGGGAAAATGAGAGACTTTTTAAGAAGGAGCAGAATAGTTTTACAAAACAAACTGATGCTTGAGGCAGAGAAAGCTCCTGTGCCTCTTGTTTTCCAAGGGACCCTGGCATGCAGAGTGGGGTCTTCGTAGCTCATTCTTTCCCCCCTTGAAACACATTAGCCCAACCACATGATGGTGACTGCCTGAGGGTCCCTGTCCAAAACAGGAGAACAGCAGGTGCCCAACAGAGGACAGATGAAACAGAGTATTACCTAAGTACTATCCTCCAGCTAGAAGCAAAAGCTTGAAGCAAATGGAGAGTGGAGTTTCCTAGGTTGCTTTCTTAATGTTTTTTTGGGGGGAGGGGGTTCAGCAAAGTTTTAAAACTTGAACAAAGGAGATTTAGGTTAGATATTAGAAAGGTGTTCTTTACTGTGAGGATGGTGAGGCACTGGAACAGGCTGCCCAGAGAAGCTGTGAATCCTCCATCCCTGGCAGTGTTGAAGGCCAGGTTACACAGAGCCTTGAGCAATCTGGTCTAGTGGAAGGTGCATTGGAATTAGATGATTTTAAGGTCCTTTCCAGCCCGAATCATTCTATGATTCTGCAAGTCTATAAAATGATCTCTGGGCTGTAACTGCAATGTGGAGTTTTAAGTAAGCAGTGTGCAATAACGTGGATTTCCATGCTGTGAACTCAAGAGAAGCACCCAACATAAATTATGCTTTAGAGTACTAGAAAGCCTCCCTAACTGAGGCAGACATAAACTGTTGGCTTACGGATGTTTCCACCACCTAACTATTCTCCTGCGCTGCCAAAGTCCTGTTTCAGCACGCACAGCACCTAACTGAGGAAACACAATCCGGGAACAGCCTGTTCTTCCGGTGTTCCCAAGTTGTAGATAGCAGTCTGAAGGCACTTCCCAGGGTGACACAGTGTTAACAAGACAAGTTAAAGACAGGTGGTACCGTCATAAATAAGAAATATAAGAAAATGTGGAGCACAAGATTCATTTGTAGTAGCTACAATGCTGAATTATTACTTGCCCAGTCCATTTGAGCTTTTTAAACAGAAGCTAAAACATTTTATTCTAACATACCCCCAAAATTGCATCTTTTGAACTCAGCAAGGCAAGTTCATAGAGACTAATACAATCCTTGTCCAGATGACTTTACAGGCAAAGAAACTGTTAAACCAGCTAATTATTGTATTATCGTCAGCAAATTTGTCAATAGTATTAAAGCATGGTGACTGATCTCTAACCTAATGCACCCAGAGATGTCACTACAACCCTTCAAAAGCTTCAAATGGCTTTTAACACAATCTCAGTTTGTCTCTAATAACTGTCATTGTATGCTTTGCCCATCAGAACACTGAAATGGCTTCATGGTGAAAAAGATATAGAGTATCATCCCCATCTTAAGAAATAGGTCACCCTTGAGCACTAAGGTGGATGGTAACAAGCCAGTGCCAGCCCTTGTACTACCTAGTAGGAGGCTATCTTTCAGTATGAATATAGGCAACTGGAGTAGCCTCCATCCAGCTGCCTCTCCCAGTGTCCAGTAATCCTAGTCGTACCTACCAGCACTATGAAGATATCACAGATACCTTATGGAAGGTTCAAAGGACAATAAAGGTTTATGCCTCTGCAGTGACATCTCATCATGATCCTCTTTGACTAGAATGGAGACCTGAAATACCCAGCTTACACTAGACATCAACACTGTAGACTTTTAAATCTGAAAGCCAATGATCTGGAGCTAAATTTCACTTTAGATAGCTGTAGCTAGTTGAGACGAAGGATTTGAGCAGCACTACCCTTCTACATGTAGAACTGTAAATATTATTGACTTCAAATCTTCTTTAAAAATACAAAATAGGATGAAAAAGGGTAAATGCCTTCAAATTTTTTTTTATTTTTATTTTTTTTTAATGACAAACGGAAACCAGTTTGGGTCTGGATTGATGCATAGCCAACCAGTTCCCTTTCATCTCTAACTCATAATATTGTTATCTGAAATCAGCTATGATGTATGCCTTTTCAAATCCTTATTTATGAATTTCACAGTTTGAAGCAAGTGTGACAACTCTGGCACGTACTCATCTCATAAATGAGATACTGTAAGATCTGTGGTGGGGGGGGTTATTTGTTAGAGGATTGTTGATTTCAGGGCAATTCCTATTCGATAGGTGTCTAGAGTACAAATGCTAAGTGGTAACTTGATTGTTTTATCTCTCCTGGTGAACTGGTTCAAATGATTACTCAGTTGTCTGGAGCTTTTGCCGCCTATGATGAAGACAGCTGAGTGAATCTAGATAGGAACACATCTTCTTGCCCTCTCATGTCACGGACACGCTCTGTGCCATTACAAGTGACAAGAAGGAGGCACCCAAAGTACATTTCGCTGATCGAATACGGTGTCTAGATATTTGCAATGCCATAGCTTACCGAGGCACATTGCTGGTTGCTTTTTTAGATCCCTGGACACTGACAACACCATGTATCATCCATCAACATTTCCTTGTTTCTCCTTTAAATTGCCTATCTTCCTACAAGCAAGAGTGAGAAAAAGTAAGAAGAAAATAAAACACAGAAAACAGGAACAAGGAAGGTGATAAAAATATGGGAATATAGGACAGGTAGGGACCTGTCATTCAGTTTAGTCATCTGCTATTGCAAGCACACAGGCCACAATCTAATAATCCACAGGGCTCCATCTCCGGTGCTGTTAGCATTTTGCCCACCTTCCTCCAAATAAAAGATTGATCTAAACCCTTTGCCTTCTGACAGCAGAGAACCCCCTTTCCCAGGCAAAGTTTACCCCTGGCCAGTTTATATCTATTTGTTCTTTTGCCAGCATTCGCTTTAGGTGAAGCAACTCTACTCTGTAAATATGTCAGAGAGGTAAACATCAACAGTGGAGATCAATCACATCTTATTATAAGCAGCTAATGAAGCCAGACTCTTCTAGATCCTTATATGAGAACAGATTCACTTTTCTTCCTAATGATTCTAACTGCGTGGGATTGAACTTTCATGATTGCTATGCCTAAAACCATACATTCAAACTGAGGTGGTACAGATACTTTTTTTCTCCACTGCTGGGAATACCTTGGCTTACTTGACACTGTTAGTGAGTGAGTTGGTATCAGAATCTGCAACCAACCTAAAGATCTGGAAAACCTTTAGCTTAAATTATCTGCAAGTCTTTCTTGTCTGGGGTTCTCCTACGGAAGTGTGATTTGCAAGTGTTGCTCCTGTTGAAACTCTCTCTTTTTTGCCTTATTTTTGTAGAATCGTAGCATCGTAGAATGGTTTGGGTTGGAAAAGACCTTAAAATCATCCAGTTCCAACCCCCCTGCATGGGCAGGGACACCCCACACTAGACCAGATTGCTCAAAGCCCCATCCAACCTGGCCCTGAACACTGACAGGGATGGAGCATTCACAACTTCCTTGGGCAGCTTGTTCCTGTGCCTCACCACCCTCACAGTAAATAACTTCTTCCTAATATCTAACCTAAATCCCCACAGGTTAAATGGTTTTAAGTTTGTACCCATAACACTTATTTTGACTGTCTTTCTCCTGATTGTGCCTCCGTTACCAGCTTCCATAAAGCACCCATAATTTAGCTGAAGGGTTTTTACAGGCAATGTAATAAGGAACCAAATACTAAGGCACACAAGACACATTATGAAACATGTCACACCTGCTGTATCATCAGCAAATGTTTCTGAAACTGAAGAGTCATCTGCTTTACACCATGTGAAAGTCATGATAACATACAAGAAAAGATGGTGTTTTATTAAAGACAAATAAATGTTATAGATAAATATTCTGTCTTTACCATTATTTTCTTAGTCCACATTTGACTCAGTTTATTAATTATTAAAAAAAATGGAGACAGCCATTCATATAAGTGGAAATTAGAATAGAGTCTCTTTTCTAAAGTGCAGTCCTGTCATTTCACACCTCCTCTGTGAGCAACCCTTAAAACTCTAATGAAAATACTGAATATATATATAGATACAGGCCATGGACTTGAGGTACCGTCAAAGCAAAGTTATAGAAATCCATTATGCAAAGAAGCAAATTATGTCTTTTTCTGCTTCTCAGTAGCAGCATCTTGAACTAAAAGGGAAAGATAACCCAGCTAAAAATACCGATAGCTCAGCAAAACAGCAACTACCCTTCATAATAAAACACATTGATACTGGTCATTCAAAATTTTGGGGGGTTTATATGTTTTTTCCATATCAAGAGACACAAGTTTCTTAATTTACAGATGTATAGATTGCCAACAAACAAACCACTTACTTTTTCTCGTTGGTGGGGCTGTCCTGGATAATACAGAATTCTCCCAAGCCCTGTAAGTAAAATTAGGGTGTTAAAGGACTTTATATAAATTCATTTGGAAAAATAGCTAGATATTGTCAAGATGCAGACACATGCAAGAAAGGTTGTAATGTTCTTAAGGATTACTATCTTTGGTAAATACAAACTTAGTAAAACTAACTGAAATATATAGTTTGGGCTAGTAAAATCTGTAATGCTTCCCCTCACAAAACTAAACCAAGTGTCTTACCATAATTATCTTGCCACCTGTATTCCACAGGAGGACAGAATTGTTTTCCCTTCATCTCAGATGTTATCTTTCCAAAGAGAAGCAGAATGACTGAGCCAACCAGGTTATTTTATTTAGGTGGTGTGTATCAAGTGAAATGGAATTTCCTCGCTGAATAATGAGCATAAGGAAGTGTGTTAGAGCATACTTACAAATAGCTACAGGTCACCTTTAATTTGGGCATATATGGACTTTTCACACTCCTTTTTATAACTGTAAAATTGTCCCTACATAACTTAATTGTAATGAAAATCCATAAGAGAAATACAATAGCATATAACTGGCCTATTATGGCCAGTTTATATATATTGCTTAATGGAGCATATAAAAAACCCAAGGTAAAATTCCCATCACTGGTCATATAACAGGCTGCACACCTTGATCAAAAAAACCCCCACAAACGAAAATCCAGCACAGCAGTGCAAACATCCCATTTGTGTCATCACACACAGGAGTCATTTGGCTTCATGCACCACTTGTAGTAAAGCTGCATGTAGGCTCCTGAGCCACATACATGGATCTCCTAGTGTTCTCTCCGGTTGCTGTAGCACTTGCAACCAAAAGCTTTGTAAAGGAGAGTCAGCTGAGCTTCCCTACACACTCATCAGCTATTAATGTTCCCCACTCTTTCCAGCTGGGGAGGTATTCATTTTCAATGAATAAAGACAAGTGTCATCTCCCTGTGTGTGGCTATATGCTACAGTGGGAAGTTAATTATTTAGCTTCTCAATGCTTGTTGTTGGTTTTGTTTGGTGTTGTGTTTTTTTTTTTTTGTTAATGCTGAGCATATATATGTTTTCTGGTAAATTTGCATGAGACAGTACAGAAATAGAGTCTACCTGATGCAAATCTTCGAACTACAGTCCATGAACATTAAAAGTACATTCTCTTAAGGGTATGCATTTAATGTTTCTAGTTGTCAAAATGTTTGCCTTGTGACACTTTATTAGAAAATATCTGAGCAACAATATATTCCACATGAAATTCCAGCTCCATTGTTGTTTGCCTCCACAGCTAACCTCTAAAAAGGTAGAATAGATTATTCTTCTTATAGGTTTCATTTAAACCAAAGGGATAATGGTGTAGGACAGAGGAGAGAGGAAAAGGGATAGAGGAATTTAGCTGGACTACAGCTGAATATGGAATAGCTTGACTTCCATGAAATGAATAGACACCATTCAGGCACAGATTTCATGGTACAATTGACTACATTGAGGTTAGATGACATATCACCAGTTTTTTTGAGTGTTACAAACCCTTGACTGTGGCATTGTTGTGGTCTTATTCATGGTATTCTTATTTCTCCCTTTCCAAACACCAATAACACCATCACATAGCACAGCAACAGGCAAAGCAAAATTGTCACACCGAACCTGCCCTAAGCTTCACCCTGTCCAGCTCAGATCTCTGACAACAGCAGGCACTCAAAACTCCAAAGACATGTGAACATATCCCCAGTGGGCAAATACAGAATATAGTCCTTTGCACTGAGTCTCATCCCCTCCTTTAATAGTTAGAGGTGAGCTTAAGACCCAACACATGACATTTAATTAAGGATTAATAAACAGTGGAAGTGTAAGCTCTAGATATTCCTTGTATTTCTTGGAGAACACCTGGCACATGATCATGCAGACTGGGCTGATCCCAGCACCACTCATATGAGGGAGGGTCTTTCCATTTCTGTCCACAGGCTCAGGATCAGCTTCAACATTAATGTTTTGGATATACAGAGCAGGACCCAAGCCAGCGTGCAAGCAAGGGGGATAGACTGCCAGCTATGCTCTGCTTCTGTGTGTGCACGTGTCAGAGTGCCTCTATTTAGAGGTGTGTTGTAACTGTAAATTAATGCAGCTGACCAATGATTCAAGGAGGTATAAGTGATGAAAAAGGGAAATTTATTAGTATTTACATATTCAAATCCCTTCACTGGGTTGGATTTATAATCAGAAGTGCCTGGACAACTACTGTGGTTTTATTCATCTATGCAAGGTATTTACAGTATATTTACGGTAACCATTTATAGTTCATGAGCTTTTTTCTTTGCAAACTTTAATTTAATAACTCCTAATATCCTCAGCTGCTTTCACGCACAGTGTGCTTACTGAACTAAAGCCTTCTATTTCCTTCTGAATAGAAACCACTCCTGCACAGACCCTGTGCAGCTAGGGATTTGAGTGCAGTAGACAATTTCAAAGACTGCTCTTTCTATTTAACAATCAGTGCATTAGGCTAAAATATTCACACAGATGCACTAGCAATTGAAAGGGTGTGCGCTGTAGTGACAAGGTCCTTCTGTTACCTGGAACTGTAGAATGATGAATGAGCATTAGTGGAATATTCTTTTGGCCTTTAGGTTTACCTTGATCTTCTCACAGAATACAAATTGACATTATACCCACATTTCTATAGTATTTATTACTGTGGTCATGATGTGAGGGCTTTTTTCAATATGAATAGTGTAAAAGGGGAAACATATTACTGCAAAGAGGCATTATTGTGCTGGGAATGTATAAACAGCCGAGAAGAATAGAGCGACATGCTCATAATGGAAACTGAAAGCTCTTCATTTTGTCCTGATTGTCTACCCTTCCTTTTTAAACAACCTTCCTTTTTCCTAGCTATCAATACAAAGTTCTTTTTGGTAAAATGAAGTGCATTCATGCTGCCTGAAAGAAGCTTTTAAAGTTGATCTGTGCCCACACAAAAGGGAGGCAGTGTTTGAGCACATCAAGTTGAGGAAGCAAACTTGGTCAATGTTCATTACTCATGGCTTGACACTCTGAGCCTCCATATCATTTTGTAAAGAATCAGATAAACTTTCCTTGTGATAAACAACTGAAATAATTTTTCTTAGCTGTCAAGTCCTTTTCTCCCATTTCCAGCCTGTTCTCACACTCTTCCCAGCTCGTAAAAGCAACTGAGCACAGCTCTTTGGACTGATAAATGGGCTCCTTTCAATTGGTGGCAGGCTTCAGGAAAAAGAGATAATCCTGGATAATGTGGACACAGTTTTCATTTCATGTCACCCAATTAAACTGCAATTATCCGGAGTGCAACAGCAGAAAAACTGGAAAGAATGGCTGGAGAATGAGGAGCCCTGGCTCCCTGGGACTCTTTATACTACACACATTAGCCTAGATTTGTTCTATTCTGATAATAAAGTGCCAGTCTAAGCACTTAGCAGCACACAGTGAGAGACAGACCAGCTGCAACCTGTAGCTCGGAATGAAATACTATTGCAAGTGCTCTGGGAAACATCAGTTCGATCCAGAGTAACTTTCTGGGAGATTATTTGCATCAAGAATCCAAAGCCCTGTGCTGTGGTTAATTACATCCAGAGCAATGTGGTCAGGAGGTGTTCTGAACAATGCAGCAAGGTTCAGATTACAGGTAAAACAAGGACAAAAAAAGGCTTAACATGACTCACAGTAGCACTGCAAGCCAAAATAAAGCAGATATCAACCATTTTATTATGAAGGCATGCTGCAGTAACATATCTTATCTCTTCAGCATTTTGGCTGAGATCTAGGGCAGGATGAATTTAATATGTTAATATGTCTTATTAAGTTACCGCTCTTGCAGTAAAATAAACTGGATAATCTAACAGATCTGTTTTATCTCTAATTACCATGATCCTGGTAAACTGCAATTAAATAAACAGATGGAGGTTTCAAGCTTGTGGCCTGGTGCATGGGAACATTTTGGTAATTGAAATGCATATATTTGTTATTATTGCTTTACTTCATTTACCCAGTACTGTGAATGCACGGTGTCTGTGCTGTAGACATGGGCTGTAAGTACAAAGGTGACATCTAAAGTGTCTCCTACAACTAAAAAGCTTTTTTCCTGGAAGTCCCTACTCTTTGCCCTCAGATTGTTTTATTTGGTTTACTCCTATGAGAAGGACCAGACAGGACTACCCCAGACTGTGAGAAAAGCTAGGCAACTTAGCCTATGTTCCCTTTCCTGAGAGGTAAGATAGACTTTAGGGTGTTAGATCACAATACATTACAAACATACAGAGAACCGCTTCTGCTTGGAGTCCCTTCACAGGCTGTGAAGCAGCAGCAGAATGGAGAACCACCATCTTCAGTGGCAACACCTGAAGCTGTGAGCAAGTTCCTGTGCCTGGTGGTGTATCTCAGCCAAGTTCCACACAGGGCCCACCAGCTTTGGTGCACTTAATCAGATGCATCTGCCCTATATAACGGGCAACAAGGCAACAGCAATTCCTCGGTCAGCCTCAGAGTTCTGCGCCATGACTGTGGGACACTCTTGGGTATCGCTTAAGCCTTCATTAGGCACCAGACTTTATGTTTTTGTGTAAGCTGGTATCAAGTGATAAACGATTTTTGCAATATCTTTTTGTTAACAAGCCAGCTAGCAAAAAAGCATGCAACACTTTTGCAGGAAGGACAAGGCAAAATCTCAAGGTTCCTGAATGGAGCACAGCTATTTCAAAGGCAGACAGTTTTCAGACTGGAAATACTTTGTTTTACCTGAATGTTTTAGTTTTGGCCCTATATTCAGGTATTTATCAAATGGAAAAATACATTTCCCCATCCCACCTGGGAAAATCCCAGGTGCAGAAACATTTGGATTCTTAAGAGATGTTAATAAAATTGGGATTTCCCTGTTTCCAAAATAATACCATGCCTCCCACGCTCTTTATTCCATCCCTTCACATTCCTACCTGAAGCAGGTTCTGGGCTGCTTTGAAGATTGCTTTTCTGTTTAAAACTTGAAAGCTACCTTGTTCCTCATGGAGCCTATTTAAATAGCAAAAAGCTGCACCTTGATGTGAGCAGAAGCTGCAGAGTGGAAAGAGGGGCTGTAGAAGGGATATGGGCACTCACACCTGCAGCTGGTGTTAATGGAGCAGTTCAGGTCCTCTGCAGAAGTGGGGGCAGGATTTATTCCAATAGACATACACATTTTAAAGTGTGGCAACTTTCTTTAAACTATTTAGGAGCCTGTAAACCTGTAGGAGCTGTCCTATAAAGAAGGGCAGTCAGAAGAGCCCTACTGGCAGCAACAGAGGTAGCATCATTTTAAGGAACAAATGCATTTTCCTTTTGGAAGCTCCCTCTCAGGGACAAGGTCAGTTGACAGTGATTTGCTCCTCTGAAAAGCAGGGCTAGAAGTTGATACCATTTTTCAAAGCCAATCCTAACACTTCAAAGATGACTAAGACTGAAGAAGCATGGGGAGCCTACGGGAGTTGCCAAAGACTGATATGCATATGTAGGTAAAGGAAAGTGATCATACTTGATTTAAGGAATAAAGGTTGGGCAACAAAGCAAAATAAATCAATCTCTGATGGTTTTAAGAAGAAGAAGGTGAAGTACCTGAGCAATGTTAGTCACTTGTCATGCCTGAGCTCTGTCCTGATGGGAATGTCAAGACATTGATCTTACTAAGTGACATTTATCTATGTAAAAACAGAAATTAGGTCCTGCATATAACACAGTATAGTACATAAGTCTATGTAGCAGAATGCAGAGAGTGTACAGAGTGTATTAATATCATGCATTACCAGCATATAGCACAATGTAATGGGGAATGACATTACATAGTCTTGTTACACTGCTTATGCATAGCAATGTACCCATAAAGAAGGTCCCTTCCCAAGCAGATCTGCAGCCCAAATAGGCAATGGACACAAATTCAAGCCCAACATCTTGAGCTGCTGGGCACAGAACCTGGGCTTTCCAGCTCTTAGCTGTTACCTCCCAGGAACTAGCCAGTGCTGGGTAAGAGATCTGCATATCATTCATATAACTGTTTTATCATCTTTTTCTTATCTTGGAAATACAACAAGAATGTAAGAATAACCAAGCCAGATGCTGACTTCATTTACACCTAGGGAGAAAGGGGAGTCACACCTTTATATATGTCTTTGTTTCCTCATTTCTTTCTCCAAAGATAAATGCTATCACATACTAATCTTCAGGAGAGGTTGATGGATGACGTTTGTAAATCCCTTTGAAAATACATGTATGCTATAAAAGTACATATAGAAAAATATATCTACAATACTTTAAAACATAACTGTGAATGATTCTCCATTCCAGTGTGGAAAAAAATACACTCATGCATTACTAGAGAC